>NC_090375.1:49015664-49615664 GCF_036365525.1 Heterodontus francisci
TGAAACTGGCAGCTGCTTTTATATTGGTGCAGTTTAAACTAGATTCCAGCATTCACGAGTCAGTTCTTAGGTTTTCTACTGCTAGATCTGACTCACGTTTCCTGACACCAGGCAACCGTCAGCCAGCCTCTGGGATAAGTGAACTCAATTTAGCAGCACACACAGACACTGGTCTATCAAAATCCCTCGGAAAATAATGGCAAATAAACACAGCTGATAAAAAAAGACTTGCATTTATATAGCACCTTTCATGACCACAGGACACCCAATGAAGTGCTTCTGAAGTGTAGTTATCGTCATAATGTAAGCAGCCAATTTGCGCACAGTAAGTTCCCACAACTAGCAATATGATAATGATCAGATAAGCTGTTTTTCTGATGTTAACTGCAAGGAGAGGCGGTGGCGTAGTGGTATTGTTACTGAACTAGTAACCCAGAGACCCAGGGTATATATGTCCTGTCCAACCAGCAGGACAGACCCAGGAGAGGTGGCAGCACAGTAGTATACAGTCAGGAAGGAGATGCCATGGGAATCCTCCACATTGACTCCGGACGCCATAAAGTCTCACGGCATCAGGTCAAACATGGGCGAGCAAACCGCATGATTACCACCTACTGCCCACCTTCAGCTGGTGAGTCAGTACTCCATGTTGAACACCACTTGGAGGAAGCACTGAGGGTGGCAAGGGCACAGAATGTGTTCTGGGTGGGGGACCTCAATGTCCATCGTCAAGAGTGGCTCGGTAGCACCACTACTGACCGAGTCATAAAGGACATAACTGCCAGACTGGGTATGCGGCAGGTGCTGAGGGAACCAAGAGGGAAAAACATACTTGACCTCGTCTTCACCAATCTGCCTGCCGCAGATGCATCTGTCCATGACAGTATTGATAGGAGTGACCACCGCACAGTGCTTGTGGAGAATAAGTCCCACCTTCACATTGAGGATATCCTCCATTGTGTTGTGCGGCACTACCACTGTGCTAAATTGGATAGATTTCGAACAGGTCTAGCAATGCAAAACTGGGCATCCATGAGGTGCTGTGGGCCATCAGCAGCAGCAGACTTGTACTCAACCACAATTTGTAACCTCATGGCCTGGCATATTCCCCAGTCTACCATTACCATCAAGCCAGGAGACCAATCATGATTCAATGAAGAGTGCAGGAGTGCATGCCAAGAGCAGCACCAGGCATACCTCAAAATGAGGTGTCAACCTGGTGAAGCTACAACCGAGGACTACCTGCATGGGATAGACAGAGCTAAGTGACCCCATAACCAACGGATCAGATCTAAGTTCTGCAGTCCTGCCATATCCAGCTGTGAATGGTGGTGGACAATTAAACAACTAACCGGTGGGAGGTGGCTCCACAAATAGCCCCATCCTCAATGATGGGGGATGCCAGCACAGCAGTGTGAAAGATAAGACTGAAGCATTTGCAACAATCTTCAGCCAGAAGTGCCAAGTTGATGACCCATCTCAGCCTCCTCCTGAAGTCCCCAGCATCACAGATGCTAGTCTTCAGCCAATTCGATTCACTCCACGTGATATCAAGAAATGACTGAAGGCACTGGATAAGGCAAAGGCTATGGGCCCTGACAATATTCTGGCAATAGTACTGAAGACCTGTGCTCCAGAACGTGCCACGCCCCTAGCCAAGATGTTCCAGTACAGCCAAAACACTGGCATCTACCCAGCAATGTGGAAAATTGCCCAGTATGTCCTGTACATGAAAAGCAGGATAAGTCCAACCCAGCCAAATACCACCCCATCAGCCTACCTTCAATCATCAGTAAAGTGATGGAAGGTGTCATCAACAATGCCATCAAGCAGCACTTGCTTAGCAATAACCTGCTCAGTGACGCTCAGTTTGGGTTCCGCCAGGGCCACTTAGCTCCTGACCTCAATACAGCCTTGGTTCAAACATGGACAAAAGAGGTGAACTCGAGGTGAGGTGAGAGTGAGGTGAGAGTGAGGTGACATCAAGGCAGCATCTGACCAAGTGTGGCATCAAGGAGCCCTATCAAAACGGAAGTCAATGGGAATCAGGGGGAAAGCTCTCCGCTGGTTGGAGTCATATCTAGCGCAAATGAAGATGGTTGTGGTTGTTGGAGTTCAATCATCAGTCCCAGGATATCACTTCAGGAGTTCCTCAGAGTAGTGTTCTAGGCCCAACCATCTTCAGCTGCTTCATCAATGACCTTCCTTCAATAATGTCAGAAGTGGGGATGTTCGTTGATGACTGCACAATGTTCTGCACCATTCGCGACTCCTCAGATACTGAAGCAGTCTGTGTAGAAATGCAGCAAGACCTGGACAATATTCAGGCTTGGACTGTTCAGTGGCAAGTAACATTCATGCCACACAAGTGCCGGGCAATGACCATCTCCAACAAGAGGGAATCTAACCATCTCCCTTGACAATCAATGGCATTACGATCACTGAAACCCTCACTATCAACATCCTGGGGAGGGGTTACCATTGACCAGAAACTGAACTGGAGTAGCCGTATAAGTACTGTGGCTACAGGAGCAGGTCAGAGGCTAGGAATCCTGCGGCGAGTAACTGGCCTCCTGACTCCCCAAAGCCTGTCCACCATCTACGAGGCACAAGTCAGGAGTGTGATGGAATATTCTCCACCTGCCTGGATGGGTGCAGCTCCAACAACGCTCGAGAAGCTCGACAGCATCCAGGATAAAGCAGCCCGCTTGATTGTTTGTGGTGTGGTGCAATTCATTCCCTCCACCACCAACACACAGTGGCAGCAGTGTGTACCATCTACAAGATGCACTGCAGCAATGTACCACGACTCCTTAGACAGCACCTTCCAACCCCTCGACCTCTACCAACTACAAGGACAAGGGCAGCAAATGAATGGAAACACCACCACCTGCAAGTTCCCCTCCAATTCACACACCATCCTGACTTGGAACTACATCACCGTTCCTTCACTGTCACTCCCTTCCCAACAGCACTGTGGCTGTACCTACCCCACTGCAACGGTTCAAGAAGGCAGCTCACCAGCACCTGCTCAAGGGCAATTAGGTATGGCAACAAATGCTGGCCTCGCCAGTGACACCCATATCCCATGAATGAATAAAAAGATAAATGTTAGCCAGAACACCCGGAGTAACTCCGTTGCTCTTCAAGACAGTGCCATGGGATCTTTTGCACCCCCGAGATGGCAGATGGGGCCTTGGTTTAACGTCTCATCTGAAATACTGCAATGGAGAGTCAACCCTGAACCCACAATGTTGTGACTCAGAGGCGAGAGTGCTACCAACTGAGCCATTGCTGACAGGGCTAAGAAATACTTGAAGGGGAAAAGTTTGTGAGGCTACTGGGAAAGATTTGGGCAGAGAGATTAATTGGATAGCTCAACCAAAGTGCCAGCAGAGGTACAAAGGGCTGAATGGTCTTTTTTCTGTGCTGTAGCATTCATGCTATGATTCCAAGAAGCAAACTTTAAAAAGTGCACCACCTGGCACTTTAAAAAATCTTCATCGTGAATGCTAGCTATCAACTATCTTCTTGGCTCGTTGCCAACATCAAACTTTACAAAACCACTGGACACTAGTGAACAGAGCTTTAGTATCCTCGACTAAAGAGCAGCGTAAAGTAAACAGTAACAGGTAGCAGATTTAAACTGGCACCAGTAGTATAACAGCAGCTTTGATTATATTAACAGACAAAACCCAGATTAAATTCTGGAATATTCCAAATTCAGCTGGTCCCTAAGCTCTAACTAACTGGTCAAGATTCATAAATGCCAAATTAAAAAAAAAATTATCTGCTGCTGCATACAGCAAAGAAGCTCTCTGAGCTAGAGAGAAGACTGAGCAAAAAAAAACCCATGACGTCTCTTCAGTCACCACATTCATACTACAATAGTGAAGCATTCAGCTGAGGAAATGCTAGAAATGGCTGGTAAAATCTCATCTTCACTTGCACAATGTTCTACTTAATTAAGGACAGATAGTCCAAACAAATTGATAGAAAGTGTCATTAAGTATAATTAATTGTGATGGACACTGATCGTTTTCAGCTTTCTTACTGCAATGGTTTGTTTGACTCATATTTGAATAGATAGCGAAAGTGAAGAGTGACAGTGAAGATGATACGAACTGCCTACAACAGAGCAGAATGGGCAGACAAGTGGCAGATGGACTCTAATACAGACAAGTGTAAGATGATGCATTTTGGCAGAAGAGATAAGGTGAGCTAATATAGACTTAATGGCGCAGTATTAAAGAGTGTGCAGGTACAGAGGGACCTGGGAGTGCATATGCATCTATCTTTGAAGCTGGCAGGATATATTGAGATAGTGGTTAGCAAAGCAGATGGGATCTTGGGCTTCATAAATAGAGGAATAGAGTACAAAAGTAGCGAAGCTACGCTGAACCTTTATAAAGCTTGCGTTAGGCCCCAACTAGAATATTGTGTTCCGTTCTAGTCACCACACTTTACGAAGGATGCGAGGGCCCTCGAGAGGGTGCAGAGGAGATTTAGCAGAATGAGGGGTTGTTCTCCCTGGAGCAAAGGAGATTGAGGTGTACAAGATTATGACAGGCAGTTAAGGCAAGTAAGCTAGACAAGGAAAAACTATTCCCAATAACTGATGGCACAAGGATTAGGGGACACAGATTGAAGGTTTTGGGCAAGAGATGCAGGGGTAAGTGTGAGGAAGAACTCTTTTTTTCTTTACACGCAGCAAGTGGTAATGACCTGGAAGCAGAGACAGTCAACGATTTCAAAAGGAAATTGGATGGGCACTTGAAGGAAATAAACTTGCAGGGCTACAGGGATCGAGTGAGTGAGTGGGACTGACTGGATTGCTCTGCAGAGAGCCTGTATGGACTTGATAGGCCATGCGTCTCCTTCTATGCCATAAATGACTATGACTCCAACAAAAAGCCCTTTTTCAAATTGGCTGAACACATTTAAGGTGGATAATGCCATGTTTCCGTTAAACAAGTGCTACTCTTTTTAAAGAAGTCTTACGTTGACTATGTCGCATTTAGCTCTCGAAATCTTGTGCTGTTCAGGAGGTTGGCCACTTCATTCTCTTTCATCACTTCTCCTTCCTGGGTCTTACCAACTCATGATTACACTCCTACCTAATCCCAAAGTAGTCAGCACATCTGTAATGACATTACCTCCCAAACCCATACAGTCACCTGCTACAGCCTCAACTCTCCAACACGGCTGCCCCCTTTCAAAGTTCCATCATTGGCTGCCTTCTTTTTTCCTTCATGTTGTCTCATACAATTAGGAAGAATTCTGCAAAAAAAAAGCAGTCAATGCAATCCTGATTCAGCTGCATTTCAGTAGAGGTTGCCAGTCCTGGATGAATTCCTGTGTTGATGCTGCCTACACGCAGAAATTAAATGTGGCAGAAGATTATTTGATACCGGCACAAGTTCTATTTTGAAGTGTCAATGCAAGTTTGCAGACTGTGGGAAGTAGATAAATTCTTCATCTCTAATCTTGCCCAAATAGCTATCTCAAAACAAAGGCACAATAGGATGGAAATTCAGTGGGGCAAAATCGGGATGTTACACCTGAAATTATGCCCATTCATGCACCCATTTTGCGACTCCTAAATTTCCTAATCTCAGTAACACATGACCAAATGTAAAAACTGGACCATACAAGCGGAAACCAGCGTAAAGAATCAGGCTTCAAGGAAACCATCAAAAGTGCATCATATGTTCCTTTTTTTAAGCATGAATATTTAAGTTTCGATTGTATAAAAGACTACAGACTTGATATTAACATGGAGACGCAACTGGAGCGTGTGGGAGGGGCACAATAACGAGTTGCAAATATGCAAGATCATGGGATGTGTGGTAATGTCAGATTTCAACAGAGATGCCTCATTATCATTTTACTTTTGGATTTTGCATCCCCACTACATATGAACGGGCATGAAGCGAAACCACATGACGTAATATCACCTAGACTATTTAAAGGCCCAGTTCACATATGCAATGGCGGAGGAGGTTTGAAGTTGTGTGTAGTTTAGTCTTTAGTTAAGTTGAAGGAGAAAATTGAAAGCAAGGAGGGAACAGGATATGCCCAGATTCACTGAGGTGACTCTGGGCATATTACTGGGTGGAGTAAGTGCAAGGAAAGAGGAAATTGGGAAAAGGAAACCTGTAGCCAGAACAAAGGCAGCATGGCTGGAAGTGACCCAAAAGATGAGTAGGAGTATAATTAGGAGGATCTAGTGCAGGAAGAGTTTTAATAATCTAATCAAGTCAGAAAGTCGAGAAAAGGTGCAATGTTACCTCTATCCTGCAGTGTACCCCCTCTTACTCTGCGAGTGTACTCCATTGATATCACTATTCACACCCACTTAAGTTTCAGCAGCACCCATCATTTTGTTTCAATGCATTTACTTACCTTCCCCTTTCCTCCATTCACCATACCACTCATCCTAATCTGTAATGTTTCATTACCTCAGTCAGCTCCCATGATTTTCAACACATTCCTCAAATTCATGTTATGCCCTTGCAGAAGCCAGCACAATACACAAGGGAGGGGGAAAAGGACTGGAGGTAGACCCCTCCACAGATTCACCAATGTGATACATTAACTCTCGAGATATCAGTCTCCCTGAAAATTGGAAATGGCAAAATCAGTAGTTTATTGCAGCAGAGTGACAGAATTCATTTCCCATACCCGCATCTCCTACAAGACTGCGTCATCCAGACATTGTATTTCATTAAGTGAAGACAATCATCTTAACCATGTTCCTGCATGGCATTTCAACACATACATTCCCAAGATTAAATCGTATGCGACTCTTCCCTGTGTGATGGCATGCTGGGGAGAACAACACTCTGCCTTTTGCTGATGATGATTCCTCAGATGAGCTCATTTTTGCTGAGGGTGCACTGGCAGAGGATGCATGCATACTAAACACTAGCAGATTCAAGCACTTCATTGGCACTCAGTGTTAGGTGGGATCATACCATGTGAATCACCAAGTGAGCACGAGCAGAGAGTGGTGCTGGTGACAGCTGTGGAGAATCTGCATTGGAGAGTGCAGAATTTGTTAAGATCTACTCAGATGAACAGCGTTGCTGATCCCAGTTTGGGGTGGTGGGGGCAGGGGGTTATCAATGAAAAGGAGAATGAGGGAGGGTGAGCAGCAGTGTTCCCGCTAAGCTGCGTAGCCACACAACAGCCTGGAAGGTACTGCGCAGGCCTTGTTTAGTGATAAATAATGCATGTGTGGTCTCACTAAAAAAAATTTAAAGGAACCATGCATTGAAAATACTGTCTGTTCACAATGACGAAATTTTAAAGGGAATGTTGGTCAGCAGCAAGTGAGAGGTACTTGCAATCCAAGCACATTAACCGCAATGCTGCAGAGTATGAAGGATTTTAGCTCAAATATCCGTGCAGCGTTATTGCAGGTGCTTGGAAAGATGGGTCTTCCATTGAGAAAGTGGCCTACTTTGTGGAACTTGAATTGCGGCACACGAATGAGCTCCCGCAGGCCCTGAAAACTATGAATGGCAACATGGCTACTACTATAGACGGATTAGACGTGGGTTGTCAAGGTGTCCATGATCTCCTCCAAGCTGCTCTCCTGCAAAGCAGAGCTGATGCACCTCTGGCCCAGGAGAGGGATGATAGCAATAGGGGAGATGAAAGTGCAAACTCCTTTCATGCCTTGCACATCTGTTGCATCCCACACCCCCCCCCCCCCCCCCCCACTTCATCCAGTATCTGATATGCTGCCTCCTCTCCCTGCAGCCCTGTCCACCCCAGAACTGGTACAGTGAGAACAGTCTCTGGTGGGGCCCTACTCAGCTCCATCACCAACACCAAGAGGGCATTGGCTCCAAGCACCTCAAGAGACAGGGAAGGGATCAGAGCACCATGCCACTACTTCTGCTGAAGCTACACAGATAGCACCACATAGAAGTGCTCGAGAAAGAGAAAAGCTTTTTCATTCATTGAGGGTACAGACATATGCGTTTGTGAAAATCTGTTAATATTTATTCGTCACATTAAATTCTTTACTTTGCACCACTTTCCCCATTCTTGCATGCAGAGTGTCATTTGTTTGGTGAATATGAAAAAATGACTGAGACCAACTGGTGTATGTGTAACAAGTAGATGGATGATTTACAGCATTGCTTGTTCAATTGGGGATTGGTGATGTGATAGACACTTTGGTCCAGCGTGAATGACGATTGGGGCAGTCCTGGCATCTTGAACAGCAATATGACCAGCCGGTCTGGCATTGAGCACCATATTAGGGCAGCACAGTGGTGCAGTGGTTAGCACCGCAGCCTCAGCTCCATGGACCCGGGTTCGATTCTGGGTACTGCCTGTGCGGAGTCTGCAAGTTCTCCCTGTGACTGAGTGGGTTTTTGCCGGGTGCTCCGGTTTCCTCCCACCGCCAAAGACTTGTAGGTGTTGGGTAAATTGGCCATTGTAAATTGCCCCTAGTGTAGGTAGGTGGTAGGGAATATGGGATTACTGTAGAGTTAGTATAAATGGGTGGTTCTTGGTCGGCACAGACTTGGTGGGCCGAAGGGCCTGTTTCAGTGCTGTATCTCGAAATAAAATAAATAAAATCATTTTTTTTCCTCCTTGGCTTGGAATCCTCATCAGTTGAGGAGTGTTAAGTGGCCTATTGTTCCTGCAACCTCGAGCCCTCATTGCTGCGCTAGGTTGTATGGAATGCAGAACACCACAATCATCCTGGAGACCAATGAAGCATGCCTCCAGACTTGTCCTTGCATCTGAAATGCAACTTGAGCATGCCGACGACTTGCTTGATGATACATCTATTTTTTACGTGGCTCGCATCGTAGTGCTCCTGACATTCATCAGTACGGTTCCTCATAGATGTCATCAGCCTGGTTTGAAGATTTGTCGCCGAGCAGCCACCATTTAAGGCTGCTTCCAGGTCCGAGCACATGCCAGGGACTGCCGCAGTAGAAAAGCACCATGGCAGCTCCCAATGAATCTGGCACAGACCTGACTAAACCTTATTTTGTGGTTGCACACCAGTTCAACATCAATGCCACATAAGTGCAGTCGATGGCACCCTGCAACTTTGGGAGCCAGTCAGAGATGTGAATCTGAGTACTAGCTCGTCCTCGCTACTGTCATCACAAGGGAAGTTTACATTCCTCCCAGCTGGAAAAAAAATCTGTTACCTGCTTAATGAATTTATTTGCAGTGACTGCAAGATCCTTACTATGTCTGGTATAGCCCAGGAAAGAATCAGAGGCAAAGAAATTGAAAGTGGTGGTGGCTTTCACAGCCACTGGTAATACGTGAACAGCAGGTAGTCGTCTTCTAGGAAGCAGCAGATGTCGGCAGATGCCATCTGACATGATAATCTCAACCTTCAGAAGCTCTGGTCCTCTAAGAGATCAAGGAAGCAGAGTCTGTGTGTGTAGACTATTAGGTGAGTACTGCCTCTTGCAACCTGGATATCTCTTCACTCCCTTTTCTTCTGGCCACCTGCAGCTCTCTCCATAGCACAGTATGGAATTACAGAAGCCATTGAGAGCACTGGAGAAGTCAAGGTTGTAGACAACCAGACGTGAATAAGAGTTACAGTACTGATGGGGTCAGATAATAATTAAGATGGACAATGTTATGGAGGTGGCCATAGGCAGTTTTGATGATGGATAGAATATAACACTTTATAGGCTCAAACAGGGCACTGAATTTGCTCAAAATCAGTTTGGTCATGACAGGAAGCCAGAAATACAAATAGAATCAGATTAGGGTGTGAAGTATTTGAGTGTAAACTCAACAGGGATGGCTTTCATCTTGCTAGTTCTGGCTCTTCAATGCTATGACGTGGGACAGGCAACTGAACAGCACAGTGACGATTATGGAGTTGGGGGTGGTGACTGATAAAGCCGGATATTACTAGCCTATACATAGAAGCATATGTTTAGGTTTTTATGTTTATCATGAGTATAGGCATAGACCATGGTTTAGTTGGTAGCATTCTCGCCTCAGAGTCTGAAGGTTGTGAGTTCAAGACCTACTCCAGGGACTCGAGCATACAATCTAGGCTGACACTCCAATGCAGTACTGAGTGATTGTTTCAGATGAGACATTAAATTGAGGCCCTGCCTGCCCTCTCAGGTGCACTTAAAAGATTCCAGGGCACTATTTTGAAGACAAACAGATGAGTTCTCCCCAGTATCTTGGCCTATATTTATTCCTCGACCTGCTTTACTAAAAACAGATTATCTGGTCATTATCACATTACAATATGATGGATCTTCCTGTGTGAAAATTTGCTATCGTGTTTCCTACACTACTAAGTAATTACACTTCAAAGACTACTTCATTGCCTGTAAAGCAGACTGGGAAGCCCAGAGATTGTGAAAGATGCAATGCAAATGGAGGTGCGTCTTTCTGCCTTGTCTATAGTGCTATATACTAAAGGCACTGGATACTGCAAAGTCTATGGGCCGTGACAACATTCCAGTAATAGTACTGAAAACCTGTGCTTCAGAACCGGCCATGTCACTAGCCAAGCTGTTCCAGTACAGCTACAACACTGGCATCTACCCTGCAATGTGGAAAATTGCCCAGGTATCTGCTGCCCATAAAAAGCAGGACAAATCAAACCCAACCAATTACCGCTACATCAGTCTACTCTCGATCATCAGTAAAGTGATGGAAGATGTCATCAACAGTGCCATCAAGCGGCACTTGCTTAGCAATAACCTGCTCGGTGGCGCTCAGGTTGAGTTCCGCCAGGGCCACTCAGCTCCTGACCTCACTACAGCCTTGATCCAAACCTGGACAAAAGAGGTGAACTCCAGAGGTGTGGTGAGAGTGACTGCCCTTGACATCAAGGCAGCATTTGATGGAGTCTGGCATCAAGGAGCCCTAGCAAAACTGGAGTCAATGGGAATCAGGGGGAAAACTTTCCGCTGGTTGGAGTCATACCTAGCGCAAAGGAAGATGGTTGTGGTTGTTGGAGGTCAATCATCTCAGCTCCAGAACATCACTGCACAAGTTCCTCAGGGTACTGTCCTAGGCCCAACCATCTTCAGCTTCTTCATCAATGACCTTCCTTCAATCATAATGTCAGAAGTGGGGATGTACATTGATGACTGCACAATGTTAAGCATCATTTGCTACTCCTCATACTGAAGCAGTCCGTGTAGAAATGCAGCAAGATCTGAACAATATCCAGGCTAGGGCTGATGAGTGGCAAGTAACATTCGTGTCACACATGTGGCAGGCATAGACTATCTCAAACAAAAGAGAATCTAACCATCTCCCCTTGACATTCAATGGCATTACAATGCAGAATTCCCCACTATCAACATCCTATGGGGTTACCATTGATCAGAAACTGAACTGCAGGAGTCATAAATACCATGTCGACAAGAGGAGGTCAGAGGCTAGGAATCCTGTGGCGAGTAACTCACCTCCCATCTCCCCAAAGCCTGTCCACCATCTACAAGGCAGAAGTCAGGAGTGTGATGGAATACTCTCCACTTGCCTGGATGGGTGCAGCTCCAACAACACAAGACATTTGACACCATTCAGGGCAAAGCAGCTCACTTGATTGGCACCCCATCCACCACTTTCAACATTCATTCCCTGCACCACCGACACACAGTGGCAGCAGCGTGTGCCATCTACAACATGTACTGCAGCAACTCACCAAGCCTCCTTCGATAGCACCTTCTAACTCAGTGACCTTGGTGAGACCACATCTCGAATGCTGCGTGCAGTTTTGGTCTCCTTATTTAAGGAAGGATGTGAATGCATTGGAGGCAGTTCAGAGGAGGTTTACTAGATTGATACCTGGAATGAGCGGGTTGTCTTATGAGGAAAGGTTGGACAGACTGCACTTGTTTTCACTGGAGTTTAGAAGAGTGAGGGGAGACTTGATGGAAGTATACAAGAACCTGAATGGTCTTGACAAGGAGAATGTGGAGGGGATGTTTCCTCTTGTGGGAGAGTCCAGAATTAGGGGGCACTGTTCGAAAATTAAAGGTCACCCTTTTAGGACAGAGACAAGGAGAAATTTTTTCTCTGAGTTGTGCAACTTTGGAATTCTCTGCCTCAGAAGGTGGTGGAGGCAGAGGTCATTGGATATTTTTAAGGCAGAGGTAGATAGATTCTTGTTAGGCAAGGGAACCAAAGATTATCGGGGGTAGATGGGAGTGTGGAATTCAAGACAGAAACAGATCAGCCATGATCTTATTAAATAGCAGAGCAGGCTCAACAGGCTGAATGGCCTACTTCTGGTCCTAATTCGTATGATTGTATGGACCTCTACCACCGCGAAGGACAAGAGCAGCAGATGCATGGGAACACCACTCTGTAAATTCTCCTCCAAGCCACACACCATCCTGACTTGAAATTATTTCACCATTCCTTCATTGTCACTGGGTCAAAATCCTGGAACTCCCTTCCTAACAGCACTGTGGGTGTACCTACCCCACATGGACTGCAGTGGTTCAAGGTGGCAGCTCACCACCACCTTCTCATGGGCAATTAGGGATGGGCAATAAATGCTGTCCAAGCCAGCGACACCCACATCCCATGAACGAATAAAAAAAATGTAAGCATTCACCCAAACTCTTGTGTTCAATGCCAAAAGGTAGCTTCCATAATAAAAATGAAAACGCTGGAAATACTCAGCAAGTCTGGCAGCATCTATGGACAGAAAAACAGAGTTAACGTTACAGCTCTGTGACCTTTCATCAGAACTGGAAAAAAATAGAAATAAGAAAGGGGGTAGGGTGGGAATAAGAACAAAAGGGAAGGTCTGTGATAGAGTGGAAGACAGGAGAAATTAAATGACAAAAGAGTTGGTGGTGCAAGGCCAAAGGGAGTGGTAATCGGACAAATAAAACAAAAGATGCATCGAGAGATGTGAATGGTAGAATGAACAGCTGCCATCCAAAAGCAAAAACAAGAGTAAAAGCAAACCCTTCAAAGAAAATGGAAGAGGTTACTGTCTGAAATGGTTGAACTCAATATTGAGGCTGGAAGGCTATAAAGTGCCTAATGGTAAGACGAGGTGCCGTTTCACAAGCTTATGCCGAGCTTCATTGCCCTCAGCCTCCTACAGTATTAAAGAGGTCATGCTTGAGGACTGAATGGAGGTGTTCCACAAAGTGGTCACCCAACCTGAGTCTGGTCTCCCCAATGTGCAGCAGACCATATTTTGAGCAGCAATACAGTATACTGAATTGAAAAAAAAAGTACACATAACTCACTTTTCCACCTGGAAGGAGTGTTTGGGATCTTAGACTATAAGGAGAGAAGAGGTGAGAGGGCAGGTGTTGCATCGCCTGCACTTGCATGAAAAGATGCTGCGGGAAGAGGAGGGTGCATTGGGAGTGATTGAGGAGTGGACCGTGGTGTTGCGGAGGGAACATTCCTTTTGAAATCCTGAAAGGGGAGAGCAAAATGTGTTTGGTGGTGACATCATGCCGGAGGTGGCAGAAATGGCAGAAGATGGTCCATTGAATACAGAGGCTCGTGGAGTGGAAGGTGAGGACAAGGGAAACCATATCATGGTTCTGGTAGGGAGGGAAAAGGGTGAGAACAGAAGTGCGGAAATGGGACAGACAGGATCAAGAGACCTGTCAACCATAGTTGGTGAGGGAGGGGCAATCCTTAGTTGAGGGAAAAGGAAGATATATCAGAAGCGCTAGTATGCATCAGTACACATACAACGGAGACATTGCAAAATGTAATGGAGTCCTTACAGGAGGCAGGGTATGAGGAAGTGTAGTCAAGGTAGCTGTGGGAGTCTTAGTGAATATTGGTTGATAGCCTATCAGTTGAGGAAGGGGAGGGAAGAGTCAGAGATGGACTATGTGAAGGAGAGAGATGGGTGGAAATTGCAAACAAAAATCTTCCAGTTCAGGGGGAGAGCTGGAAATGGCACCTCTATAGTTCTGAGTGTACCAGAAAAAAGGATGAGGAAGGGGGCCTGAGTCGGACTGGAACAAGGAACATTCCACATATCCCACAAAAAGGCAGGCATAGCATGCAGAGGAAGTGAGTGGCGTTGGAGGAGAAGTTGCTCAATGTTAGAAAAATTTCAGCCAGGCAGAGAAGGCTGGTGGTAGATGGAAACTGGTTGGGCCTCTGTTCAAGGAAAAAAGCAGATAGTCCTCAGACTGTCCTGGTGGGGGTGGAGGCATAGAGAGATTGGACATCCATGGTGAAGAGGAGGCAGTTAGGGCCAGGAAATTGGAAACAGTTAAAGTGATGGGTGGCATTGGAAGAGCACTGATGTAGGACAAGACTGGACAAGGGAGAAAACAAAAAAAAAAAAAAGAGTCGAGATAGGACGAAATCAGTTCAGTGAAGCATGGACAGGCTGAAACGACAGGTCTAACAGGGCAGTCCTGTTTGTGGATCTTGGGAAGGATGTAGAAGCAGGCTGTTCAGGATTTGGGGACTATGAGGTTGACGGCCATGGAGGGAAGACCTCCAGAGGAGATGAGGTCAGTGACGGATCTGGAGACAATGGCTTGATGTTCAGTGCTGGGGTCATGGTTTGGAGGAGGAGAAAGTGTCGGAGAGTTGGCCTTCAACCTCTACAAGGTATAGGTCAGTTCAGCAGACAACAGCAACACCACCTTTGTCAGCAGGTTTGATGACTGTTAAGCTTGGACTTAAGAGAACAGAATGCAGCAAGTTCAGAAGCAGACAGATTAGTGAGTGAGGGGGAGCAGAGAAATTGAGACAGCCGATGTCATGCCAGCAGTTCTCAATGAAAAGATCAAGAGTAAGAGGCCAGAGAGAGGGGTCCAGGTGGAAGGAGAATACTGGAGATGGACTAAAGGGTCTGCTGAGCAGGGGTTGAGGTAACCCCGGCCAAAGAAGTGGGCAAGAAGACTTGGAAGGAGAGCTCAGTGTCGTGCTTATTGAGGTGGGAGCATAAGGGATGAAGCTGAGGCCTTTGCTAAGTGTCAGGTTCAGAGAGCAGAAGGTTGGAGGGTATCGTGAACGCACGAGGGGTGTTGGCACGTGGGTTGTTAAAGCTTGCGATCCTTCACACCTGAAAGGAAGAAAAAAGTTTTTTTGTTAAAGTGTCAGATGAGACGAAGGATGAAATGAAACTGTAGACCAGGACAGCTCTGAGATAGAATGAGTTGGTGTTGCTGAAGAGAGAGGTTGAGAGTGTGCATGTGGTCGTGCATGGCATTGACTGCAGATCTTAGGATGCAGAGAACAGCGGTTCGAGGAATGCTGAATGTCTAGGAGATATCTGGAATTGTGGGTGGATCCAAAACACAAAGGATGGAATTTCAGTATCAGTTTATCGTTCTGCCATTCACACCTCCTCTTGACACATCCTTTGTTTCTCTACTTGTCACATTACCACTCCCTTTGGCCTGGCATCACATCTCGATAACATGGTCCACTTCGATCACGGACCCCATCAATACTATAACCCTCATTCACATCCTGTTATCTCCAAGCTTGACTTCTCCAGTGCTCTCTAATTCCACACTGACCCAACCAAAATTCTATTGCTTGCATGTTTTATAGCATCGTCACTCAACATCCCATTCGAATTGACCTCCACCATTTCACTTTGCCTCAGGGCATTGATTTCAAAGTTCTTTTTCTCACCTACAAGTCGCTACACTATCACTGCAACTTCCACTTGCACCACGTCCCAGGCTGCAACCTCTATCCCTCTGGTCTGACATTGCTCCACCCATCTACATCATTTGTGGGGCAGCTTTCAAAAGGTCAGCCCTCTTAAGCTTTCAAATTCTCTTCCTAAAGGCTTGCCCCATGCCTCCACTCCTTCAAAACCTCTCTTTTCAACCATGTTTACCTCCTCTAACTCTTGCTTTTGTTTAGTACTCTATTTTTCACCTCTTCTTCGCCTGTCAAAGGCCTTGGGATGGGTTACTAAAGGTGTTCTATATGAGGAAGCTGTTGTCAAGATCACATGAAACTATGGTTCCTAATGGTTGAACAAAGGTCTTAAGATTGTGAACGATTAAGCAGCAACAATGGAGATGTCATAACTGCATTCACAGGAACTACAGGGGCACCAGGGGATTGAACATACTATCAGACAATCTTACCAGCCTTCATAAATTATCTCAGAAACTGGATTTCTCGGCAAAGGGGAGACAGTGGCGTAGCGGTAATGTTAATGGACAAGTAATCCAGAGGCCCAGGCTAATCCCCTGGGGAAAATGTGTTCAAATCTCACCATGGCAGCTGGTGGAATCTTAATTCAATCAATCAATAAAACAAAAACTGGAATTGAAAGCTAGTCTCAGTAATGGTGCCATGAAACTATCAATTGTCATCAGGTTCACTAATGAATGAGCTTTAGGGAAGGAAATCTGCTGTCCTTACATGGCCTACATGTGACTTCAGACCCACAGTGATATGGATATCTCTCAACTTCCTTCTAAAATGGCCGAGCAAGCCACTCAGTTCAAGGATAGTTAGGGACGGACAACAAATGCTACCCTTGCCAGCGACACCCACATCCCATGACAGAATAGAAAATGACTGCAGCAGCTACTACATGAAGCAGGTGGCAGACTTTGGGCGATAGGAGATTACAAATAAAGGCAAATTACCTGGATTCCACAATCTAATGGATTCTGTTAAATTGACTCGTAAATTTAGTAATGCAAGTTTTTTTTTAAATTACTCTTATCTAGATGTCAATAGAACACATACTAAGAAAGGTAAAAACCTTTGGAACTATTAAACTAATCTTCCCAAGAACAAAGTAATCAACATATGACATTCTGAGGGGAGTTGGTCAAAGTGCAGCAGGCCCTGCATGAATGGAATTTCTACCAGCCACTGGCATTCAAAATTTTAAAAACTACCTTTGCTTTATAGTTACTTGTGTCACTTTGTTCTCTGACAAGATTTTGTAAATTATTTGGAGATGAAATGTCAATGTGCAGAAAGCTTCACTCCAAATGATTAATAAACTATTCAGTGACTGCTTGAGCGTTCCAATTTGTGCAGCAAAACCATGGTAAACAACCACTTGTCTGCAAGGTTACTGTGACATCCATCTCCTGGCAACCTCATGTCATGAAGGTCATGTGAAATGCCTCACAAAGGAAGTTCGACTTAAGCAGGTGCACCTCGTTCATAGTTTCCGATGTAAGCTATAATGTTATAGAAGTTTTTCTTAATGGTCTGAAAATTTTTTGATTCTTTACTGAATCTCCTGAAGGACAGTTCTGCAAGATAAACTGGGTATGGTGAATTAGAAACATAGAAAAATAGGAGGCGGCCATTCGGCCTTCGAGCCTGCGTCGCCATTCAATACGATTATGACTGATCATCCAAACTCAGTACACTGCTCCCACTTTCTCCCCGTATCCCTTGATCCTATTAGCCCCAAGAACTATATCTAACTCTTTCTTGAATATATTTAATGATTTGGCCTCAACTGCTTTCTGTGGTAGAGAATTCCACAGGTTCACCACTCGCTGGGTGAAGAAATCTCTCCGCATCTCAATCCCAAATGGCTTACCCGTTATCCTTAGACTGTGACCCCTAGTCCTGGACTCCACCGCCATTGGGAACATCCTTCCTGCATCTAGTCTGTCCAGTCTTGTTAGAATTTTGTAGGTTTCTATGAGATCCCCTCTCATTCTTCTAAACTCTAGCGAATACAAGCCTAATCGACCCAATCTCTCTTCATACGTCAGTCCTGCCATCCCAGTAATCAGTCTGGTGAACCTTCGCTGCACTCCCTCCATAGCAAGAACATCCTTCCTCAGATAAGGAGACCAAAACTGCACACAATACTCCAGATGTGGTCTCGCCAAGCCCTTGTATAATTGCAGCAAGACATCCTTGCTCCTGTACTCGAATCCTCTCGCTATGAAGGCCAACATACCATTTGCCTTCTTAACTGCCTTTTGTACCTGCATGCTTACTTTCAGCGACTGGTGCACAAGGACACCCAGGTCTCGGTGCACCTCCCCCCTTTCCCAATCTATCACCATTCAGATAATAATATGCCTTTCTGTTTTTGCCTCCAAAGTGGATAACCTCACTTTCATCCATATTATAACTGCATCTGCCATGTATTTGCCCAATCACTCAACCTGTCCAAATCACACTGGAGCTTCTCTGCATCCTCCTCACAGCTCACACTTCCACCCAGCTTTGTGTCATCTGCAAACTTCGATACATTGCATTTAATTCTCTCATCTATATCATTAATATATTGTGAATAGCTGGGGTCCTAGCACTGACCCCTGCGGTACCCCACCAGTCACTGCCTGCCACTCGGAAAAAGATCCATTTATTCCTGCTCTTTGTTTCCTGTCTGCCAACCAGTTCTCTATCCATGTCAGTACTTTACCCCCAATCCCATGTGCTTTAATTTTGCACGTTAATCTCTTATGTGGGACCTTATTCAAAGCCTTCTGAAAGTCCAAATACACCACATGCACTGGTTCTTCCTCACCTATTCTACTAGTCACATCCTCAAAAAATTCCAGTAGATTAGTCAAGCTTTTCGTAAATCCATGTTGACTTTGTCCGATCCTGTCATTGTTTTCCAAGTGTTCTGCTATTACATCTTTAATAATGGACTCTAGCATTTTCCCCACTACTGATGTCAGGCTAACTGGTCTATAATTCCCTGTTTTCTCTCTACCTCCTTTTTTAAATAGTGGGGTTACATGAGATACCCTCCAATCCGTTGGAACTGTTCCAGAGTCTACAGAATTTTGAAAAATGACCAGCAATGCATCTACTATTTCTAGGGCCACTTCCTTGAGTACTCTGGGATGTAGATTATCAGGCCCTGGGGATTTATCGGCCTTCAATCCCATCAATTTCCCCAACACCATTTCCCTACTAATACTGATTTCATACAGTTCCTCCTTCTCACTAGACCCTATGTTGCCCAAAATTTCTGACAGGTAATTTGTATCCTCCTTTGTGAAGACAGAACCAAAGTATTGGTCTGCCATTTCTTTGCTCCCTATTATAAATTCCCCTGTTTCTGACTGTAAGGGACACGCATTTGTCTTCGCTAATCTTTTTCTCTTCACATATCTATAGAAGATTTTACAGTCAGTTGTTATGTTCTCTGCAAGCTTACTCTCATACTCTTATACTCTTATTTTCCCCTTCTTAATCAATCCCTTTGTCCTCCTTTAGTTAATTCTAAACTGCTCCCAATCCTCAAGTTTGCTGCTTGTTCTGGCCATTTTATATTTCTCCTCCTTTTCTTTTGTAAGCCACAGTTGAGCCACCCTTCCGGTTTTATTTTTGCGCCAGACAGGAATGAACAATTGTTGTAATTCATCCATTCGCTCTTTAAATGCTAGCCATTGCCTATCCACTGTCAACCCTTTAAGTAACGCTTCCCAATCTATCATAGTCAACTCGCACCTCATACCTTCATAGTTTCCTTTATTTAGATTCAGGACCCTAATCTCGGAATCAACACTCTCACTCTCCATCTTAAATGAAGAATTCCATCATGTTATGGTCGCTCTTCCCCAAGGGACCCTGCACAACAAGACTGTTAACTAATCCTTTCTCATTACACAACACCCAGTCTAGAATGGCCTGTTCTCTAGTTGGTTCCTCAAAGTATTGGTCCAAAAAACCATCACGTACTCACTCCACGAATTCCTCCTCTACAGTATTATTGCCAATTTGGTTTGCCCAATCTAAATTATATAAGGCCAGCCTAAGGGCTGGATTTAATAGACTTTCCCATGTCATACGTTTTATGATATTCATAGAAACACTAAATCCCTATGAGATGTAGTAACATTCTAGCATAAAGTGTCCTTCCTTCCTCATTTATATACAGGACTACTCCACAGTGCTAAGTGCCTAAAGATTAACCGCAAGGCTTTTTCCTTCTTGTTAAACATTAGAGACATTAACATTAAACATTAGATTATACATTAGAGACAGTAATCTATTCACAGCTCCTATTTCTCACCCACACGCAGCCGCTCGGCAACATCATCCGAAAACACAATATTCACATGTACACGGACGACACCCACTCTACCTCACCATCACTGCTCTTGACTCCTTCATCGTCACTAAATTATCAGACTGTTATCCAACATTCAGTGCTAAATGAGCAGAAATTTCCTCCAATTAAATATTGGGAAGGCCAAATTCATCGTCTTCAGTCCCCGCTACAAACATCATTCCCTAGCTACTGACTTCATCCCTCTCCCCGGCAACTGTCTGAGGCTTAACCTTGGTATCATATTTGAACTTCCAACCATGTACCTGCACCATTAAGACTGCCTACTTCCACCTCCCCAACGGTATTATCTGATTCCACCCTTGCATCAGCTCATCTGCTGCTGAGACTCTCATCCATGTCTTTGTTACTTCTAGACCGGACTACAAAAATGTCCTCCTGGCTGGCCTCCCACATTCTACCATCCATTTACTTGAAATCACCCAAATCTCTGCTGCTAATGACCTTACTTGCACCAGGTCCCTTTGCTCGTTGACCTACACTGGCTCCCTATTAAGCAATGCCTCAATCTTTGTTTTGAAATCCCTCCATGGCCTCGCCATCTCTATAATTTTCTCCAGCCTCAGAACCCTCCAAGATGCTACTCTAATTCTGCTCTTGAGAATCCACAATTTTAATTGCTCCATCATTGGTGGCCATGCCTTCAGCTGCCTAGACCCCAAGCTCTGGATTTCCCTGCCTACACCTGTCTCTCTCTTCCCTCTTTTAAGATGCCCCTTAAAATCGACCTCTTTTACAAAGTTTTTGGTCATCTGCCCTAACTTCACCTTATGTGACTGTCAAATTTTGCTTTGTAATGCTCCTGCAAAGCACTGTGGGACATTTGATTACATTAAAAGGTGCCATATAAATACAACAAAAACAAGAAATGCTGGAATCACTCAGCAGGTCTGGCAGCATCTGTGGAAAGAGAAGCAGAGTTAACGTTTCGGGTCAGTGACCCTTCTTCGGAACTCGGAGGTTCCGAAGAAGGGTCACTGACCCGAAACGTTAACTCTGCTTCTCTTTCCACAGATGCTGCCAGACCTGCTGAGTGATTCCAGCATTTCTTGTTTTTGTTTCAGATTTCCAGCATCCGCAGTATTTTGCTTTTATTTTACCATATAAATACAAGTTGTTGCTAATGACCTGAAAATATAGTCTTCAAATTACAAAAATACTCCAGGCAATTTTCTTAATTTTTCCCTGCAAATGCTTCCACTGATCCAAGAAGAACAATTGGCAAGATCCAAATTGAAGGTAACTTGTAATTTGCTGTAACAATGTTAACTTAGACTCCTAAGTAATGATTTAAAACTAAAAAAGGATTAGGCAAAGCTTCAAACATACTCTCCTAAATACATTTAAATATTACATTAGTGACGACGCTTTAAAAGAACTTCACGAGCTGTAAAATGCTTTGGGCCATCCTGAGGTCAAGAAAGGACTATATATAAATGCAATTCTTTCCTTCACACTTTTTTTTTCCTCCTCCTTTTTGCATCACATTGAAAATAAAACTCATTGCACCATCCACTCTAATTCACTTTTCTTCTGGGAACTCAAAAAACAGATCTCTTTATGGCAAAAATGAAGTATCATTTTGCCTAAGAGCATTTCTTCTTTAATTCTCTGTCAGTATGAGAGTTAAAGCCATCTTCACTCTCAGGAATCACATGCCGGTTGAACTGAATAAAACCGTTGCAACAATTGGATGGTTTGTTTGAGACTGATACATATGGTGAGAGTTGGGGGCTGATGAGGGGGCAAGCCATTCAATACAAACTCTTCTCAAATTGGCTGAAAAATGCACTTCAAAAAATAAGTTATGCAAATTCACAGTCCATGTCACTTTTTTTGGAAGATATTTATTAGCCTGCGAGACCGGTGGCAGTGTAATGGAGCAGACTAAGGGTCCAGGGTGGTCGGCACAGCGTGACAGCAGACTAAAGCAGCAGACCAAAAGGGAGCACAGTGACAACGACAGCAGTGTAAAGGAACGGGGCGAGAGGGAGCACAGTAAGACTGACAGCAATATGAAGGAGCGGCAGAGTGGGAGCACAGTTGGACCAGCAGCAGTACAAAGCAGCGGGCCGGAGAGAGAGCACAGTGAGAATGGCGGCAGTAAAAAGGAGCGGGCCTGAGAGGAAGCAGCGACAATATAAAAGTAGTGGGCCTGAGGGAAGCACAGTGAGACCAATGGCAGTGGAAAGGAACTGAGCGAGAGGGAGCACAGTGAGACCAGCAGCAGTACAAAGGAGCTGGCCTGTGAGGGCAGTGCTGACCAACTGCATTTTAAAGTAAATCACAGTGTCATGTCACAGGGAAGGTAAGTGATTGGTGAGCATTTTTTTCTTTTCTCTCTAAACTAGGGTATTGGTTTAAATTAGGAGCTGGGAAATTAAAGAATATTCAATCGGGGTAGTGCAAATAAGTGTTTTAATAATAAGCACAGAACAGTACTGGAGGTATTAAAATTGATAGTTTAAACAGATTGTTTAAAAAGGGAATACAGGTTTTTTTTTAAATTTAAGATCATGGTTGGGCAACTGTGACCTGTTGCTTGCAATTCCTGCACTATGTGGGAACTTCAGGACACTTCGTGTGTCTTGGATGCCCACGTGTGTAGGAAGTATCTCCAGCTACTTCAGCTCGAGCTCAGGATTTCAGAGCTTGAGGGGCAGCTGGAGTCACTGCAGAGCATCAGGGAGCAGGAGTTTTTCCTGGATCATACGTTCTAAGAGGTGGTCATCCCGCAGGCAGGAGTTCAGCATATTGGTGGACGGCCAAGCTAAAGACTAGGAAGAGGTAGGAAGTGCAGGAGCCTTCGGGGTGCGTGCTACTCTCAAACTGGAGATGTTCAAGAGCTATAGAGTGGTGATATTAAGAAACTTCAATTACCCAAATATCGATTGGGATAATATTGGAGGGAGAGGAATTTCTGAAATATGTTCAGGAGAACTTATCAGTATGTTCAGAGCCCAACCAGAAAGGTGGCACTGCTGGATCTGGTGCTAGAAAATGAGGTGGGCCAAGTGTCTGTCAGGGAGTACTTGGGTAAGAGTGATCATCACATCATAAGGCTTAGACTAGTAATGCAAAAAAGCAAGGAACGAAATAAGGTAGAACGTCTAGAGATTGGAAGAGGGCTAATTTCAATGTGATGAGAAGGGATCTAGCCAGGGTAAAATGGAACCAAAGACTAGCAGGCAAAACTGTCATGGAACAATAGGTTATCAGGTCTCCTTGGATGATGCGGGAGATAGAGGTTATGACGAAATTTTAAAAAAAGTGTATGATGCATGTCAGCTGAACTCTTCAAGTGAGAGCCAGACCATATACAATAAGTTCAGAGGGGAGGTGAAAAGGAAAATAAGACTGGCAAAGAGAACATAAGAATAGAATGGCAGTCAACATAAAAGAAACACAAAAATCTTCTCACGGCATGTAAATAGTTTTTCTTTATTGGTTTATGGGATGTGGGCGTCGCTGGCAAGGCCAGCACTTATTGCCCACCCCTAATTCCCCTTAAATTGAGTGGCTTGCTAGGTCATTTCAGAGGACATTTAAAGAGTCAACCATATTGCTGTGGGTCTGGTGTCACATGTCGGCCGCACCAGCTAAGGACCCAGATTTTCTTCCCTAAAGGATATTAGTGAACTAGATGGGTTTTTACAACAAATGGCAATGATTTCACGGTTATTATTAGATTAGCTTCTTTTTAAAATTCCAGATTTATTGAATTCAAATTTCACAATCGGCTGTGGGACTGAAACCCATGTCCCCAAAGCATTGAATGAGCCTAGGCTTCTGGATTACTAGTGCAGTGACATTACCACTATGCCACCGCCTCCCCTCAAGATGTATATAGTCAAACGGGTAGCAAGAGATGGAGTGTGGCCTATTAGAGACAAAGAGGGAAATATATGCTTAGCGGCGCAGGGCAAGGCTAATATACTTCATGAACAAAGTGCTCATTAAGAAAGCGGAATCTGACAAAAAGTGGAAACAGTAGAGGCAATGAATAGGGTAAAAATTGAGTGGGGGGGGGGGAGCGGGGAGGGTACTAAAAAGGCTGACTATGCTTAGGATAGATAAGTCAACTGATCCAGATAGCTTGCATCCCAGGTTGCTAAAGGACGTGGGCATGCAGATAGCAGAAGGGCTTGCCATAATCTTCCAATCTTCCCTGGATATGGAGGAGCTGCCAGAGGACTGCAGAGTGGCAAACGTGACAGCCTTATTCAAGAAGGGGTGCAAGGACAGTCCTAGCAACTACAGGCCAGTTAGTTTAACATCAGTGGTGGGTAAGGTTTTTGAAACAATAATCAGGAAAAAAAAAAATCAACAGGCACTTTGGAGAGGTTTGAGTTCATTGAGTGTCAGCACTGATTTGTAAAAGAGATCCATGCTTGACTAATCCAACTGAATTTTTTTGATGAAGTAACAGAGAATGTTGATGAAAAGATGCAGTGGATGTTGTTTATATGGATTTTAAGAAAGAGTTTAAGATATCACATAAAAGGCTAGTTAACAAAATTGAGGCTCATGGAATAAGAGGGTCAGTGTCCAATTGGATAGAAAATTGGCTTAAGGGCAGAAAACAAGTTGTTGTAGTAAATGGTTGTTTTTCAGACTGGAGAATGGTAGACAGTAGTGTTTTTCAGACTGGAGGATGGTAGACAGTGGTGCTGCCCAAGGGTCAGTGCTGGGATTACTGCTTTTTTGCTATATACAAAATGACTTGGATCTTGTAATACAGATTGGAATTTCAAAATTTGCCGATTACATTAAACTTGGAGTGTGGCAAACAAACAGTGAGGATATGAACCACCTGCAAAAGGACATAGATAGGCCAGCATAATGGGCAGTCAGGTGGCAGATGGAATTTAATACAGACAAGGTGAAGTGATGCATTTTGGGAGGAGTAGGGAGAGGCAATATAGACTTAATGACACATTTCTAAAGAATGTTCAGGAACAGAGGTACCTGGGGGTGGGGATGGTGGTGCATGTGCATCAATCTTTGAAGGTGGCAGGTCATATTGAGAGAGTAGTTGGTAAAGAATGTGTGATCTTGGGCTTCGTAAATAGAGGCAATGAGTACAAAAGCAGGGAAGTTATACTGAACCTTTATAAAGCTCTGGTTAAGCCCCAACTGGAGTATTGCATTCAGTTCAGGTCACCGCATTTTAAGAAGGATATGAGGGTCCTTGAGAAGATGCAGAGAAGATTTACCAGAATGGTTCCAGGGTTGGGGGACTATAGTTACAAGGTTAGGTTGGAAAATCTTGTGGTTTTCGTCTTAGAACAAGGAGATTGAGGGCAGATTTAATAAAAGTATACAAGATTATGACAGGCTAAAATAAGTTATGCAAGGAAAAACTGTTCCCATTAATTAATGGTACAAGGATTAGGGGACACAGATTGAAGGCTTTGGGCAAGAGATGCAGGGAAATATGAAGAACTTTTTTTATGCAGCAGGTGGTAATGACCTGGAAATTGCTGCCCATGAGGGTGGTGGAAGCAGAGATAATCAATCAATGACTTCAAAAGGAAATTGGATGGCCACTTGGAGGAAATAAACTGCAGGGTTACAGAGATCGAGCCGGGGAGTAGAACTGACTGGAAAGCTCTGTGGAGAGCTACCATGGACTCGATGGGCCGAATGGCCGCATTTAAATTTTACGGAGTGAAATAAAGATTAGGCCATATCTATGGGAATAAGAGAGAAGCTGAAATATCAAACTTTTAAGAATATTTTTATTATATTCTCCCATCAAATTTTTATCATGTAGAAATTTGACATTCCGCAAACACAAAATTAGCTTTTTAGGACCAGAGAAGTTGTTCAGTTACGATTTAGTATTTTCGTTTAAAAACCCAGTTCCACCTTATTTAACAAAGCATAACTTTTTGGGTTTTAATATTGCATAAAAGGGAATGTTCACATCTGTTCTAGTGATAGCTAAAGATTGCTGTCTGCAGGGACAGTGGATGAGTAGGGAATTACTGACAGCAACTTCGGATTTCTGTGTTTAATTGCACTTGTGCGGATGCTGGAAGTTGCTGTCTGTAGCTTGGAAGAGATAGAAGCCAAGTAATGTCTATAAATGGTGTGAAAGAAAATAACCTACTCTAAGATTACTTATTATAGTTCCATACAGCAGTTGAGAACTAGTATTTTCTACCATATAGAGAAATAGATAAGTTTAATATAAAAACAAATAGGTTTTTGCTAATATTCACTTGTTCTTTCACTGCTTAACAAAATTTCATAGCTGTTAAATTCTAAAACAAGTTCTAGTGTAGTGATATTGACATCTTTTTAAGACAATAAAGATCACAAAGGCAGAGGATAAATCAAATAGCTGCAATAAACTGAAGAGTATCTTCTGTTTGACGGTTGCTACAAATTTACCTGAATATGTGAGTAATCTAAAACACAGAAGCAAGAATAAGAAAACCCCAAAAATATAGTACTATTCATTCTGAAATTTACAGGCTTTTAAAACCCATGTTTGGCATCGGCTGATCATCAGGATCATCCTTCCTAATCTTTCCATCCTTGGTCTGTGGTGCTGGCCCTCCATCTGGTTAAAACATATTTAGAAAGAGTTTCATACCTGATCAGGCACATGGTGGCTTCCAATACCATCTTCCAGCATTTCAGAACCATCTCCACTCACAGCTTTTGATGCCAATAGCCCTGCAGAAAAAGAAAATTTGTATACACATTTATGAAACAATCCTATTGTCAGCAAATGTACTTACTTCCAAAACAGAACAAGCAAAAATACAATTATAATATCCCATGCTTCTGTAAATCCTCAAAGGAATCTGAATGCCATTACCGGTGTCTGATTTTAATTCATTATGCAGTTAGTCTGAATCCTGGAGTACTGAGCTACATAGAGACTCTTTGATAGCATTTCACTACATAAAACCGTGAGCAACTCCACTTCAGGAGTCAGTTTTACATCAAGACTTAACACATGAAAAGTGTTGTTCCTGATTTGACATTTAAGGGAGAATAATGATGTTTATCATTGCTGTAAATATACCATTTCTATACCATTTGCTTGTTTAATCTTAAATAAATTCTAATGTTGACTTATAGTCTATGGCTCAGTCTTGGAGTGCATAATGGCATGCAATATATTCAAATAAGCCAGAATACAATGGCTAGAATTCTATAATTTGAAATAAAAGCAAAATACTGTAGATGCTGGAAATCCACAATAAAACCAAAACGTGCTAAAAATACTCAGTAGGTCTGGCAGCATCTGTGGAGAGAGAAAAAGTTAACTTTTCAGGTCAGTGACCTGTCATCAAAACTGGCAAAGGATAGAAATGTAATAGGTTTTAAACAAATAAAGTGAGGGTGGGACAACAGAGAACAAATGGAAAGGTACTGATAGGACAGTGGGTCACAGAGAATAAATGACAAGGTGGTCATGGGGCAATGGCAAAGACAGAGTGTGTTAAAGGTGTTGTGAAATAGAAAGCGTTAGTGTAGAGAGGGTGTTAAAGACAGAATAATGAAAGCCCTAGCCAAAAGCAAAGCATGAAAAAAAAGTGGGCAGGCACATGGTAAAAAAATGTGTAATGATTGTTTGTTTCATCATTAAACTTTTTTTAAACCATGTGCCTGCCCACTTTTTTTTCCCCCCAAGTTTTGCTTTTGGCTAGGCCTTTCATTATTCTGTCTTTAAAACCCTCTCTGCACTAACGCTTTGTATTTCACAACACCTTTAACACACTCTTTGCCTTATGACCTCCTTGTCAGTTATTCATTGTGACCCTCTGTTCTGTCAACACATTCCCATTTGTTCTCTGTTGCCCCACCCTCACTTTATTTGCTTAAAACCTATTACATTTCTAACCGTTGCCAGTTCTGATGAAAGGTCACCGACTTGAAACGTCAACTTTGCTTCTCTTTCCACAGATGCTGCCAGACCTGCTGTGCATTTCCAGCACTTTTTAGTTTTTTTTTTAATTGAAAACTGGATTTTGTTACATTTATCCAGATACTGGACAGAAAGGTACAGTTTTTAATGCAGGATGTGATGTCCACTTGCAGAAGTAGTACATGGAGCCCAAGTAGAATATCTAATGTAAAAGAAAATACAGGGGTTCGTTGACATAATTAAGGTACACAATATTAAAAGGAAGGAAATGGGCAGCATGAATAGGAAGTTGGCTAAAGGAGAGAAAATTGACTAGTTGGATTTATTTGGAGAGTTGTAAACAGTATGTTCTCCTGAATCAATGCTGTAACCATTGCTTTTCTCCATCTGCATATAAATGACTTGGACTCCGCTCTAGAGGCCACTATCAAATTTGCAGACAGCAAAAAAAAAAAGAGCATGGTTAATGGTGGTGACTGTAGCAACTTCAAGAGGACATACAATTTAGTAGTACAGGCTGATAGAAGTCAAATGAAATTTCATGCAGAGAAATATAACAATGGCCCAAATTTTGCAGTTGTAATGACAGCGAAACGGTCAGTGTCACCACCATTACAACTGCGAAACTGACAGCAACTTCCAGCATCCGCACAAGTGCAATTAAACACAGAAATCCGAAGTTGCTGTCAGTAATTCCCTACTCATCCACTGTCCCTGCAGACAGCAATCTTTAGCTATCACTAGAACAGATGTGAACATTCCCTTTTATGCAATATTAAAACCCAAAAAGTTATGCTTTGTTAAATAAGGTGTAACTGGGTTTTTAAATGAAAATACTAAATCGTAACTGAACAACTTCTCTGGTCCTAAAAAGCTAATTTTGTGTTTGCGGAATGTCAAATTTCTACATGATAAAAATTTGATGGGAGAATATAATAAAAATATTCTTAAAAGTTTGATATTTCAGCTTCTCTCTTATTCCCATATATATTGCCGAATCTTTATTTCACTCCGTAAAATTTAGTAAAAAGTGAACGATAATCAGTGCCTTTCACTTCCTGGTTTGCGGTGTGAGAATTCTTCAATGTGATTGACTGCTTAGCCTGCTTGATGACATCACCATTGCTGGACACCTGGAGATATCCTAGTGCCAGAATCAAACTAATATCAGGAAAGGAGAAATTCATGCCACAGCAATCGCTAGATTTTTGTAGGCAGCTTTCTTCGAGGTCAACGGCGAGCGGAGTCATTTTGCCACTGATTGCAAATTCTGGGCCAATACATGTTGGGAGGAGGAACAACAACATTAAGGGGAGGCGGTGACGTAGTGGTAATGTCACTGGACTAGTAATTCAGAGCCCAGGTTAAGGCTCTGGGAACATGGGTTCAAATCTCACCACAGCAAATGGTGAAATTTGAATTCAATTAATAAATCAGCAATCAAAGCTAGCCTAATGGTGACCATGAAACCATTGTTGATTGTTGTAAAAACCTATCTGGTTCACTAATGTCCTTGAAGGAAGGAAACCTGCAGTCCTTACCTGGTCTGGTCGACATGTGACTCCAGACCCACAGCAATGTGGTTGACTCTTAAATGCCCTCTGAAATGGCCTAGCAAACCACTCAGTTCAAGGACAATTTGGGATGGGCAATAAATGCTGGCCTTGCCAGCGACACCCACCCTGATCGTCACTGATTTCAGTTTTGCTGGGCTCCTTGATGCCACACTCAGTCAAATGCTGCCTTGACGTCAAAGGCAGTAACTCTCACCTCACCTCTGGGAATCAGCACTTTTGCCCAAGGTGGTAATGAGGTCTGGAGCTGTGTGGCCCTGACGGAACCCAAAATGAGCATGTGGGAACAGGCTGTTAGAATTAGAATTAGAACATTACAG
This sequence comes from Heterodontus francisci, assembly GCF_036365525.1. Taxonomy (NCBI): domain Eukaryota; kingdom Metazoa; phylum Chordata; class Chondrichthyes; order Heterodontiformes; family Heterodontidae; genus Heterodontus; species Heterodontus francisci. The sequence continues at coordinate 49,045,467 of NC_090375.1, forward strand.
CGCAGTACAGGCCCTTCGGCCCTCGATGTTGCGCCAACCTGTGAAACCATCTGACCTACACTATTCCATTTTCATCCATATGTCTATCCAATGACCACTTAAATGCCCTTAAAGTTGGCGAGTCTACTACTGCTGCAGGCAGGGCGTTCCATGCCCCTACTACTCTCCGATTAAAGAAACTACCTTTGACATCTGTCCTATATCTATCACCCCTCAACTTAAAGCTATGTCCCCTCGTGTTTGCCATCACCATCCGAGGAAAAAGACTCTCACTATCCACCCTATCTAACCCTCTGATTATCTTATATGTCTCTATTAAGTCACCTCTCCTCCTCCTTCTCTCCAACGAAAACAACCTCAAGTCCCTCAGCCTTTCCTCGTAAGACCTTCCCTCTATACCAGGCAACATCCTAGTAAATCTCCTCTGCACCCTTTCCATAGCTTCCACATCCTTCCTATAATGCGGTGACCAGAACTGCACGCAATACTCCAGGTGCGGTCTCACCAGAGCTTTGTACAGCTGCAGCATGACCTCGTGGCTCCGAAACTCGATCCCCCTACTAATAAAAGCTAACACACCATATGCCTTCTTAACAGCCCTATTAACCTGGGTAGCAACCTTCAGGGATTTATGCAACTGGACACCAAGATCTCTCTGTTCATCTACACTACCAAGATTCTTCCCATTAGCCCAGTACTCTGCATTCCTGTTACTCCTTCCAAAGTGAATCACCTCGCACTTTTCCGCATTAAACTCCATTTACCATCTCTCAGCCCAGCTCTGCAGCCTATCTATGTCCCTCTGTACCCTACAACATCCTTCGGCACTATCCACAACTCCACCGACCTTAGTGTCATCCGCAAATTTACTAACCCACCCTTCTACACCCTCTTCCAGGTCATTTATAAAAATGACAAACAGCAGTGGCCCCAAAACAGATCCTTGTGGTACACCACTAGCAACTAAACTCCAGGATGAACATTTGCCATCAACCACCACCCTCTGTCTTCTTTCAGCTAGCCAATTTCTGATCCAAAGCTCTAAATCACCTTCAACCCCATACTTCCGTATTTTCTGCAATAGCCTACCGTGGGGAACCTTATCAAATGCCTTACTGAAATCCATATACACCACATCCACTGCTTTACCCTCATCCACCTGTTTGGTCACCTTCTCGAAAAACTCAATAAGGTTTGTGAGGCACGACCTACCCTTCACAAAACCGTGCTGACTATCGCTAATTAACTTATTCTTTTCAAGATGATTATAAATCCTGTCTCTTATAACCTTTTTCAACATTTTACCCACAACCGAAGTAAGGCTCACAGGTCTATAATTACCAGGGCTGTCTCTACTCCCCTTCTTGAACAAGGGGACAACATTTGCAATCCTCCAGTCTTCCGGCACTATTCCTGTCGACAATGACGACATAAAGATCAAGGACAAAGGCTCTGCAATCTCCTCCCTGGCTTCCCAGAGAATCCTAGGATAAATCCCATCTGGCCCAGGGGACTTATCTATTTTCACACTTTCCAAAATTGCTAACACCTCCTCCTTGTGAACCTCAATCCCATCTAGCCTGGTAGCCTGAATCTCAGTATTCTCGACAACATTTTCTTTCTCCACTGTAAATACTGACGAAAAATATTCATTTAACACTTCCCCTATCTCCTCTGATTCCACACACAACTTCCCACTACTATCCTTGATTGGCCCTAATCTAACTCTAGTCATTCTTTTATTCCTGATATACCTATAGAAAGCTTTAGGGTTTTCCCTGATCCTATCCGCCAATGACTTCTCGTGTCCTCTCCTTGCTTTTCTTGGCTCTCCCTTTAGATCCTTCCTGGCTAGCTTGTAACTCTCAAGCGCCCTGAGCCTTCACGTCTCATCCCAACATAAGCCTTCTTCTTCCTCTTGACAAGCGCTTCAACTTCTTTAGTAAACCACGGCTCCCTCGCTCGACAACTTCCTCCCTGCCTGACAGGTACATACTTATCAAGGACACGCAGTAGCTGCTCCTTGAATAAGCTCCACATTTCGATTGTTCCCATCCCCTGCAGTTTCCTTCCCCATCCTACGCATCCTAAATCTTGCCTAATCGCATCATAATTTCCTTTCCCCCAGCTATAATTTTTGCCCTGCGGTATATACCTGTCCCTGCCCATCGCTAAGGTAAACCTAACCGAATTGTGATCACTATCACCAAAGTGCTCACCTACATCTAAATCTAACACCTGGCCGGGTTCATTACCCAGTACCAAATCCAATGTGGCATCGCCCCTGGTTGGCCTGTCTACATACTGTGTCAGAAAACCCTCCTGCACACACTGGACAAAAACTGACCCATCTAAAGTACTCGAACTATAGTATTTCCAGTCGATATTTGGAAAGTTAAAGTCCCCCATAACAACTACCCTGTTACTCTCGCCCCTGTCGAGAATCATCTTCGCTATCCTTTCCTCTACATCTCTGGAACTATTTGGAGGTCTATAAAAGACTCCCAACAGGGTGACCTCACCTCTCCTGTTCCTAACCTCGGCCCATACTACCTCCGTAGACGAGTCCTCAAATGTCCTTTCTGTCGCTGTAATACTCTCCTTGATTAACAATGCCACACCCGCCCCCCCTTTTACCATCTTCTCTGTTCTTACTGAAACATCTAAATCCCGGAACCTGCAACATCCATTCCTGCCCCTGCTCTACCCATGTCTCCGAAATGGCAACTACATCGAGATCCCAGGTACCAACCCATGCTGCAAGCTCACCCACCTTATTCCGGATGCTCCTGGCGTTGAAGTAGACACACTTTAAACCAAGTTCTTGCTTGCCAGTGCCCTCTTGCGTCCTTGTAACCTTATCCCTGACCTCACTACTCTCAACATCCTGTACACTGGAACTACATTTCAGGTTCCCATTCCCCTGCTGAATTAGTTTAAACCCCCCCGAAGAGCACTAGCAAATCTCCCCCCCAGGATATTGGTACCCCTCTGGTTCAGGTGAAGACCATCCTGTTTGTAGAGGTCCCACCTACCCCAGAAAGAGCCCCAATTATCCAGGAAACCAAAACCCTCCCTCCTGCACCATCCCTGCAGCCACGTGTTCAACTCCTCTCCCTCCCTATTCCTCGCTTCGCTATCACGTGGCACGGGCAACAACCCAGAGATAACAACTCTGTTTGTTCTCGCTCTAAGCTTCCACCCTAGCTCCCTGAATTTCTGTCTTAAATCCACATCTCTCTTCCTACCTACTTCGTTGGTGCTTATGTGGACCACGACTTGGGGCTGCTCCCCGTCCCCCTTAAGGATCCCAAAAACACAATCCGAGACATCACGAACCCTGGCACCTGGGAGGCAACATACCAACCGTGAGTCTCTCTCGTTCCCACAGAACCTCCTATCTGAGTATCTGTTGCTGAGTAAGTGCTTCTTGATAGCCCTTTTGATGATAACTTCCATCACTTTGCTGATCACAGAGTCAACTGACGGGGCAGTAATTAGCCAGATTGGATTTGTCCTGCTTTTTGTGGAATAGACATACCTGGGCAATTTTCTATATTGTTGCATAGATGCCAGTGTTGTAGCTGAACAGCTTGAATAGGGGCACGGCCAGTTCTGGAGCACAAGCCTTCACTACTACTGTCAGGATGTCGTCAGGGCTCATAGCCTTTGCAGTATCCTGAGCCTTCAGTTGTTTCTTGATATCATGTGGAATGAATCGAACTGGCTGAAGACTGGCATCTATGATGGTGGAGACCACAGGAGGAGGCAGAGATAGAATCCACTCGGCACTTCTGGCTGAAGACAGCTGCAAATGCTTCAATGAGGATGGGGACGATTTTGGAGCCACGTCTTCACAGTAGTTGTTTAATTGTCCACCACCATTCATGACTGTGTGTGGCAGGACTGCAGAGCTTTGATCCGATCCATTGGTTGTGGGATCACTTAGCTTTGTCAAAAGCATGTTGCTTCTGCTGTTTAACATGCATATAACCCTATGTTGTAGCTTCACCAGGTTGGCACCTCATTTTAAGGCATATTGCCTGGCTTGATGGTAATGGTAGATGGGGGATATGCCATGCCATGAGGTTACAGATTGTGGTTGAATTCAATTCTGCTGCTGATCACCCACTTCATGGACATTCAGCAATGAGCAGTTCAGAATTGATTCCATTTAGCAGTGATAGTGCCACACAGAACGATGAAGGGCATTCACAGTGCGAAGGGACTGCGTGTCCACAAGGACTGCGAGTGAGTATTGGTATGAGTAAAGTCATGGACAGATCCATCTGCAACAGGTAGATTAGTGAGGGTGAGGCCAAGTAGCTTTTTCTCTCATGTTGGTTCACACCACCTGAAGACCCAGTCTGGCAGACATGTCCTTCAGTACTCGTCCAGCTTAGGCAGTAGTGGTGCTACCAAGCCAAACTTGGTGGACATTGAAGTCCCCCATCCAGAGTACATTCTGTGCCCTTGCCACCCTCAGGGATTCTTTCAAGTGGTGTTCAACACAGAGGAGCACTGATTCATCAGCTGAGGGGGGCCAGTAGGTGGTCATCAGCAGGAGGTTTCCTTACCTGTGTTTGACCTGATGCCATGAGAATTCATGAGGTCCGGAATAAACATAGAGGACTACCAGGGCACCCTCCTGCCTGCACTGCACTTCTGGCAGGTCTGTCCTGCAGGTCTTTTTTATTCGTTCATGGAATGCGGGCGTCACTGGCTAGGGTCAGCAATTATTACATATCCCTAATTGCCCTTGAGAATGTGGTGGAGAGCTGCCTTCTTGAACCGCTGCAGTCCATGTAGGGTAGGTACACCAACAGTGCTGTTAGGAAGGGAGTTCCAGGATTGTGACGCAGCAACAGTGAAGGAACGGTGATATAGTTCCAAGTCACGATGGTGTGTGGCTTAGAGGGGAACTTGCAGGCGGTGGTGTTACCATGCATCTGTCCTTGTCCTTCTAGGTGGTAGAGGTTGCGAATTTGGAAGGTGCTGAAGGAGGCGGCTTGGTGCGTTGCTGCAGTGCATCTGGTAGATGGTATACGCTGCTGCCACTGTGCGCCGGTGGTGGAGTGTGTAAATGTTTGTGGATGGGGTGCGAATCAAGCGGGCGACTTTGCCCTGGATGGTATCGAGCTTCGAGTGTTGTTGGAGCTGCACTCATCCAGGCAAGTAGAGAGTATTCCATCCCACTCCTGACTTGTGCCTTGTAGATGGCGAACAGGCTGTGGGGTGTCAAGATTCCTAGCCCGATCTGTTCTTGTAGCCATGGTATTTATATGGCTACTCCAGTTCAGTTTCTGGTCAATGGTAACCCCCAGGATGTTGATAGTGGGGGATTCAGCGATTGTCATGTCATTAGATGTCAAGGAGAGATGGTTAGATTCTCTCTTGTTGGAGATGGTCATTACCTGGCACGAATGTAACTTGCCACTGAACAGCCCAAGCCTGGATATTGTCCAGGTCCAGCTGCATTTTGACACGGACTGCTTCAATATTTAAGTCGTCGCGAATGGTGGTGAACATAATGCAATCAGCGAACATCCCTACTTCTGACCTTATGATTGAAGAAAGGTCATTGATGAGATAGCTGAAGATGTTTTGGGCCTCGGACACTACCCTGAGGAACTCATGCAGTGATATCCTGCAGTTGAGATGATTGCCCTCCAACAACCACAACCATCTTCCTGTGCGCTAGATACGACTCCAACCAGCAGAGAATTTCCCCCGATTCCCACAAGTAGCTATGCCATACTCCATCAAATGCTGCCTTGATGTCAAGGGCAGTCACTCTCACCTCACCTCTTGAGCTCAGTTCTTTTGTCCACGTTTGAGCCAAGGCTGTAATGAGGTCAGGAGGTGAGTGGCTCTGGCGGAACCCAAACTGAGCGTCACTGAGCAGGATATTGCTAAGTATGTGCTGCTTGATAGCATTGTTGACGACACCTTCCATCACTTTACTGATGATCGAGAGTCGACTGATGAGAGTAATTGGCTGGGTTGGATTTGCCCTGCTTTTTGTGTACAGGACATGCCTGGGCAATTTTCCACACTGCCAGGTAGATGCCTGTGTTGGTAGCTGTACTGGAACAGCTTGCCGAGGGGCACAGCAAGTTCTGGAGCACAGGTCTTCAGAACTATTTCCGGAATTTGCCAGGGCCCATAGCTTTTGCAATATCCAGTGCCTTCAGACATTTCTTGATATCATGCGGAGTGAATTGAATTGGCTGAAGACTGGCATCTGTGATGCTGGGGACTTCAGGAGAATGCAGAGATGGATCATCCACTCGGCACTTCTGGCTGAAGATTGCTGCAAATGCTTCAGCCTCATCTTTTGCACTTATGTGCTGGGTTCCTCCATTATTGAGGATGGGGATATTTGTGGAGCCACCTCCTCCAGTTAGTTAATTGCTCACCACCATTCACGACTGCATGTGGCAGGACTGCAGAGCTTTGATCTGATCCGTTGGTTATGGGTCCGCTTAGCTGTCTATCACATGCTGCTTACGCCTTTTGGCACACAAGTAGTCCTGGCTTGTAGTTTCACCAGGTTGACACCTCATTATGAGGTATGCCTGGTGCTGCTCCTGGCATGCCCTCCTGCATTCTTCATTGAACCAGGGTTGGTTCCCCAGCTTGATGGTAATGGTAGAATGGGGGATATGCCGGGCCATGAGGTTACAGATTGTGGTCGAGTACAATTCTGCTGCTGCTGATGGCCCACAGCGCCTCATGGATCCCGGCTTTGGGTTGCTAGATCTGTTCGAAATCTTCCATTTAGCACGGTGGTAGTGCCACACAATACGATGGAGGGTATCCTCAATGTGAAGACAGAACTTTATCTCCACAAGGACTGTGCGGTGGTCACTCCTCCCAATACTACAGTCATGGACAGATGCATCTGCAGCAGGCGGATTGGTTAGAACAAGTTCAAGTATATTTTTCCCCCTTGTTGTTTCCCTCACCACCTGCCGCAGACCCAGTCCAGCAGGTATGTCCTTCAGGACTCGGTCAGCTCGGTCAGTAGTGGTGCTACCAAGTTACTCTTGGTGATGGTCATTGAAGTCCCCCACCCAGAGTACATTCTGCGCCACTGCCACCTTCAGTGCTTCCTCCAAGCGCTGTTCAACATGGAGGAATTCTGATTCATCAACTGGGGGGGCAGTAGGAGGTTATCAGCAGGAGGTTTCCTTGCCCATGTTTGACCTGATGCCATAAGACTTCATGGGGTCTGGAGTCGATGTTGAGGACTCCCAGGGCAACTCCCTCCCGAATGTATACCACTGTGCTCACCACCTCTGCTGGGTCTATCCTGCCAGTGGGACAGGACATACCCAGGGATGATGGCAGTGGCGTCTGGGACATTGCCTGTAAGGTATGATTCAATGAGTATGACTATATCAGGCTGTTGCTTGACTAGGCTGTTGGACAGCTCTCCCAATTTTTGCACAAGCCCCCAGATGTTAGTAAGGAGGACTTTGCAGGGTCGACAGAGCTGGGTTTGCCGTTGTCCTTGCTGGTGCCTAGGTCAAAGCCAGGTGGTCCGTCCAGTTTCATTCATATTTGTAATGGTTAGATACAACTGAGTGGCGTGCTCAGTTGCTCTGGACAAAACATACCCAGGGATGGTGATGGAGGAGTCTGGGTGACTGGCTGCAAGATATGATTCAGATAAGTCAGGCTTTTGTTCGACTAGTCTGTGGGACAGCATTCCCAATTTCGCACAATGACTTTGTAGTGTCAAGTGGGCAGGATGTGCCTTTGTTGTTTGCAGTGCTTAGTTCGATGCCAGGTGGTCTGTCTGTTTTTATTCTCATTCAAATTTTGTGTAGCAGTTCGATACAATGGATTGGCTCGCTTGGCCATTTCAGAGAGCAGTTAAGATTCAACCTCATTGCTGTTGGGTCTGGAGTCGCATGTAGGCTGATCTGGGTAAAGATTTCCATCCCTGAGGTGAACAAAGTGGGTCTTTACGACAATCTGGTAGTTTGTTGATTAGTGAGACTAGCATTTTATTCCAGATTTATTTATAAATTCCCCAGCTGCCCTGTAGGATTTGAACTAATGTCTTCGCAGCATTAGTCTGGGTCTCTGGATTACTAGACTAGTAACATTACCACTATGCTACCAATCCCCACGTAGAAAAAGACCAATTGGATAGCACTTTCAAAGAGCCGGCACAGGCACGATGAACCAAATGGCCTCCTTCTGCGCTGCAAGATTCTATATAGATACAAGATACACTAACCTTTCAAATACTTCAGATGGGCTCAATCATGATACAGTTAAGCTCTAAGGGCTGCCGACAATGCCAACGAGTAGAGGCTCAGCCGCCTGCATTACAACAGTAACTACACTTCTAAAATACTTCACTGGCTGTAAAGAACTTTGGAAAGTCCAGTGGTCATGAAAGGTGCTATATAAATGCAAGTCTTTCTACCTTGGTTTTGGTGCTGAAAAAGTGTGAAGCCTGACAGTGTTGCATCTATGACAATTACATTAATCTTCAAGTCTGTTGCCTGACGAGCTGAAAAGATTGGCTACTGGAGCCAGTTTCTGACCAAACAACAATTCTTTAATAGTTGTTCCTTCCTCCAAAATAAGGAGCTGGCCAGAGGAAAAAATTCACATAAAATATTGAAGAACAAAAAGGACAGTGCAATGGGCAGAGTATATAACAGAGAAAAAGATACTAAGATAAAATAGGCAAAAGGAAAATGAACAGAGAAAGAGATTCAATTACCCCTCCCCCCAATCGACATCAGCAGAATTCCCAAGTAATGACCAATTTAGTCAACATAAAGTGACCTGGATTAATATTAGCCCCTTTGTATAGCATATGCACAGTTACTGGTTTTCCACCTTTGTGTAAAAATAGAGAAAATTGCAGACCACCAATAAAAAGCCTGAATTCTCACGTAATAAAGCAGAACTCTACTTATGTGGTTACTATAAGCCTGGTAATTGACAATTATCGCACATCTAGGGATCCTAAGCACTGGACCAGCCAAATGCATCCAAGCTCTTCATACTTGAGTAACTGTGCTGGCTCTCTATGGGGAAGAGGTACAGTACTCCAAATCTGATGAACAAAAAGCTTCATGTGAATTTCACAGCAGTTTGTTTTGGAAACTATAACACATCAATGGATTTTTATGCACAGCAGACATCCAACAGATCAAACAAAAAAATCAGTAACAAAGTTGGGAAATACAGCACAACAGTAACATCACCAACAGAAACTTATGAAGGGAGCAGACAGACTTTCATCAATTGAGGGATGAACTTTGAAATATGCTTGCGCTGACATGTCTTGAATTTTCAACGAGTTCTAACCTGTGATTTTGTTGAGACGTGCTCTTTTTGCCTGAAATGAGCAGATAACGCTGGCCTTCCTCTTCCTTGCTCCTGATGTTTCTGCTTGTCCTAAAGTCTGCTTTGGCTCATCGAAGGTCAATGGCTCAGAGTTTCCTGGATAAGATCAACAAAACCATTAAGGTTCAACATCTCAGCACAGCATTAAACTGAAATTAATTCAAATTCAAAGCTTAGTTACTCTGAATAGAATCCATTAAAGCCCTGTAGTGAAGTCCTTCACTGCAGTAATCACTTTCATCTTTGCCACTTAAACACTGATCTACCAATGACATTTTTAATGCTAATTTCCTCTCATGAGAGCAATGAAGTAGTGAGATCATCCATTGCGCCTTGTCCTAATGTCTATTCTTCACGTAAGCTTGGCCAACTCCACCCATTTAATTTCCTTGCAAACTCCACAATACACATCGGATCTTGCATCCTGCATTATTTTCCCCTACCAGTTAGCTTTCTTTGATAGCTAGTGACAGCTACAAGGTTGCAGCAGTTCAGGAGCCATTATATTCTACAGCACATAATCATTGCTATTCTGTATTCATTCTCAGAGCCCTGATCATGTAATTAAGAAGATTTTTCCTACTTTTTTCCTCTCCCTCTTCCCATACACCTCTGCTGAGCATTGACTCCTTGAAACTCTAATTCCACAGAACTGCTTGCACTATGGTACCTCGCCTAAACCAATCAACTTTTGTATGTGGGACCTAGATAGTGTACATCAGTGGAGTCGTCAGAACTATATCTGTGCAGGTGTTTATACACAAAAGTGTACTTCAAAACAGCACTGGATCAGGCAATCCAAAAATCACTTGGGATTGTTACATTTCTAAACTAAATGTTTATTTCCCTTTACTCAGCTCACTAGCAGCTGAGCCACACATATTTCTAGTGCCTTTGTTCCCTGGGAATAACGAGAGAAGACAGCTTAGGGGATTCTAGATACGTGTAGCAACAGGTTATGGCAGACACAATAATAAATAAAGCTGAATGGGCTGCAAGGCCGATGCATATTTAAAGAATTAGAAAATGAGCCAAAAAATGTGAGACGTTTTCTGGATTCTTAGTCTTAAGTAAGTGCCTAAAAGAAATTATCTGCTTCCATATTTGAGAAATTCTAACAAGAGCTTTTCATTCCATCATTTCACAGTTAAAAAATAAATTTCTTGGCAGAATGCCATTGCAAAGCTTAAAGTGCACCGATGGCCTAACAATGCTAACTTGGCTCAGATGCTAGCGCTTTTGCCTCGAGTCAGAGGTAGCAGATTCAAGCTCTACCTCAGTGAGCACGTAATCTAGGCAGATGCTCCACTGCTGTACTGAAGGAATGATGCATTGCCACAGATGCTACCTTTTGGAAGAGGCATTAAATTTAGATTAGCTAGTCATTTGTTTAGATGTAAATTGGTTCTCACCTTTGCCTACAGTACATTATAAAGCAAAGTATTGCAAATGCTGGAAATCTTAAATGATAGAAAATGCTGCAAACAATGTAATTAATTTGGCTGAAAATCATTATGCTCTGGGACAGCCTTTTTTTTAAATTCATTCATGGGGTGAAGGCATCACTGGCCAGGCCAGCATTTATTACCCATCCCTAATTGCCCTCGAGAAGGTGGTGGTGAGCTGCCTTCTTGAACCGCTGCAGTCCATTTGGGGTAGGTATACCCACAGTGCAGTTAGGAAGGGAGTTCCAGGATTTTGACCCAGCGACATTGAAGGAACGGCAATTTAGTTCCAAGTCAGGATGGTGTGTGACTTGGAGGGGAACTTGCAGATGGTGGTGTTCCCATGTATTTGCTGCCCTTGTCCTTCTAGTTGGTAGAGGTCGCAGGTTTGGAAGGTGCTGTCTAAGGAGCCTTGGTGCGTTGCTGCAGTGCATCTTGTAGATGGTACACACTGCTGCCAATGTGCGCCAGTGGTGGAGGGAGTGAATGTTTGTAGATGGGGTGCCAATCAAGCAGGCTGCTTTGTCCTGGATGGTGTCAAGCTTCTTGAGTGTTGTTGGAGCTGCACCCATCCAGGCAGGTGGAGAGTATTCCATCACACTCCTGACTTGTGCCATGTTGATGGTGGACAGGCTTTGGGGAGTCAGGAGGTGAGTTACTCACCTCAGGATTCCTAACCTCTGACCTGCTCTTGTAGCCACGGTATTTATATGGCTACTCCAGTTCAGTTTCTGGTCAATGGTAGACCCAGGATATTGATAGTGGGGGATTCAGCGATGGTAATGCCGCTGAATGCCAAGGGGAGATGGTTAGATTCTCTCTTGTTGGAGATGGTCATTGCCTGGCACTTGTGTGGCACAAATGTTACTTGCCACTTATCAGCCCAAGCCTGGATATTGTCCAGGTCTTGCTGCATTTCTACACGGACTGCTTCAGTATCTGAGGAGTCACAAATGGTGCTGAACATTGTGCAATCATCAGCGAACATCCCCACTTCTGACCTTATGATTGAAGGAAGGTCATTGATGAAGCAGCTGAAGATGGTTGGGCCTAGGACATTACCCAGAGGAACTCCTGCAGTGATGTCCTGGAGCTCCAACAACCACAACCATCTTCCTTGGTGCTAGGTATGACTCCAGCCAGCGGAGTGTTTTCCCCGATTCCCATTGACCTCAGTTTTGCTACGGCTCCTTGATGCCAAACTCGGTCAAATGCTGCCTTGATTTCAAGGGCAGTCACTCTCACCTCACGAGTTCAGCTCTTTTGTCCATGTTTGAACCAAGGCTGTAATGAGGTCAGGAGCTGGGTGGCCCTGGCGGAACCCAAACTGAGCGTCACTGAGCAGGTTATTGCTAAGCAAGTGCCGCTTGATGGCACTGTTGATGACATCTTCCATCACTTTATTGATGATTGAGAGTAGGCTGATGGGGCGGCAATTGGCCGGGTTGGACTTGTCCTGCTTTTTGCTAAGAACATGAAAGGTACTACATAAATACAAATTCTCTCTTTATGCTTTTGATGCCTTCAGTTGCCGAGGCCATAAACTCTGGCATTCCCTCCCTAAACCGTTTTATCTGTCACTTGCTTTAATCCGATCTTTAAAATCTACCTCTGACCAAGCTTTTAGTCACCTTCCAATATCTCCTTATGGTTGGGTGTTAAATTTCAGTTAATAACACTCCCCATGAAAGGAAATTATTTATTTATTGGTTGCTACACTTCAAATTTTTTTTAATCATTGTAGCAACATAGAAAATTTGAGACACAGGAGGCAGCCATTGGCCCATCGTGTCCATGCCGGCCGTCCAGACAAGAGTTATCCAGTATAACCACACCTTTTAATAGAACCATGTGAAGACCTCAATTACACTGTACCTCAAACTTCTAAACTCAAGGGACTACAAACTAGGTTTATGCAAACTGTCATCAGAAAACCCTTTAAGTCATTATATCATTAGAGTAAATCTGTGCTGTGCCCCCTCCAAGGCCAACCTCTTCTGAGGTTCAGTGCCATAATACTGTGGACGGGGTCTAACAAAGGCCCTGTACAATTGACGCATTATTTCCTTTTTTATATTCCAACCCATTGGTGATAAAGATAACATTGCATTAGCTTTCTTAATTAGTTTTTGTATCAGTGCAGGAGCATCAAGTGCTCTGTGCACATGTACTCACATATACCTTTGCTCCACAGCTCCTAGTCTGTCAGTGGCAAAAGCCCAGAAATATGGACTATATCTGAAGAATTCTTGTTTAACTTGTTGGTCCAATGTCCAGACTGAGCAACATCCCATCATGATTCAACCTATCTACATACGGTATGTTTGGGAGGGAGAAATGGAAATGGCAAGTTCTGAATACTACTACTATAGTAATTTGTTCATATTCCAAACCAGGGAGAAATCTCAAGAAAGATGTAATGAGTATGGTTTCATTGTGCATCAGCTATCACATAATAGGTTAGATAGGTGTTTTAAGGAAACTGGAACAAAGGCTAATGGGGTCTGAGTGGGCACAAAGGATTAGGACTATTGCTTCTGTTGAGGATAAACATCAACAAAAACAGGCTGGGTTGAATGGCCCATTTCTGTACTGTAATTGCTAAGTAATTCCTTGTGTGTTGGACCTGATTCAACTGTGTTAGGCAATTAAAAAAACTGTTGTGCCTTTTAAAAAATATAATTTTTTTTCCAAAATATACTTTATTCATAAAAATCTGTAAAAAAAAAAAATACATGACAAAACAGATCGAAACAGCACCAAGTCAAAAAAATACAAACAGTGCAAAAGGAGATCAGTTTCCTCCAATACAGGTGCAATGAGTTGCCTCACCACCCTTCCATTTCATTTTTCATGCCATATACAAGTTACAGCAAAAGAAAATTTTCCCGACACAGTTAGAGGGGTTTTCCCTGGATCCAGCCCCTCAGTTCAGTTTGGTGGGGGACCTTACACAGTGGTCTTTCCCCATTGAGCCTTTGCTGCGGCTGCCCCAAGCTTTAGTGTGTCCCTCAGCATGTAGTCCTGGACCTTGGAATGTGCCAGTCTGCAACATTCAGTTGTGGACAACTCTTTGTGCTGGAAGGCCAGCAAGTTTCTGGCAGACCAAAGGGCACTTTCACCGAATTGATAGTCCTCCAGCAGCAGTTGATGTTTATCTCAGTGTGCGTCCCTGGGAATAGCCCAAAGAGCACAGACTCCTGTGTTAGAGCTGCTTGGGATGAACCTCGACAAAAACCACTGCATCTCTTTCCACACCCGTTTTGCAAAGACACATTCCAGAAGGAGGTGGGCAACCGTCTCTTCACCACCACAGCCACCACGAGGGCATTGTGCGGAGGGGGTGAGACTTCGGAGTGCAGGAAGGATCTGGCGGGGAGGGCTCTTCTCACCACCAGCCAAGCTATACCTCGGTGCTTGTTTGAAAGTTCTGGTGATGAGGCATTCCGCCAAATGACTTTGACGGTCTGCTCGGGGAACCATCTGACAGGATCCACCATCACCTTTTCCCGTAGGGCCTTGAGGACATTCCGTGCAGACCACTGCCTGATGGATCGGTGGTCAAAGGTGTTTTTCTGCAGAAACTGCTCCATGAAGGATAGGTGGTACGGCACAGTCCAACTGGATAGAGCGTTCCGCGGCAATGTGACCAGGCCCATCCTTCGCAACACCGGGGACATAGAACCTCAGCACGTAGTGACACTTGGAGTTTGCGTACTGGAGGTCTACACACAGCTTGATTCGACCGCACACGGAGGTAGTGATCAGGATGAGGGCAATGTTGGGTACATTTTACTCGCCCTTATCTAGAGGTTTGAACACCGTGTCCCTCTGGACCCGGTCCATTTTGGATCCCCAGATGAAGTGGAAAATGGCTCGGGTGACCGCCACAGCGCAGCAGTGGGGTATGGGCCAGACCTGCGCCACGTACAGCAACGTGAGCGCCTCGCACCTGATGACCAGGTTCTTACCCACAATGGCGAGAGATCGCTGCACCCACTTGCTCAGCTTGTGTTGTACCTTGGCTACTCGCTCCTCCCAGGTTTTGGTGCACGCCCCAGCCCTTCCGAACCATATCCCCAGCACTTTCAGGTAGTCTGACCTGACGGTGAAGGGGACAAAGGATCGGTCAGCCCAGTTTAGTTTAGAGATACAGCACTGAAACAGGCCCTTCGGCCCACCGAGTCTGTGCCGACCATCAACCACCCATTTATACTAATCCAACACTAGTTCCATATTCCTTCCACATCCCCACTTGTCCCTATATTTCCCTACCACCTACCTATACTAGGGGCAATTTATAATGGCCAATTTACCCATCAACCTGCAAGTCTTTGGCATGTGGGAGGAAAAAGGAGCACCCGGAGGAAACCCACGCAGACACAGGGAGAACTTGCAAACTCCACACAGGCAGTACCCAGAATTGAACCCAGCTGGAGCTGTGAGGCTGCAGTGCTAACCACTGCGCCACTGTGCCACCCCTTTTTTTTTTTTAAATGGGGTGTCAACCGAGTGAAGCTGCAACCCAGGACTAGTTCCCAAAGAACATGGCCTCGCTCTTGCCGTGGTTAACTTTGGCTCCCGAGGCCAGTTCAAACTGGTCGCAGATGCTCATCAAGTCTGCGCACAGACAGCGGATCCGAGCAGAAGACGGTGACGTCATCCATGTACAGGCTGCCTTGGTCCTAAACTCTGGAATGTGCTCCCTCGACACCTGTCTCGAACTCCTTTATGTTATATCTTACAGCCTAACCCACTGACTAACCTTTTGGTCATCTGACCTAACATCTCTCCATATGGCGAAGTGTTAAATTTTGTCTGATAATACGAACATACGAGGAGTAGGCCACTCAGTCACTCGAGTGTGCTCCGCCATTCAACAAGATCATGGCTGATCTGATTTTAACCTCAACTCCATATTCCCACCTACCCCTAATAACCTTTCATCCCCTTATCAAAAAACAATTTTGTAAAGCACTTTGCAGCATTTTTACTGTTAAAGGCACTATATAAATCCAAGCTGTTGTAAAACTAACCTGAGATAGCAACAGATGCAGGCTCTTCTTGTTTCTTGTGTGCTTCATCCTCTGTCTCTTTAAATTCTGACATCACTCTCTCTTTCTTGAAGTGGGATCCTCTCCCTATTTTTCTCTCCACCTTTTCCTTATTCACTCGATGCTTACTGACTGTTTTATTCTTTGCGGCAGCTGCTGCTGCTGTAGCAGCTTTAACGAGAGCTAACCAGTCCTGTAAAAAAGTTCCATTATTCAAAATCATTTCTTTTGCATTAAACTGATCTTAGCCAGGGTAATGGTAGAGTTACTATAATTAGAATGAGTGCCCAAAAGTTACTATACAATGCACTCTCTTGATTTTTGCATGTGGATATAATTAGAGGACAGGGCTGAGCTTAACCTGCGAAAACAAACATTACATAGAAATAATAGTCACTTAGGTGAAGAATCAAAGGACAGCTCACAACTGAGCAACTACAGCCCATCACAGAGTTAATACAGTCAGGAGAGCAGGAAGGTGTGAAGAATAGCAGGGGAAATGGGAAGAAATACAACTATATTTTTATAAACACATGAAGAGCAAGACAACTAAAGAAAATTTAGGGCCTATTAGGGACCATAAGGGTAACCTGTGTGTGGAAACAGAGAAAATAGGAGGAGTAGGCCATTCAGCCCTTCAGGCCTGCTCCGCCATTATGATCATGGCTGATCATCCAACTGAGTAGCCTGTTCCAGCTTTTGCCCCATACCCTTTGATCCCTTTAGACCCAAGTGCTATATCGAACTCCTTCTTGAAAACATACAATGTTTTGGCCTCAACTGCTTTCTGTGATAGCGAATTCCACAGGCTCACCACACTCTGGATGAAGAAATTTCTCCTCATCTCAGTCCTGAAAGGTTTACCCCGTATCCTTAGACTATGACCCCTGGTTCTGGACTCCCCCATCGGAAACATCCTTCCTGCATCTACCCTGTCAAGTTCTGTGAGAATCTTATAGGTTTCTATGAGATCCCCCCCTCACTCTTCAGAACTCCAGTGAATATAATCCTAACCGACTCAGTCTCTCCTCATACGTCAGTCCTGCGATCCCAGCAATCAGTCTGGTAAACCTTCGCTGCACTCCCTCTATAGCAAGAACATCCTTCCTCAGATAAGGAGACCAAAACTGCACACAATATTCCAGGTGTGGCCTCACCAAAGCCCTGAATAATTGCAGCAAGACATTCCTGCTTCTGTACTCAAATCCTCTAGCTATGAAGGCCAACATACCATTTGCCTTTTTTACCAGCTGTTGCGCCTGCATGCTTACCTTCAGCGACTGGTGTACGAGAACACCCAGGTCTCGCTGCATATCCCCCTCTCAGTTTATAGCCAGATAATAATCTGCCTTCCTGTTTTTGCTACCAAAGTGGATAACCTCACATTTATCCACATTATACTGCATCAGAGGAATGTATGATGGCATTGAGAGTGCTTTTGGGCGAACCATCAAGAAGATCGCCCCCCGCAAATCTAAATCAGGGGACATAATCGCTGACCAACGCAAACAAATGGACCGCTGGGTTGAGCACTACCTAGAACTGCACTCCAGGGAGAATGTTGTCACTGAGGCTGCCCTCAATGCAGCCCAGCCTCTACCAGTCATGGTTGAGCTGGACATACCGCCAACAAAATCGGAACTCAGTGATGCCATTGATTCTCTAGCCAGCGGAAAAGCCCCTGGGAAGGACAGCATTACCCCTGAAATAATCAAGAGTGCCAAGCCTGCTATACTCTCAGCACTACATGAACTGCTATGCCTGTGCTGGGACGAGGGAGCAGTGCCTCAGGACATGCGCGATGCCAATATCATCACCCTCTATAAAAACAAAGGTGACCGTGGTGACTGCAACAACTACCGTGGAATCTCCCTGCTCAGCATAGTGGGGAAAGTCTTTGCTCGAGTCGCTTTAAACAGGCTCCAGAAGGTGGCTGAGCGCGTCTACCCTGAGGCACAGTGTGGCTTTCGTGCAGAGAGATCGACCATTGACATGCTGTTCTCCCTTCGTCAGATACAGGAGAAATGCCGCGAACAACAGATGCCCCTCTACATTGCTTTCATTGATCTCACCAGCAGACGTGGTCTCTTCACACTACTTGAAAAGATTGGATGTCCACCAAAGCTACTAAGTATCACCTTATTCCATGACAATATGAAAGGCACAATTCAACATGTGGCACCTCATCAGACCCCTTTCCTATCCTGAGTGGCATGAAACAGGGCTGTGTTCTTTCACCCACACTTTTTGGAATTTTCTTCTTCCTGCTGCTTTCACATGCATTCAAGTCTTCTGAAGAAGGTATTTTCCTCCACACAAGATCAGGGGGCAGATTGTTCAACCTTGCCCGTCTAAGAGCGAAGTCCAAAGTACAGAAAGTCCTCATCAGGGAACTCCTCTTTGCTGACGATGCTACTTTAACATCTCACACTGAAGAGTGCCTGCAGAGTCTCATCGACAGGTTTGCGGCTGCCTGCAATGAATTTGGCCTAACCATCAGCCTCAAGAAAACGAACATCATGGGGCGGGATGTCAGAAATGCTCCATCCATCAATATTGGCGACCACACTCTGGAAGTGGTTCAAGAGTTCACCTACCTAGGCTCAACTATCACCAGTAACCTGTCTCTAGATGCAGATATCAACAAGCGCATGGGAAAGGCTTCCACTGCTGTGTCCAGACTGGCCAAGAGAGTGTGGGAAAATGGTGCACTGACACGGAACACAAAAGTCCGAGTGTCTCAAGCCTGTGTCCTCAGTACCTTGCTCTATGGCAGCGAGGCCTGGACAACGTATGTCAGCCAAGAGCGACGTCTCAATTCATTCCATCTTCGCTGCCTCCGGAGAATACTTGGCATCAGGTGGCAGGACCGTATCTCCAACACAGAAGTCCTCGAGGCGGCCAACATCCCCAGTTTATACACACTACTGAGTCAGCGGCGCTTGAGATGGCTTGGCCATGTGAGATGCATGGAAGATGGCAGGATCCCCAAAGACACATTGTACAGCGAGCTTGCCACTGGTATCAGACCCACCGACCGTCCATGTCTCCGCTTTAAAGACGTCTGCAAACGCGACATGAAGTCCTGTGACATTGATCACAAGTCGTGGGAGTCAGTTGCCAACGTTCGCCAGAGCTGGCGGGCAGCCATAAAGGCGGGGCCAAAGTGTGGCGAGTCGAAGAGACTTAGCAGTTGGCAGGAAAAAAGACAAAAGCGCAAGGGGAGAGCCAACTGTGTAACAGCCCCGACAAACAAATTTTTCTGCAGCACATGTGGAAGAGCCTGTCACTCTAGAATTGGCCTTTATAGTCACTCCAGGCGCTGCTCCACACACCACTGACCACCTCCAAGAGCTTACCCATTGTCTCTTGAGATAAGGAGGCCAAAGAGAAAAGAAGAAACTGCATCTGCCATGCATTAGCCCACTCACCCAACTTGTCCAAATCACCCTGAAGCCTCTCTGCATCCTCCTCACAACTCACCCTCCCACCCAGTTTTGGGTCATCTGCAAATTTGGAGATATTACATTTAGTTCCCACATCTAAATCATTAATGCATATTGTGAATAGCTGGGGTCCCAGCACCGATCCTGCAGTACCCCGCTAGTTACTGCCTGCCATTCGGAAAAAGACCCATTTATTCCTACTCTTTGTTTTCTGTCCGCCAACCAATTGTCTATCCATCGCAATACACTACCCCCAATCCCAGGCGCTTTAATTTTACATGCTAGTCTCTTATGTGGGACATTGTCAAAAGTCTTCTGAAAGTCCAAATAAACCACATCCACTGGCTCCCCCTCATCAACTCGACTAGATACATCCTCAAAGAATTCTAGTAGATTTGTCAAGCATGATTTCCCTTTCATAAATTCATGCTGACTCTCCCCGATTCTACCACTGTTCTTTAAGTGCTCTGCTATAAAATCTTTGATAACAGACTCTAGAACTTTCCCCACTACTGACATCAGGCTGACTGGTCTATAATGCCCTGCTTTCTCTCTACCTCCCTTTTTAAATAGTGGGGCTACATTAGCCACCCTCCAATCTGTAAGAACTGTTCCAGAGTCTACAGAATCTTGGAAGATGACCACCAATGCATCCGCTATTTCTAAGGCCACTTCCTTAAGTACTCTGGGTAGGCGGTGGCGTAGTGGTATTATCACTGGACTAGTAACCCAGAGGCCAAGGGTATTTCTCTGGGGACATGGGTTCGAATCCCACCTCAGCAGAAGGTGGAATTTGAATTTAATTAATAGATCTGGAATTAAAAGCTAGTCTAATGATGGCCATGAAACCATTGTCGATTGTTGTAAAAACCCATTTGGTTCACTAATGTTCTTTAAGGAAGGAAATCTGCTGTCCTTACCTGGTCTGGCCTACATGTGACTCCAGACCCACAGCAATGTGGTGAACTCTTACATGCCCTCTGAAATGGCCCAACAAGCCACTCAGTTGTACCTAACCGCTACGAAGCCAATAAAAAGGAATGAAACCGGACAGACCACCCAGGCATCACCGTCCCCGGGTATGTCCTGTCCCACCGGCAGGACAGACCCAAAAGAGGTGGCGGGACAGTGGTATACAGTAGGGAGGGAGTTGCCCTGGGAGTCCTCAACATCGACTCCAGACCCCATGAAGTCTCATGGCATCAGGTCAAACACGGGCAAGGTAACCTCCTACTGATTACCACCTACCAACCTCCCTCAGCTGATAACTCAGTACTCCATCATGTTGAACACCACTTGGAGGAAGCACTGAGGGTGGCAAGGGCACAAAATGTACTCTGGGTGGGGGACTTTAACATCCATCACCAAGAGTGGCTCGGTAGCACCACTACTGACCGAGCAGGCCGAGTCCTAAAGGACATAGCTGCGAGATTGGGTCTGCAGCAGGTGGTGGCGGAACCAACACGAGGGAAAAACATACTTGACCTCGTCCTCACCAATCTGCCTGCTGCAGATTCTTCTGTCCATGACTGTATTGGTAGGAGTGACCACTGTACAGTCCTTCTGGAGACGAAGTCCCGCCTTCACATTGAGGATACCGTCCGTCGTGTTGTGTGGCACAATCACCGTGCTAAATGGGATAGATTTCGAACAGATCTAGCAATGCAAAACTGGGCATCCATGAGGCGCTGTGGGCCATCAGCAGCAGAATTGTATTCAACCAAAATCTGTAACCTCATGGCCCGGCATATCCCCCACTCTACCATTGTCATCAAGCCAGGAGACCAACCCTGGTTCAATGAAGAGTGCAGGAGGGCATGCCAGGAGCAGCACCAGGCATACCTCAAAATGAGGTGTCAACCTGGTGAAGCTACAACACAGGACTATCTGCATGCCAAACTGCATAAGCAGCATGCGATAGACGGAGCTAAGCGATCCCATAACCAACGGATCAGATCGAAGCTATGCAGTCCTGCCACATCTGGCCGTGAATGATGGTGGACAATTAAACAACTAACTGGAGGAGGTGGCTCCACAAATATCCCCATCCTCAATGATGGGGGAGCCCAGCACATCAGCGCAAAAGATAAGGCTGAAGCATTTGCAACAATCTTCAGCCAGAAGTGCCGAGTTGATGACCCATCTTGGCTTCCTCCCGAAGTCCCCAGCAACACAGATGCCGGACTTCAGCCAATTCGATTCACTCCACATGATATCAAGGAACGACTGAAGGCACTGGATACTGCAAAAGCTATGGGCCCTGACAATATTCCGGCAATAGTACTGAAGACCTGTGCTCCAGATCTTGCCGCGCCCCTAGCCAAGCTGTTCCAGTACAGCTACAACACTGGCATCTACCCTGCAATGTGGAAAATTGCCCAGTTATGTCCTGTACAAAAAAGCAGGACAAGTCCAACCCGGCCAATTACCGCCCCATCAGCCTACTCTCAATCATCAGGAAAGTGATGGAAGGTGTCATCAACAGTGCCATCAAGTGGCACTTGCTTAGCAATAACCTGCTCAGTGACGCTCAGTTTGAGTTCCGCCAGGGCCACTCAGCTCCTGACCTCATTGCAGCCTTGGTTCAAACATGGACAAAAGAGCTGAACTCAAGAGGTGAGGTGGGAGTGACTGTCCTTGAAATCAAGGCAGTATTTGACCGAGTATGGCATCAAGGAGCCCTAGCAAAACTGAGGTCAATGGGAATCAGGGGGAAAATCCTCCGCTGGCTGGAGTCATACCTAGCGCAAAGGAAGGTGGTCAATCATCTGAGCTCCAGGACATCACTGCAGGAGTTCCTCAGGGTAGTGTCCTGGGCCGAACCATCTTCAGCTGCTTCATCAATGACCTTCCTTCAATCATAAGGTCAGAAGTGGTGATGTTTGCTGATGATTGCACAATGTTCAGCACCATTCGCGACTCCTCAGATACTGAAGCAGTCTGTGTAGAAATGCAGCAAGACTTGGGCTGAGAAGTGACAAGTAACATTTGCGCCACACAAGTGCCAGGCAATGACCATCTCCAACAAGAGAGAATCTAACCATCGCCCCTTGACATTCAACGGCATTACCATCGCTGAATCCCCCACTATCAACATCCTAGGGGCTACCATTGACCAGAAACTGAACTGGAGTAGCCATATAAATACCGTGGCTACAACAGCAGGTCAGAGGCTAGGAATCCTGAGGCGAGTAACTCACCTCCTGACTCCCCAAAGCCTATCCACCATCTACAAGGCACAAGTCAGGAGTGTGATGGAATACTCTCCACTTGCCTGATGGGTGCAGCTCCAACAGCACTCAAGTAGCTCGACACCATCCAGGACAAAGCAGCCCGCTTGATTGGCACCCCATCTACAAACATTCACTCCCTCCACCACCGACGAACAGCGGCAGCAGTGTGTACTATCTACAAGATGCACTGCAGCAATGCACCAAGGCTCCTTCGACAGCACCTTCCAAACCCACGACCTCTACCAATTAGAAGGACAAGGGCAGCAAAGACATGGGAACACCACCACCTGCAATTTCCCCTCCAAGTCACACACCATCCTGACTTGAAACTATATCACCGTTTCTTCACGGTCGCTGGGTCAAAATCCTGGAACTCCCTTCCTAACAGCACTGTGGGTATACCTACCCCAAATTGACTGCAGCGGTTCAAGAAGGCAGCTCACCACCGCCTTCTCAAGGGCAATTAGGGATGGGCAATAAATGCTGGCCTGACCAGTGTCGCCCACATCCCATGAATGAATTTAAAAAAAAGATCAGGCCCGGGGGATTTATCGGCTTTAAATTTCATCGATTTCCCCAACACCATTTCTCTACTCATACTGATTTCCTTCAGTTCCTCTCTCTCACTAAGCCCTGTGTTCCCCAACATTTCTGGCATGATATTTGTGTCCTCCTTTGTGAAGGCAGAACTAAAGTATGCATTTAGTTGGTCAGCCATTTCTTTATTCCCCAGGGCGGCAGAGTGGCGCAGTGGTTAGCACCGCAGCCTCACAGCTCCAGGGACCCGGGTTCGATTCTGGGTACTGCCTGTGCGGAGTTTGCAAGTTCTCCCTGTGTCTGCGTGGGTTTCCTCCGGGTGCTCCGGTTTCCTCCCACATGCCAAAGACTTGCAGGTTGATAGGTTAATTGGCCATTATAAATTGCCCCTAGTATAGGTAGGTGGTAGGGAAATATATAGGGACAGGTGGGGATGTGATAGGAATATGGGATTAGTGTAGGATTAGTATAAATGGGTGGTTGATGGTCGGCACAGACTCGGTGGGCCGAAGGGCCTGTTTCAGTGCTGTATCTCTAAACTAAACTAAACATAATAAATTCCCGTTACTGACTGTAAGGGACCTACATTTGCCTTCACCAATCTTTTTCTCTTCACATACCTATTGAAACTTTTACAGTCAGTTTTTATGTTGCAAGCTTGCGCTCTTACTCTATTTTCCCCTTCTTGATCAATCCCTTGGTCCTCCTTTGCTGAATTCTAAACAGCTCCCAATCCTCAGGTCTGTTGTTTTTCCTGGCAAATTTATATGCCTCTTACTTGGATCTATTGCTATCTCTAATTTCCCTTGTAAGCCATGGTTTGGCTACTGGTATGGTCCGAAATGAATACTTTGCATCGGTTTTCACAAAAGAGAGGGGCAATACAGACTTTGCAATCAGGGAGAGGAGTGTGAAATATTAGATTAAATCAACATAATGAGAAGTATTCAGGGGTTTAACATCTTTGAAAGTGGATAAATCCCCAGGCCCGGATGAAATGTAGTCTAGGCTGTTATGGGGAATCAAGAGAATTTTGGAAGCTCTGACCATCATTTTCCAATCCTCTCTAGCTACTGGTGTGGTGTCAGAGGACTGGAGGACAGTCAACATTGGACCATTGTTTAAAAAGGGAGAAAGGGATAGACCAAGTAATTACAGTCCAGTCAGCGGTGGGAAAATTATTGGAATAAATTCTGATGGGAGGATAACGCTCATTTAGAAAGACACTGATTAGTCAAAAACAGCAGGGATTTGTTCAGGGAAGGTCAAGTCTGATGAACATGATTGAATTTTTTGTGGAGGTAACAAGGAGGGTCAATGAGGGTAGTACATTTGATGCAGTCTGTATAGGTTTTAGCAAGGCTTTTGATAAAATCCCACATGACAGACTGGTCATGGAAATAAAAGCCCATGGGATCCAAGGTAAAGTGGACGTTTGGATCCAAAATCGGCACTGAGGCAGGAAACAAAGCATAATGTTTTTGTGACTGGAAGGATGTTTCCAGTGGGGTTACACAGGGCTCAGTACTGGGTCCTTGCTTTTTGTGGTATACATCAATGATTTGTGGACTTGAAGGTAGGAGGTATGATTAAGTCATCTGCAGACAATCAAAAATTGGCCGTATGGTTGAAAATGGAAAAAGCTGTACGTTGCAGGAAGAGATCAATTGACTAGTCAGGTGGGCAGAACAGTGGCAAATGGAGTTCAATCCGGAGAAGTGCGAGGTAATGCTTTTGGGGAATGCTAACAAGGCAAGGGAATACACAATAAATGGTAGAATATTGAAGTGTAGAAGAATAAAGGGACCTTGGGGTGTAGGTCCTGGACAGGTAGATAAGTTGGTCAAGAAGGCATAGTGGATACTTGCCTTTATTAGCGAACCATAGAATACAAGAGTTGGGAGATTATGCTGGAACTGTATAAAATACTAGTTAGGCCACAGTTAGAGTAGCGTGTACAGTTCTGATCACCGTACTATAGGAAATAGGTGATTGCACGAGAGGGTACAGAGGAGTATTACAAAGATGCTGCTTGGACTGGAGAATTTGAGTTATGAGGATAGACTAGGGTTGTTTTCTTGGGAACCGAGGAGGCTGAGGGGAGCCCTAATTGAAGTATATAATATTATGAGGGGTATAGAGAGAGAGTGGATAAGGCGGCCCTATTCCTCTTGGTTGAGAGGTCCATAATCAAGGGGCATAGATTTAGGGCAAGACGTAAGAGGTGAGAGAGGATTCGAGGAGAAATATTTTCATTGTGAGCATGTTGGGGATCTGGAACTCACTGCCTGAAAGGGTGACAGAGGCAGAAATCATCATAACATTTAAAAATTACTTGGATATGCTCTTGAAGTGCCGTAAACCTACAAGGCTGCGGACTGAGAGTTGGAAAGTAAGATTAGGCTGGATGGCTACTTGCCAGCCGGTGCTGACACAATGGCCTTCCGTGCTGCAAATTTCTATGACTATGTTTCTATAATTCAACAATTTTCCTTAATTGTAGTCTGTTAGTACAATGTTAACAGCACATCCTTCACAATTAACTAATGGTGGGCTTACCTGTCCTTTGGCATCTTCTGGCATCGATTTTATATGCATTCGCTTCAGAGAGCGTATAACTCCATCATAAAACTGTACTGTGTAAGTACCTGTGAAGGGTCAATTAAAGTAATTACAGCTGGTATAGGAGAACAGATCGCAAGACAAAGAGAAATCTAGAAGTATTTGTATTTATGTTGAGTCAACCGCAAAAGGTTTTCATTTGAAACCTTTTATCTAGCTATTTTGTTCCTATAGCTCTTGATCACACCGTCAACCCCAACTGCAAATCATTGTCAGATTATTAGTGGATTAAAAAAGCCACATACTGCATGATGAGTCTGATAAAAATGCAACCCACTCTTTTTTTTGTTATTACAAGCCTTTACTCTAACATTTTAACAATTCAGAAGAGAAGAACTCTTAGCTCTGATTATTTTCTATTATCGAATGGAGGAGATAGTAGATAGAGGTGTGCAAAGGAAACCCGACGCGAGCCCAAATTCTGGACCCGGAAGTCTGACCCCACTCGACCCGAAGCCGACGTGTCGTCGGGACCCGTCGGGTCGGGTGGTAAGCCTTTACATCAGTACATGGGTAAAGGCCTGCTAGCTGACCTGACCCCGACGGCATGCGTCGGGTTCGGGCGGGTTGGGCTTCCAGGTCCAGCATTCAGACTTGGGTCAGGTTTCCTTTGCACACCTCTAATCGTAGACTCAGTCAACTATTGACATTTATATAACATCTTTAATATAGAAGAAATTGAGGTGTTTTACAGAGGTGCAAGGGAAAAAAACACTGCAGCAGAACCAAAGGAGGTCCACTTAGAAAGGGTGACCAAATGGTTGGTCAAAGAGGTGGGTTTTTAATGAAGTGGGTTTTTAAAGAAGTGCCAACAGGAGGAAAGAGAATTCCAGAGCATGAGTCCAGATAGCTGAAGGCATGGCTATCAATGGTAGAGCGAGGGGAAGGAGGGAATACACAAGAGAAACTTATGGGGGTGTGGGGAGCGGACAGAGAAGATCCCACTGCATTAAAGAGATAGAGAGGGATAAAACACACCAACAAGATTTAAAATTTGAGATGTTGGGAGACAATGTAGGCCAGCTAGGATATAAGTAATGGACAAGCAGAACACGAAACAGTCAAGAGTGCTTTTGATGAGGTGAAGTTTCCAAAGGCTGCAGGTTAGAAAGATGGAATAATTACGTCAGCAGCTAACAAAGGAATGGATGATCGGTTCAGCAGCAGTTAGGCTGAGGTAGGCATGGAGGCAGGCGATGTTCGAGATAAAAGCAAGAAGTCATTGTGACAAGGAAGGATATGAGGTTAGAAGCGGAGCTCAGGATCAAAGAAGGCACTGAGATAGTGAACTGTCTTGTTCAGCTTGAGACCATGACTGGAAGGGGTGGAGGAAATTGAGTAAATAACCAGAGTACAATTTTTTGGCAAGAGAAGGCAGTAGCTTCAATCTTCCTAATTCTTAGTTATATCCATACTGAATATCAGATGAGCAATGAGGGAACAGAAAACAAAGGGAATGAGTTGAGAGAAGTGGTGGAGAGGTAGAGCTGGGTGCCAACAGCACACATGTGGAAGCAGCCCGCATGTATGCTGGTGATGTCACCAATGGACAACATGCAGTGAAAGAGGAGAGAGCAAAGAACAGCTACCTAAGGGACTTTCAAGGTGACAGTGCTGGGTTGGAACAAGAATTCATTGTTAGAGATTCAAATAAGAATTGAGGGAGTGGATAGCTTGGATCCAGGAGGGGCCAACATGTTCAAGGGTTTAAGAGAAAAGATGGATTGGACATGCTGGCATTTGCAAGGTGGAGTTGAGGGTCATTTTTTTTTTGAGTTGGGTTATGATGAAATCTCAAAAGACAGGAAAAACATGCACACAGCAAGGGAACTATTTACAATGCAAGCTATCATGGGATCCAGAAAGGGAAGTTGGATGGTCAGCAGTTGGTGACAATGGAGTCAAGATGTGGATCTCATGGATGAGATGAGGTCAGTGTGGGAGAAATTCGAAAGACAGCAGTTCCAGGTTAGGTTGGGAGGTGGCTGGGGGAGTTGTGGTATACTACACAAGTGGAAAGCAGAGAAGATACCACTAAATTGGTCACAACAAAATGAATGAGCTCCATGCATCTTTTATTGAGTAAAGGTGCAGGTCTCTCTTGTTTTTCCTTTTGGAAGGCTGTTCATGATTCTACCTTTCACACCTCCTCTTGACAGACCTTTGGTTTCTTTACTTTGCCCCATTACCATTGCTATGATCTTGCACCATGAACCCTTTTGTAATTTAATCTCTCCTGCCTTCCACTCCATCACAGATCTTTTCTTTTTTGCTCTTTCCCACCCTCCCCCTTTCACTTGCTTAAAACCTGTTACATTTCTAACTTTGCCCAGTTCTGATGAAAGCTCATCAACCTGAAACTATAACTCTGTTTCTCTCTCCAGATGCTGGCAGACCTGAGCATTTCCAACCAGTTCTGAATTTATAATAGACTAAGCTGATGGACTGCCTTCTGACATTGCGGCAATCCAAGAATAGCACACTGAAGCATCAGCCTAAATCATGGACCTCAATGGGTCATGAACTTCATTTTCTGAGCCTAGAGTGACAGTGCTGCCATCTGAGCCAAGCTAACAATAGAAATGAAGGAGGAAATAAAGTTGTGTAATGGTTCAAGTCAAAAATTTATACTGGCAGCACGTAAGAAAGGAATGTCATTCAGCAGTTTACCAACATTCACACTTACATCTGGAGAACGGCCACTTGGATCCATAACTCAGCAAGAGCTAACACTTTCAGTAGAGATAGGGAGGAAATAAAGAAAATAAAACTTAAATGTTTCTTTCACTTACCCTCCTCACTAATGTCTTCAATCTTGGCAGGGTAATAGCGACAGTCCGTCCAGCGGGCCAGAACCTCATCTCCAGTTTTGAAATCCTGGACAGAAGAAACATTTTTTCCTCAATTTTCTAAAACTGATGAGTTTATTAGGAACTTAATCCAAAAAACATGAAAATTAATGAGCCTTTCTAATAGATTTTTTTAAATTGAGGAATAATTTACTGAGTTATGCTTTTGTCAAACTTTGCCAAATCTCTCCATGCCTTCAAATGCACCTAACCCTTCCCCTCAATTCCGACTCTGCATCTGATCATACCTATGAAATGCCATACAATACTTTCTTCAGCATCCATATCTCTGTGAATTAAGCAGAGAAGGAGCGAACAATGAACAATAATGAGAAGGAGGGGCAGGGGAATGAGGGGGAGATGCAAAAAGGCCAGGAGAGGGAAGAGGTGAGAGGAAGGGGCTGAAGCAAATTATATGAGACCGCGAGACAGAAACACACAAAAAGAGAAGTGCACATAGAATGCAAGATAGAGAGACTTGCCATTTATATAGCTGCTTTCATGTCATAAGAATGTTCACAAGTGATTCACAGCCAATGAATTACTTTTGAAATGAAGTCACTGATAAGTAGGCAAGCGCAGCAGCCAATCTGCACACAGTAAGTCGCAAAGCAATAAAGATAAATGACAACTTATTTGCTTTGCTGGTGTTGGTTAAAGGAAGACTGCTGGCCAGATCACCAGTAGAACTTCTCTAGCTTTTCTCAGTTTAAAAATCAGATCCAAGAGATGGCAAGTTTGACAATGCAGCACTCCCTCAATACTGCACTGAAGTGGGCTCAATCCCAGTCCTCTGACTCAGGTAGGGGTGCTGTCACTGATGCAAGCTGACAAGCAAGCGGGAGAGTGTGACAGACACAGACACTTCATCAATGACCTTCCTTCAATCATAAGGTCAGAAGGTGTGGGGGGGGAATATTCACTGACGATTGCACAATGTTCAGTACCATTCGCGACTCCTCAGATACTGAAGCAGTCCATGTAGAAATGCAGCAAGACCTGGATATTGATCCAGGCTTGGGCTGAGAAGTGACAAGTAACATTCGCGCCACACATGTGCCAGGTAATGACCATCTCCAACAAGAGAGAATCTAACCATCTCCCCTTGACATTCAATGGCATTACCATCGCTGAATCCCCCACCATTAACATCCTAGGGGTTACCATTGACCAGAAACTGAACTGGAGTAGCCATATAAATACCGTGGCTACAACAGTAGGTCAGAGGCTAGGAATCCTAACTAACTCACCTCCTGACTCCCGAAAGCCTGTCCAACATCTACAAGGCACAAGTCAGGAATGTGACAGAATACTCTCCACTTGCCTGGATGGGTGAAGCTCCAACAACACTCATGAAGCTTGACACCATCCAGGACAAAGCAGCCTGCGTGATTGGCATTCCATCCACAAACATTCACTCCCTTCACCACCGATGCACAGTGGCAGCAGTGTGCATCATCTACAAGATGCACTGCAACAACTCACCAAGGCGACTCAGGCAGCACCTTCCAAATCTGTGACCTCTATCACCTAGAAGGACAAGGGCAGCAGACACGTGGGAACACCACTGACCACAAGTTCCCCTCCAAGCCACAAACCATTCTGACTATAATCACCACTCCTTCACTGTCACTGGGTCAAAATCCTGGAACTCCCTTCCTAATAGCACGGTGGGTGTACCTACCCCACATGGACTGCAGCAGTTCAAGGAGGCAGCTCACCACCACCTTCTCATGGACAATTAGGGATGGGCAATAAATGTTGGCCTGGCCAGCAACGCCCATATCCTATGAAACAAATAATAAAAAAATAAAGACACACAAAGAGGGACATGGAAACATCATACAGAGACAAAGATTGAGAGGTGGACAGAGATAAAATCAGAGAGGGAGAGAGTCCATATGAGTAAGAGGAAAAGAAGTCTTGTTACGGTCAGAGAGACAAGCAGTGACATGCAGAGACAGATAGACGCACACAAAATGAAGACACTGAGATAACTCATAAAAGCACTCAAGAACATAAAATAAAGATGCAACCTTCTCCCAGATCTCCTCTGATGCTGCACAGTAGTACTCCAGAGTGATTCCTCATGGGATTTTCTTTCATAGTCTATCAAGATGTTACTACAGCACTTTTAAACAATTCTGTTTTTTCTGTTCTTCTTGGAACACCTGTGCCAAAGCTGTTGTTTATTGCTCTCAAGTTGGCTGATCAGACACGACAGCCCCCAAAGCCCTCACCCAAACAGTTGCCGTTTCATGGAATACAGAATAGTGTAGCACAGAAGGAGATCATTCCACCTATCGAGTACGCTCTTTCAAATAGCAATACAATTTGTCCCACTCCCCTATATGGGAATTTGACAGAAGCAGGGGGAAGGGAAGAGAGAGTACTACCTTTCACCATTTCAGGATAGGGTTCACACTCCTGCCAATTAGAAAAGGAGTCCACTGCAGGTCAGATAAAAGGCCAAGTCAGTTACCAAAGCCATTCTGGATTTCTTTTATTGACCTCTGCAAGCAGCACTGGACTGACTGGAGAAAAGTGGGGGGATGGGGGTGGAAAAGAGAGGCAACTAATTCCAAGACAAATACAATTAATGACCTTCAGCAAAAGCTTTTCCCAATGACAATAACAAAAAGTACTTTTAGAGGAGAGCTACTTCTGGTAAAGCCTCCTGGTCTCAAAATTTTCACTCACTGTAATCTCTTCTTCGTCTTTGAGTGCTTCTCTTCGTAGTGACTGTCCCTCCAAAGGTCGTAGGCGATGACTATCCCAGTAAATCCATTCATCGTACCGATGGCTCCACCTCTCAAAGTGGATCAACATCTTCCCTTCCTCATAGTCGATCTTTTCAATTCGTGATGTATACCTCCAGGTGATACAAAAGGACAGGGAGACAAATAATTTGCTAATTATGAAATAAATCAATGCAAAGTTGATTTTTTTGATAATGTACTTCCGATAGAGATTATAGTCTTAGTCACAAATTAACGATAAAGCTCTAAATCCTAAGCGCTCACAGAGTAAAATGTACCAATTGGAATAGCACTGTTGACAGAGATCGGAAGATCCCAGGCGCGATTCTTTGTCATATTGAGTTAGGGAGCTTAGCTTAGCCTGAGGTGCTGAGGCCAATTAAGAGGGAATAAACCCTCTCCTGATCATAATCCAGTGACCACTCCTGGAAAATGGTGCCGCGACAAAGAATGGCGACAAGGGGACACAGAATGAAATACTGAACTTAAGTGCCTTACATGCACACCGCCCACCTCCTCTCCTCCCCCTCACCCCCCTCCCACCCTACAGTTAAGTAACCAATGAAAATTTACTGCTGGCTGCACACATGAATAATGACCACATTGGAAATTGACAAGAGGGTGGTCAGCATCCATAGTGTCAGTGCATGAGTCAGTGCCTTCAGGAGAGGAGGGAACAACCTTTAGGACCTGCGTTACCATCAACCATTCTTTCCTCTGCATTATTTCTTTTACAGATCCTCCTTAATGGGATTACAATCATAACTGGCATTGTATACTTATCTATAAGACAGAAATGTATTTCCTTATTAAGATGAAAAGCAGAGGGAGTATATCTGGAGACTGAAAACCAGAGACACCAGTGCATATGATGGCCCGATTCTTTGCAATGTTGATCCTTGCCTCAAAAATGAGGGCTGCTCATTTCACTTTGTGATTTGTTTGGGTGAAATTCAGAGATCAATGGCAAAACTGAAGTCAATAAATCAAGGGGAAAACTCTCCAGTGGCACAGTCATAACTGGCACTAAGAAAGATGGTTGTGGTTGTTAAAAGCCAATCATTTCAGTCCCAGGAGTTCCTCAGGGCAATGTCTTAGGTAGAGCTATCTTCAGCTGCTTTAATAGCCCTTCCTCCATCATGCCAAAAGTGGGATTATGATTGCAGCGTTCAGCTCCATTCACAATTTCTCAGATAATGAAGCAGTTCATGCCTACATGCAGCAAAACCTGAACATCCAGGCTGCAGCAGACAAGGCACACGTAGGATTTGTGCCACACACTGCTAAGCAATAGCAATCTCTGACAAGACAGTGCCTAGCTACTTCCCATTAATATTCAATGGCATTAACATCGCCAAATCTAACAATATCCAGGGGGTCACCACTGATCAGAACTCAACTGGACCAACATAAATGTCATGGCTAACATCGCAGGTCAAAAACTGAGTATCCTGTGGCAAGTAGCTCACCTCCCGACTCCCCAGAGCCTCTCCACCACCTACAAAGCGCAAGTCAGGAATGTAATGGCTGTGAGGAGAACACAGAGGCTGCATGGAGACATAGAAAGATTAAGTGAGTGGGCAACAAGGTAGCAGATGGAGTATAATGTGGAGACGTGTGAGGTTATTCACTTCGGTCATAGGAATAGAAGAGCAGAATATTTTTCAAAAGGCGTGAAACTTGTAAATGTTGATGCACAGAGAGACTTGCGTGTGCTCGTACAAGGAACACAAAGTTAGTATGCAGTTACAGTAAGTAGTTAGAACATAGAACATTACAGCGCAGTACAGGCCCTTCAGCCCTCGATGTTGCGCCGACCTGTGAAACCATCTGACCTACACGATTCCATTTTCATCCATATGTCTATCCAATGACCACTTAAATGCCCTTGTTAGGAAGGCAAATGGCATGTTGGCCTTTATTGCAAGGGGATTGGAGTACAAGAATAAAGAAGCTTTGCTACAATTGTACAGGGCTTTGGTGAGACCACACCTGGAATACAGTGTGCATTTTTGGTCTCCACATTTAAGAAAGGATATACTTGCACTGGAGGCAGTACAGCGAATGTTCATTAGATTAGTCCCTGGGGTGAGAGGATTATCCTATGATGAGAGGCTGAGTAAACTGGGCCTATATTCTCCGGCGTTTCAGGAGAATGAGAGGTGATCTCATTAAAACATACAAGATTCTGAAGGGGCTTGACAGGGTAGACACAGAGGTTGTTTCCACTGACTGGGGAATCTAAAACACAGGAACACAGTCTCAAGAGAAGGGGACAATCATTTAGGACAGAGATGAGGATAACTTTCTTCACTCAAAGTGTTGTGAATCTTTGGAATTCTCTACCCCAGAGGGTAGTGAAGGCTCCATCACTGACTATATTTAAGGCTGAGATAGGCAGATTTTTGGTCTCTCACGGAATCAAGGGATACGGGGAGCAGGTGGTAAATTGGAGTTGAACCCCAATATCAGCCATGATCATTTTGAAAGCTGGGGCAGGCTCAACAGGCCGTGTGGTCTACTCCTGCTCCTAGTTCTTATGTTATGTACTCTGCACTTGACTGGATCGGCACAGCTGCAAAAACACTCAAGAAGCTCGATACCATCCAGGGCAAAGCAATCCGCTTGATCAGTTCCTCATCTACCAGCTTAAACATCCACTCCTTCCATCAATGTACCATGGCTACAGAATAGACTGCAGCACTTCCCAAACCTATGACCTCCCCTAACAAGGACAGCAGGTGCATAGAACCACATCACCTCTAAGTTCCTCCAAGTTATCCTCCAAGTCACATAACAACCCGACTTGTAAATCTGTTGCCATTCATTGTTTGTTGCTGGGTCAAAATCCTGGAAATCCCTACCCAACAGCATTGTGGCAGTATCTTCATCAGAAGGAGGTCCAAGGAGGCCCAAATCACATTCTCAAGGACAACTAAGAATGGGAAATAAATGAGTTTTCCAATGATGCTTATAAACTATGAATTTTTTAAAAATATATATATACTTGAGTATATTTTTTTTTTTTAGTTTAGTTTAGAGATACAGCACTGAAACAGGCCCTTCGGCCCACTGAGTCTGTGCCGACCATCAACCATCCATTTATACTAATCCTAAACTAATTCCATAATCCTACCACATCCCCACCTGTTCCTATATTTCCCTACCACCTACCTATACTAGGGGCAATTGCTAATGGCCAATATGGCAAACAGCTGGCTGAGAGCATGAGAGAGTAATTTAGTCTGCCCTCAATAGTCTACCTTAAGTCTCAACCTCCAAAAAGCACTCCTAATGCAGTTTCTTACACCAGCTGTCTTTTGGCCCCAGAGAATGAATGTCAAATTTAATGCTAGTGGGTACCAATTTAGGGGATGTTTGAACTTGGATGAAGATGCAAAAGGACCCAAATAGAGAGATAAATTTCATTTCAACATTCTGGACTGAATTAATTCCAGTTTAGTAAAAAAATTCACATTTGGACACATACCATTTCTGCAGATAATCCTGGGCCTCCAAACGAGCTCCCACCGCAAACACAATTCCTGGCCGAATTGGGGGATTTCTGCTCATCCTTATCTCTCCTCCTTTTATTAATCACCCTTTTCTGCTTCCTAAGAAAAAAAGATACAGTTTTCATTAATAGCTAGTTGCCTTTTTCCTTCAAATTATAACCCCAGCAGGTTCTTGGAGTTGAAAGCTAAAGTTGATGTACACTGGAATTATTTAGATGACAGCTGGCAATGATGTGAAAGGAAGGGAATGAGCCAACAAGTAAAATAGAGAAAGACCATGAAAGTGCAACATGTACAGATCATGCTTTGTAAAGTAAAAAAGTGTGACGCACACAGAATTGGATGATATTGAAAGCATGAGTGTGAAGTAACTGCAACTTTACAGCACATCTAATGTAAAGAAAGAAATAGCAACACAGTTCATAAATAGACAGTTGCTAAGTCATACGAGAAAAGATTGGAACTGGTGATCAAAGGCCTGGCTGAAAAAATGTGGATTTTCCAGTTTTGGGAATGAAAAGAAAAGATGATAGGTTTAGGGAGAGAGCTCCAGGCAGAGGGGCCAAGACTTTTTGGCAAAGGTCAGGTAATGGAAGGGGAGGACTCAAAACGTCACAGGGAGGAGGAGAGCGGGCAGTAGCCAGATGGCTTTGGGGTGGAGAGCTGGGGAAGCGTGGGCCAGCACCGGTAGACAGGAAGGAACCAGGGACAGCAAATAGGCAAGTGGGAGCTGGGGAGCATGCACGTGCCAGCCCAGTAAGAGGCCAGGGGACAGCGAGCACGCTCCAGTCTGGGAGGCAGCCAGAAGACAGAGCGTATGTGTGCGCCAGCTTGGGGGGGGGGGGGTAAAGAGGCAGGAGAGCGCTGCCAGCTGGTAGGGGGAGGCAGGGGAAGCACGTGCTAGTCACGGGGAGGCTGTGGGAGGGAAGCAAAGAGAGTGTGCTCGCGAAACAGAGGGAGTCAGGGTAGAGCACGCGCACGAAACAGAGGGAGGGGGAGAAACGTGAGCAAATCAGAGGGAGCGAAAGAGACAATGTTGAGGATGGGTGGGAGAGAGAGCACGAAACAGGGAGAAGAGTGAGCGGGCGAGACAGAGCAAAGTTGGAGAGTGTGAAATAGTGGGAGAGCAGGAGAGATGGAGGGAAAGTGTGAGAAAGGGGTAGAAAGCAAAGGTCAGGAAAGGAGAAAAAGGCAAAGAGAGGAATCGCGGCATTTAAGAATTTAGTGCACCTTCCAGCAAGCGCCCTCAATTCTCCAGTCACTGTAGAGGATACAAAGCTCCAGATCTGTCTAATACTTGATACAGCAATTCATTTTTGACATCTTCATTTATCCTCATTACTTAATAAAATAGGCACAAGACAGCAATATAAGTGGCATGGCGTCAGTAAAGTTACAGTAGATTTGAATACTGAGCAGTACTAGCGGCATTATTCAGATAACTGATGCTAATTTGCATCCGATGGGTCAATTGTCCTTCAGGTTGTGCAAACGTGCATTTGGTTTCAGCAGATCTGAAAAGGGTTCTGCTAATATAAAGCATCTAATAAATGAACATTCTTGTTTAGTTCTAACTGATGTATCCTGACAGCCAAGTGTGAAGACAATACAATGGCACAGGAAACAGGGACAGAAAAATAAAATTATGAAAGTAAAGAAAGAACAAGGGACAGAGTGCACACAGAACACAAAGTACAACCTACAAGCCGATGTACAAAAGTAACACAAACACAGGATGTACAGCCTAAACACAGAAAGCAGCAGTGAAAGACACAGGAGCAGAAACATACAAAGGCAGCCAGAACAAGAGTAAGGTAGTTCAGCACTCAAAGTGAGGGCACAAGAATGTGTCTCTGAAAGGACAAAAGTCTCAGGAAATTACAGCATAAGTATCTTCAACAATTACTTACGCCTCTCAGCAATTTCCTGAGACATTTGAGCAGCTCCGCTGTTTCCCTTGTCAAAACAATTGAACAGCTAATTAACATAGCTCCAACACGAATAAAAATCAATGGCAAGATCGAGTTTGCTGAATTGAAGCCACCAAGAAAGCCACTGTCACTGAGACTATTGCAAAATTGGCACTTGTAGACTAAGCATACAGGAATTATAACATGAAAGTATTTAAACGACTTGAATTTATCTGGGAACAGTAGGTCATTCAGCCACTCGTGCATCTCCTATCATTCAATTAGGTCACGGCTGATCTGCACCTTATCTCCATTTATCGGTTTTATTTATTTATTTATTTAGAGATACAGCACTGAAACAGGACCTTCGGCCCACCAAGTCTGTGCTGACCATCAACCACCCATTTATACTAATCTTACATTAATCCCATATTCCTACCACATCCCCACCTTCCCTCAATTCTCCTACCACCAACCACTACTAGGGGCAATTTATAATGGCCAATTTACCTATCAACCTGCAAGTCTTTGGTGGTGGGAGGAAACCGGAGCACCCGGTGAAAACCCACGTGGTCACAGGGATTGGTTCCATATCCCTTAAAAACCTCACTCAACAAAAAATAATCTATCTCCGTTTGAAATTTTCAACTGACCTAGACTCAATGACCTTTTTGGGGCAAGAGAGTTCCAGATTTCCATTACTCTTTACATGAAGAACTGCTTCCTGGCATCACCTCTGAAGGGTCTATCTCTAATGTTAAGATTATGCCCCCTTATTCTGGACTTGCCCACCAGAAGAAACAGCTTCTGTCTATCGAACCTATCATATCTTTTTGATCCTTTTAAACAGCTGAATTAGATCACCACTTAGTCTTCTATGTTCAAGGGAATATAAGCCAAGTCTATGGGACCTGTCCTCATAATGTAATGCTCTTAGCCAGTTCTGATTCTGGTGAATCTCTGCTGCAGGTCCAAGGCCAGAATATACTTCCCAAGGTTCCGATAGGAATAACAGAATGAAGAAATCTAGATATGTTCTAACCAAAGCTCTATATAACTGTTGCACAACTTCCACCCCTTTATATTCCAGCCCTCGAGTTAAAGGCTAACTTTCCATTAACCTTTTCAATTATTTTTCTGTACCTGTGGGTCCACTGGGTTTAATTATTTCTGTAAATGGACACCTGAACCTCTCTACTCCTCCACAGTTCATAGCTTCTCACCATTTAGAAAATACTCTGACCTATTTTTCTTGGATCCAATGGGGATGACCTCACATTTCTCCACATTGAATTCCACCTGCCACAGTTTTGCCCACTCACATCAGTGGCCCTTCGCAAGTTTCTGTTCCCATATATGCTACTTACTGTGCCACCTAACTTAGTCTTATCAGCAAATTTGAATAAGAGGCTCTCTATTCCTTCATCTGAGTCATTGATAATAGTGGAAATCGGAGGCCCCAACACACACCCCTGGTGGATACCACAAGTCACATTCTGTCAGTATACAGCCATTATCCGTACTCAGTCACCTACATACTAACCAATTTCCAACACGTCAAAAGGTGGTGTCCAATCATATGCTTTCATTTTTGATAGTTTCTAGTGTGGAACCTTACCAAATGCCTTCTGGAAGCCCATATAATTAAAATCCATAGGCACTCCCTTATCTACCACCTTAGTAACCAACTCAAAAAATTCAACAAAGTTAGTTTGACATGATTTACTTGTTACAAATCCAAGCTGGCTCTCTTGATCAGTTCATATTTGGCAGCAGCCAATTTGCACACAGAAAGCTCCCGCAAACAGCATGTGATAATTTCTTTTGATGATGTTAGTTGAAGGACACCAGGGAGAACTCCCCTGCTACTGAAGGTGCAGCACTCCCTCAATACTGAGTGTCAACCGAGATTTTGTGCTCAAGTCCCTGGAGTGGAATTTGAACGTGCAATCTTCTACTATTGCTTCTGAACATTATAATGCTTTCTGAATTCTAAATTTTCTTCAACAGATTGATCAAAGCAGAGCCTACATTTTTGAAGGTTTAATGTAATGCAAATTTCAATGTTATTTACCCTTATTTCTCACACTGCGAAAATACTGTAGTTGAAGAAACTAGGGAAATCCTTGAACCAGTGAAATTGCCTCTTGGGGCGATTGCTTTCTGCATTATTTCTGAAATCGCTCAGTGGTAAAGTTCAGTACTCTTAGTTGACAGCTTTCAGCCTTAGCCTTGTAATACAGTGTGCGAGTTACAAAGAACTCATTCTCCTAATAATCTTTGTTCTTATGCCCATATTCATTCCAGTTTATACTTTCTAACAATTTGTTGCCAAATATAACGTAATAAATTAGGTTGAAATTACCGCCGAAAACTACAAGCCAAAATGCATTAACTATTCATTGGTCGCACCACTCCTGATCTGTCATTCAGCTCACTGAGGCACACGCTAATAATTTTTTCAGCAAATTGTGGTGTAAATTTGTCACTGAAGGATCGGGAAGCCCAACAGTCTAACTTGTGGCGATTATCGCTAATATTGTCAGATGAGCAAAATCCAGGCCAAAGATTATGCGAAAGAGAAATAAAAATAGTTTTGCAACATAGAAGGCAACCATTTAGCCCATTATGTCTGTGCTAACTATTTACAAAAGCAATCTAAAACTAGTTCTCATGTTCTGCCCCCATAGGCCAATATCTTCCTCTTCTTCCAACAAAGTCCTTACAGCCCAAGCAGTGTGCAAAGGCAGGAAACAGTAAACATGGAGAGAGATATCAAGAACGCACGAGGACACAGCCAGAGCAAGAGTATCAGACAGAGAGCGAAACACTGACAAAGGGAGAAACATTTTTTATATATTCTTTCATGGGATGAGTGTCCCTGGCAAGGCCAGCATTTGTTGCCCATCCCTAATTGCCCTTGACAATTGAGTGGCTTACTAGGCCATTTCTGAGGGCAGTTAAGAGTCAACCACATTGCTGTGGGTCTGAAGTTACATGTAGGCCAGACCAGGTAAGAATGGCAGATTTCCTTCCCTAAAGGACATTAGTGAACCAGATGGGCTTTTACAACAATCGATGATAACATCATGGCACCATAACTGAGACAAGCTTTCAATTCCTGACTTCTTTATTACTTAATGGAATTTAAACTCCACCAGCTGCCATTGTGGGATTCGAACCCATGTCCCCAGGGCTTGAGAGTCTGGGCCTCTGAATTATTAGCTCAGTAATATTACCACTATGCCATCACCTCCCCCGACTGAACTAAACAATTGCATGTATCAAACATACAAGAATAATAATTTCGGAATACCAATTGCAGAGCATCTTGAGGCAAAAGAGAGCAAATACAATCACACCAATGGTTTCAGTGCTCTCTGAACTGCTGTTAAGGCGGCCACCATACTCACCAGTACCTCTATCTTCATTTCCTATTGAACAATTTTTTTTCCCATCATACATCAATGCAGCAGCAAGAGTTGGTTACATCGAAAGACATCCCTACAAAAGAAAAATTTTTACAAATTACTGTAGGATATTATTCCAACGTTATTACAATCAAATTATGACGTACCAGCAAATTACAAATATTTGTAGTTTCAACTGACAGCAACAACTCGCAGCAGTGTTACAATTTTAATTCACTGCACACCCTTTTTTAAATGGTCCTTTCAATAAAGTGAGTCAATTAATATCCCATGAAATGCATAAAAAGACAGGATGTGACAAATCATCAGATCCATTGGCCCATCCCATCCAAATGCACTGCAAGTATTCACACCATGCATCCATCTCTTAACTGCACAATTGAGGGGCAAAAAAGACAGGAAAAACATATAGTCAATTCAGGAAAACCTCTGGAAAATTCTTCTCCAAACCCCCAAATTAATCAAGCAAACTTCAGGAGACTGTTAATCATCATCCTCATTAACTTACAACTTACCTTCTATCCCATCATTACCCCTTCCTTCAACTATCTATACTACCCATTCCTAAATGTTGACTGGATTGCTACTATAATCACCAACTCTGGTAACGCATTCTACAGCCTCACAAACCTCTTGGTAAAAACGTCCCTCCTGCTCGGAGTCGTAAATCTTCAGTCTGTGTCGCTTCCTTTAGACCTCTCAATCACTGGAAACAGTCTGTTTCTATCTACTCTGTCCCATTCCTTAATGATTTTAAACACTTCTACCAAATCACCCCTTAAGACCCTCTGTTCTAACAAAAAAAAGCTCAAATTTTACAACTCTATCTTAGTTTTGCTCATACCAAGCAGCATATTCAAGAATCTGTGCTGTACCCTCTCTATTGCCTCAATATTCTTCCTATTATAAATGAAAAACACAGAAAATCCTGGAAACACTCAAGTCAGGCAGCATCTATGGAGAGAGAAACTGAGTTAACATTTCAGGTCGATGATATTTCATCAGAACTGGAAAAAAATTAATCTAACAGATTTAAAGAATTTAACAGAAGCAGGAATAGGCCATACAACCCCTCAAACCTGCTGCGCCTATTCAATAAGATCATGGCTGATCTGATCATGGCCTCAACTCCACTTTCCTGCCTGTGCCCCATACCCTCGACTTTCCAAAAGTTCAAGAATCTGTCTAACTCAGCCTTGAATATATTCAATGAATCAGCCTCCACTGCTCTCTGGGGAAGAGAATTCAAAAGATTCATGATCCTCGAAGAAATTCCTCCTCATCTCAGTCCAAAATGGGAGAACCTTATTCTGAAACTATGCCCCCACTTTTAGATTTCCCCCCCCCACGAAAGAAAACATTTCTTGTTTTTATTTTAGTATAGCTACAACACTGGCATCTACCCCCCAATGTGGAAAATTGCCCAGGTATGCCCTGTACACAAAAAGCAGGACTAACCCAACCGGGCCAATTACCAACCTATTGGTCTGCCCTCGATCATCAGTAAAGTGATGGAAGGAATCGTCAACAGTACTATTAAGTGGTACTTGCTCAGCAATAGCCTGCACACTGACGCTCTGTTTGGGTACCGTCAAGGCCACTCAGCTCCTGACCTCATTACAGTCCTGATACAAACATGGACAAAAGGGCTGAATTCCAGAGGTAAGGTGAGAGTGACTGCCCTTGGCATCAAGGAGCCCTAGCAAAACTGAAGTCAATGGGATTCAGGGAGAAAACTCTCTGCTGGTTGGAGTCATACTCAGCACAAAGGACAATGGTTGTAGGCTAATCATCTCAGTCCCAGGACATCACTGCAGGAGTTCCTCGGGGTAGTGTCATAGGCCCAACCATCTTCAGCTGCGTCATCAATGACCATCCGTCCATAAGGCCAGAAGTTGGACTGTTCACTGATGATTGCACAATGTTCAGCACCATTCACAACTCCTCAGATATTGAAGCAACCAGTGTCCAGATGCAGCAAGACCAGGACAACATCCAGGCTTGGGCTGATAAGTGGCAAGTAACATTAGTGCCACACAAGTGCCAGGCAATGACCAGAGAGAAACTAACCATCTCTCCTTGATGTTCAATGGCATTATCATCGCCGAATCCTCCACTATCAATGTCCTGGGGGTTACTACTGTCCAGAAACTGAACTGGATCAGCCACATAAATGCCATGGTTACAAGAGCAGGTCAGAGACTAGGATTTCTATGGCGAGTAACTGAGCGCCTGTCTCCCCACCTATAGGAGTGTGATGGAATACTCTCCGTTTGCCTGAATGGGTACAGCTCCAGTAACACTCAAGCAGCTTGATACCATCCAAGACAAAGAAGCCCACTTGATTGGCACCCAATCCACCACTTTCAACATTCACTCCCTTCACATCGACGCAGTGTTAGCAGTGTATAGCATCTACAAGATGCACTGCAGCAACTCACCAAGGCTCTTTCGACAGCACCTTTCAAACCAGTGACCTCTACCACCTAGAAGGACAAGGACAGCAGATGCATGGGAACACACCACCTGCAAGTTCCCCTCCAAGCCATACACCATCCTGACTTGGAACTATATTGCTGTTCACTCACTGTCGCTGGGTCAAAATCCTGGAACTCCCTAACAGCACTGTTGGTGTACCTATACTCCAAGGAAAGCAGCGGTTCAAGAAGGCAGCTCACCACCACCTCCTCAAGGGGAATTAGGGATGGGCAATAAATGCTGGCCTAGCCAGTGATGCCCACATCCCACGAACGAATAAAAAAAACCTATCATAAGACAAACCCTTCATCCCAGGAATCAACCTGGTGAACATTCTCTGAACTGCCTCTAATGCAAATATATCCCTCCTTAAATAAGATGAAAACACCTTGTAGCAAGCAAGACCTCCTAATTTTTATACTCCATCCCTTGCAATAAAGGCTAACATTTCATTTCCCTTCCTAATTCCTTCTTGTAACTGTATGCCAACCTTCTGTGTTTCATTTATGAGATTTTAGATCTTAGCCAAGTACAGAGGCAGGGAAAGTGTGTGGGTAGTGGTTGGGGGGGGGGAAAGGAGAACAAAAGGGAAGGACTGCACTAAGGTGTTTTTGAGTTTTTAGTTTTAGGGATACAGCACTGAAACAGGCCCTTCGGCCCACCGAGTCTGTGCCGACCATCAACCACCCATTTGTACTAATCCTACACTAATCCCATATTCCTACCACATCCCCATCTGCCCCTATATTTCCCTACCAACTACCTATACTAGGGGCAATTTATAATGGCCAATTTCCCTACCAACCTGCAAGTCTTTTGGCTTGTGGGAGGAAACCGGAGCACCCGGAGAAAAACTCACGCAGACACAGGGAGAACTTGCAAACTCCACACAGGCAGTACCCAGAATTGAACCCGGGTCGCTGGAGCTGTGAGGCTGCAGTGCTAACCACTGCGCCACAGGAGAGTTTAAAATCATAAAAGGGATACCGCGGACGGCAAAAGGAGATGGAATTGGACCAGTGAAAAATGAAAGATGGGTCTAGAGGAGGTGTAAATGGAAAATAGCAGAATCATCGCCAACTGCTGCCCGTAAAATGGAGCATGAGGGTAAGATCTTATAATTGTTGAACTCAATGTTAAACCCAGAAGACTGTAATTGAAAGGTGAGGTTTCGTCCCTCAAGCTTACAGAGCTTCACTGGAACAGTGTAGGAGGCAAAGGACAGAGATTAGAAGTGGGAGTGAAGCCAAGAATTAAATTGACAGGCAAACTGAAACTCAGGCCACGTTTGACAAGTGAACGGAGGTGTTCATCAAAACAGTCACCCTGCTGTCATCTGCATTTGAGCATCCCGATGCAGAGTAGACAAGATCATTGAAAAAAAGAGCAAATAAATCGCTGTTACACTAGCAAGGAGCGTTTGGAGCCCTGGAAGGTGGAAAGAGGGAGATAATAGGGCAGGGGTTGCATCTCCCGCACTTGCCCAGAAAGTGCAGTGGGAGTATTTTATTTAAAACCAAATAGTTCCACCTATATTTACTAAATTGCACAAACATAGATTTTGAGTTTGATCATGATGCCGCCAATGTTAAGCAGCTTCACAAGTCACTGCTCAGACCCATACATGAAGAATGATTACTTGAGATATTAAAAGACAGTTGAAAACTGTAGAAATAAACTTCAGCACAATTCACTGTCTTTAGGAGAGAAGAAAATGTTGGGTGTGGGGGCAGCGTACAGTTGAGTCATCACACAGCAGGACAGTTATGCCCTATGGATCTACAGAACAATCCACTACACTGCCCTACCCCCAGCTATTAAAATGAACCCCTAAACTTCAT
Source organism: Heterodontus francisci (assembly GCF_036365525.1). NCBI lineage: Eukaryota > Metazoa > Chordata > Chondrichthyes > Heterodontiformes > Heterodontidae > Heterodontus > Heterodontus francisci. The sequence goes on from NC_090375.1 coordinate 49,089,965, forward strand.
TACAGCAATTCTGATGAAAAATGTTTCTGTCTCATCATGTAAATGAGTCAATGTTCTGCAGATTGGGAAAATCCCAGGTTCTCTCCCTGGTCTTGAGTGAGAAGTTGGTGTCTGAAGTTGCAGCAGTGACATCACATGTGGTTTCTGGGCGCTTTGAATGATCTGGGCAAGAACAGGATTGTTGCGATGCTTCAGCTTCTCTTGCCCTCCCCCTTTCTCCAACATACACTGCCAGATTTAAACATTAAAAAGTTGATCAAGTTATCAGAGGCCTTTAGATATCTGTCGAACCCTATGCTTCTTGAAACTCTTAAGTACCCGGTTACACAGAAGCATCATCTGGAAAACAACCCTTAGAGTTCTCATCATCTCACTCCTTACTATGTCTCCATACTCAACAACAGGTGCCAACACAGATAGTGTAAAAATCCCAATGACTCAGTGAATCCTTATAAACTTTTAACAGTTCTCTGCAGTTAACTATACTTACATCTTATTTTCACAGCGTACACGCAACTATATTACTGAAAGTCTTGCACCTTGGCGTGGGAAAATTAGCCATCACAAAATGTCAAACATCCAGAGGGTCTGTCACATTTGTAAAGTCTCAATGGGGCAAAAAACATTCTGATCGGCTCATATATCTTACACGTTAGAAAGCAACAAATTGCACGTTTAACACTAGCCAAATAATTTGGTTGCAGATTTATTTCTAAGTGAACGTTTTAACCTGAACGTTAAGGTCCAATTGTGCACCTCACTTGCAACCACATATTCTGCAAATACATGCTTTTATATACATATTTAATACTACTTTTTCATTTGCAGTATATTCATTTTTATATAGGCAATAGTTTTGCCTCAAGATTTTTCTTCAGTAAGCCTTTTATATTTTACCACATAAGTGCATTTTTTGTTATAAATTACATAAATATTTAAACACATATACACTGTACAATTACAAATTTATAAAAATTTGTATTTCAAGATACCATTTTGTTTCTAGCAAAATTGTATTCATGGGATCAGCCAAATGGTCCTTTACTTTCCTCTATTATGTACACAAGACCTCATTTCATGCTTTCCACTCTTATTTAAATGGTATAAATTTCTGTAAGAAACATTTATGATTTCAAGCACGTAATTCATAGAATCATAGAATGGTTACAGCACAGAAGGAGTCAATTCAGCCCATCATATCCATGCCAGCTCTCTGCAAGAGCAATTCACCTGGTCGCACTCCCCAGCTTTTTCACTGTAGCCCTGCAAATGTTTTCTCTTCAGATAATTATCCAGTTCTCTTTTGAAGGCCTCGATTAAATCTGCCTCCACCACACTCTCAGGCAGTGCATTACAGATCCTACTCACTCACTGCTTAAAGAAGGTTCTTCATACCACCGTTGCTTCTTTTGCCTGTCACTATAAATCGGTATCCTCTGGTACTGGATCCTTCTGCCAAAGGGAAGTTTCTCACAATCTAGTCTGTTCAGACCCCTCACAATTTTGAGCACCTCTATCAAATCTCCTCTTAATTGTCTCTTCTCCAAGGAGAACAGCCCCAACGTCTCCAATCTATCCACGTAACCGAAGTTGCTCATCCCCGGAACCATTCTCAAGAATCATTTCTGCTCCCTCTCTAATGCCTTAACATCCTTTATAAAGTGTGGTGCCCAGAACTGGACACAATACTCCAGTTGAGATCGAGCCAGTGTTTTATACAGGTTTATCATAACGCTGTATATCATAAATATACAAACTGGGTGGTTTTATTTTAATAAAAAAAAGTCAACAGATGAAACTCTCCGCCGAACAAAGGCGGTGGAGGGGTGCCACCACCCGGTAAACGGGACCTGGAACAAGCAGAGATCAGCAGCCGCCAGCGTCCTTGTTTTTGTACCCTATGCTCGTATTTATAAAGTCCAGGATCCCATATGCGATATTGACTGCTTTCTCAACCTGTCCTGTCACTTCAATGATTTATGCATATATCCCTCAGGTGCCTCTGCTCCTGCACCTGCTTTAGAATTGTACCTTTTATTTTATATTGCCTCTCCTCATTCTTCCTACTAAAATGAATGATCTGGGCATTAAATTTCATCTGCCACTTGGCTGTCCATTCCTCTATCCTGTCTATGTCCTCTTGAAGTTCATCACTTTCCTCCTCACAGTCCACAATATTCCCAAGCTTTGTGTCATCTGCAAATTTTGGAATTGTGTCCCATGCACCAAAGTCTAGGATGTTTATATATCAAGAAAAGCAGGGATCCTAATGCAGATCCCCATGATATTCCTTCCTCCAGCCTGAAAAGCAACCGAACTACTGTGTTTCCTGTCACTCAGCCAATTTCATATCCATGCTATCATTGTCCCTTTTATTCCATTGGCTTTAACTTTGCTGACAAGCCTGTTATGTGGCACATCATCAATTGCCTTTTGGAAGTCCATGTACACCACATCAACTGCATTATCCTCAATCACCTCTGTTACCTCATTGAGTTTTTTTTAATCAAGTTAGGTCAACACAATTTTCCCCCAACATTTGTCCAAGTGACTGTTAATGTCCCAAATTATTGGTGGGAATTTTACATTGGGGTGGTGGCCCTGCCTACCAGCTAAAAAATCAGGGGAGAGCCCGCCTCCGCCAGGCCTGGAAGCCACGCTGCAATTTTATGTGGCCCAGCTAAAGCGCTGACCCGAACCCGACCAGACCCAGTGACAAGTGTCGGGTTCGGGTCGAGTCTCTCTTCTGGGTCCAGCATTCGGGCTCGGGTCAGGCTGGACGTGGACAATGCTACCAGGAAGTAATCTTCAAATGAAGATTCAGGACGTCAAAGCGGGATATGTGCAGTCTGGACTCCGCAGTAAAGCCTGGCTACCCAACCAAACCAGACATGTGTCAGCTTCGGGTCAGATATTTTTAAAATATGGACTCGGGCCCAGGTTGGCTATTGTCGGGTTGGGCCCGGGTCGTGTTTTAATTTTATACCCAAGCCAGGTTTTAGGCCCAGCTCTCTAACTGGCCTCGGTCAGGGCTTCTACCCCTCTGAGGTGGGAAGTTGATGGACATCACCCTTTGGGAAGGTAAGAGAGATTTGGGCCTCGCTGGGGATGATCAGCTAGGCCCTGGTGAGGGAATTGGGGGTGGGAGCCTAGGGCAGGGGGGATAGTTTCAGCAGGGGCAGCCTGTGCTGCTTGGTGGCCCCTCCGTGGGGCACAGTGTGCCCGATCAGGACAGGACCTTCTATCAGCCTGCAAGGAAGTGCCAAGTATTACTGGACAGCTTCCTCAGGTGAAGTCCCCATCCACCACTGATAAGATGCCAGCAGTGGTGGGAGAAGGCCCTTAAGTGGCAAATAATTGGCCACTTAAAGGCCTCATTTGGCCTGGGGCAGGCAGGCCATTTGCCAACCCACTCGTGACTGGTAAAATAACAGCAGGGGCAGGTAGGTGACAGGAACAGCATCCCCTACCTCCCACTCAATTTTACACCCCTCCTCACCCCCAAGCCTCCCAGTCCACTCCAGGGGGTAAAATTCTAGCCATTTTTTCTAAAAGCATTCCCACCACTGAGGTTAAACTGACTAGCTGCTGGGCTTATCCTTATACACTTTTTTGAACAAGGGTGGAAGATTTGCAATTCTCCAGTCCTCTGGCACCACCTCTGTACCTAAGGATTGGAAGATTATGGCCAGTGCCTCTGCAATTTCTTCCTTTACTTTTAGTATCCTTGAATACAAAAAAAACAAACATTTGAATTAGGAGCAGGAGCACTTGGCCCCTCAAGCTTGCTCCGCCATTCAACTTTTAAGTACAGCCAGCCTATCTAATACCACCTCTTTATCAAGTTTAAGCCCATCCAGTGTCTCAACTACCTCGTCTTTCACTATGACTTGGGCAGCATCTTCTTCCTTAGTAAAAACAGATGCAAAGTACTCATTTAGTACCTCGGCCATGTCCCATGCCTCCAGAAATAAATCCCCATTAAGGTCTCTAATCGGCCCCAAATCTTCATTTACTATTTTACTGTATTTGTATTAAATTTAAAGAATATACAGTATATTCGTTTTTTTAAAGTGTGCAACTGTTACACGTACAGCATAATGAGTAGTAAGTAATGCAATGGGATGCTGAGTGCCGCATCTCCTTGCTGCTCCCACTCAGTCTCTGTTAAACAGTGACTCTGGAGCCAGGCTGCCTGAGGCCTTACCTTTCCCCCCTCATATTCCGCTCGGCCTCTCCCGCTCACAGAGCTCTCGGCACCGAGGCCCGAACACCGCTCCCAACTCCTCGCTGCTTTCGAACTTGGTTGCTAGCGCTTGGAGCGGGCCTAGCGGTGGCTGCACGGCCTCTACTGCCCATCAATCGCCCACGGAAACCACCACCACCCCCTCCCCCAGCTCTCGCCGCTGCCGCCCCGACTCCTTTTTTTCCTCCTCTTCCTCCTTTCAAAACATCGCGACGTCAACACTCACGCACACGCCGGCCACGAGCTCTCGTGACGTCAGCGCGTACGCCGTGCGTCAGGGGTATTCTGGCAGGGAGGTGGGACTGCACCTGTTGAGGAATTGAGCTGAGGATTGTTCTTGGAAAAGCCTGAAAACATCAACTCTGCTCCACAGATGCTGCCAGAAGTACTTCTAGTACTTTCTGTTTTAATGTTGTTGAGGATTTGGCCTAACTGTGATGGGGGAAGAGAGGCAGGGGGGGATTGTCCTTTTGTAATTCTTTCACACTAACATTTGGGGCGCAGGGCCAAAGCTTTGCTCCAATTTCGCTTTCTTTCCCAAAGAGATATTGAGCTCTTTGCAGGGTTGAACATTCCTGGGAGATGGGGGCCTTGCTCATGAGGCTCGTTATGCGTATCAAATGAACTTTGGCAGTGAGTTTGGGCAGGTTAGTGGGGGAATCAAGCCAAGACCAATCCCCTTCCTGCTAAATTATTAAAGTCCAATTGGTAACATGCTAGAACAAAGTTTGGAGCTTCCAACCAAAATGAAACAGTAATCAATGAAGCCAATATTGGATAATGAACTACATTGCCAAAATAGTCATCGCTTTCACAGCCAATAGTAATGTGAGGTCACCAGAATTTTCTAGGAGGCTGCAGATATCTTCCACCACCTGATGTGACAGTTTGAGTCTCTGGAAGCGTTCCTGTTCCGAGAGGTAAAGGAAACTGCCTGTTCATCTTGTTTTGCTGATGGTGCCTCCTGCAACTCGACCCCTCTGCTACTCCCCTTTCCTCTGCGAACTTGCAGTTTCTCCAATATATGGCAGCCATGGTGACACCCATCCCGCAAAAAGGAGGTCATATCAGAAGCACCGTCACGGAAGGTAGCATTTCCTTTTTCCTCAACCGAGACTTCCCCCCCACTGTTGTTGACAGGGCCCTCAACTGTGTCCGGCCCATTTCCCGTACCTCTACCCTCACCCCTTCCCCTCCCTCCCAGAACCGTGACAAGGTTCCCCTTGTCCTCACTTTTCACCCCATCAGCCTCCATATCCAAAGGATCATCCTCCGCTATTTCCGCCACCTCCAGCGTGATACCAGTACTAAACGCATCTTCCCCTCCCTTCCCCTGTCAGCATTCCAAAGGGATCGTTCCCTCCGCGACACCCTGGTCCACTCCTCCATTACCCCCACCACCTCGTCCCCTTCCTATGGCACCTTCCCCTGCAATCACAGGAGGTGTAATACCTGCCCATTTATCTCCTCTCTCCTCACTATTCCAGGCCCCAAACACTCCTTTCAGGTGAAGCAGCGATTTACTTGTACTTCTTTCAATGTAGTATACTGTATTCGCTGCTCACAATGTGGTCTCCTCTACATTGGGGAGACCAAACGCAGACTGGGTGACCGCTTTGCGGAACACCTCCGCTCAGTCCGCAAGCAGGACCCTGAGCTTCCGGTTGCTTGCCATATCCACACTCCCCCTTGCTCTCATGTTCACATCTCTATCCTGGGCTTGCTGCAGTGTTCCAGTGAACATCAACGCAAGCTCGAGGAACAGCATCTCATTCACCGATTAGGCACACTACAGCCTGCCAGACTGAACACTGAGTTCAATAAATTTCAGAGCATGACGGGCCCCCCATTTTACTTTTATTTTTAGTTATTTTTTATTTTTTAAATTTTTTACAATTTTTTTTGTATGTTTATTTCATTTCATCTTAGTTTGTTCAGTTTGCTTACCCACTGTTTTTTTTTCATGTTTGTACTTGCTGCTGTTCAATCTTCAGTCCGTTAACACCCTATCTGTACTAATGCTTTGTCTTTCAACACATCGTTAACATATTGTTTGCCTTTGCTCCATGACCTTTTGGTCAGCTATGTGGCCTTCTCCTTTGTTATCACTTGCGTATAACCTTTGACATTTCTAATATTTGCCAGTTCCGAAGAAGGGTCACTGACCCGAAACGTTAACTCTGCTTCTCTTTCCTGCCAGATGCTGCCAGACCTGCTGAGTGATTCCAGCATTTCTTGCTTTTATTTTAGATTTCCAGCATCCGCAGTATTTTGCTTTTATTTTAGCTCCTCATCCATTTTGGCCTGAGGCATTTTTGATCTTTGATGATGAAGTAGCAACACAAGTTGATAAGGGGATAGAAATTGCAAATGAAACACTGGGATTCATTTCAAAAGGAACTGAATACAAAAGCACCGAGGTAATATTAAACTTGCATAGAAGCTTAGTTAGATCATCAAGTCTGCATACCAGAACAGGAGCGAAGGATAGACCGAAGAATTACAGGCCAGTCAGTTTAACTTCAGTAGTGGGCAAATTATTGGAATCTATTCTGAGAGACAGGATAAACTGTCGCTTAGAAAGGCACAGGTTAATCAAGGATAGTCAGCATGGATTTGTTAAGAGAATATCTTGTTTGACCAACTTGATCAAATTTTTTAAAGAAGTAACAGGGAAGATAGATGAGGGGAGTGTAGTTGAAGTGGTCTACATGGATTTTAGCAAGGCTTTTGACAAGGTTCCACATGGCAGACTGGTTAAAAAAATAAAATCCCATGGGATCCAGGGAAATGCAGCAAGGTTGATACAAAATTGGCTCAGTGGCAGAAACAAAGGGTAATTTGTTGACGGTTGTTTTAGCGACCGGAGGGCTGTTTCCAGTGGCATTTCTCGGCTCAGTACTGGGTCCCCTGCTTTTTGTGATGTATATTAACAATTTGGACGTAAATGTAGGGGGCATGATCAAGAAGTTTGCGGATGACACAGAAATTGGCCATGTGGTAGATAGCGAGGAGGATAGCTCTTGGCTGCAGGAAGATATTGATGTAAAGGCAAAATACTGCGGATGCTGGAAATCTGAAATAAAAACAAGAAATGCTGGAATCACTCAGCAGGTCTGGCAGCATCTGTGGAAAGAGAAGCAGGGTTAATGTTTCGGGTCAGTGACCCTTCTTCGGAACTGACAAATATTAGAAAAGTCACAGATTATAAGCAAGTGAGGTGGGGGTGGGGCAAGAGATAACAAAGGAGAAGGTGTAGATTGGACCAGGCCACATAGCTGACCAAAAGGTCACGGAGCAAAGGCAAACAATATGTTAATGGTGTGTTGAAAGACAAAGCATTAGTACAGATTAGGTATTGATTAGGTACAGATTAGGTATTGAAGATATTGATTGTCTGGTCAGATGGGCAGAAGAGTGGCAAATGGATTTCAACTCTGAGAAGTATGAGGTGATGCATTTGGGGAGGTCAAACAAGGCAAAGGAATACACGATTATTGGGAAAATACGAAGTGTAGAGGAAAAAAGGGACCTTGGAGTGAATGTCCACAAATCCCTGAAGGTAGCAGGACAGGTCAATAAGGTGGTTAAGAAGGCATATGGAAACCTTTTCTTTATTAGCCGAGGTATAGAATATAAGAGCAGGGAGGTTATGCTGGAACGGTATAACTCATTGGTTAGGCCACAACTTGAGTACTGTGTGCAGTTCTGGTCACCTCATTACAGAAAGGATGTAATTGCACTAGAGAGAGTACAGAGGAGATTTTCGAGGATGTTGCCAGGACTGGAAAAATGTAGCTATGAGGATAGGCTGGGGTTGTTCTCCTTGGAACAGAGAAGGATGAGGGGAAATCTGATTGAAATGTACAAAATTTTGAGCGGCCTGGATAGAGTGGAGGCGAAGTGTCTATTCACCCTAGCAGAGAGGTTAGTGACGAGGGGGCATAGATTTAAAGTGATTGGTAGAAAAATTAGAGGGGAGATGAGGAAAAACGTTTTCACCCAGAGGGTGGTGATGAACTCACTGCCTGAAAGGGTAGTTGAGGCAGAAACCCTCAACTCATTCAAAAGGAGTCTGGATATGCACCTCAAGTGCCCTAAGCTGCAGGGCTACGGACCAAATACTGGAAGGTGGGATTAGAATAGGTGGATCGTTTTTTGGCTGGCACAGACACAATGGACCAAGTGGCCTCTCTGTGCCTTAAACTTTCTATGATTCTATGAACAGGGACATTGACGCATTGGAGAAAGTGCAGAAAAGATTTTCAGGGATGCTACCAGAATTTAGAGGATGTGACTATCAGGAAACATTGGCTAGGCTGAAGTATTGTTTTCTTTTCAAAAGAGAAGACTGAGGAGACCAGATAGAAGGGTGAATGTGGTGAAACAGTTTCTACTTGTGGGTGAGTCCAGAAAAAAGGTGCAGAAAGACAATATCTTGCTGCCCATTCCCTGTACCCCCGCCCCTCCCCTCCTCCTCCATGGGCACGTGAGCTGCCTTTGTGGCCACAACTGGCACCCGGGATTTCTAGTAAATGTGCTGGTGGACTGATTTGCCATGGTCTTGAGTCCGGTCTCATTCGGCACATACAGAAAGCATTGCACCAGGATTTCTAGGCTGTCGAGTTTTAATGTATAGACAAGCATAAATAGAACTGAATTACCTGGGCCACAAGGGACAGTTTGGGCTTCCTTAGTTTAATGGCTCATCAATGGATGGCACTTAACGATTACTGCACTGGAGTGTTAGCACAAATTAGATGCTCAAACCCTGGAGTGAGGGTCAAGAGCAGAAGGCGACCAAGCTTATAAATAATTAATAGGTCACTGTACTGTTACAACCAGGTGAGAAAGGTGTCTAGGGGTCTTTCTCAGCCTTCACCTGGTCTTATTGTAACATGGTTTATGTTTTAAACACACTGTGTTTTAGCTTCCCCTTGGTGAATCCTTGTTCACCTCTTTCCAATTATAATGCAAAGAAATGAGCACAAACAGGCTTTCTTAGGTTTAAAGAAGAAAAGTGAAATTTATTAAAACTTAAACTCTGATTCGGTTAACGCCTATGGATACACGCTGCTCCCACACTAGCATGCATACGTGATACGCACATACAAATAGAGACAGAAAAGAGCAGAAGAAAAATAAAGTGAAAAAGTTTGAGGCAATCTTTGAAAGGAATTTGTTACTGTGCTTTAAGCTCGCTGTAGAGTCCTTGATTGCAGGTAGTCTTGCTTTTTGTTGGGGCCCAGTATTCTTCTTAAACCTTGTTCACTGTAGCAGACTTTTCTCTCTTGAGGTTCATGTGTCTTCAATGGGTCTTCAGTTCCGTGAGAAAGAGATGGAAGCAGACAGGAGAGAGGTCTTTTCCAGCCCAGAAGCAAAGAGCTTTCTGTCTTCAAACACTGTTTTTCCAATTTAAAAAACTCCCCTAGTTGGCCAGCAGATGGTCACGTGACTGACTGGTTTGACCAGGTCTCTTCTGTGTATTGGGAGCATCTTAGTAGTCAACCTGGAATGCTAGCTTCTCACCTTCAACATCTGGTAATCAAAAGTCCATTGTGGATTAAATTGGAGCAGGGAGTGGCCCCTTTGTCGTTTCCAAGTATGGTCTGTTACTATGCAAATGTCTTTCTAGTCAAGGGCCTGGTTTTTTTTTTAAGTAAGTTCTTTCTTTACTCTAGTAGCAGTTTAAAAAATCAATGTTCATGTAGCAAAATTAATGTGCTTCATTCTTGGCAGGTGGGGGCCTGCATGGCAGTACTTATGAAAAAAGTATTTCAAAATGTTTCTTTTTGTTTGGAAGAAAAGTACCAGAATGATATAAAATGTCCAGCTCTTTTCGAACAAACCTTCAGCAATTTAGAATTATCCTTGAAACCAGTTGCATCTAACATTAATAGCATCCAAGTAAAACTCTTTGGATTTTGGTATTCATTAGGCAGCCCTAAGTAATGTTGAAGCCTCTGCATTGTTTATGGCTCCATAATTAGAGGTGAGCTTTCAATCAAGGGATTTGAATCGCTGCCAAAAAGATCCTACATAAGTGGGTCCCTTATGGGCTCCTGTCTGCCCGGCTGTTAAATGACTACTGCCTTTACTGGGAAATCAATGGGAATCCTGTGAGAAGACCTGTACCATCTAAAGAATGTGTATCCTTCAGACTCCAGGAAATACAGATAGGCAATCCCCAACGGCTGAGCCTAGAATAAGAATTGAATCCGTGCAACAATAAAAAATGTAATGAATATTCTGGCATTGTTTTAAACTAGAAAAGTAAAGTGAAAACTCATCAGTCTTAGTCCTGCATTTCAGTTGAAGACATACTGAAGGAAACCTTCTGGAGCAATTGTTCTATTTGGTGCACTTTCACCTCTGGGCCCTGGAATCAAGTTCATCCGAGGACGATAGAGTGAAGATTTTCTGTCTGTCTGCTATAAGGGTGCAATATAAATGAGATTCGAACAGACTCAGACACGTAAGCATGAATTAATAGTATGAACAGTCCATAATTTGTCAGTAACTGTCACTCAACTGGCACTTTTAACCAGGAGAGAGCACATGATAAATCGAGTTTTCTCAGTCTGGGATAAGGTAGGTTGTGGAATAGTGTAGAAAGGGTTTTGCTCTGCATCTAATACCTTGTTTATGGCTATGGGGTGACTTTGCGAAACTTCATGCCGACTGTGTAGCAGCAGCACACATGGGAAAGGCATATTGCAATGCTGCAGCCCTTTTACGTGCTCACGGGCAAAGTATTGAACATTACCCTTCATATCTGTTCCCAACATTTAAACTTGACATAGATCAGGAAGCTCCATGAGATCTATGCCACATGAGAAAAAAGTTTGCATATGTGCTGCAGTCTCACATGGGGCATTATACAATATCAACTGGTTAAGCTGTTTGCCCTATCTGAGCTGTGGCCTATCTTTTCCACATCCTTCCATGACTGGGGTGCATCTCTAATGGGTCTCCTGACAAGCCTAAGATGCCCCACATTGTATTTTACGAACATTAGAATTACTAGACTATAAAAGACCAAGCTTCATCTAATTCACTTTCTACATCCTGGTAGTTGCGATACAATGATAATGGAATTGTAAACAAGTTATGGCAATGGATCTCTATCAATTAGTCTACAACAAAACCGAGACCTGAGATGAGGAAAACATGCCAGGAGTGGAAAGCTTTGGGAACCATTGGTCCAAAATCATTTGTTCCTTCCAAGGGTGCTATACTTGCCACATGTCATGTCTCAAATTACTCTGATATTGTATCCAAAAATATTATTTTCTCCCTTGTCATTTATATATGGGAGTAAGACTTGTCAGTGTCCAATGAGGATTTGCAGTAATCTGGGCTAAGCCTTGAGAAAGGGGAAGAGAGTTTTTAAATTCCTCGAGAAGAATCACCTCACTGAGGTTTTAATATTTGGGCTGTACTTTAAGCGCCCTTATACACTCAAAAGTCAGCTGCTTACTTCTTTCAAATTCGAGGTAAGTTTGATCAGGCTATTTCTGGAGAGTTCAGAATTTCTGGCAATATGCTTCCGGTACGAGCTCATATGCCCCGAGGATAGCATTTTTAGTCAATTCATAGTCTGATGAACTTTCATCTGGCAACAGTGAATAAACCTCATGGGCTTTTCCTGTTAGCTTGCTTTGTAGCAGTTGGGATTCAGCTCTCGGCCGGCCATTTCAACTGTCTTGCAAGTTTTTCAAACGTGACAAAAAATGCTTCCACACATCTCCCTCATTGAACTTTGGAATCAACTGGGAGAACTTTAAGAGCTCAGCACACGGTCCTGAGTTAATTGTAGCTTCCATACTGGCCATGCTTTCACTGGGATTACCATGTTGCCCCCTAACTAATTCAAGCCGCCTTAACTTCCTTTCCTCCTGCTCTTCTGGAAAATTCTGTCTCTCTCTCTCTTCTCTCTCTCTCTTTCACTGTCTTCCAATTCATGTTTCCTCTGTTCCAATTGTATTTTTGATAACTTGCCTGGATGGGTGCAGCTCCAACAAGACTCACGAAGCTCAACACCATCCAGGACAAAGCAGCGCACTTGATTGGAACCCCATCCACAAACATTCACTCCCTACACTACCGACGTACAGTGGCAGCTGTGTGTACCATCTACAAGATGCACTGCAGCAACGCACCAAGGCTCCTTCGACAGCACATTCCAAACCCACGACCTCTACCACCTAGAAGGACAAGGGCAGCATGGGAACACCACCACCTGCAAGTTCCCCTCCAAGCCACACACCATCCTGACTTAGAACTATATCACCATTCCTTCACTGTCGCTGGGACAAAATCCTGGAACTCCCTTCCTAACTGCACTGTGGGTGTACCTATCCCACGTGGACTGCAGCGGTTCAAGAAGGCAGCTCGCCACCATCTTCTCAAGGGCAATTAGGGATGGGCAAAATGCTGGCCTTGTCAGTGACACCCATATCCCACAACCGAAAAAAAAAAATTACCCCTGTCTGAGTCTGACTCCGACCTTGTCTCTGAATCTTCAGGTTCAAGTGAAAGATGGTTGGCCACAAGTCTTAGGATTTCGGATTTCTTAGCTTTTGCATGGAAAGGAATCCAAAACTGCACAGCTACGTGCCTCAACTCTTCCACAGATAGCGTCTTGAACTTATCCCAAGTTAGTTCACGCTGGCTTGGGAAGGTATTGGCCTCGGGTGCAGACATGTTAGTATTCTAGCAGCAAAACCACAAGAAAACCTGTATTGACATTTTTTTTTGATAGGGATCAATTTGGTTTCCCACTTCCAATTTCTCGTTTGTGGGTTACAATCATGGACTACATTTCTGTTACGACCAGGTGAGGAGAGGATCTCAGGCTCCCCTTTCCCCCCTTCTCTGGTTTGACCGCAACAGGGTTTATCCTTTTTGAACACAGTGATTGAACTTACCACATCAGTGAGCGCTTGCTTTTGTTCCTTTAATATAATTGTAAAGAACCAATCAGACAAGTTTTCTTGACTTTAAACAAGAAAGATATAAGTTTATTATCCCTAATACTCTAAACCGGTTAAAATTACTAAAATATGCTATGCATCCACGCACAGATTCACACGAGAGTCATCAGACACAAATAGATTACAGAGGGAAAACAAGTTTGGTGGTTGGAGTAGAGTCTGAAATAAATGAAATTTAAATACTGAATATCAGTCTCAGAGTCCGCAGTTGAAATTGTAGTCTTGAAATCCTTGCTGGGCCACATGCATTGTTGTGGGCTTGCTTCTCAGGCTCCGGAAGGCATAAGAGGGTTTGGTCCTTGTCCCCTAGTTGTTGGCTCTGCTGATCTGGAGGTTTGTGGCTTTAGCAGTTGCAGCCGAGTCTTCTCTGGATCTTTACTGGAGAGACAGAGAGAGCGAGAGAGAGCTGCTGTGTGGATGCCTTCTCAGTTACTGTTCTCTGGTTTCTGAGTGACAAAGCTTAGAATCTCCAGGGCTGCACAGCAGTTACATGACATTTCCAAACCTCTGTGTTTTAATGGGGTCCGTCTGGAATATTCTCTGAGATTCAAGGCTCTCTCCTCTTTCAAAGTCAATGGATATCGATGGCTCCTGATGACTGTGTTGATAAAGCCATTTCAGGTAATTTAATCAGCCCTCCACTGTTCTAGCCAGGTTGAGTCAGTCATGTTGTTTCCAGTCTACTCTGTTGTGGCTTCATATGTAAATTGCAGTGGTCAACTTGGCTGCCAGCTTTTCTTTTTTTTAAAGTTATTTGTAAGAATCTCCAGTAAAAGTCTAAGGCAAGGTTCCAACCAATAAAATTACTATTTCCCATTTGGCATGTAGGGTTTTCATGACACTTGGGGCATGCCGTAGTATGAAAATTATATATCCAATAACTGCTTTGCTTAAAAAAAATTCTTAAAAAGAAAATATAATTTCACTTATGTGTCTGTGTACAGACAAGTTCTGAGACTGCCAACAAATGCTTCAAATTTTGCACTAGTGCCCCCTCGACAATTCTTGCCTTTGCATCCAGTCTTTGAAAAGTAAAAGTGGCAAGAGAGGTGGTGTTTCCTTCATTTGTATGTATTTGCAGAAATGCTTGCCCACATATAGGATTGCATTGAAATTATAATACAGAAACAGGCAGTTCAGCCTTCCAGCCTGTTGGTATTTATTCTCCACATAAATGGTAGTCCTAATCCCATGTGCCTGCTCTGTTCCTGTATACCATTTGTCCCCTTTCTTCAACCACCTATTCTTAAATATTGACATGTTTCCTTTGTCTAACTTCGATTGTGCATCCCATAGCCTCTTAACTTTGTGTAAAAAAAAAAAGATTTCTTCTGCTGTCTGTTCTCAATTGCTTACATTTAATCTTATATCTATGTCCCCTCATTCTGGACCTCTCTCACTGGAAACAGTCTGTTTTTATCTCCTCAAACCCAGTCATTCATCCACATACATGGTTAAAGAGAAAATAATGGTAGCTAGCACAGATTTCAAAAGAAGAAATTGTGCATGATAAACCTCATAGAATTCTTTGAGGAGGTAACAAACATAATTGACTGTAAATGTGGTAAATGCAGGATGTACTGCACATGGAACTTAGGAAAGCCTTAGACAAGATTAGATAGAATTACATCAAATCTACAGCATGGAAACAGACTATTTGACCCAAATGCCGTTATTTGCACTCCACCCAGGCCTCCTTTTACTCTTGTCATATTCCTCCAACATTTTTTTATGTATGGATCAAACCTCCCCTTAAATGCATCAATGCTATCTGCTTCAACCACTCCATGTGTCAGTTCCATATTCTCAGCAGTCTGTGTAAAGAAATTCCACCTAAATTCTTTATTTTTACTTTTGGGCCACTCGACCCAACTGGTCTGTGCCAGTGTTTATGTTCCACATGAGCCTTCTCCCACCCTAGTATCCAACCCTATCTGCATATCCTATTCCTTTCTCCCTTGTGTGCATACCTAGTTTCCTCTTAAATGCATAAATTCTATTCACCTCAACTCCATGTTCCACATTCTAACCACTCTCCAGATAAAGATATTTCTCCTGAATTTCTTCTTCGATTTGTTATTTCATGTAAAGACATTTCCCCTGGTTGGGGAGTCTAGAACCAGGGTACACAATTTCAAAATAAGGGGGAAGCCACTTAGGACAGAGATGAGGAGAAATTTCTTTACTCAGAGGGTTGTGAATCTTTGGAATTCTCTATCCCTGAGGAATGTGGAAGCTCAGTCATTGACTATGTTTAAAGCAGAGATTGACAGATTTCTACATACAAATGACATAAAGGGATATGAGGATAGTGTGGGAAAAAGGCATTGAAGTGGATGATCAGCCATGATCATATTGAATGGCGGACCAGGCTCGATGGGCTGAATGGCCTACTCCTGCTCCTATGTTCCAATGTTAGTGACTATCTTATATTTATGGGCCCTAGTTTCGGACACCACACAAGTGAAAACGTCTACATCTACATTATCAAACCCCTTCATAATTTTGTAGACTGCTATTAGGTCACCCCTCAGCCTTCTCTTGTCTAGGGAAAGGAGCCTCAGCTTATTGAGTCCAGTTATAACATCTCAGTTTTGTATCATCCTTGTAATTTTCTTTTGCATCTTATCCAATGCCTCTATATTCTTTTTGTAACATGGAAATCAGAACTGTGTGCAGTACTCTTAAGTGTGAGCTAACCAACACTCTATACAAATTTAACCACTTCTCTGCTTTCACTTTTCCTCTAGAAGTTGTGGACAGGCAGGCAGTACTGTAGGTGACTTTTCATCTCACACCTGACCGCAGATAGTGTTTTAAAAATAGTGATTTAGTCCCTGAGTGTTTTAAGGGTCAAATAAATAGACAAATGACAGATTTTCTCAAAGGTTAAAAAAGAAAGATAAATATCTATTTTTACATTATAACCGAAAAATATTCATAACTTCACCCACTCACACACACACACACACACACACACACACACAAGAAAAGATAGAGCATTGAGTGGTAGCATGCAATTAAAGTCCAATTGTTGTAAAAGAGTTTGTTGTTTTCAAAAACATTGAGAAGCTTTTCGAGAGGAAATCTTTCAGCGGTGCAGGCCTGAATGGCCGAGGTAAGAGGAGTGCACTTTCTTTTCAGGTTTCACTGCTTTGTTTCTTTACTGGATAAGTCTTGTTTTATAATAAACTGATAATGTTGTTGTTTATCAAAGAAACCTGGTTGGTGTATTTTATTCAGGGATAAAGAATAGAGTATGTGATTGACCGTGTCAGTAACTGGGTAAATATTTAAAATATATGTTGTGGCCTGTGGAGAATTAGCATACAGATTGAAATATGCAAGTTCCCTTTTTAAATACCCCCACACAAACTCACACACACTGAAAAAATTAAGAAATTATCTTTGCAGAGACCTTTTACAAAAAAAAGACTAAAAAAACTTTGGCCAAATACTTGCTAATTCTTGAAGAAAAAAAGAGAAGATATGGAAAGATGTCAGTTGTCCCTTTTAGTCAGTCATCGAGTGTACGGCGACAGGTCACTGGGAACTTTTCAGAAGCAGTTCATTCTGGAGATGTCAAGAAATAGTCTGGTAGGCTTTCTAGGAGAAATGTGGCATCAGGGGTTTCAGTTATCACACTCTGGATAAACAGGTAGAGAAATAGGAGATGACACACTGTATTTCTTTAGGTCTCTTAGAAAGGTGCAGGAAAGTTGAGCTGGGGGTTTCTTTTTTGCAGGCTACAAAACCAACTGCTTTTCAACACTGTCCACACCCCAACTGAACCAAAACAATATCTCAGACGCGAAACCACCTCCTCCTGACCCTCATAAATCTTGGCATGTCACTTCTCTATAAACATCTCCCCCAAGTCGCCAAGGTTTCTGTTGTTTATTGAGCTTAAGGCATGTGATATCCAGTAAAGGTTTGTTTTCAAGACTTCTCAGTGTCCTTTCGTGAAATTTCAACAAAAAACAATGTCCAGCATCTATGAAATCTTCAGCCTTCCAAAATGAATCCATTTCCGCAAGTCCTCAAAAAATATTTAACCAAAAATGGAAGTACTTTCCTAACACTTTTCAAAAGCCAGCTGGCACTGCTGATCACACCACTTTTACATTTTTCTTTAATAAGTCATTTAAGCGCGCAGCCCGGGTGCTGAAGTTGGGAATAAATTTTCGGTTGAAACCATACATTCCCAGGAATCGCATGATTTCGTTCTCAGTTTTGAGAACGAGGAAATCTACCAGCACTTGCACTTTTGCTGCCCTTGGCAACACCGGACTTTGGCCTACAATATGACCCAAATAGGTGACTTTAGCCTTAGCGAATTCGCTCTTTGCTAAATTGGCCACTAGGTGAACTTTCTGTAGACCGTTAAAGAATTTCCTTAAATGGTTCATGTGGTCTTCCCAGGTATCGCTGTAAACTATCAGGTCATTCAGGTAGACAACACAGTTGATTAAACCATCTAGCACCTGGTTCATTAGTCTTTGGAACATTCTGGGAAGCTATTTAAGGCAAATGGCCTTGCTTTTTTAAAAATTCATTCACGGGATATGGTCTTCGCTGGCCAGGACAGCATTTATTGCCCATCCCTAATTGCCCTTGAGAAGGTGGTGACGTGACGCCTTCTTGAACCGCTGCAGCCCATGTGGGGTAGGTACACCCACAGTGCTGTTAGAAAGGGAGTTCCAGGACTTTGACCCAGCAATAGTGAAGGAACGGCAGGTGTGTGCCTTGGAGGGGAAGTTGCAGGTGGTGGTGTTTCCATGCATCTGCTGCCCTTGTCCTTCTAGGTGGTAGAAGTCACGGGTTTGGAAGGTGCTGTCTAAGGAGCCTTGGTGGGTTGCTGCTGTGCATCTTGTAGATGGCACACACTGCTGCTGCTGTGTGTCGGTGGTGGAGCAAGTGAATGTGGTGCCAATGAAGCGGCTGCTTTGTCCTGGATGGTATCGAGCTTCGTCAGTGTTGTTGGAGCTGCACTCATCCAGGCAAGTGGAGAGTATTCCATCACACTCCTGACTTGTGTCTTGTAGATGGTAGACAGGCTTTGGGGAGTCAGGAGGTGAGTTATTCGCTGCATGATTCCTAACCTCTGACCTGCTCTTGTAACCATGATTTGATATGGCTACTCCAGTTTCTGGTCAATGGTAAGCCCCAGGATGTTGATAATGGGGGATTCAGCGATTGTAATGTCATTGAATTTCAAGGGGAGATGGTCAGATTCTCTCTTGTTGGAGATAGTCATTGCCTGGCACTTGTGTGGTGCAAATGTTATTTGCCACTTATCAGCCCAAGCCTGGATATTGTCCTGGTCTTGCTGCATTTCTACATGGACTGCTTCAGTATCTTTACATTGAGATAGGCTTTTGGGGGTGACAAATGCTGAAATTTCTTTTACTTGGGTGGTCATGGGAACTTGCCAGTATCTTTTCAATAAATCGATCTTACTAATGTAGGTGGAAAGTTCCTACTCAGTCAGTGCAGTCCACAATACAGGGGATTGGGTATGAGTCTGTTTGGGTTCCTGCATTAACTTTGCATAATCAATGCAAAGTCTGGTTGATCTGTTAGGTTAGGAGTCTAGTACAATGGGTGAATTCCAGCTGCTTTGGCTGTGTTCAATTAAATCATTGTCCAGCCTATATTGGATTTCTTGGCAGACCTGAGCCAATTTATCGGGGCTCATCCTGTAAGGCTTTTGTTTTATTGGTGGGGTCTCTCCTACATCTACAGCGTATATAGTTAGAGAGGTACGACCTGGTTTTCCCTTGCAAACCTCCTCAAATTCCCTGAGCAGTGTTGCTACGTCCTTTCTCTGCTGGTCAGATAGATAGTCAAATATAGTATTTATCATAGAATCATAGAAGGTTTTCAGCACAGAAAGAGGCCACTTGGCCCATCTTATCTGCGCCGGATAGGTAAAGGCCAGGACACCATGGAGAACACACTGCTCTTTTTCAAAGGAGTGCCATGGGATGTTTAACTAACATCCATCCAAGAGGGCAGATAGGGCTTCTGTTTACCATCTCACCTTAAACATGGCATATTCATGTGCCAGCCATTCCTTCAGTACTGTAGTGTGAGTACCAATCTAGAGTAGGTATTCAAGTCTCTGGTGTGGAGCTTGAACCCACACCTCCTGGCTCAAAGGCGAGCATGCTGTCCACTGAGCCGCAGCTGACACCCCTAACATTTTAGTATATTCCAATTTTACAGTAGGGGGTTCAATTTGAGATTTTTCTGGGTTCCTTTCTTCTAGTTCGTTTTCACTAGTGCTGTTCCCTCCACTGTTCTCAGTGTCTGACGTCTACTCACTGGTCTATCTGGTTCCCGACTGCATTTTTTTTTTAGCATATTTATGTGGCACAGTCTTTGTTTTTTCCTCCGGTCTGGTGTGTTAATTAGGTAATTCACTTCACTGACTTTTTTCCCTGCGCTGTGCGGGCCGCTGAATCTAGCTTTTAGGGGTTCACCCTGTAATAGTAGCAGTATCTATCACAACCTGGTCCCTGGTTTAAATTCTCAAGCTGCAGCCTTTTTGTCTGCCTGACTTTTAATGTTTTGCTGAGGTGCTTTCAGGTGCATATTCACTACAGCACAGACTTTAAAAAGTCTCTCACAAAAAGTGGATAAGTAATTTAGCAGTGAGGTTTCCTCCCTTTGATCCAGGAATTTTTCCTTCATCCATTTCAGGGGCCCTCCCACCTCATATCCAGAAACCAGTTCAAATGGGCTGAAGCCTGTGGATTCATTTGGTGAATCTCTGGTAGCGAACAGCAAAAAAGCTATTCCTTTATCCCAATTGTGGGGGTAATCACAGCAATATGTCCTAATCATGGTTTTCAGGGTTTGATGGTATCATTCCAAGAGCCCCTTGTGACTGTGGGGGATATGCTGAAGATTTCAGCTGGTCAATACCATGGCTGTGTATGACTTCTTAGAACATTCAGGTCACGAAATTAGTTCCTTGATTACATTGAATTTCTTTGGGCAGTCCGTATTGGGTGAAAAACTGGGTCAGCCCCTTGACTCGGGCTTTAGCTATAATTTTCCTTAAGAATATGGCTTCTGGGAATTGGGTGGCCATATCCATGATGGTATGTATTGATATGATATATATTGGTAACCTGTCCTAGTTTTAGGTAGAGGTCACGAGATCAACCAGAACTTTGCTGAAGGGTTCCTCGAAAGTGGAAATGGGGATTAGTAGAGCAGGTTTGATTGTAGGTTGTGGTTTCCCAACGACCGAGCAGGAATGGCAGGTCCTGCAAAGTTTAACCACATTTTTGTGGATTTGAGGCCAGTAAAAGTATTGGCTTATCATATGCCCAGCCATTGGGCAATCCTCAAAATCTCTCTATGATATTTAGGGGAAAACTATAATTTAGTGGACCACTGTCCACTCCTCCTTTGCAGGTCACTGCAGAGGTCTCCATTTCCTCATTATTACTCCATTTTTAAAGTAAAAACATTTAGGCATTTTCTCTGCCTCTGCCTCAGAGCAGGTGGTCTGCACTAGTCTTTTTAAATCAGGGTCTGCCTGCTGGGCTTCAATTAAAGAGGATCTACTATATATCTCCTTCTCCTCCCCTATATCTCCAAAAGATGTTTCAGCCAGCCAGACCTTAGGGTTATCTGGCTTGCTTAGCTATGGACCTGGTTACCACACAGTCAGGGAATTCCTCCTTTATTTGCTCTGTCTCCTTGGCCTCATTTGGCTGATCTAAGACCACTGGGGCTGCTACTACCCTATCTCCAACCAGATCATTGCCTAGCAGCAAATCTATTCTGGCCACAGGCAGACTAGGAACAATCCCTACTGTAACTGGTTCAGAGACTAGGTCACACTGCAGGTGGACCTAATATAGGGGTACGGACATGTACCCACCTTCAATGCCTTTTACCAGAACCTTCGCCTTTAGTGAGCTCTCTGGTGGAAAAGTCATGCCTTTATCCAGCATTAAATATTGAATGGCCCCTGTATGTCTGAATAGGCCTGTCTCATCAGAGAGGTACGGGGTCACCTATCCATTTAAAACAAAATCCTGGTAACCCTCAGGAATTTTTTCTGTTTGTGCCTCACCTATGGCGTTATTCTTTGAGGTGTCCATCACTATGGTTAGGGCCACAGGCTTGTCTGCCTTGCTGCCTGCGGGGGTACCCTTTTCTAGGCTAACCTTGTGAACTCCCACAAAACTCACTGGTTTCTCCTTCAGTTTCCAGCAGTCAGCTTTCAGATGCACTGCTTTGCTACAATGGGAACACACGGGTCTGAAGAAAACATTCCTACCCGCTTCAGTTCCTTTCCTGACTGATGGAGGGTTCCCTGCATGCTCATTTTTAGTTTCCGTTTCACTAGCACCGCATCTTTTCTCACTATCTCACTTTCTGTGCTTCCTGGACCTCGGGATTGCTATGGAGGGATTTTCCTTGATAAAAGAATTTATAGATGAGTTCATAATTGTCTGCCATTGTAGCAGCTTTTCTCTCCCTTGTGACTCTTTATTCCTCAATATGGGTCTTTATTTTGATGAAAATACTGTTTTTAAATTCTTCTAATAAAATGACCTCTCTCAAATTTCCATATGAGAGGTCTAACTTGAGAGATCGTATCTAGTGATCAAAAATCATGTGTTTCACACTTGCAAATTCAATAAATGGTTCGACAGGTCTTTTCCTAGCATTTCTAAACTTTTGTCGATAGGCTTCAGGGACTAACTCGTATGCATTTAAGATAGCAGTTTTAGTGTGTTCATAATCGAGGGAGCTTTCTTCTCAAAACGTGGAATGAGCTTCATGAGCTCTACCCACCAATTCACCTTGTAACAGGAGAGTCCAATATTCTTTTGGCCATTTTAGCCTGGTAGCTATTTTCTCAAAGGAGATAAAGTAGGACTTGACCTCTTCCTCATTAAATTTCGGCACTAGTCATGAGTGCCTCAAAATATCAAAACTTTGTTCCAAATTGGGGTTAATATTTGAATTGTTGGTGGAATTCCTACCTTACTCCTTTAGCTTGTCTAATTCAAACTGTGTTGCCGCTGCCTCCCTTTGCATCTGCAGCTCTCTTTCCTCTTTTTCCTTTCGAAACTGCATCTCCCTTTTCTCTTTTTCCTTTCGAAACTGTAATTCCACTTTTCACATTTCAAATTGAATTCTAGCTAGGGCTATCTTTTCATTTTCAGATTCTATGCTTGCTTCTTCTGGTTCAGGGGTAGGATTCTTAAGTATTTCAGCTTTCTTTGTTTTTTGTTTGAAAGTGACTCCCACCTGAATAGCTACAGCTTTTAAATCTTCAATACTTAATTGATTTGATGTATTGTTGGATACTTCTGTCTGCGCTAGAAACACTTTAGCATTGAATGTAGCCAAGTCTTTTGTTTTTAGCACTGTAGAAAAAAAAAGTACAAGAAAACTTGTTTTTTTCCCCCCAGTTTTTAGAGATCAGTTTTCCTCCCGTTTCTGAATCTCTCTTATAATCTGATGTTTCAGAACCCTGGCTCAGAGCTCCCAATCTGTTACGGACAGGTGGGAAGTGGTGTGGGTGATTTCCACTTTTCACCTCTCAACTTAGGGCGGCACAGTGGCGCAGTGGTTAGCACTGCAGCCTCACAGCTCCAGGGACCCGGGTTTGATTCTGGGTACTGCCTGTGCGGAGTTTGCAAGTTCTATCTGTGACCGCGTGGGTTTTTGCCAGGTGCTCCGGTTTCCTCCCACAGCCAAAGACTTGCAGGTTGATAGGTAATTTGGCCATTGTAAATTGCCCCTAGTATAGGTAGGTGGTGGGGAATATGGGATTACTGCAGGATTAGTATAAATGGGTAGTTGTTGGTCGGCACAGACTCGGTGGGCCAAAGGGCCTGTTTCAGTGCTGTATCTCCAAATAAAAATAAACTGACCGTAGATAGTGTTTTAAAAATAGCATTTTAGTCCCTGAGTGTTTTAAGGCTAAAATAAATAGAAAAATGACAGGTTTTCTCATAGGTTAAAAAGGACGATAAATATTTTTACACAGTAGCGGAAAATTATTTGCGACTTCACCCACTCACACATTCATATACACACACACAAGAAAAGATAGAGAGTACAGTGGTAGCATGCAATTAGAGTCCGATCGTTGTAGAAGAGTTTGTTGTTTTAAAAAACCTTGAGAAGCTTCTCGGAAGGAAATCTTTCAGCGGTGCAGGCCTGAATGTTCATTGTCTTGAAAAGGATGAAGTGTCGCAGACTCTATGTGGTTAAACCTCATTCCGAAGCTGATGGTGGAAATCCTTGTTCACTTTCACTAATGGGGAGTTCCAAAGTCACCTTGCAATTTCTCTGTTGCAGTATTTAAAAAAAATATTATCAGCAGTGCTCCTGTCTGGCTAGAACTGTCTCACAGCTGTTATGGCTGGAAAAGATCTTCTTTGGCTGTTCTGATTCTCTCTGTCCAGAGAGATACTATTTAAGGTACAAACTTGTCAGGTTGAGGTGTCAGTCAGGTGACTAAGGGCTCTCTCCCCTGGGTGATTCATAAAATATTCCAGGATATGGGGACCATTGTTACATGATGGTGTCTGAATGTGTTCCATTTTGATAAATAGGTGTTTTTCACACCTATTATTTTGGCCTTGGCTTTGGTCTGCCGAAGTCTTTGTTCGCTCCATTCCTGCAGATAGGAGTTATGAGCATGGAATGGACTGTTTTCCATTTCAATGTGTTTTCTCCAAAGCTAGTTCAGACATGGATAATGGGTTTTGTCTTCAACAGACAAGCATGTGGATAACACGTTTATAGATGTGGTCACCCCACAGCTTAAGAGTATGCAGGGAGAGAGGGAATGGTTGACCGCCAGGCAGTCAAAAAGAATCAGGCAGATAGTGCAGGAGACCCCTGAGTGCATCTCACTCTCCAACACGTATTCAGTTCTGAGTACTGAGGAAAGTGATGCTTCACCTGAGGAGTGCAGCCGGAGCCAAGTCCATGGCACCACAGGTGGGTACAGGGAAGACTGGAAGAACCATAGTGATAGGTGATTCTATAGACTGGGGAACAGACAGGTGTGGCCACAGACGTGAATCCAGGATGGTGTGTTGCCTTCCTGGTGCTGGGTCAAGGATGTCACTGAGAGGCTGCAGAGCATCCTGAAGGGGGAGCAGCCATGGTCCACATCGGAAACAACAACGTTGGTCGAAAGATGGATGTGGTCCTGCAGTCAGAATTTAGGGAGTTAGGTAAGAAATTAGCAAGCAGAACCTCAAAAGTAGTAATCTCCGGATTACTCCCAGTGTCACATGCAAGTGAGTATAGAAATAGAAGGATAAGACAGATGAATGCGTGGCTGGAAAGATGGTGCAGGAGGGAGGGCTTTAGATTCCTGGAACATTGGGACCGGCTCTGGGGGAGATGAGACCTGTACAGGCTGGACAGGTTGCACCTGAACAAAGCCAGGACTGAGGTTGTTGTGGGATGTTTAGCTAGTGCCATTGGGGAGGGTTTAAACTAGTTTGGCAGGGGGATGGGGACCTGAGGATAGACTCAGTTGGGACAAAATCAAAATTATGAAAATGGAAGGCAGAAAATTAATGGATGAGTCTGGAAGGCAGAGAAAACAAAGGTTAGAAAATAAAAAAAATAGTTTGGCAGTGCTCAAGGGTATTTATTTCAATGCAAGGAGTATAGGAGCTGAGGGCACAGATAGACACGTGGCAGTAGGATATCATAGCTATTACAAAAACATGGCTTAAGGAGGGACAGGAATGGCAGCTCAACATTCCTGGTTACAGGGTTTTCAGACACGATAGGGAGGGGGGATAAGAAAGGAGGGGGAGTGGCAATTTTGGTCAAGGAAACTCTTACAGCTGTGAGGAGGGATGATATCTTGGCATGTTCATCAAATGAGGCCATATGGATTGAGCTAAGGAACAAAAAAGGGGCAATCACACTGCTGGGAGTGTACTATAGACCCCCAAACAGTCAGAGGGAGATAGAAGAGCAGATATGTAGCCAAATCTCTGAGAAGTGCAAGAACAATAGGGCAGTAATAGTAGGGGATTTTAACTACCCCAATATTAACTGGGATAGTTTCAGTGTGAAAGGAATTGAGGGAGCAGAATTCTTGAGGTGCATTCAAGGAGAACCTTTTTGGCCAGTATGCAGCAAATCCAACAAGAGAGAGCACAGTTTTAGACTTGGAAGGGGTGGTAGTGGGAGAGCATTTTGGTGGTAGTGATCATAATTCAGTCAGTTTTAACATAATTATGGAAAACTACAGAGATAGAACAGGAGTTAGAGTTCTCAATTGGGGCAAGGCCAATTTTACTAAACTGAGGAGTTATTTAGCGCAAGTTTACTGGAAACAGCTACTTGAAGGTAAATCAGTGTTAGAGCAGTGGTAGGCATTCAAAGGGGAGATTCAAGGGGTTCAGAGTAAACATGTTGTCACAAAGAAAAAGGGTGATACGGCCAATTCAACAGCCCCATGGATGTCAAGGAGCTTATAGGGTAAGATAAGGCAGAAAAGGAAAGCTTATGTCCGACACCGAGAACTCAATACTACAGAAAGCCGAGAGGAGCATAGAAAGTGGAGGGGTGAAATCAAAAAGGAGATTAGTGTCATGCAGGCCCCCACTTGCCAAGAATGAGGCACATTAATTTCGCCACATGGACATTAAATTTCAAATTGTTGCTGGGAAGAAGAGAAAGCCTGTAACAAGGGGTTGCCAAGCCCCTGGCTGGAAAGATACATTTACATATTAACAGATGGTACTTGTAGACAAAGCAGCTATTCCCTGCTACAATTCAATCCACAAACAGATGTGGTCGGACCAGGTAGTCACATGACTAAATGGCTGTTGCAGTTTGAACTGAGAGTCGGGAGAAAGCAGAAAGCTCCTGGACTGAAGCAGACCTCTTGTCTGTCTGCCTGCTCCCATCTCTTTCTCACGGAACTCCAAAATTCACTGAGGACACATGAACCCCAAGAAAGAAGAGTCTCCTACAGTGAATAAGGTTTAAGAAGAATACTGGGCCCCAACGAAAAGCAAGATCTACCTACAATCAAGGACTCTACAGCGAGCTTGAAGCACAGTAATAAAAAACAACTCTTCAGATACTGCCTCAAACTTTTCTCCTTTATTTTTCCTCTGCTCTTTTCTGTCTCTATTTGCATGTGTGTATCACGTATGCATGCTAGGATGGGGCATGGCGTGTATCGCAGGCATTAACCGAATTAGAGTTTAAGTTTAATAAATTTAAACTTTTCTTCTTTAAACTAAGAAAGCCTGTTTGTGCTGATTTCTTTGCCTTATAATTGGAAAGCAGTGAACAAGGAAGGGGGAACTAAAAACACGGTGTGCTTAAAATTAAACCCTGTTACAGTAAGACCAGGCGAAGGCTGAAAGGGAACCCTAGACCTCTTTCTCACCTGGTCGTAACATTAGGAAAGCAAAGAGAGGGCATGAAATAATATTGGCAAGCAAAATCAAGGTGAACCCAAAGATGTTTTATCAATACATTAAGAGTAAGAGGATAACTAAAGAGAGAGTAGGACCCATAAAAGACCAAAAAGGTAACCTATGTGCAGGGGCGGAAGATGTTGGTATGGTTCTTAATGAATAATTTACGTCTGTCTTCACAAAAGAGGGGGACAATGCAGATATTGTAGTTAAGGAGGAGGAGTGTGAAGTATTGGATGTAATAAACATAGGGAGATAGGAAGTATTAATGGCATTAGCATCCTTGAAAGTTGATAAATCACCAGGGCTGGATGAAATGTACCCTAGGCTGTTAAAAGAAGCAAGAGAGGAAATAGCGGAATGTCTAACCATCATTTTCCAGTCCTCACTGGATACAGGTGTGGTGCCAGAGGATTGGAGAACTGTTAACATTGTACCTCTGTTTAAAAAGGGAGCAAGGGATAGACCAAATAATTACAGGCCAGTCAGTCTAACCTCAGTAGTGGGCAAATTATTGGAATCTATTCTGAGAGACAGGATAAACTGTCACTTAGAAAAGCACAGGTTAATCAAGGATAGTCAGCGTGGATTTGTTAAGGGAAGATCTTGTTTGACCAACTTGATCGAATTTTTTGAAGAAGTAATAAGGAAGATAGATGAGAATAGTGCAGTTGATTTTAGCAAGGCTATTGACAAGGTCCCACATGGCAGACTGGTTAAAAGAATAAAATCCCACGGGATCCAGGGAAATGCAGCAAGGTGGATACCAAAGCTAGAAACAAAGGGTAATTGTTGGCGGGTATTTTTGCGACTGGAGGGCTGTTTCCAGTGGCATTCCTCAGGGCTCAGTACTGGGCCCCCCCCTGATTTTTGTGGTATAAACAATTTGGATATAAATGTAGGGGCATGATCAAGAAGTTTGCAGACAATACAAAGATTAGCCGTGTGGTAGATAGTGAGGAGGATAGTTTTAGGCTGCAGGAAGATATTGATGGTCTGCTCAGATGGGCAGAAAAGTGGCATATGGAATTCAACTCGGAGAAGTGAGAGGTGATGCATTTGGGGAGGTCAAACAAAGCAAAGGAATACACAATTAATGGGAAAATACTGACAAGCGTAGAGGAAGTGAGGGATGTTGGAGTGAATGTCCACAGATCTCTGAAGGTAGCAGGACAGGTTGATAAGGTAGTTAAGAAGGCATATGGAAACCTTTCCTTTATCAGCCGAGGTATAGAATACAAGAGCAGGGAGGTTATGCTGGAACTGTATAACTTGTCATAGCCTTTTTCTTGCAACTTTTAGTGATTTATGTATCTATTTCCAGATCTCTCTGTACATGCGCCCCATTTAGTTTCTTACCTCCTACAAGCTCACACTTCAAATATATTGAATTTCACTTGCCATTTATCCACCCACCCTCCAAACCTGTCTTCCTTATTAGTTATAGCCCTGAATTTAGTATCATCTGAAAATTGCAATAACTTCTAAACACAGTCCAAATCATTTATTGAACAACTACAGTCCAGCACTTTACAACTGTCCGAGAAACTTGCTTTAATCCCTGCCCTTTGTTTTCTGTTTTGCAGCCATCTTTCAATCATTTTGCTATCTGACCCCTGACTCCACACACCCTGAACTTTGTCATGAGTCTCATGTGTTGTACTTTATTGAAGGCCTCCTGAAAGTTCATATGCACCACATCCATTGCATTGTCCTTGTCTACTCTGTTATTAAAAAAGGGTTCCTTTCAGAAATCCATGCTGACTGTTCTTTTATTTATATTCTCTGGCTCTAGATGCTTTGTTATCTGATCCTTTAGCAAAGATTTTGATATCTTCCTCACCACTGACCACACAAACTGGTCTACAGTTCCTTGGGTTAGTTCTACCTCTATTTTTGAAGATAGAAATTACATTTCCTATTTTCCAGTCCTCTGGCACTATTCATTTTTCTGTTGAATTTTTATAGATGGATATTAGTTCCTCTATTATCCCCTCCATAGTTTCTTTGAGTGTCTTCATGTGCAATCCATCTGGATCTGAGTTTTGTACTCCTTTAGTTTGGCTACTTTGTCTTGTATCTTTTTCTTTCTTTTTAACTATTTTAATACCCTTCTTCTACAATTGATATCCCTCAGTAGCTTTATCACTATCCTAATTCTTGCTTTATTTCTTAAGCACCTATAGAATAGTTGAATGCGTATTTTTATAATCTTTGGTATTTCATTTCGTATGTCCTCCTTGCCTTCTTAATTGTCTTTTTAACCCCTTTTCTAAACTCACCATATTCTCTTTTGTCATCCCCTCTAGTACTTATGTCCTTTGCACCTGCCTACTTCATTCAATTCATTGGATTCAATTTTATCCTTTATATTTTTCATGCAATATCATTCTTAGCTAGTTCATTCTTATTTTTAGTGGAATGTATTTCTGCTGAGCCCTATCAATATCCCCTTTAAATATTGCCTACTGTTTTTCTAATTCTTTGTCACTTTGCAGATTGCTAGAGAAGTTTTATTACAAAGCAATATAGATTATAAAAGCCAATAGGTAACAATGAGCCTATATAAAACCTTAGTATGTCCTCGGTTACAGTGCTGCATGCAGTATGGGCTCCACATTAACAGAAGAATATTGAGGCTTTAGAGAGGGTATAACACTGATTCACCAGAATGCCTAGTCTGAGGAAATTAATATAGGAAGAAAAGCTTTTCTAAAATTGGGATATTATTCATTAGAACAACATAAATTACGGAGCAATATGAGAAGTGTTTAAAATTATGAAATGATGGCACAAAATAGTAGCATACAGTTTCCAGTACTTGAGAGGTTTAGAATGAGGAGCCATAGATAAAAGATTAAATGTAAGAGATTTAGAGCAGAGTGCAAGAGAAACTGGGTCAAAATCCTGGAACTCCCTCTCCAACAGCACTGTAGGTGTACTTACAGCACATGGACTGCAGCGGTTCAAGAAGATGGCTTACCCCCACCTTCTCAAGGGCAATTAGGATGGGCAATAAATGCTGGCCTTTCCAGTGATGCTCACATCTCACAAATGAATTTTTAAAAAAGTTGTGAGGTTGTGGTATTCATAACTTAATGGTTGATGCAAAAACTTTGGGATATTTTTACCCTACTGACCAGGCAGATGGGGAAGTTAAAATTCTCAGATTACTTGCCCATCAGAAAACAATCTCAACCTCACTGTTTCTGATTTTTATAGATGCTTCTGGACAAGTAGCTAAGTTAACCTAATTCGCATATGCTAATTGTGTTCTGAGGATGTCATTGAGTCCTCGCAGTAAATGTAACTTCAGCCTGTGCAGGAAAGCCACTCTGTTTTCTCCACCATAAAAGGCCAGCATGAGGAGGATCAGGAAGCTTCCTTTGTGAAACCAGGTGGAAGACTGCTCCTCTGGGGCCTGCAAGGAAAGTTTAGGCTGCAACGTTCTGAGACTTGACAAATTTGGTTGCAAATGAACTTTATTAAGTTTGACCAATCTTGGCACACTCAACATCTTAAGCAATAGTCATGATTCTTTCATTCTTGTCTCCCTACAAATTGTGAAGAAAAGATTAAGATCTTTAGTCATACAAAGTCAGCCCTTAAAAGGGATTGTTTTTCAGTTTCCTAACTGATCAGTTGATCATTGTCTTTTTGTTTGTGATATTGGCTACCCTGTTATCTGAGGGACCACTGACCCCTTATTCAGCATTCCTTGCTAAATAAAAAGACCCCTTCTTGCTGACCAACCTTTTTCTTGCTGAATGCAATCAATACCTTGTAAATTCTGGGAATGAGCAACTTAATCACTTTATTGTTTCTAGCTACAGTATAAGTCTAAAAGCTATTTATAAGTGAGAAGAAAGCAAAAACCTTAATCATATGCAATTCGACAAAATTCTTATCCTATGTATGTAAAAATAGGGTATCTAAAAGTTCCTTCTTTAAAGATGAAGAAATTGCTTTCTCCCTCACTTCTAATTCAACAACCCTACCATTTTTAATACTTCACACTGGCGTTTTGGGCTTGAACCCACCAAACACTGATTAACAATGCTACAATTGCTACTACCTGGACAATAAATAACACATGCAACAACAACCTCAAACAAGAGGTTTATCCTGTACTGTAAACATTTTGCCACCATGAATGAGCTCCTAACACATGTATCCCCCTTTCAGTCTTCTCATTGTTTTATTGCATTTTTACCAGATGTCTTTAATTATTACACTGCAGACTAAAATGAAGAGGAGGTATAGAGCGTCCAAATGTTTCAATTACTTTTAAGGCTTTTGTATGAAAGTCATCCCTCACCTGTATTTTGGCAATGCGTTTTGCAACCAGGATCGGAAAAACCTGATGGTCCCCTAGCCCAAATCTACAAGAAGGTATAACATGTCTGTTTGCTTTTGTTGGCAGGCACTCTCTTCCACCATGTTAATGCATGGTTTCTGAGGTGGTGTAACAATACTCTCTTCTTCCTTTATATGCAATATTCGTTCCCTCCAATAAGGAAGTTATCCACATATCACGTAATGGTGATTTGGCTGCAAAAGTATATCCATATGATTGTGATATAATAGTATGATTAGCTTCACATGCTCAGTTATCTCCTTGTCTAAAACATGAATCCAAACTCTTCCATTTATTCCCTTTTGTTAAGTATGATAGGGAGTTAAGGTAATCCTTCAGATTCTTACCCTCTACCTGTCCTATAGACTGAAGCTTATAAAACTGTTGTCCAGTTTTGCTCCCAGTTTATAAATATAAGGCACACACAACTGCGCGTGTGACATTTGAGGCTATTATGTTTTGGTTGCTGATTATTTTATTAATCTTGTCCATAGTTGCAACTATCCCATTTACAATTTCTCTAAATGAGATTATTCCTTCAATTCCTTCTTTAACTATGCCTTTATTGTTTTTGTTCATAAGTGATCTTTTCAGTTGGCCTAAATAATACTGATTTTCTGTATCTAATCGGTTCCACACAGCCCCATTAGCAGGCAATTCCTGCCAGTCAACCCATAATGGCAAGAGTGTGCTGAAGCATTATACTCTTGTTCTGCCTTACGATACTTCCCAGTAGTATATTAATGGAAGCAATCCTACCCTTGCTTCAGCACTACTTGAATCCAGTCTACATAATTATCACACAGCCCCTGAAGTAATGTTATACTTGTTAAATCAATTACAACCAGTAAAATTTCATATCACATATTCACGTACACCACTTCATGTGTGATCTGGTCCCTCTGTAATGTTGGCCCTGTCACATACGGTTTCCTGGGCTTGAGGATCTTGTAGAATCTGGACAGATATTGACTCACGTGACCATCCTGAACGACAGACATCTTAGGTATACATATAACCAGATTCTAGCACTTTGTTGCTGCCATGCATTTGTATTTGTCCTCATGTTTTTTGTGAGCATAAGGGAAATGTCATTGCTAGAATGGCTCGATGGTACCTGAAGTAACACAGGTATTTCTGGGGAGGATGCCCTGTATGTGATTTTTCTTAATCACCAAACTGATCGCATTTATTGAAGCATCTGATGGAAAGTAGCCATCATCTTTAACTGTGGTCATCCAAACTCCCTTCTCATTCTAGAACTAGGTGTATCCCTTGGCAACCATGCATGGTTTATTGGCTGTTGTATTTTGTTTTCTAGGATCAATGATGAATCATCTTGTACATTCACAGTTTGGTTTATGGCTCCATCAGCAGAGATGCAATACAGTGTCCGAATTTGCTTATCATCATAGTTTCCACATATAAGTCCAAATGTTACTCACAAGTAGTAATCATAGTATCATTATCATCATGATAGTCTTTACATCTGCAAATCAAGCACTATATTTAGATTACTTATCAGATCTATTTCTGACCACCCTCTACAGTCTTTAACTGGTTAATGCGTTGTCTTCTAGCACTTTTATGTTATTTTACATCCACGTATTGTGTAAAGTACAAAGGTAGACTCGCCTTATCCATCGAGATACAAATATATGATTTTTTATCCATAGTCTAATACGTGACAGTGTCACTTTGATTGTAACTTTTGATTGAAATACTTCTTCATTTGATTTTTCAATTTCCCAATCTTTTGGGCTATGTACTGAATAGCCACTTGGATATGGTAAGTCTTATTAGCTAATGGTGGTGTGCTTTTGGTAGCCAAAGGTGTCCTAAGTGTGCACATTAATTTTCCAATCATTGCTAGCATTTTCTAACTCCTGTTTTAATCTCTTGCTTTTGTAAAATATCCTGTTCCCACATTTCTTGCTGACTCCCTAACCCTCAGTCTATATCGATAGGAGTTGCCAGTTTTGACTGAGCCAGCATGACCGATACATCATCCAATCATTGAAGTGCCATTTCATTCTATGCTTTATCTTTTAATATAACAGGTGTGTGTGGGGAACAGGATTCCAGTGCCCTCTTGAGGTAGAGATGGGGTGGGGGAGTGTGGAGTCGGGGTGCCTTGTAAAACATCTTATTTTGTAATGTTGCCCATCTCTGTACCTACCTCAGTCCATCTGTTTCTGAAATCCTCATCCATACTTTTGTTACTTTCACACTTGACTATTCCAGTGCTCTGCTGGCTGATATCCCATCTTCCACCCTCTGTAAACTTTAGCTGATCTAAAACTTTGCTGCCGGTGTCCTGACTTGCACTGTCCCATTTACCCGTCACCTCTGTATTTGCTGAGCTTCATTGTTATCTTAATATTTCTGAGGACCAAAGGAAATACCTAGAACTTACAACATGGAAACAAGCTGAACAGTCGGTTATTGCCCTCTGCACACCATCCTGACTTGGAACTATATCGCCGTTCCTTTATTGTCGCTGGGTCAAAATCCTGGAACTCCCTTCCTAACAGCACAGTGGATGTCCCTACCTCACATGGACTGCAGCGGTTCAAGAAGGCAGCTCACCACCACCTTCTCAGGGGCAATTAGGGAAGGGCAGTAAATGCTGGCCTAGTCAGCGACGCCCACATCCCATGAAAATATTTTTTTTAATAGTCCTAATGACATTTACCCGTCAATTTTTCTTCATTCCATTTTCTTCCATCAACCTAGCCAATCTAAACTTGACCGCTAACATGTTGGGAGGGTGTGATTTTAATTGGCGGTGAGTCACTGGTGAGAAATAATTGGTGTCTGTTAGTTTTCCACCCGCCGTGACAATATTTTAACTGCCTGTCCTCTTTGACATGCTGCCACTTTCTGCTTGGGACAGGTTGGAAATGGACGAATAATGGATGTTAGGTGGCAAAAGCATATATGAGGCTTTCGGCAGCAGATGGATTGAGGGTAGGGGGAGAGATGAGCAATATTACAAATGTAAAGACATAATGCTAAACCTATATAAATTATTTATTTATTTAGAGATACAGCACTGAAACAGGCCCTTCGGCCCACCGTGTCTGTGCCGACCATCAACCATCCATTTATACTAATCCTACATTAATCCCATATTCCTACCACATCCCCACCTTCCCTCAATTCCCCTATCTATACTAGGGGCAATTTATAATGGCCAATTTACCTATCAACCTGCAAATCTTTGGCTGTGGGAGGAAACCGGAGCACCCGGCAAAAACCCACACGGTCACAGGGAGAACTTGCAAACTCCGCACAGGAAGTGCCCAGAATTGAACCCGGGTCACTGGAGCTATGAGGCTGCTGTGCCACTGTGCCTCCCTTTTAGGACAATGCTGCTGTATTCAATTTTAACTGCCTTACTTTAGAAAGGATGCCAAAAAGGATTGGCTATGATGATCCCAAGAAGAGAGGCCTTAGCTCTAAGATGAGACTACAGGAAAATGGCATTGCAGAGAAAATTAAGAGGAGGTCTGATGAAGGTATTCAAAATTGCAAGAGGTTCTGATAAGGTGAATAGGGAGAAACTATTTCCACTTCTGTAATAGTTTGAATGGTTCTATGTAGATAAGCATTGGGATATTTACCAATGGTATGTACTGGTAAGCTGCACATTTTTAACTGGTTAAACTCTGGCAGTACCTCTGCACACACTTTGGGGTCCTTCAACTTCAGCTGTTGCCAACCTGTTCGTTGGGTTAGTTTAGTTAGGCATGACTGTACAGGAGGAGAGTATACAATCAATCTCAAACAAATGGAGACTCCAATTATGTGGATTTCACAATGATTAGTTTGGAGACTCAAGCACGTTGATGCATGTATCAAGCACCTAGTGGACTAAATAATGCCTGGAACCAGACTACCTTCCTGCCATTTGGGTTTGTAGCCTGGGGCAATAGAGATAGGAAGATAAGAAGACCTACAGAAAATAATTTTTCTTTCTCTAAAATCAAGTCAGTTGCAAAAAGGTAAACATGGCACCAGAGTCTCCCAAACTGAATCTAGCTTCCTTTTGTACACATAAAACAATGATAAGAATAACAAAGTCTGCCTGGCAGAGGAATGAAATATGGAATGTGTTCTTGTAGGTTTTAGGACTTTTAACAATTTATCATTAACTGGAAAAGGTGTTATGAAGGTGCTTCTTTTTTTTATATATTTTTTTGAGGATTCGTATGTTAGAATTGTGGAGATGGATTAATTGGAGAACTGAAGTAATTCTATAGATGTTGGACTTTGTTTTTTAAAAGAGGTCACCGGAAGGACATTTGAAATCTTGTTTGAAAACAGCCTTTACTGGAAGTCACCTGCCTTAAGCTCAATAAACAAGAGAAACCTTTGTGACTTGGGGGAGACATTTACAGAGAAATGAGATGTCACGATGTATGAGGGTCAGGAGGTTCTGACTTATTGTTTGGTTTCGCTTCTGAGATATTGTTTTGGTTCAGTTGGGGTGTAGATTGTGTTTGAAAGCAGTTAGAGATCAACCTGCCAAGAGAGAAACACCCAGCTTGCCTCCTTTCTCTTGTCTCTGTGAAATGTCACATTTTTCCTGTGGAGCTCCTGGAAAGCTTGCTAGATTAATTCTTGACGCTGCCTGAAAAGTACTGCTCCAGAAAAGATCCCAGTGACCCGTCTACGTGTACTCAGATGCCAGACTGTATACCATTTTAGGACACAACATATCTCATCCATTTTCTTCAAGAATTAATAAGTATTTGTCCAAATTATTTTTTTGCTTTTTTTTTGTAAAAGAGCTCTGAAGAGAAGATTTCTATTTTTCGGTTAACTGGTGTGTGTGTGTGTGGGGGGGAGGGGGGGCTAAGGTAAAAAGGGAACTTTCATATTTCAATCTGTGTGTTAATGCTTTGCTTCATTACTGGATAAGTCTTGTTTTATAATAAACTGATAATTTTGTTGTTTATTTTTGGAATTAGGAGTAGAGTATATGATTGACCGTATCAGTAACTGGGTAAACATTTAAATATATGTTGTGACCAGTGGAGAAGTGGAACTAGAAAAGACAGTGCACTCCTCCTGCCTCAGTCGTAACAAAGGAAAAGCAGCTAAATTGATAATGGTTTAAATCAGCTTTCTATACAGCAGCAATGAGGAGTTCACTGCTATATCACAAATTCCATCTTTTACTCCAGCCTGCTTCTAATTTCAACATTTATACAATACATACTGGTGACAACGGAACATTTGTTTGGACTCAATGATGTACCTTGGCAGCAATTCTTCCTTTCTGAACAATTTGGCGACAGTCTCACTGATATGTGATGTGTCAGGTGATCTTTGAAAATATTTGGAAATATTTGAAAATAATAAAGATATTTTTTGGAGTTTTTCAGAGTGAGAATAAATATTTTTGACAGTTCAAGCTAAACATACCCAATGAAGTGATACTTTTTTATGGCATGTACTGGAAAGCTCTCTAACTGTATCAGTGGGATGAATCAAAGTGAAATTCCACACTGAGTTAAGAACAAGAAAGCCTTGCAGTCATATTGTGCCTTTCAGGATGTCCCAAAGCCAATGAAATAGTGCCTCCAGATCGTTTCGGTCCATCTAAGAGGGCAGGCAGGGTTTTGATTAAACATGCCTTTCAAAAGATGGCACCTCCAAAAGTGCACTCCCTGATCAGGACAGTAAGTGAGACGGAAGCAGGATGGGAGGGTCATTGTCAGGAGTTTTAGGAGAGGTGGGAGCACGGTTGTTAGGCAATGGTATTTTTCAGAGCTTTGGAATGAAAGGGAAGGATTGAGTGGGATGTAGTTCAAGAAAATGGATAGGCTGAGGACTTTTTTTTACCAAGTGGGGCTGATAATAGTCCCTCATGATGTATTCAAGACTGAAGACTTGTCGGAAGTTGACTTGATCATCACCTTGAATGAGGAAGTGTATCTGTTCACTATTTGTAGAAAATGGTAGACAAGTTTGGAAAGATTTAGGGGGTTATTTTGGTGAAAGGGTGAAAACAGGTGCTAAATGGATGAAGTGCTTTGAAGACAAGCCTATTTGAAAGTCTGGTTTTATCATGTAATTTCGGTCCTGATTGCTGATTATCATAATTTGAATTTGCATAGAGGTGTCCACATCCTACAAATGAATAACAAAAAACTTTCTCAGCAATAACCTGCTCACTGATGCTCAGTTTGGGTTCCATCAGGGCCACTCAACTCCTGACCTCATTACGGTCTTGCTACAAGCATGAACAAAGGAGCTGAACTCAAGAAGTGAGGTAAGAGTGAGTGCGCTTGACAACAAGCAGCATTTGACTGAGTATGGCATCCAGGAGCTCGAGCAAAACTGGAGTCAATGGGAATCATGGGGAAAACACTCTGCTAGTTGGAGTCATACCTAGCACAAAGGAAGATGGTTGTGGTTGTTGGAGGTCGATCATCTCAGTCCCAGGACATCACTGCAGGAGTTCCTCAGGGTAGTGTCCTAGGCCCAACCATTTTCAGCTGCTTCATCAATGACCTTCCTTCAGTCATAAGGTCAGAAGTGGGGATGTTCGCTGATGATTGCACAATGTTCATCACCATTCACAACTCCTGAGATAATGAAGCAGCCCATATCCAGATGCAGCAAGACCTGGACAACATCCAAGCTTGGGCTGATAAGTGGCAAGTACCTTCATGCCACACAAGAACTGGGCAATGACTGTCTCATACAAGAGCGAATCTAACCATCTCCCCTTGACATTCAATGGCATTACTATCGCTGAATCCCCCACTATTAACATCCTGGGGGTTACCATTGACCAGAAACTGAACTGGAATAGCCATATAAATACTGTACCTACAAGAGCAAGTCAGGTTGGCAATTCTGTGGCAAATAACTCACCTCCTGACTCCCCAGTGCCTGTCCACCATCTACAAGGCACAAGTGAGGAGTGTGATGGAATACTCTCCACTTGCCTGGATGGGTGCAGCTCCAACAACACTCAAGAAGCTCAACACCATGTAATTCACACCCTGTCCACCACCTTCAGCATTTACTCCCTTCACCACCATGCACTGCAGCAACATACCAAGCCTCCTTCAACAGGACCTGCCAAACACGCAACCTCTACCACCTAGAAGGACAGGGGCAGCATGGGAACTCCACCACCTGCAAGTTACCCTCCAAGTGCACACCATCCTGACTTGGAACAATATCTGGCACCCCAAGGCCTGCAGTGGTTCAAGAAGGCTGCTCACCACCACCTTCTGAAGGGCAATTAGGGATGGGCAATAAATGCTGTCCTAGCCAACGACACCCATCTCCGATGAACAAATAAAATAAACTAGAGATGCAGTAGCAGACATTTAAGGGTATATTTCAGAATACACATAATAGATACATCCCAATGAGAAAGAAAAATTCCAAGGGGAGGATCCAACATCCATGGTTAACTAAAAAAGTTAAAGATGGTATCAAACTTAAAGAAAAAGCATAAAATTGCACAAAGATGCGTGGCAGGCCAGAAGATTGGACAGAATATAAAAATATGCAACAAATGACTAAAAGATTGACAGGGAGGGAAAAATTAGAGTAT
This sequence comes from Heterodontus francisci, assembly GCF_036365525.1. Taxonomy (NCBI): domain Eukaryota; kingdom Metazoa; phylum Chordata; class Chondrichthyes; order Heterodontiformes; family Heterodontidae; genus Heterodontus; species Heterodontus francisci. The sequence goes on from NC_090375.1 coordinate 49,128,600, forward strand.
GAGAGAAAGCTAGCTAGAAATATAACAACAGATAGTAAGAGTTTCTATAGATATTTAAAAAAGAAGATTTAACAAAGTGAATGTTTGTCCTATAGAAAGTGAATCTGGGGAATTAATAAGGGAAAATATGGAGACGGCAGATGAATTAACAGGTATTTTGCATTGGTTTTCACAATAGAGTATACAAGTAACATCCCAGAAATAGCTGTAAATCAGGAAATGGAAGGGAGTGGGAACTCAAGAAAATTACAATCACCAGGGAAGTGGTACTGAACCAAATGGTTGCAGCGAGCTGACAAGTCCCCAGGTCCTGATGGACTACATTGTAGGGTCCTAAAAGAAGTGGCTAATGAGATAGTTGGTGCGTTGATTTTAATTTTCTAAAATTCCCTAGATTCGGGGAAGGTTCCATTAGATTGGAAAATAGCCAATGTAACTACTTTATTCAAAAAGGGAGGGAGACAAAGCAGGAATCTACAGGCCAATTAGCTTAACATTTGTCTTAGGGAAAATGTTAGAAACCATTATTAAAGACGTTATAGCAGGGAACTTAGAAAAATTCAAGGTAATCAGGCAGAATCAACATGGTTTTGTGACAGAGAAATCATGTTTCACCAATTTATTAGAGTTCTTTGAGGGAGTTACGTATGCTGCGGATAATGGGGAACCAGTGGATGTATTGTTCTTAGATTTCCAGAAGGCATTTGATAAGGTACCAGAAAATAAAAGCTCATGGTGTAGGGGGTAACATATTGGCATGGATAGAAGACTGGCTTGCTAACAGGAAACAGAGAGTAGGCATAAATGGGTCATTTTCTGGTTGGCAAGATGTAAGGAGTGGTGTGCCACAGGGATCTATGCTGGGGCCTCAACTTTTTACAATTTATATAAGTGATTTAGATGAAGGGAACGAAGGTATGGTTGCTAAATTTGCTGATAACATAAAGATAGGTAGGAAAGTAAGTTGTGAAAAGGACATAAAGAAGACACCTATAAAATTTATTTATTTTATTTAGAGATACAGCACTGAAACAGGTCCTTCAGCCCACCAAGTCTGTGCCAACCAACAACCACCCATTTATACTAACCCTGCAGTAATCCCATATTCCCTACCACCTACCTACACTAGGGGCAATTTACAATGGCCAATTTACCTATCAACCCACAAGTCTTTGGCTGTGGGAGGAAACCGGAACACCCGGCGAAAACCCACACAGTCACAGGGAGAATTTGCAAACTCCACACAGGCAGTACCCAGAATTGAACCCGGGTCCCTGGAGCTGTGAGGCTGTGGTGCTAACCACTGCGCCACTGTGCCACCCTGACAGGGCTTGACAGGGTAGATGCAGGAAGGATGTTCCCGATGGTGGGGGAGTCCAGAACCAGGGGTCATAGTCTAAGGATACGGGATAAACCTTTCAGGACTGAGATGAGGAGAAATTACTTCACCCAGAGAGTGGTGAGCCTGTGGAATTTGCTACCACAGAAAGAAGTTGAGGCTAAAACATTGTATGTTTTCAAGAAGGAGTTAGATGTAGCTCTTGGGGTAAAAGGGATGAAAGGATACGGGGCGAAAGTGGGAACAGGTTACTGAGTTGGATGATCAGCCATGATCATAACGAATGGCGGAGTAGGCGCGAAGGGCTGAATGGCCTACTCCTGCTCCTATTTTCTATGTTTCTATAAGGAGGCTACAAAGGGATATCGATAGGTTAATTGAGTGGGCAAAGATCTGACAAATGGAGTATAATGTGTGAAAATGTGAAATTGTCCATTTTGACAGAAAGAATAAAAAAGAAGCATATTATCTAAATCGTGACAGATTGCAGAGCTCTGAGATGCAGAGGGATCTGGGTGTCCTAGTGCATGAATACCAAAAGGTTAGTATGCAGGTTCAGCAAGTAATTAGGAAAGCTAATAGAATTGTTTATTGCAAGGGGAATTGAATACAAAAGTAGGGAGGTTATGCTTCAGTTATACAGAGCATTGGTGAGACCACATCTGGAGTACTGTGTACAGTATTGGACTCCTTATTTAAGGAAGGATATAAATGCATTGTCAGTTCAGAGAATGTTTACTAGACTTAATACCTGGAATGGGTGGGTTGTCTTATGAGGAAAGGTTGGACAGGCTAGGCTTGAATCTGCCGGAGTTTAGAAGAGTAAGAGGCGACTTGATTGAAACATAAGATCTGAGGGGTCTTGATCGGGTGGATGTGGAAAGGATGTTTCCTCTTGTGGGAGAATTTAGAACTAGGGGTCACTATTTAAAGATAAGGGATCACCCATTTAAGACAGAGATGAGGAGACATTTTTTTCTCTCGGAGGGTTGTGAGTCTTTGGAACTGTCTTGCTCAAAAGGCAGTGGAAGCAGAGTCTTTGAATATTTTTAAGGCAGAGGCAGATAGATTCTTGATAAGCAAGGGATGAAAGGTTATCGGTGGTAGGTAGGAATGTGGAGTTGTGGTTACAATCAGGTCAACCATGATCTTATTGAATGGTGGAGCAGGCTCGAGGGGCCGAGTGGCCTACTCCTGCTCCTAATTTGTATGTTTGTATGTAAGAGGGCAACATTTTGTATCACCCCCATTGGTAAAGGGAGCAACAAAGTGGTTTCTCTGCTGGAGTCCTGGGCACCCGCACCCAGATGGTAATCAAGCACCGAAATTTCCAGCAGGTGTCCAAAATATACCTATTGGCATTAACACCTATGTAAACAAGGTGTTCTCCCATTGACTCCACACAGTCTGGTGGGATTAGATCTGGTTGGGACAGATAGGCATTCCTACCAGAAACTTGGCATGTGGGTTTTCAATCCTGTAATTTTTATACTCATATTTGAGTTTGGGGGAAACCAAAAAATATATTTTTCATTTGGTTGAGAAAAACAATTTCATTTTGAATTTTAAAATTTTTGATGTGAGCTGAGGTGCCATCGCTGATTGTGCTGAGTTAGCTAACCTCAACTGTGTTAGCAGTCAGGGCACCTCAGTACCCATGGGCTCAGGGGTCGGGGGGCTGGGTGGTGGTGGTGAAAATCAGCCATGGTTCCTCGTTCTGACCCTGAGCACTATCTAATAACCCCTGTCTCTGAGAACAGGATGAACTGTGATGCCACTTCACTGGAATATCTCACTGTTAAGGCTGGCCTATAACGAATAACCACTCAGGTGAGGCACTGGAAGGCAACAGGTGCTTGTGGAATTTAATACGCAATCAGAAAATGCTGGAAATACTCAGCAGGTCGGCAGCATCTGTTTGTCTCTCCGCAGATGCAGCCTGATCTGCTGAGCATTCCCAGCATTTTCTGTTTTTATTTGAGATTTCCAGGATTCGCAGTATTTTGCTTCTCAATTAATAGACAATCAAACCTCTTCCAAAGTGGGAAGGGAAGAGCAAGAGGTATAACTGGCAGGGAAAAGCCTGGAATACATCTGTGTAGAATTCTACTTATTGGGCAACATCATATAAATGCTGGGCAAACATTTCAGGTTTTTGTTTGACCACCTCACTTGGCCTTCAAATGCTTATGTAATGCAGGAACCAAATAATAATTTGCAAATAAAGTAAGTTGCAGAAACAAAGGTAATTCCTGAAGTTTCTTGAAGTAAACCAGCTATCTAAACTACTGCATCTAATTTCATACAGATCTTTCTACAAGGATAGAATAACTTTTTTCGTTACTATTGACAAATCAGGGATGTTTGAAATTGCTTCAAGAAAGCAACTGAGGATTTAAAGCATTGGAAACATTGACACACAGTCCCATGAAGTGGGAGAGATGCAGTCTCCTGCTTATTACCTGCCCCTGAGGCTATCTGCACAACAATGGATAGATGCTGAATACAGGCCATCCCCAAAGGGAAAGAAAGAAATTAGGCTGAATTTAATGAACGGCAGCGGACCCGGAAAAGGGCACTGTTCCTGCTCTTTGCATCGCTGGCAGCATTGGGGAGGTGCAGGTCCAATCAGGGATGACTCCAGAGCAGGTGTTGGTGCAATATTTAAAGGCCTGCCACCCTTGCATTCATTCCTGCCTTGGAGTCATTTGCAGCTTTATGCAACCTAAAACTCTTCCTGACTCATTCCTGTACATCTCCCACAAGCCCTGATGAGGGAAGAGGACAACGCCCAAGGCAAGACACAGGGTGGCCCCACAGTTCAGTGCTTCCCTGCAGATTCTCCTCTAGACTGATGCCAGGGAAAGGCAGGAGGTTCTCTTCCCCAGCGATGACAAGAAGAGGTCCCCCCTCCTGACCAAGCAAGCTTGGGTGGAGATCACAGAGGAGGTAAGCAGCCCTGGGGTCACCCAATGCAACTAGGTCCAGAGCAGGAAGGGGGTCAACGGCCTCCTGCCTTCTGCCAAGGTGAGTGCTCCATTCCAATTGCCTTTCTGAACATTGCATGATACTACGCAGGAGGTTGCGCGACATATGGAGGGTAGCAGTGCTGCGGCGTTGTCTGAGGGGCTAGGATTTTATCTCAACCTGACAGATGCATGGTTGCCTCTCAGCCACAGGCTATCTTCCTTCAGAGCTCACCCCCCTGCCCCCCCCCCCCCCCCGCACCCCCGTTAACTCCCCTGAGAGTGAGTGTCGGCATTAGAAACATTAGATCCCCCAATAGGGGATAAGAGGCTGGCATGTTGATCTGTATGACATTCCCTACTATCTCCATCCTTTGTCTTGCAGGACAAGAGGGCCCATTATAGGAGGGAGATGGTCCGGACTGGCAGAAGACTCCCAGATCAGCATCCACTCACTTCCGCCGAGGAAGAGGCATTCGAGCTGGCGGGCACCCAGGGCGGTCGTGCAACATCGGACAGGGAGACTGCAGATACTGTGCAAGAGAGTGATGATTGGCTCCTGTTAGTATGTGCATTAATGTTGGAGTCACACATGGTTGACATCAGGAAATCTGCACAGTCTAACCCACACATGTTTGTGTTCTGTCATGCAGGTCGACATCACAGGGGTCTGCAGCCACGGGAAGCCAGTCGTCCACCTCTGAGGAGGATGCACACTCAGAGGATGCATCACCCCGTGACTCCCTTGAACCCTCCACCAGTGCAGATTCTTTCACCTTGGTGGGTACCCATCTTGGCATTAGAATCAGGGTCACAAGCTGGTGAGAGCAGCCCGAGCAGCTGGCTGAGACAGTCGAGGCCTCCGACAGTGGGTGGCCAGGTCCATGTTGAGCCCTAGGATGATGAAGAGCCTCTGGTGTTGACAGCACAGGGCATGCTGGAGTTGCAGAAAGAGGTAAGGCAGCATCTGGTGGATGCCAGAGGTCATGTGGAGCCATGAGCAGATGATGGAGGAGCCCATCCATGCCATGACTGCTGCCATGTCTCAGGCCGATGAGCACATGGCTTCCTCCATTGAGAGGTTGGTGACCCTCATGGAGAGCCAGATCCAGCTGATGCGCACAGACCAGCATACCATTGCCTTGGCAATGAGCTCAACACAGAAAAGAACAAAGAACAAGGAAAATTACAGCACAGGAACAGGCCCTTCGGCCCTCCAAGCCTGCGCCGATCCAGATCCTCTATCTAAACCTGTCGCCTATTTTCTAAGGGTCTGTATCTCTTTGCTTCCTGCCCATTCATGTATCTGTCTAGATACATCTTAAAAGACTCTGTCGTGCCCGCGTCTACCACCTCCGCTGGTAACGCGTTCCAGGCACCCACCACCCTCTGTGTAAAGAACTTTCCACGCATATCCCCCCTAAACTTTTCCCCTCTCACTTTGAACTCGTGACCCCTAGTAATTGAATCCCCCACTCTGGGAAAAAGCTTCTTGCTATCCACCCTGTCTATACCTCTCATGATTTTGTACACCTCAATCAGGTCCCCCCTCAACCTCCGTCTTTCCAATGAAAATAATCCTAATCTACTCAACCTCTCTTCATAGCTAGCGCCCTCCATACCAGGTAACATCCTGGTGAACCTCCTCTGCACCCTCTCCAAAGCATCTACATCCTTTTGGTAATGTGGCGACCAGAACTGCACGCAGTATTCCAAATGTGGCCGAACCAAAGTCTTATACAACTGTAACATGACCTGCCAACTCTTGTACTCAGTACCCCGTCCGATGAAGGAAAGCATGCCGTATGCCTTCTTGACCACTCTATTGACCTGCATTGCCACCTTCAGGGAACAATGGACCTGAACACCCAAATCTCTCTGTACATCAATTTTCCCCAGGACTTTTCCATTTATTGTATAGTTCATTCTTGAATTGGATCTTCCAAAATGCATCACCTCGCATTTGCCCGGATTGAACTCCATCTGCCATTTCTCTGCCCAACTCTCCAATCTATCTATATTCTGCTGTATTCTCTGACAGTCCCCTTCACTATCTGCTACTCCACCAATCTTAGTGTCGTCTGCAAACTTGCTAATCAGACCACCTATACTTTCCTCCAAATCATTTATGTATATCACAAACAACAGTGGTCCCAGCACGGATCCCTGTGGAACACCACTGGTCACACGTCTCCATTTTGAGAAACTCCCTTCCACTGCTACTCTCTGTCTTCTGTTGCCCAGCCAGTTCTTTATCCATCTAGCTAGTACACCCTGGACCCCATGCGACTTCACTTTCTCCATCAACCTACCATGGGAACCTTATCAAACGCTTTACTGAAGTCCATGTATATGACATCTACAGCCCTTCCCTCATCAATCAACTTTGTCACTTCCTCAAAGAATTCTATTAAGTTGGTAAAACATGACCTTCCCTGCACAAAACCATGTTGCCTATCACTGATAAGCCCATTTTCTTCCAAATGGGAATAGATCCTATCCCTCAGTATCTTCTCCAGCAGCTTCCCTACCACTGACGTCAGGCTCACCGGTCTATAATTACCTGGATTATCCTTGCTACCCTTCTTAAACAAGGGGATAACATTAGCAATTCTCCAGTCCTCCGGGACCTCACCCGTGTTTAAGGATGCTGCAAAGATATCTGTTAAGGCCCCAGCTATTTCCTCTCTCGCTTCCCTCAGAAACCTGGGATAGATCCCATCCGCACCTGGGGACTTGTCCACCTTAATGCCTTTTAGAATACCCAACACTTCCTCCCTCCTTATGCCGACTTGACCTCGAGTAATCAAACATCTATCCCTAACCTCAACATCCGTCATGTCCCTCTCCTCGGTGAATACCGATGCAAAGTACTCGTTTAGAATCTCACCCATTTTCTCTGACTCCATGCATAATTTTCCTCCTTTGCCCTTGAGTGGGCCAATCCTTTCTCTAGTTACCCTCTTGCTCCTTATATATGAATAAAAGGCAGTGGCAAGGTGAGAGAAGGAACAGAGACCTGGACCCTTCTTCAGCCCCTGGACCTTCTTTGGTGAGCAGGGTGGCTCAAGAGAGCTTTCAAAGGGAGGAGGAGAGGCTGCCATCCACAGCTGGGAGCTCTGCTCAGGGGGCTCCGAGTGTGGCCACCAGCTCCTCAGCCCTCTGCCAGTGAGCCCGGCACCAGCAGCCACGATTTTCTTTTTATTTATTTGTTTCATGGGATGTGTGCGTCACTGGCCAGGCCAGCATTTATTGTCCATCCCTAATTCCCCATGAGAAGGTGGTGGTGAGCTGCCTTCTTGAACCGCTGCAGTCCATGTGGGGTAGGTACACCCACAATGCTGTTAGGAAGGGAATTCCATGATTTTGGCCCAGCGACAGTGATATAGTTCCAAGTCAGGATGGTGTGTGGCTTGGAGGGGAACCTGCAGGTGGTGGTGTTCCCATGCAACTGCTGTCCTTGTCCTTCGAGGTGGTAGAGGTCGCGGGTTTGGAAGGTGCTGCCTGTGTACCCTTGGTGCGTTGCTGCAGTGCATCTTATAGAAGGTACACACTGCAGTCCGTGCAGAAATGCAGCAAGACCATTGTGCGTCGGTGATGGCCGGTGTGAATGTTTGTGGACGGGATGCTGATTACACAGGCTGCTTTGTCCTGGATGGTGTTGAGCTTCTTGAGTGTTGTTGGAGCTGCACCTATCCAGGCAGGTGGAGAGTATTCCATCACACTCCTGACTTGTGCCTTGTAGATGGTGGACAGGCTTTGGGAAGTTGGGAGGTGCGTTACTCGCCGCAGGATTCCTAGCCTCTGACCTGCTCTTGTAGCCATGGTATTTATATGGCTACTCCAGTTCAGTTTCTGGTAAATGGTAACCCCCAGGATGTTGATAGTGGGGGATTCAGTGATTGTAATGCCATTGAATGCCAAGGGAGATGCTTAGATTCTTTCTTGTTGGAGATGGTAATTACCTGGCACTTGTGTGGCACGAATGTTACTTGCCACTTATCAGTCCAAGCCTGGATATTTTCCAGGTCTTGCTGCATTTCTGCACGGACTGCTTCAGTATCTGAGGAGTTGCAAATGGTGCTGAACATTGTGCAATCATCAGCGAACATCCCCACTTCTGACCTTATGATTGAAGGAAGGTCATTGATGAAGCAGCTGAAGATGGTTGGGCCTATGACACTGTCCTGAGGAACTCCTGCAGTGATGTCCTGGAGCTGAGATGATTGACCTCCAACAACCACAACTATTTTCCTTTGCGCTAGGTACGATTTCAACTGGCAGAGAGTTTTCCCCCTGATTCCCATTGACTTCAGTTTTGCTAGGGCTCCTTGATGCCATACTCAGTCAAATGCTGCCTTGGTGTCAAGGGCAGTCACTCTCACCTCACCTGTTGAGTTCAGCTCTTTTGTCCATGTTTGAACTAAGGCTGTAATGAGGTCAGGAGCTGAGTGGCCCTGGCAGAACCCAAACTGAGCGTCACTGAGCAGGTTATTGCTAAGCAACTGGCGCTTGATAGCACTGTCAATGGCACCTTCTATCACTTTACTGATGATTGAGAGTAGACGGTAATTGGCCGGGCTGGATTTTTACTGCTTTTTGTGTACAGGACATACCTGGGCAATTTTCCACATTGCAGGGTAGATGCCAGTGTTGTAGCTGTACTGGAACAGCTTGGCTAGGAGCACAGCAGGTTCTGGAGCACATGTCTTCAGTACTATTGCCGGAATGCTGTCAGGGCCCATAGCCTTTGAGGTATCCAGTGCCTTCCGTCGTTACTTGATATAACACAGAGTGAATCGAATTGGCTGAAGACTGGCATCTATGATGCAAGGACTTCAGGAGGAGGCTGAGATGGATCAGCCACTCGGCACTTCTGGCTGATTGTTACAAATGCTTCAGCCTTATCTTTTGCACTGATGTGCTGGGCTCCCCCATCATTGAGGATGGGGATATTTGTGGAGCCACCTCCTCTTGTTAGTTGTTTAATTGTCCACCACCATTCACGACTGGATGTGGCAGGACTGCAGAGCTTAGATCTGATCCGTCGGTTGAGGGATCGCTTAGCTCTGACTTACGCAGTTTGGCATGCCAGTAGTCCTGTGTTATAGCTTCACCAGGTTGACACCTCATTTTGAGGTTTGCCTGGTGCTGCTCCTGGCATGTCCTCCTGCACTCATCATTGAATCAGGGTTGATCCCCTGGCTTGATGGTAATGGTAGAGTAGGGGATATGCGTGCTCAGAGGTTACAGATTCTTTCTGAGCACAATTCTGCTGCTGCTGATGGTCCACAGCGCCTCATGGATGCCCCGTTTTGCATTGCTAGATCTGTTTGAAATCTATCCCATTTAGCACGGTGATAGTGCCACATAACACGATGGAGGATATCCTTGATGTGAAGACGGGACTTCGTCTCCATATGGACTGTGCGGTGGTCACTCCTACCAATACTGTCATGGACAGATGCATCTGCAGTAGGCAGATTGCTGAGGATGAGGTCAAGTATGTTTTTCCCTCTTGTTGGTTCTCTCACCACCTGCCACAGACCCAGTCTCGCAGCTATGTCCTTTAGGACTCGGCCAGCTTGGTCAGTGGTGGTGCTACCGAGCCACTCTTGGTGATCGACATTGAAGTCCCCCACCCAGAATACATTCTGCACCCTTGCCACCCTCATTGCTTCCTCCAAGTGGTGTTCAACATGGAGGAGTACTAGTTTATCAGCTGTGGGAGGGTGGTAGGTGGGAATCAGCAGGAGGTTTCCTTGCCCATGTTTGACCTGATGTCATGAGACTTCATGAGATCCGGAGTCGATGTTGAGGACTCCCAGGGCAACTCTCTCCAACTGTATACCACTGTGCTGCCACCTCTGGTAGATCTGTCCTGCCGGTGAGGCAGGTCTTACCAAGGGATGGTGATGGTCGTGTCTGGGACAATGTCTGTAAGGTATGATTCTGTGAGTCTGACTATGTCAGGCTGTTGCTTGAGTAGTCTGTGGGACAGCTCTCCCAACTTTGGCACAAGCCCCCAGATGCTAGTAAGGACGACTTTGGGTGTTGTAGGAGCTGCACTCATCCTTTACTCCAATCATTACACTTCATGTCTGAAAGCGATGTGCCATTATGCCTTAATTGTGAGCTGCTGACCTCCTCCCATAGGGCCATGCCAATGTAACTACAGCCTTCATTAACACGCCAATGTGACGAGAACCCTTGGTAACATATGGTCTCCCATAGTGTCACCCAAACTGTATTTATTTTCTCCTTGGATTAAAACTGTGTGCCTTTAAGACTCTGTTTGAAATAGTATGTCTTTAAGACAGGGAGAGAAGCTTTTGGATTTCTGAGGCACTGTGTGCCAGCTGCACTTGTTACCCTAGGCCACAGCAGGAGAGAGAGGTCACATTCCAGTATGAGCAAACAGACCCAACACACAGCAGTTTGCCATCCCTATACAGAAATCACCCCCCCAATTCACACATTCCCCTTGCAGAGCCCCTAGGACCCCAGAACCCCTTGCAGAGCTTGCAGCAACGCAGTCTCACAATGACCTCCAAATTCCCCCTTCCCCTATGCAGCAGTGCTCAAGACTGCCTATCCGTCACAGCACTGAAGCCTGTCTCCTCAGTGCCACAATGTTTCACCGGTCGGGAAACCGGAGACACTGACTGCTGCCTGCCTTTCACAAAATCGCTCACCTATCATTAAATTGCTTATAATTATATTTTAATGCATGTAAGTCGCCATTTCAGCAATTTAAAACAGTTTCTCATCGTGTTGTAGCGGCAGTGCTGACATTATTCCTTACTGCCACTGACAAAATCTGGAATGATGTCACGATGCCGGATTTCCAGGCAGACGGTTGCATTGCGATTCTCCACTCCCCCACACAACCAGACCCGCCTGTGACGGTTGAGCTAAATTCAACCCATTATTTGCAGATGTCAGCACCAAATTGGGGGCAGCACTGACCACTTTTGTTTGTTGTTGAACATTCAGGAAATGCTGTACCAGGCCTTGTTGTGTTTTATATGAAGGGTCACTGACCTGAAACGTTAACTCTGCTTCTCTCTCCACAGATGCTGCCTGACTTGCTGAGTATTTCCAGCATTTCTTGTTTTTATTTCTTGTTGTCTTTTGTTTGTTTCCTCTAATAGCTGTCATCCAACTTATCCACATGAACCCTGACAGACTTTGAACCCAAAGTTTTCAGGCAATGAGCCTGGTGCCCAACTGACTGAACTACCTGACTTCCCATGTGGGCTGCAAAAACATTCCGACTGGTTTGCATGAGCTTTCCAGCCCAGGACTGAGTCAATCGTGGATGGTACATAGTGAAATGAGACCATGAAGGGTTAATGCAGAGAACAAGCATCTAAGGTCTGTAGCTTTGTGGGTAAACATGGCATGGTGCAAGGTCATTTGCTGGAAACTGCTAGGCAGATGATTCCATCATATGTCATATTAACAATGAGCAGGTTAAAAGCCATTTACTTTTTGAGACAAGAGGGAAGGAGTGGAATTGCTCCATTCACTATGCATGTAGTAATAACCTTTTAAAAAGTGCTTACAATTTTGTGTTGCAGAGCAGAGTGATTCTACCCAGATCTAGTTGAAAAACCAGCATCTCTATTTATAAGTGATTGGGTGATTCCACGATCCCACACTCCCAAATGGGAGCCATACTTTTGAAGGGAGCATGGGTCAGAGAATCAAAGTAATGTTGTACCCCTGACTAATCTTAGTTGTCCCTGCACTCCACTGTCTGGATCACTCCCCTTGACTCTACTTTGATTAAATGAAGCCACTGAGCACAGATCATTTAAAAAATCCCTGAGGCTCAAACCTAAATATTGACATTATAGGAAGCAACATACCGCTGCCCAGATCACATGCCTACAAATTACTGCTAGGTTTCATTTGAGTGGTGGATGGATTCAAATTGAGTCAGCGAAACTCAATTGGTAGGAGTTATGTTGAGTCTGAAGATTGTGGGTTTGAGGCCTACTGCATGATCTTAGAACATAATCGAGGCTGATAGTTCAGTGCAGCATCGAGGGAATGCTGCACTGTCTGAGATGCTGCCCTTCAGAGGAGACATTAAATCAAGGCTGTGTTTCACCAGGTGGGGCTCCAAGGTCCCGTGGTCCCCCTATACCATTGTTAAAATCCAAAATGCCCTGTAAAATTGGAGTGAATTAGTCTTTTAATTACCTCAATTGCTGTCCCGCAACCTCATTGTCAGAAGTCCGCCCGCTGTGGTTCCCGCCGCTGGTAAAATCCAGATGTGATGTCATGATGTCGGACTTTTGGCCAAACGCAGTATGCTTCCATTTTACGGTCAGCCCCCGCACTGCTCCCCCCCCCACCCCCCCACCTCTGAACAGTAAAATTCCAGTCTCTGACTTCAAGGGAAAATGGGAGAGAGCGGGAGGACAAAAAGAAATGAACACAACTACAATAAAGTATTAACACTGTTTATTGAGTCTGCTCATACTCATGTATTTAATATCAACTTAAATGCTGGGCTACATAGTTTCCTATACACCTTTTTTATTTATTAATGCGCGTGCTCAGTTCTACCTGTACGGTGGGCATTACGGACCCTTTTAACTTTGTACAATTGAAACTTGGAAAAATAAAAATTTTCTTTAAAAAAAAAATCCGCTCTCGCTCGCCTCCCAGCGGTCTGTCTGAGAGATACAATCGGCGGCAGCGAAGGAGCCTGCCTCCCAACCCCCAACCTGACGTGGCCATTATAGCGGATGGCTGGATGGGGTGGGGAAACCTGTTAGCGGGAACAAAAACAAAGAAACATACTCTCATTAGAGAGCTACTTAGCAAGAAAAAAAATTTAAACTTTTTTTTTTAAATAGCATTCGCAGTTTATTCCATACAGGTTGTTCCCTTTTATTCCAGTGCTTGAGGCTGCCGTAGTTGGAACAAAACATCCCCATGAAGAAAACAATATCCATCCGCCAATGTCCTCACCACAGCCATATATGCATAGTTCCTTGGGACATTAAATCACCTTCATTTTTTTGAATGTACTGGCAAGTCTCCCTTGGCATTTTATTATAGTGGTGTCATCTTAAAAGTATGAGGAGGAAAGTGTTACCGGGACTAAGTGTGACACGTAGGAAGAGCGCCTATGTAAGACTACATAGGACCTCTAATGTACAGATAGTCTGGGCAAGGACCAGCAAAGGAAGTAGATAAATCACCACAGAACTGGATACACAAAATGAACTTCACCATATTCGCACAAGACCTACCCTGCTGAGAATCATGTGGTGGTAAGTTTCAGAATTGATGTAAATGCACATCTTTTGATAAGATCTTTATATTGACATTTATAAAAAAATAATCGGTCATCTGCAAATGTTACATGGTAAAAGGGAAACAAAAAACATTAAAAAGGCACCAGAGCTGTATCATTAGTCTCTGAAATCATCTCCAAAAAGCTTAGGCCAGCTTACACCATATGCTAAATGGACATCATACAGGAATTTTCCAGAACTGCCTGAATGTAGGCCGAATCTGCAGAGGGTTTCCATAGAAACCGATAGACATCTTGGTGATCTGCAGCTTCGGTGCTGCCAGAGTCACATCTTTAGTTTCGCTTGTTCACCATTTGTTGCCGTAGTCTGTCTCTCTTTTTCTTCTCTATGAGTCTGCAGGAAAATGAATAATGAGAGAAACAAAACAAAGGATCACTGAGTTTATCAGTCCAGTTTAAAAGACAGGTATATTTTGTTTTTGTGCTCATCTAATTGAGGGATGTTAGCAGTGCTAGCAATCAAATTCTTTCCATTTCACGCCCAATGTTAGCATCAGGCATTCCCAGATCAGATGAAGCATAATGTTATGCAGGCCCCCTTCTGCCAAGAATGAGGCACATTAATTTTACCACATGGACATTAAATTTCAAATTGTTGCTGGGAAGAAGAGAAGGCCTGTGACAAGGGGTTGCCAGGCCCCTGGCTGGAAAGATATTTTTGCATATTAACAGACAGTGCTTGTAGACAAAGGAGCTATTCCCTGCTCCAATTCAATCCACAAACAGACGTGGTCAGACCAATTAGTCACATGACTAACTGGCTGTTGCAGTGTTTGAACTGGCAGAAAGCAGAATGCTCCTAGACTGAAGCAGACCTCCTGTCCTGTCTGTCTGCTCCTATCTCTTTCTTACGGAATTCCCAAACCCACTGAAGACACATGAACCCCCAGAGAGAAAAGTCTCCTACAGTGAACAAGGTTTAAGAAGAATACTGGGCCCCAACGAAAGGCCACGTCTACGTACAATCAAGGACTCTACAGTGAGCTCGAAGAACCGTAACAACAACTCTTCAGATATTGCCTCAAAATTTTCCACTTTATTTTTCTTCTGCTCTTTTCTGTCTCTATCTGCAGGTGTGTATCACTTGTGCATGCTTGCATGGGCACGTCGTGTATCCTTAGGCATTAACCAACTTAGAGTTTAAGTTTCAGTTTCAGTTTAATAAAATTTCACTTTTCTTCTTTAAACCTGAGAAAACCTGTTGTGCTGGTTTCTTTGCCTTATAATTGGAAAGTGGTGAACAAGATTCACCAAGGAGGAGCTAAAAACACAGTGTGTTAAAAATAAAACCCTGTTACAGTAAGACCAGGTGAAGGCTGAAAGGTAACCGTAGACCTCTTTCTTACCTGGCCATAACAATAGTCATGGGTCAGCGGTAACAATCTCACCTGGGAGTTAGAAGGTTGTGGGTTCAAGTTCCACTCCAGAAATTTGAGCATATAATCTAAACTGATACTCCAGTGCAGTACTTAGGGGGTGCTGCACTGTCAGAGGTGCTGTCTTTTGAATGACATGTTAAACTGAGGCCCCAATTGCTCTCTCAGGATTTAAAAGATCCCATGGCACTATTCATAGAAGAACATGAGAGTTTTGCCCAGTGTACTGGCCAATATTTGTCGCACAACCAAAAAACAGATTTGGTAAGATATCGCATTGCTGCTTGTGAGCACTTTCTATGCGCAAATTGTTTACCCCATTTTCTACATTATACAATGGCTACACTTCAAACATACTTCATTGGCTGTAAGGCACTTTAAGGCATCCTGAAGTTGTAAAACAAAGTATAAAAATGCAAATCTTTCTTTATATGCAAAGTAAAAGTCTCTATAAGAAGCCTATTGTACAACTGTGACATTTATTTCAATTTCGTATGCCAGCCATCCTGCTGCTTCTCTGAGTGAGATGGCCAACCTTTAAAAATCTTTTATTCACCTTGAGATGTGAGCATTGCTGGCAATTGTATTGCCCAACCCCAGCTACCATGCAAAAATGGTGGTGGGCCTTCTTTTTGAACCACAGTAGTGATTTGGACCAACTGAGCGGCTTGCTTGGAAGCCAGTTAAGTATTCACCATGTTTGTGTGGGAGGGGAGTCACATATAAGACAGATCGGATAAGCATGTTTCCTTTCCTAAAGTACAATCGGTCAGACCTTACTGGAGTGGGGTATCTCAAGGCATATACCGTTAGACTTTTTCCTGCATCCTTCAGCTTGAATTCTTTTGCACCATAACTTGCTGGAAGTGCGAGGGTGTGGGGAGAGCATTAAGGCATCTGGGGCTTTAGTGAATGGTGGGACCAACCGTGTATCTCCTTCATCAATGACACTTAAGGATTGAGAAAGGAGCAGAGGAATGACAGAGAAGACAGGTCAATTAGAGTCAAATCAGGTGCAGAAAGAGAATTAAAGAGAGGGAAAGGTTGAATTATGAAAGAGAGAAAAAGAGACAAAGTGAGAAAAAAATCAATCTTTGAAATTTTAAAAAACTTTGAACGACTTATTTATTACATGTAGAAATGTGATTGAACAGTTTAAATTATTTCTTTTCTGGGCCAGTGAGGATGACTGGCATTGCATTAACACTTGCCAAGTTGTAAAAAGGTACATAAGTCATTAAATTCCATTCCTAGTTGTCTGCAGCGAGTTTAATGTGCAATTAACCTCCAAATCAGGAAGTTCTCAAAAATAACGGGAGTCTAAGATTGAGATGCCCTTTGTGAGAAGCATACGCCAACGCGGCGTAAATCGACCAACAAGTCCTGAAGAATCACAACTCACACTGCTTCACTCAATCCTTAAACTTGCTTGCCGATTTGTGCATTAGTAACGGCGTGCTTCATTATTATGCTATTTTTCCAGCAATATTTGACCCATTCATGAACCATAAGTGTTGAATTGATGCTGTTTACTCATGCCAACTAGAAACTGGATTAAGACTGCTCCAACACGTTTTATACAGGAACCCCATGGACAAAGACTCATCCCATCTATCTGGGCTGAATTTGAACCTAGATTCCAAAGGTGAAAAAGCCAAAGTGTAATCCAATGCTTGAAATTTTACTACGCTGGGGCAACTTTACCAAGGGAAGAACAATAGACATGTTCAGCGTACAAGAGGACCATTCAGTTGATTGTGTTGTTCCTGGGTCTTTGCTAAAGCAATCCAAAAGTAATCCCACTGTTCCCTAGCCTACACCGATGCATGGAACTACATGATTTTACTATCTAGTGACCTAGTTATTGTAACAAGTCTCTCAGGTGGCACTTTTATCAAACTGTGTCTGAACATGCATATATACAACATTCCTGACATTTTCTACACACTCCGACTTCCGTTTACCGTCTGTTTCGAGCTTCGGTTAGCTCCATCAGCTGATCCTGTGCAACCCGTAGCTCATCCAGTTGTTGTTGGTATCGGGAGTCACAGCTGTTGTTCTGTTCAAAACTCGACACCTGATTGGAAAGCTCGTTTGTCCGATCACGAAGTTGCTGGATAGATGAGTAGAGGTTCTCATCATCTTCCTCCTGTTTGAAGATACAGTATTACTACATTCTGCTTTGATCTCACCCAGCACATCAAAGCCTCACACGCACGGTCCCAAATAAATGCCATTCTCAGAGGGAACGCTACTCCATTTCAAGTTAAATGCCCTTCATTATCTTATTTTTGATCTCAGGCAAGCCTGTTAAAGCTGCAGTGACCCATTGTTGCTAAGTAGTTAAAGGGGAACTCCAGAAATCCCACTGAAAGTTTCATTGTTAATCATAAATTCCCATAACTGGATGAAAGCAGGCTATCTGATATAGACTGTGAAACAGAAATGTCAGACAGGTTTAATATTCATTAGATGGGAGATTGCAAGAAAGTTTCAAAAGATAATTGGATATAAACTTGACAAGGAAAAAAAAATGCAAGGTTATGGGGAAAGAGTGGAGAAGTGGGACTCCGTTTCAAAGAATTGGCACAGGCCTAATGGAGCCAATGGCTATGCTGTAAGAGTCTATGCATCCACCTTGCCCATTCCTGGCTAGATTGGTTGTTATACAAAGGATAGATTGAGATGAACAAATACTCCAAGGAACGTAATGAGAAAGATTTACTTCTTCACTGCTCAGGATCTAAAGTATCACATAGCTGACATGCATATGAGAAAATTGGTCAGCAAGGATTGCGCACATTAATTTAACCCATTAATTTAAAGAAGAAAAATAGTCCCAAACCATTCTTGTACTGCTGATGTTGGGGGAAATGTATTGAATAACAGACATCTGGGCATTTAATTTAAACAAACCTTTCCCTGAGGTGATGAGTAGTTGAGACCTATGAAAATTATAACTTTGACCTTTTTAATTCTATGCTCTTTTATATTCTCATTTGTCGTGATATGGTGCTGAAATAAATGTAAAATAAACACAAGTGAGGAATGCTGGATGACATGCTGGTAATTTAGCCTCATTCAACAATCAGATGCAGTGGGGTAGGACTGTTATGTGGCTTGGATTGGCCACACATAGAATTCTTAAGATCAGTTTTGATGTCAAGGGGTGATAGGTAACTGTGTAGCACTTCCCCAATAGGGCAAGGGTGGAAGAGCCACGCTAAGCAATATCTGCGCAAAGACTAGCAGCTAGTTCAAGCATTGGCTGAGGGTTTGATAGTCCCTTGACTTTGTCTTAAAAAAGAAATGCTCAGTTTGCATCAGTAGATCAATGTGTATATACATTCTATAGGGATAAAGTAAAAGTGTTTAGCAAATCTTTAGTCATATGAATACAGAGAAATAAATTATGAACTGATTCAGCACATCATTTACCCGTGGCAGCATTGCTTCTGTATGTCACTCTCTCTACCCGAAAGTGGTGGTGTCTATGTATGCATCAGTGTGGGTGGTTTCTGATTCTGACTGCATATGCGGTGTCTTTCTATACGTGGGCTAGTTGAACATTTTTTGATGAAGACAGTAATATGTCCCTTTATTATTTCTTACATTATTACTTTCTGCTACTTGTTGCACAGATATTATTTAGTATGACTGTTCTATCCCTGCCCTATTGGGGAAGTGCTACTCAGTTCTCTACCATCCCTTAGCTGAGCTTAAGAATTCTATGTGTGGACAGTTGCAGCCACATAACAGTTTTACCCCACTGCTTCTGATTGTAGAAGGAGGCTACATTACCATATTTTATTTGCAGGATAGAAAATAGGTCAGTTTTCTGTTTTCAAACTTTTTATGTTCTACCCAGTTATGGAAAGGCTTTTTGCAATGTTTTCTCAGTGTTTCCTTTTTGCTGTTTCCTATGCAGGAGCATAGGAGCTGAAGAAACCAGTCTGTAAGGAAAGTGTTATGCTGCACAGCATCCATTTTAGTGGGGCACAACTGGTATCTGAGCACAACAGCTACTTCCCTGCTGCCCTATTTCCAATCACATAGATGGAGATAGGAAGGAAATAATGATGTGTATAAGGAATAGAAGAATCCTTGGTAGCTCAGTCACATTCCTGTTTGAATGTGTCATGGTACAACAAGGGTTAACACCTGAGCTTCCCCTTCCCCTGTACTCCTGCTCTCACTATAAAAGTCCAGAAACCAGCCATCAAGGTGGAGGTACAAAGTGGAGTGGGGGGGGGCGGGGTGCAGGTGATTTGGTGCAGAGGGAGGCTGTTGCATCACCTTGCTAGTGTGGCAAATCTATCATACCTTTGAGTGCCTGGTCACCAAATGGGAAAGACTGACTTCAGGATGTTCCACAGCTCTGCCATTGGAAAGATGCCAAGTACAGGAGAGGATAAGATACTTTTCAGGCTGATCCCCAATGCCAGGAATGTCTGAAGATGGATGATAAGACAAGACTGCATGCTTGCAGTCAGTCTGCTTTTTTTCCACTATTCACTGGGAAGGATGAAAAACTGAGTGCAACCCTGCCAGGACTTGAAATCCGAGACCCTCCTTTGCTGAGTCCAGCATTCAAATGATTTTCCAGCATCGATTATAGGTCGGAAAACAGGTCACCACCCATTCTTTAAACTGGGCTATGCTTAGGAAAGGGTTGGAAAGATGAGGGGACTTAGGCATTTTTAGCTCCAGTCAGTAAGTAGGAAGACAATTCTTCAAAAAAGAGGAGGTAATACACCTCAAAATATTTAGAGCATGATTACATCCTATTTTTCATTTCGTCCCTTGTACAGAGGATAGGGAAAGGGAATGCACAACATGGCAGACGTCACATGCAGTAATCATGCTGTATAGGGAGGGGGCATCAGACCCTGGGAAGACACTTTAGCAGCATCTCAGTGAGTGATTGGTGACACGAGCTACACATGGGAAAACTCTAATCTTGGCTTTTCACTGCAGCTTTGAAATAATGAGACCCTGAAATAATCTAATAAAATAAAGTAATTTTGAAGGTTACAAGATATATACAAGTTAAAAATAATTTAAAAGATTTCAATAGAATTTTGACTCCTAAAGAGTTACTGACAAAGATTTCCATGAAAAGTTCTACACAGAACAGCTACAGAGCACATGCCAACCACAGTGATATCATCCAAGCCAGACTCACTGCAGAAGGGAAAGGAATCAAGTCCCCCAATGATGAAAAAATGGAATGTTACAATGGCGAATTATTAGAATTAGAATTAGAACATTACAGCGCAGTACAGGCCCTTCGGCCCTCGATGTTGCGCCGACCTGTGAAACCATCTGACCTACACTATTCCATTTTCATCCATATGTCTATCCAATGTCCACTTAAATGCCCTTAAAGTTGGCGAATCTACTACTGCTGCAGGCAGGGCGTTCCATGCCCTTACTACTCTCTGAGTAAAGAAACTGCCTCTCACATCTGTCCTATATCTATCACCCCTCAACTTGAAGCTATGTCCCCTCGTGTTTGCCATCACCATCCGAGGAAAAAGACGCTCACTATCCACCCTATCTAACCCTCTGATTATCTTATATGTCTCTATTAAGTCACCTCTCCTCCTCCTTCTCTCCAACGAAAACAACCTCAAGTCCCTCAGCCTTTCCTCGTAAGACCTTCCCTCCATACCAGGCAACATCCTAGTAAATCTCCTCTGCACCCTTTCCATAGCTTCCACATCCTTCCTATAATGCGGTGACCAGAACTGCACGCAATACTCCAGGTGCGGTCTCACCAGAGTTTTGTACAGCTGCAGCATGACCTCGTGGCTCCGAAACTCGACCCCCCTACTAATAAAAGCTAACACACCATATGCCTTCTTAACAGCCCTATTAACCTGGTTAGCAACCTTCAGGGATTTATGCACCTGGACACCAAGATCTCTCTGTTCATCTACACTACCAAGAATCTTCCCATTAGCCCAGTACTCTGCATTCCTGTTACTCCTTCCAAAGTGAATCACCTCACACTTTTCCGCATTAAACTCCATTTGCCATCTCTCAGCCCAGCTCTGCAGCCTATCTATGTCTCTCTGTACCCGACAACATCCTTCGGCACTATCCACAACTCCACCGACCTTAGTGTCATCTGCAAATTTACTAACCCACCCTTCTACACCCTCTTCCAGGTCATTTATAAAAATGACAAACAGCAGTGGCCCCAAAACAGATCCTTGCGGTACACCACTAGTAACTAAACTCCAGGATGAACATTTGCCATCAACCACCACCCTCTGTCTTCTTTCAGCTAGCCAATTTCTGATCCAAAGCTCTAAATCACCTTCAACCCCATACTTCCGTATTTTCTGCAATAGCCTACCGTGGGGAACCTTATCAAACGCCTTACTGAAATCCATATACACCACATCCACTGCTTTACCCTCATCCACCTGTTTGGTCACCTTCTCGAAAAACTCAATAAGGTTTGTGAGGCACGACCTACCCGTCACAAAACCGTGCTGACTATCTCTAATGAACTTATTCTTTTCAAGATGATTATAAATCCTGTCTCTTATAACCTTTTCCAACATTTTACCCACAACCGAAGTAAGGCTCACAGGTCTATAATTACCAGGGCTGTCTCTACTCCCCTTCTTGAACAAGGGGACAACATTTGCAATCCTCCAGTCTTCCGGCACTATTCCTGTCAACAATGACGACATAAAGATCAAGGACAAAGGCTCTGCAATCTCCTCCCGAGCTTCCCAGAGAATCCTAGGATAAATCCCATCTGGCCCAGGGGACTTATCTATTTTCACACTTTCCAAAATTGCTAACACCTCCTCCTTGTGAACCTCAATCCCATCTAGCCTGGTAGCCTGAATCTCAGTATTCTCAACAACATTTTCTTTCTCTACTGTAAATACTGACGCAAAATATTCATTTAACACTTCCCCTATCTCCTCTGATTCCACACACAACTTCCCACTACTATCCTTGATTGGCCCTAATCTAACTCTAGTCATTCTTTTATTCCTGATATACCTATAGAAAGCCTTAGGGTTTTCCCTGATCCGATCCACAAATGACTTCTCGTGTCCTCTCCTTGCTCTTCTTAGCTCTCCCTTTAGATCCTTCCTGGCTAGCTTGTAGCTCTCAAGTGCCCTAACTGAGCCTTCACATCTCATCCTAACATAAGCCTTCTTCTTCCTCTTGACAAGCGCTTCAACTTCTTTAGTAAACCACGGCTCCCTCGCACGACAACTTCCTCTCTGCCTCACAGGTACATACTTATCAAGGACACGCAGTAGCTGCTCCTTGAATAAGCTCCACATTTCGATTGTTCCCATCCCCTGCAGTTTCCTTCCCCATCCTACGCATCCTAAATCTTGCCTAATCGCATCATAATTTCCTTTCCCCCAGTTATAATTCTTGCCCTGCGGTATATACCTGTCCCTGCCCATCGCTAAGGTAAACCTAACCGAATTGTGATCACTATCACCAAAGTGCTCACCTACATCTAAATCTAACACCTGGCCGGGTTCATTTCCCAGTACCAAATCCAATGTGGCATCGCCCCTGGTTGGCCTGTCTACATACTGTGTCAGAAAACCCTCCTGCACACACTGGACAAAAACTGACCCATCTAAAGTACTCGAACTATAGTATTTCCAGTCGATATTTGGAAAGTTAAAGTCCCCCATAACAACTACCCTGTTACTCTCACCCCTGTCGAGAATCATCTTCGCTATCCTTTCCTCTACATCTCTGGAACTATTCGGAGGTCTATAAAAGACTCCCAACAGGGTAACCTCACCTCTCCTGTTTCTAACCTCAGCCCATACTACCTCAGTAGACGAGTCCTCAAACGTCCTTTCTGTCGCTGTAATACTCTCCTTGATTAACAATGCCACACCCCCCCCTCTTTTACCATCTTCTCTGTTCTTACTGAAACATCTAAATCCCGGAATCTGCAACATCCATTCCTGCCCCTGCTCTACCCATGTCTCCGAAATGGCCACTACATCGAGATCCCAGGTACCAACCCATGCTGCAAGCTCACCCACCTTATTCCGGATGCTCCTGGCGTTGAAATAGACACACTTTAAACCAGGTTCTTGCTTGCCAGTGCCCTCTTGCGTCCTTGTAACCATATCCCTGACCTCACTACTCTCAACATCCTGTACACTGGCACTACAATTTAGGTTCCCATTCCCCTGCTGAATTAGTTTAAACCCCCCCGAAGAGCACTAGCAAACCTCCCCCCCAGGATATTGGTACCCCTCTGGTTCAGGTGAAGACCATCCTGTTTGTAGAGGTCCCACCTACCCCAGAAAGAGCCCCAATTATCCAGGAAACCAAAACCCTCCCTCCTGCACCATCCCTGCAGCCACGTGTTCTCTCTACTACATGGTCAGAATGCTTCCCTAGGTATCACTGTTGATCGTTGAATCAGAAAAATGAATCATCAGCCCTTTAAAAATGAAACACTGTTTCCACATACATTAAAGAAACTCCTTTTTCTCTGATAAATTAACTAAAAGATCAAGGAGTGCTCCCTACACTATCTGTCAGTATTATACATGATGGGTAAGGTACTGATTATCTGTGATGCACTCTGTGGGCAAGGATCTATATGTGGTGAACTCTATGGGTAACAGAGCGAAGGACAATCAGTGCTTTTTAATAACCTGGGATGTTGTCTGTCAGAATTCTTCAATGTGATTGGTTGCTTAGCTTGCTTGATGACATCACTGTTGCTGGAGATCCCCTTTAGCTGATGCAGGAATGAAATTAACATCAGAAAAGGGGAAATCCACAGAGATTGCTAGATTGTTGCGGGAAAGTTTCTTCGAGGTCATCAGCAAGCACCATCACTTTGCTGCTGACCACAAATTCCGTCTTCTTGGCCATTAGCGTGAACCTTATGGGTAATTACTTAACATTATTAGTAATGGACTCTTTGGGCAAGTCCGTGATGGACTGAATGGGTAAAGATCCATCTGGCATTGATCGTATAATGACTCCTCAGATACTAAAGCAGTCCGTGTAGAAATGCAGCAAGACCTGGACAATATCCAGGCTTGGGCTGATAACTGGCAAGCAACATTCGCGCCACACAAGTGCCAGGCAATGACCATCTCCAACAAGAGAGAATCTAACCATCTCCCCTTGACATTCAACAGCTTTACCATCGATGAATCCCCCACTATCAACATCCTAGGGGCTACCATTGACCAGAAACTGAACTGGAGTAGCCATATAAATACCATGGCTACAAGAGCAGGTCAGAGGTTAGGAACCCTGAGGCGAGTAACTCACCCCCTGACTCTCCAAAGCCTGTCCACCATCTACAAGGCACAAGTCAGGAGTGTGATGGAATACTCTCCACTTGCCTGGATGGGTGCAGCTCCAACAAAACTCAAGAAGCTCGACACCATCCAGGACAAAGCAGCCCGCTTGATTGGCACACCATCTACAAACATTCACTCCCTCCACCACCGACGTACAGTGGCAGCAGTGTGTACCATCTATAAGATGCACTGCAGCAATGCACCAAGGCTCCTTAGACAGCACCTTCCAAACCCGCGACCTCTACCAATTAGAAGGACAAGGGCAGCAAATGCATGGGAACACCACCACCTGCAAGTTCCCCTCCAAGTCACACACCATCCTGACTTAGAACTATATCGCCGTTCCTTCACTGTCGCTGGGTCAAAATCCTGGAACTCCCTTCCTAACAGCACTGTGAGTGTACCTACCCCAAATGGACTGCAGCGGTTCAAGAAGGCAGCTCACCTTCTCAAGGGCAATTAGGGATGGGCAGGCCAGGCCAGCGTCGCCCACATCCCATAAATGAATTAAAAAAACATGATAATGCTAGGTAAGTTCATTTAAATAATTTCTGATGCACCTGGTGCATACCACATGATGCACTTAGGGGCCCACATTGATTGGGCACCAAAATGTTTGTTGCCAGCAGCCAGTGAAGTCACAATTACTTTTGCTCCAAGGAAATGGCAACTTAAATCCCCTTTCAAGAAATGGTTGTTGGAAGCCGGAAAAAAAAAGCCAGGACAAAAATAAGTATGGTTCCATGTCAAGAAGGAGGGTACTTATTTCTTCTTTTTTTTTCTACATAAGCTTCCTTTGAAGTGCATATCCCAAATAGACACTCAGCATCTGGAGCACTGATCAGGCTTTGAGCTCATTTCATGGGAATTGGGGTCTAATACACCTTGACACATTCTCCATGAGGAAAGGTTGGCGTGCATTATGGAGAGTGGAGTGCATTGGGTGTGGCATAGAACCCACGGTACATCAGATGATCATGTGATGCCCAAAGTTTTGCAGGGCTTTAAATGCTCAAGATTACAATATTGGTCCCTATGAGTAAAGATTTATGAGACCATATATGATGGATTCTATGGGTAATAATTTCTCAATGATGAACCATATGCATGATGGACTCGATGAGTAATGATCTGTCAAAGAACAAAGAACAAAGAAAATTACAGCACAGGAACAAGCCCTTCGGCCCTCCAAGCCTGCGCCGATCCAGATCCTCTATCTAAACCTGTCGCCTATTTTCTAAGGGTCTGTATCTCTGTCAATGGGCCTCATGAGTGAGGATTTATATTTGATAGACTCTATGGAAGCACATATCCGTGAATGATTCTTCACATATGTACTGATGTTTGAATTACTCTATTGTAACAGCCCCGACAACCAGTTTTACCTGCAGCACCTGTGGAAGAGTCTGTCACTCTAGAATTGGCCTTTATAGCCACTCCAGGCGCTGCTTCACAAATCACTGACCACCTCCAGGCACTTACCCATTGTCTCTCGAGACAAGGAGGCCAAAGAAGAAGAAGAAATTGATAAATACCAGTCTGCGAATGATTATAATTAGATGTTCTTTGTGAAGAAACATTTTTTACTGGGCAGTACTGTCATTACCTGCTTGATATTAAGATAATGCATCCACTGTGGACCAAAAACAAAGTTTTACCTTGGCATTGACAATCTCAATGTGAACAAGTAGAGAGGCCAGCTCTAGCTCTTCACTATAACTGTTTTTCAGGGGTACGGATCTGTAACCTGTAAATGAAACAACATTTTGACATTCATCAGGGCATCACTGACACACAGTGGCATTTGCAGATAGAGATCACTCCAAACCCGCTCAGAAATGTGCAATGCAACCTCAATGCTCAATGAACACACACACACACACTCATACACACTCACAATTTGTGAACCCAGCCTGGCATTTAACCCATAAGGTTAAACCCATATGGAGCTGTCAAATTGTATAATAGTTTAGGTTTAAAAGCATGCAAAGTAATCCACAATGTAAAAGTTTTACTGCAACTCAGTTATAATACCCAGCATGGCTATTGCACTTAAGTTTAAAGAGTGAGCTAACTGATGGACTCCATGGGTTAGAGACTAATAGTTGTGAGCAATGTCTGTGATGCTGTCATTTTCTTTGGTTTAGTATTCATGATAATACAGGAACAACAGAATAGGTGAGTATCATCAGATCTGTAATGTAACTGCCCATCTTAAAAGTCAAGCCTTGTCTTGTCAGTATCCAGCAGTGAGTTTGAATGAAGTTACTGTACAGCCCTGATGATGTGAGATCACCAGATTCAGCTTGACTGTGGTGAGGTGCACCGTGCTCATAATGGGAAGATTGTCTTTGCCGAATCTTGCAAAATAGGCCTCTCCCTTATGATAGCATAGGCATGCATTTTAAGGAAAAATGTCCATCAGTGATGGATTCCATTTGTAAGTATCTATCAGTGGTGATATTGGGATCTAACAGTAAGTAGCTATCTATGATGGTATCAAAGAAATTTTATGAATACATTTTAACTTCATTTCAGGCAGATGATCTGTGCAAGATGTGCTTTCAGTATGAAGAGGTCCACCCACCCCCACAATTTGTATTTTATATTAAAATGTTTCAAGTCTCTTAGCATTATCAAACAAAATTGGACACCAAGCCACATATTAGGACAGGTGATCAAAATCTTGGTAAAAGAAGTAGGTTTTAAGGAGTGTCTTAAAGTAAGAGAGAAATAGAGAGGCAGAGAGGTTTAAGAAAGGAATTCCAGAACTTAGGGCCTAAGCAGCTGAAGGCACAGATGCAAATGGTGGACTGATTAAAATTGGCGCAAGAGACAAGATTTGGAGGAACACAGAGATCTCAAAAGATTGTAATACTGAAGGATATTACAGAGATAGGGCAGTGGCCATGGTGAAAACAAGGATGAGAACTTTAAAATCGAGGTGTTGCTGGACCAGAAGCCAATGTAAGTCAGCAAGCACAGGGGTGATGGGTGAAGGGGACTTGCTGTGAATTGTGATATGGACAGCAAAGTTTTGAATGAGCTCAAGTTCATAGAGGGTGTAAGATGGGAGATTGGCCAGGAGATGATTGGAATAGTGTAGATGTAACGACAAGGATTAGGGTCTCAGCAGCGGGTAAGCTGAGGCAGGGGTGAGGACAGACGATTTTATGGAGATGAATATAGGCAGTGGCTAGGAAGACGGATGGAATCTTCAGTTGTATAGAGCCTTGATCTGATCCCTTCTGGAGGACAATCAGTTTTGAGCACAACACCTCAGGACCCTTGGAGGGGGTGCAGCACAGATTCACCAGAATTATACTGGGGTTTATGAGGGCAGGTTGCATGAACATGGCTTCTCTTCCCCTGAATATATGGGATTATGGAGCGATGTGGTTGAGATATTTACATTTCAAAAAGATTTGAAAGGGCAGAATATGGGGAAACTCTTTCCCTTGGTAAGGGAATCAAGAGCAAGGAGACATGATCTTAAAATGAGAACCAGGTCATTCAGCAGCGAAATTGGGAAGCATTTTATCACAAAGGGTAGTAGAAATCTGTGACTTTCTCCCGTAAAGGATGATCTAACTGAATTGCAAAGTAGACTTGTTTCTAATGTTTCTAGTAGTCCTCAAATGGTAGTGGGCTTGAAAATAAGTGGCCTCTGCAAATCAGGACGTGGAAACAGAAAAGATGTTAATCTGATTTTTCTGAGAATTGGCGCTCACTGGCTGAGTCTGTGGGGGATGCCAGTTGAGACCAATTCTGCCTGTTTCAGTAGGTGGACATTCCACTGACTTCTCTGCTGATGCTATTTTGTATTGGGGGGTGGAAGTGGTGGCACTGCAGTGGTATAAATCTTCCTTCTTAACAGGTAGGAGTCATTTTTATAAATAAAGAGGGTAGCACTTGTACTAAACTAAAACAATTAAGTGTGTAGTGGTTACTTCAAAATGGTATGGAAGATACAATCCAACATGTAGGTTCACACACTTATTGCAGCCTCCGGCTCTGAAAGGGGTAAAACATCATCCAATTCCCATTGGCAGGAAACTTAAAATGGGTCAAACCACCATGCGGAAAATAGCTTTTGTGTAGACTGAAACTTATTGCTCGAGTCATTCTGCTCCAGCGACACAGCGCTATTTGAATACAAGACTGTGATATTTTAAAAAAGTGTTTGTTGCTTTTTATCAATTCTGGGATCTGTCAGAAATAGTGACTGAGGTAGGTAGGAGTGAAAAAATATTGCAAACGTAATGCTTCCAATTTGGCCCTACCTCAAACCCCATCAGCAGAAAGTCACCACAATCGATGCCAGTTCTTTCTCCACTCACCTTTAGTTTCAAAATACAATGCATCAATTCTGCCCATTTGAGTAGGTGGCCATGTCACTGGCTTATCTACTGATGCAATTTTGTAATCAGAGAATGGATTTGAGTACTGCAGTGATGCAAGTCCACAAAACTGCCATAATTCATTGCCAGTCTCACTCGGAGGGGTCACAGTGAATGCCAGCAAAGGATATGGAAATGATGCAGTATGTGGTGCTCATGTAATGTCAGGGATGAAGGTTTACTCTGGCTATGATGTCTGTTGAATTTTTTAACAAGTCGTTTCTGATTGTCTCGCTCCACCACTCCCCCTGGGGCATGGAGTATAGAATTGCACTGGTCACTGTTGCTACACAGTACTCGCCCCTTCCCCCACCCCCACTCCATGGGGGGGCAGAAGAGAAAGACAATTTCTCTGCCATCAAATCCATGCTGCACCAGATGCAGGTGTGCTCAGTGCTGTTAGTGGATGCATTGCCAGCACTGATATCCCTCACTCTGTCACCTTACTAAAAATCAGTTAAATAGTATTCTTCTTACTAGGCTGCTGGTTACCTGTTTTAAGTCCTTTCACTGGATAGGTTGCCTGGGCTAGGAAGTTGGGATCACTGAACATGTCCTCATCATACACAATAAACTTCAAAAAGGCAAACTCGGGATTGTTGATGTCAAAGACAAACTGCTTGAAGAGCCAGACAGGATTCAACCCATTATCCGCTGGAACAGAAATGAAACATGAGGAGATGCAATGAAATAATGCTTTATTTAACATTTCCTTTCTCTGTGTTTTTCTTGTTTCTGCACTTCTCTCCCCTCCACTCCTGAAGGTTCTGTTGAGCTTCTTGGATACTTACCCCAAGCAGTCATTTCCTAGCCGGCAACACCCATTTCCAGCAAGGATAGTGATCAGGAACTAGAACCTTGGCTGATTTTCCCTCCTCTTTGAGGTCAGTTGTAGCACCCAGGCTGAGCCCAACTAACAACATAAACTAGGGACTAAACCTGAGACTATTCTGGTCTGCATCGCTCAGTTCCACACTAGGCACAGAATTTACCAACTGAGTAAATGGGTGAATGATACATGAAGTGGTTTAATATAAGACTGGCAGGATTCTCTCTCTACAGCATTATCACTAGAGCAGTCTCACAGAATGTGTGTTACAGCAAAAGGCCTGTTACATAAAAGGGTTTATTTAATGGCTATTCTCATCCCCAATAGCTGAGTAAGTCAAGGCACTGCACAGTGTAACACTAAATCATACAAAACAGAAGATTCCATGTTTGAACATTCAGTTAGCTGGTCTCAGCTAGGACAACATAAAGGTGTGGTAACTTATGACATGACATGACACGTAGTAAGTGTGGCATGCTTGGGAGGAACAGATGACTTTGGACCTGTGATTCCCAAACCTCTCCATCACTGGAGTTTTCCTCATGTTATGTCTGGGTCTGTGTAGACTAATTGATAGGGATTGATTGCTATCATTAGTCAACTACTCCATTATTGATGTATCATGCGACTGCCGGGATAATAGAAAGCGAACAAGCTGGGCCAAGGTCTTTTTTCATCTAGTAGTTCTTGATGTATATCATTGGGAGCAGAAAGAAACAGCTTTACTCTGTATACAGTCCATGTTGCACCAGAGTGCTAATTAGGATAGCATAGAGGGGCCTCCATTCTGCGCCCAGCCTGTGGTGTACCTGACCTGGAAGTACTTGACCCGGCAGTGTAGACTTTGTATCCAAACCATGCTGCACCCACCTTTAAATAGAAATTCTCCAAGAGAAAACAAACAGGGAGAAAATCATCCATCAATTATTGGCAAAAGGACATCGGTTCTGACAGAAGATCATTGACTTGAAATGTTAACCCTACTCTCTCCACAGATGTTGCCTGACCTGCTGAGTGTTTGCAGCATTTTCTGTTTCTATTTCAGATTTCCAGCATCTGCAGCATTTACTATTTGTGTGGTTTATTGAACATTTTGAAACAAATCTGATACTGTGTGTGGTGAATGAGAACATTATCAACTGATCTTCGACATCAAGGCTCATGTGGAGAATTAATTAATTAACTGGCCCTCCCTCCCCCTCCCTGAAAAGAATTAGCTGCTTTAGGGGAGCAAGAAGGGAAGAAAAAGATGGATAAGAAAAAATTGTCGCAGCGAGTACCACATGATTCAATCAGATCGCCATATCACAGAGGAGGAGACTCACTTACCCACCACCTCTGTCTTGTATTTGCTGTTGTCATACTCAGCTCCACATACCTCCACCTCAACAAATGGACAAACAATGCTCCTCCCATTCTTGGGCAGATGTCGTGCTCCCAAGATCTGGCAGTTTAAGAGAATGAAATCAATAAGGACTCACGCCCACAACTTCTCCTCATGTATTTGTTTTAAAAGGAGTAGGAACCCGGCAATTATATCACCCTGCAAAGACTCCATCCCCAACAGCTGGTTCAGCTGGTAAATGCAGCCATCCAGTGGGAAACTTAGCCACCCCACCCCAGTCCGTGCTGGGACAGCATTAGTGTCACCACAATTTACAGCATGTCTGGGCTAAGGAAGGGGCAAAGTCAGACAGAGTTACATTATTCAGTGATTCCCGTAGACACAGGATCATGGTGAAATAGCCCACCAACACTAATTGCCTGAATTAAGTGTTACTGCCTCTGAGACAGAATTATGGGCAGATCCCAGTTCCTGGTACTGCCTGCTGTGAAGCATCTGCTACCTTGATTATACACATGACAGGTAACAATGGAGCTGGTGTAGAGAGCAGGAGCTAAATTCAGAAGGTGACTTGTCTCTGAGCCTCTCTCTCTGCATGTACCTGTTATTGGATAGCGACAAGCTGTGCAAACCCTGGCTCTTGCCAGCCCCTAGGATAAGGATGTGGCCAAGAATGAATTGTTCCTTCAGGCGATGAGGGGAGAAAACTGAAGGGCAGAAGGAGAGAAGTTTCGTGCAACAGTGTAGTAGAACAGCACATTGGAAATTTGGCCTGTTGCATCACACAATGCCAATAGGGGTTGCTGGCTTTGGCCTCTTGCTACGCTGAGATACCCATAGCAACCTCAGCCATTTTGTTGTGGTGAGGCATTGTGCAGGTACAGGGTGAGGCATAGGGAGTAATCATTTGCATATACCTCCTAACAACTGGCTGAAGAACAGCCTTAGTGAAGACATAGGAAAACAATCATGTGCAGTGTCCAGGGAAACCTGAATAAACAGAGAAGAATGCATGAAAAATGCACAAATGTCTCCTTTCACTGCTGATCCTACATTAGATGAGTTTGGGCAATGATAATCCAGTTTTCAGTGGCTATTGGCAACATGGGGGTTGGAGTGGCAATGGAAAAATGTCACTTTGGTGCAGTAGTGACATCTTCTAAGGTTTGCACTGAGGCACTTTGTTGCAAAATGCACTCGTTGTCTAAGATTCAAGCCAGGGTTATTTTAAAACTCTGACTTAACCAGATTTAAATGTTGCCAGGTGCAGCAAAGGGAGATGATGTAGCCAACTTGCAGGTAAGTACATATGAACATATAAATTAGGAGCAGGGGTAGGCCAGAGAGATAGTGGGGGTGGAGGTGGTAGAACGGAACAGGGAAGGCTGCTCTTTCTGGCCCCATAAAGGAGCATTTTATACTTACTGTGTAGGATCTCTTCTATCTGCAGGCCAGCTACTAAACCTAGTTCAATCTAATGAGGAAGCCATCGTGATTCCACTCTTAAGCCCCAGGCAAATTAATGTCGAGCTCCTACTGATATCATAGTTAATGCATGAGGGTCCAACCTGATTCCAGCAAAACCAGTGGCATTAAGACAGTGGGATCAGTGGGAATGGAGCTGGAAATTGAGCTGCTCCATTTTCACTGCTCACCCACTCCTTTTGCACCCAGTGTGAAGATTTACAATTCCCTCGCATGGTTTCAATTTATTTCAGGTTACATCATCCCAATCTTTTTAGATTAGAGATACAGCACTGAAACAGGCCCTTCGGCCCACCGAGTCTGTGCCGAACATCAACCACCCATTTATACTAATCCTACACTAATCCCATATTCCTACCACATCCCCACCTGTCCCTATATTTCCCTACCACCTACCTATACTAGTGACAATTTGTAATGGCCAATTTACCTATCAACCTGCAAGTCTTTTGGCTTGTGGGAGGAAACCGGAGCACCCGGAGGAAACCCACGCAGACACAGGGAGAACTTGCAAACTCCACACAGGCAGTACCCGGAATCGAACCCGGGTCCCTGGAGCTGTGAGGCTGCGGTGCTAACCACTGCGCCACTGTGTGGAAAAACAAAATGGCTGCCACTTACCTGAAGCTGCACGGTGATTGGTTCCACACCCTTGAGAGTGTTCTTATCAAAGGGGTCAAAGTTCTCGTCTCTCATGATGTCAGGGTGCAAGACATACCCATTCTTCCCGTTCATGGTGAAGATCGCTTGATTCAGCTGCATTGGTTTGTCTACAGGAAAAAGAAAAAGCCAAAGCCCTTTAGATTCCAAGTTAACTTCCTCTTCACCATTTCAGTGATTCTCCTGCACGGTTCCCAGTATATACAGTGCCTCTATTTTCTTTAGCTGGAACTTTCTCTGCCTAATACTGGGATAGCACAAGGGTTGGTACTGTTCTTCATGGGCGAACCCAGAGGTCAGTAAGGGGATAAATTTCCATGCATGTTCTCCCGCTCATCTGCTGTAACAACAACCATGGAAACCCCAAAGAAATGGTGGAAATTTATCCCTGAAATGTTAGTAGGCTATTCATCAGTTGGGGGCTTCACAACTGAATCCTATCAAGTCCTCACCAACAACTGAAGACAGTTTTGCAATAGGCCACTGGGGGCAAATCTCTAATCAGTTTTATCGCCTCTCTAGCTGAGAGGTCCTGAGTGCAATTGTAATACCCCTCATACTCAACCCAGCTGAGAATAGCTCATTGAGCACTGACCAGACTAATCATCGGATCAACTCTGATCTTTTCTAACCCATATGGCTCTGATCCACACTTAACAAAGGTACGACCAGTGGACCTTCTCATATATTAGATATATGTAAAATAAAAATGGCAAGTATAAATGCAATATATCTCGTGGGGTGGATGAGGTCATCAGATGATATTAAAAGCCATATAGGCTAGGCTCAGGTACTTTATAGTTGACGTCTGTGCTATAATCATAGCCATTGTTTGTGTAATTATCATACAATCCAGCAGAGGGAGCTGTAGCCCAATATTTAGTTTGGAGCTGTGCTTACAATAACATGCATAACAATAACCAATTGAATATGGAAAACATTACAAGGCGTTTCAGTTAGGATTGCCAAACGTGGTTGGACATATTCCTGAAGGTGGCATCACATGACTTGCTGCCCCAAACTGCCCCCACACTGCTGCTAATGGGGTCACCCAACTTATTCAGACACACAGTGCTCCACTTCACCATGCCAATCAGAGAGTGAATAGACTCTTCATTATCCGATTGGATGATTCTTGACTGTCAGTCAAGCAGCCTTTTTTCCCATGTCCAATATTTCCAATAAACAAAAATGTTCAAAGAAAATAAAAAAGATTTATGGCCTTTTGATTTTTCTTCAGGGTTGCTTGCAGCAGGGTCCTGGAGCTTAGCTTCACTGACTCTCCAGGGCAATAATGGAGGGTTGGCAACCCTATTCACAAAGGTGTAAGGAAACATGGTGCTGAGTTAAGGAAAGAATGATTAGCAGGGCTGACCAAAATCTTGGTTAAAGAGGTAGGTTTTGGAGAGAGGCTTAGAGGAGATGGAGAATGATTTAGGGAGGAATTACAGAAAATGGGGCCTAGATGACTGAAGGGACACAGTCACCAATATTGGATTGATAGCATACTGGTAGCAGAATTTTGGATGAGCAGAAGTTTATGGAGCCTCGAGGTAACGCAGGCACGGATGAGGGTTTTAGTGGGTGATGGACTGAGGTAGGAGTGGCGGTGGGCAATGTTATGGCGTTGAAAATGGGCGGTTATTGTGATAGAGTGAAGATGGGTTTGGAAACTTAGCTTGGATTCGAAGAATGCTGAGGTTGCGAGTACTGAGATAGGTTGGAATTAGTGGCAAGGGTATGGAGATTATGGCAGAAACTGAAGATCATGGCTTTGATATTCCTAATGTTTGTCTAGAGGGAATTATAGCTTATGCAAGACAATGTCAGACAGGTGGCTGACAGCATAGAGGTAGCGGAGTGGTTGAGAAAGATGGTGGAAATGTAGAGCAGGGTGTTACCAGCGAATATATAGAAGGCCCCATATCACCAAGGGAAAGCATGTAGGTGAGGAAGAGTTGGTGGGATAAGTATGGATCGTTGGTGGGTTCCTGAGATTATGGTATTGGAGTAGGAAGGGAAGCCATTACTAGAGATGCTCTGGCTACGATTGAATAGGTAAGAGTGGAACCAAATGATGGCAATCCCACTGAGCTGGACAGCAGATGGAAGGCTTTGGAGAAGGATAGTGTTATCAACCATGTCAACGGGAATGATACTTTTGGGGTGCAGGCAAAGAATCTAGGAAAAGTACTTTGAGAGAGAAAAGGGAAGAAAGCTGGGAATAATGTTTTGGGGTGAAAGGAAGGATTCTGGGAAGTACATTCAGAGGATGAAGGGAAGGAAGCTGAGAGCCAAAGCCCAGAAAATTTTGACTTATGGCACTTCAATCTTGCTTCTGGAGGATGCTGTAGCTCCACTCTCTGTGTGACTTCTATCAGGAGCTGAGCTGAGTGGGAAGTGAAGAAAGAAAGACTTATATAGCACCTTTCACACCTCAGGACATCCCACTGCTGAAAAAGCTGCACTGCTTCACAGTACTGGATGAAGTGCTCCAATGAACAGTGTCCCCATACTGCTTCTGATTTCTATTGGACAATACTGCACTATACCTTCAAGCGCCCATAAAAAATATAACATAGTAAATATATGATTATTAATGTTCTAGCTAAGAGCCAGCACAAACACGATGAATTCAGTGGCAGCCTTCCATATCATTAAATTTTAAGAGTAGACTCTGGAGATTGAGGAGTCTGAACTGAATCACATATTTGAGTCTACATTTAAAAGAAAATCCAATCCCAACACAGAGGCTGCGTGATCCGAGTGCACAGTGTGGGGTGGCCTTGCCTCCTCTGGTTTTGAGAATGTACAACTCACTCCTTGGCGTGGCTTGTAACGGTGAGTTTACCTGGTGTCTGGAAGTTGAGTGCCACCAGCTGGCTGCCACAGATCCACATGGGCAGCGGGTCGTAATTGGAGGAGTCCAGGCGTTGCCCCTTGGGGTAGACGCGGCTTAGCTGCCGGTGGTTGTATTGAAGAAACTTCTTGCCCTTACTTTTGTTGGCATATTTTTCAGCCTTCGTTTCGGGGAAGGATGACATGTCTCTGTAACAGGCCTTGTCTGTCCCGATCTCTGGAGACAAGGCAACGCGATGTCATTAAGGAAACACCAATACACAGAGGGCTAACCACATCAGTTCCTCTTTTTACAGTATCCATTGCTCCTCACTGATATACTGACCTTCTTGGTATAATGACTCCTTCTCTGGATTGCATGACAGAGAGAACATTTTACTCGCAGGCTAGAATTTTCCTTGGAGCTTCTCGCATTTCATGGCTGTAACTTTGGCAGAGATGTGGGGGAAACTGTTTCCCACAAAGTTATATTAGTGAAGCAGCAGTAGATTTGCGGAAATTCTGTGTTGGCTAGATCAGAGAATGTTTGTACTCGAGCTATGGGGAGGATGGAGACTTCAATTTGAGATACGCCCACAGGCTTCAAACCCCGCCGTCAGGCTCAAATAGGGGTCAGAAGCCTGCATCATGTGGGGAACAGTCAATCACCTGGACTGGCCAATTAGTGGGCGGGCTCCCGAAACTGGAGGGACAAGCAGAGGCTCTCCAGTCCAAAAGCAGCAGCAGGATGCAATGGAAGGTAAGTGAGGGAGAGGGTGCTTCAAAATGGAGGCACCCACCATTCAACTTTTTGAAAGTTTAAATAAGAAAAGGCTTTTGCAGCCAGGTCACTACTGTTGGGCGGGAACCCCTCTAAGGACGGCCTGCAGCTGCTACTGCACCCAGGCAGGTGGGGGGGGGGGGCGTGTGGTGTGGTGTGGTGGGGGGGTGGCCTCTAAGCCTGTCTGGAGCAGTGCACCCCCGTCTGCTCTCGGGAGGTCACCTCCAGGCAGCTGAGCTGGCCACCGCCACCTCCGAGAACCTGGAGGCTGATAGAAATCCCAGTCAGCCGCTGTTAACGGGCTTTAATAGGCTTTTAATTGGTTTAATCGGCTACCCGCCACGTGCAGGTGCAGCCCTGCTCCCCTGCCATTTCCCATCTTGCCACCTGGAAAATGGCCTGGGGGTGGGATAGAGCCGGTGTACTGGCACAAATGCCGGCGGCACTATCTTTAGCACCTAGCCGCCTCCGTTCCCGTCCCTGGAGGAGGCTGAAAATCAAGCCCTCAGTGTCAGCATCAAGCACTCCCAGGTCAGGCATAGTACTGATATAAGCAGAGTAAAGCTCCCTCTACACTACCTCAGCAATGCGCCTCAGTCTACTCTGTCAGTGTGGCATTTTGCCACTTCCCACACCAGCTGTCCTGTGGGCAGTCTGAGTGACATAAATAATATGAGGCCAATGGCTCATTGGCAGAGCTACCCTGCCGGCAGCAGAGATGTCAGGATAGTGCCCTTTGTATGTTCAGGGAGGGCTTTCTGCACCTGCAAGGGGACTTCAGTGGAGTCTAGCTCAATACCTTTCCGGGCTGAAAATCAAAGCATCAGTTCTCATCTTCAATTGAAGTAATTTTTCCTTAACATAAAGGATTGATTTCCTCAGTCTAGCTAAGGTTTGGGGTCTTTCAGAAAGCCTTAAAGGATCTCCTGTAAGTGCTTAGTTGCCGTGAGTTCCGTTGGGGCCTTTTAAGGGCGTAAAGGACAGAATTCACAGGGTAGCCTGGGAACTCCCCCATCACCCCCTGATGTAAAGGGCTTGGGTGGAAAATTTAGCCTTTCGAGAAAAATAATACCCAGAAAAATCAATGTTATTTGGCATACCCCATTTTCCATGCCTTGATCCAGAGTCTGTGATTGTTTCCACAGTGGTGGAGAAGGCTAAGAGAGGAGAGGTTTTTAAAATAACGAAGAGTTTTCATCAAGTGAACAGGGAAATATTATTTCCACTAATAAAGAAGCCAGTGCTGTGGGATTATCAATTTGAAATGATTACTCAGAGTGAGGAGAGAAATTAAGAGAAAGTTCTATAGATCGAGTGTTGCTGGAGCATGGAATGTTTGCCACATGGACTGACTGAGGCAGATACCATTGCATTACTGAAGCGAAAACTGTCTAATTATTTGATGCAGACAAAAAGATCTGGAGAGAGATCAAGCAGTGGGATTCATTTTGGACTAGTCTAGCAAACAGTTGTTGCAGAAATGATAACAACAACTTGCATTTATATAGCATCTTTAATGTAGTAAAGCATCCTCAGGCAATAGGCCAAATGGCCTTCTTCTGTACTGTAAACCTCAATGTTCTTTAATAATGTTATATGTCTGGATTCCGGCCTTAATATACAGGAGTTGTAGGCCCAATAAATCTTGTGCTGGTTTAGGCTCATGTTACATAGATATCAGTCTTTTGCACATGACTATTTAATTTAAAGACAAAATTAACTCAGTAAAATAAATCTCATGAAGATAAAATGATAGGAAATTGAATGCTTCCCTCTGAATAACCAAATGTATTGAGTCATAGAACATAGAGCAGTACAGCACAGTACAGGCCCTTCGGCCCACGATGTTGTGCCGAACCTTTAACCTACTCTAAGATCAAACTAACTACCTACCCTTCATTCTACTATCATCCATGGACCTATCCAAGAGTCGCTTAAATGCCCCTAATGTATCTGCTTCTACTACCACCGCTGGCAGCGCATTCCACGCACCCACCACTCTCTGTGTAAAGAACCTACCTCTGACATCTCCCCGAAACCTTCCTCCAATCACCTTAAAATTATTCCCCCTGGTGATAGCCCTTTCCACCCTGGGAAAAAGTCTCTGACTATCCACTCTATCTATGCCTCTCATCATCTTGTACCCCTCTATCAGGTCACCTCTCATCCTCCTTCGCTCCAATGAGAAAAGCCCTAGCTCCCTCAATCTTTCTTCGTAGGACATGCCCTCCAGTCCAGGCAGCATCCTGGTAAATCTCCTCTGCACCCTCTCGAAAGCTTCCACATCCTTCCTATAATGAGGCGACCAGAACTGAACACAATATTCCAAGTGTGGTCGAACCAGGGCTTTATAGAGCTGCAGCATAACCTCGCGGCTCTTAAACTCAATCCCCCTGTTAATGAAAGCCAACACACCATACGCCTTCTTAACAACCCTATCAACTTGGGTGGCAACTTTGAGCGATCTCTGGACATGGACCCCAAGATCCCTCTGTTCCTCCACACTACCAAGAATCCTGTCTTTAAGCCTGTATTCCGCATTCAAATTCGACCTTCCAAAATGAATCACTTCACACTTTTCCAGGTTGAACTCCATCTGCCACTTCTCAGCCCAGCTCTGCATCCTGTCAATGTCCCGTTGCAACCTACAACAGCCTTCCACACTATCCACAACTCCAGCAACCTTCGTGTCATCGGCAAACTTGCTAACCCAGCCTTCCACTTCCTCATCCAAGTCATTTATAAAAATCACAAAGAGCAGAGGTCCCAGAACAGATCCTTGTGGAACACCACTGGTCACCGAGCTCCATGCTGAATACTTTCCATCTACTACCACCCTCTGACTTCTATGGGCCAGCCAATTTTGTATCCAGACAGCCACCTTTCCCTGAATCCCATGCCTCCTTACTTTCTGAATGAGCCTACCATGGGAACCTTATCAAACGCCTTGCTAAAATCCATATACACCACATCCACTGCTCTTCCTTCATCAATGTGTTTTGTCACATCTTCAAAGAATTCAATAAGGCTTGTGAGGCATGACCTGCCCCTCACAAAGCCATGCTGACTGTCTCTAATCAAACCATGCTTTTCCAAATAATCATAAATCCTGTCTCTCAGAATCCTCTCCAATAATTTGCCCACTACTGACGTAAGACTGACTGGTCTATAATTCCCAGGGTTATCCCTATTCCCTTTCTTGAATAAGGGAACAACATTTGCCACCCTCCAATCATCCGGTACTACTCCAGTGGACAAGTCAAACTTACTTTCTTCATCAAAAGGCACAGGGCGGCAGTAGACAACCAGCTCCGAAAGTTCCAGTGCAATCTTCTTTCGCCTCTCCATTATTTTTCCTTCCTGCATCTGTTGCAAAGAGATACAGTTATTTAACACCATTGTGGGAAGACCTTCATCACATATATATGCTTGGAATTGATAAGCCAGAAAATGGTTATTATAACAGCTAATTACAGTTTTTAGCTGGAGTTAGCCATTGCACTCAATCAATTTCTAGAAGGTTCACAAAGACTAACAGGAAAGCATTATTTTGGTGCAAGTCAGCTCAGCTACTGCTTTTCTTGACACATCTGCCTGGGAAACAAGCCATGAGATAAAAGATGTCAAGTAAACCATGCTGTTACAATTATGTATACTTAGCAAGTTTATGGCACTGAACAATTTTTATATGTGGTGACCAAGGAAAAGTGGTTCAAGGAAAAGGCCAACCGCCACCTTCCCAAGGATAATGATGGGTAATAAATACCAAACTCACCAGCGACACTCATATCCTAAGAATGAAAAGAAAATCTTATTTTCTTATTGTCCTCTCCTAAAGGAGTTGACTCATACTGGGGTACGGTTTCACAGGTACTGCCCATTCTCCAGTACCTTGCCTAAGTGACCATTCTATACTTATGAATCACAACAGATTGCTCAACCTTGAAATATATCTTCCTATTCTCACCAATTGTCTACAAGCAGGAATTTCTAGCAGGGTCATGAGATAGCAACCAGGAATGACTTTTCCCCTACTTAGCCTGGGCATTCATATCCCCACTACCAAGCTCGTTGTCCTTAAAACAGCATTCCGTACCCTGCCTCAGAAACACACGAACCGTCATGTTCCTATGGAATATTTGAGAATCTGAGTCCATACCAATCCCTACCCACAGCCAATTAATCCCATTTCCAGTCAGATATATCCAGATACTTTTTAAAGGAATTGATCACCTGGCTTCAGCTGCTTTAGCCAGCAACATGTGCCACTTATCCACACTCCCTGTGAAAAGACCGTCAGACTTGCATGAGACATGTCCATTTTAAACCTATATGCTCTAAATTCATCGCTCACAGTTAAATACCTCACTTTCATCCACACCATCCATGTAACTCAGCGTTTTAAAGACCCGAATCATGTTTTCTTTTTGCAGTAAATCGTCAGTGTTTGTGTCAATGGGATGTATGATCATGAAGAGCCTCACAACTGAGCCTAATCTTGTTTTCACTCAAAACACACTTACACATTCACACACACACACATACATTTCAAGCAAAGGTCACTGAATCATGATCAGAAGTGTTTTCCCTTCTCTAACCCAAGGAGTTTAGTCAAAATACAACCACCTCAACCATGCCTTGGCTGAAATCAGCTAACTCAACAAAGAGCAAAACAACAACCTGCACTTATATAGCGTCTTTAACAGAATAAAACATCATAAGGCACTTCACAGGAGTGTCATCAGGCAAAAATTGACACCAAGCCAAGGAACAAGATATTAGAACAGGTGCTTGTTCAAAGAGGTAGGTTATAAGCAGTGTCTTAAAGGAGGAAAGAGAGGTGATGATGTTTGAGGAGGGAATTCTGGGGCTTAGGGCCTGGACATTGCCGTTGAATGAAATTGAGAATGCACAAGAGACAGTAGTTGGAGGAACACAGAGTTCTTTGAGGATTGTGGGGCTTGAGGAGGTTACAGAGATCAAGAGGGGTGAGGCCACAGAGTCATTTGAACACGAGTGAGCACGTATTCCTAAAAGTGATTGGTAAACAGGACTTTACGTAGGGATAGAAA
This sequence comes from Heterodontus francisci, assembly GCF_036365525.1. Lineage (NCBI taxonomy): Eukaryota > Metazoa > Chordata > Chondrichthyes > Heterodontiformes > Heterodontidae > Heterodontus > Heterodontus francisci. Next base: position 49,170,366 of record NC_090375.1, read on the forward strand.
TTAACTGTTATTGGATCAGCTATTCACTAGTCAAACTCACAGCGACCAGGGGAACTAAGTTAAAACTGTATTCTGCTACTGGAAAATAAAGCAGTCGCTGTACCCAGTTGGGCCTCACTTGTAGCTTCCAGCTCCTTTAAGAATTGGACAGAGTTGATGGCAAGAATAAGTTCCATTGTGCCACCATCTCCCAATGGCTTTTGTCTCACACTTACTCTGGCATCTGCGTTTTGTGTTGCCTCCCGGATCTTGGCAGCCCAGTCATTCAGATCCTCTTGACTATCTGCAGCCACATCCAACATCTGCACAGGGTGGGACATTTGTTGGGAGTGGATTGTGAACACATACTGCTTGCTTCCTTTCCCTTCCTTCTGAATAACTGTCGAGTAAATGCTGATAACATTAATATGGTGCGGACAAATCACAGTCACTTAATATAGAATCTAATACATTTTTGAAAAAGGTAATTGGCTCCAGTTTTAGCTCTCCCTGCCTGGTGGAAAACAGGGTGGGCAGTGGGGTGGAGGAGGTGGGCAGTGACAGCTTCCCCATCAGACTAGATCTGACAGGAGGAGGATGGTGAGTCAGAAGAGGTCCAACGGGTAAGTTTAAAAAAAGATGATTTCAGGTTTCCTTGTGAGCTAGGAGGGAGCAGGAGTACTCCTCCAGCTTTCACAAGGAAACCTTGGGCTTCTCTTGCCACAGGATTCCCCTCTCCCCTGATCACCTCCAGCGCCACACCCTCTCTTCCCTGCCAGCCCCCTCCCACCAGCTGCCCCCCACTCACCACACCCCACTGATTGGCAAGTCTAATCCCACGGGCCCCCTGCTGAGGTCTCCTGTTGCCAAATTCCTGCTCCCACCCACCAGTCGGTCAGTGGATCTGGCCGAGTTCAGAAAGGACTGTGGGAAAATTTATGTAAATAAGCCAAGCCCATTAAGATCACCCAGGCTTCCAAGTCTCCAGGCTCCCTAGGTTCGTTGCCCACTTTGAAGCTTTTGGGTTAAAATACTATTGTCTCATCTCTGATTATGACACATCAGAGGTCTATCTTGTTTTAGAACATAGGAATCTCTACAATGTAATTATAGATTTTGAAGCTTGCTATTATTGTAATTATTTTTAAATTGCTTTTTGTATCTGTTTGTTAGGATAGATGTCTGTTTCTATATATGGGGAAGGTGGAAAATGTGCAAACTATTTGGTAAATAGTTGTTTGATTGAAAAGAAAATACTATTTATGCTAAATACTATCAACGGGATTCACTGCAGCAACTCGCCAAGGCTTCTTCGGCAGCACCTGTCAACCCGCAACATCCCCCATCTTGAAGGACAAAAGTAATAGGTGCATGGCAACATCACCTCTTCCAAGTTCCCCTTCAAGTCACACACCATCCCAAACTGAACATATTCATCACCATGTCAAAATTCTGAAACTCCCTACCTAACTGTATCGTGGGAGTATATTCACCCACAAACTGCAGTGGTTCGTGAAGAACGCTGACCACCATTTTCTCAACAGCATTAGGGATGGGAAATAAATGCGGGCCTTGCAAACGATGCTCACATTCCAAGAATGACTATTTTAAAAAAAAATTGATTTGCTTATTGGCAGTTTTCTGTCAAGATAAAAGCAAAATACTGCAGATGCTGGGAATCTGAAATAAAAACAGAAAATGCTGGAAATACTCAGCCAGTCTGTCAGTGTCTGTGGAGAAAAAAAAACAGAGTTAACGTTTCAGGTCTGTGACCCTTCATCAGGTTCTGGTGAAAGGTCACAGACCTGAAATGTTAAACAGACACATATGCTGTAATATCTGACAAGTATATCTGTAATAGATGCTAAGTCTGCCAAGTGATAGAAATAGTTAACATTAGGTTATCAACTGCCTATGTTAACAGTTAACTAAAGAGCCAATAGTTGTGGTGTTTGTCTCAAGAGGGGTCCTGCTTACCACACTGGTCATTCTGATTTGTTCAGAAGGTAGTTAAATTGCCCAAATTGTGCCTCCGATAGCCTGTCCATATAACTTGGAAACTTGTCTTGATTTACAAGGCAGTTTTGCTTAGTTGTGAATGATACCTATCTGTCTTTCTTAATGCTATTTTGGACGTCAAACATAAGAATGAGATATAACTGAGACTGCTAAATGAATCTCTTCAGTTCTCTTCCCTTCTACCCCTGCTGCTATATGAGGCAGAGGCTTGAAGGGAGTCTGTGAAATGTCTTTCACACACAAAAGCTTTTCATCAAAGAATCATGGTTCCAGTCTTAAAAGTTACCACAGAGATATGCAAGAGCTTTGGGACTTGGTTTTTAGAACTGTTCTAAAGCATTAGTGAGCAATCAAATATTCCATTAACTGTATGCATTCAGTCTATTGATCCATTTTGGTTCTGTGATTTTTCTGTCTCTTAATAGACACTAATTAGTAGCTACTCACATCCTATTCCATGTACAAACTCATGCTCATCCATCAACCCTGTTCTGACTGACCTACATTGGCTTCCAATGTCTCAAGTTTAAAATTCTCATCTTTGTATTTAAATCCCACCACGCCCTCATCAACTCTATCTCCATAACTTCTTCCAGCCCTACAGCCCCTCTCATACACACCGTTCCTCTGACTCTGACATCTTGTGCATCCCCTCATCTCTTTGCCTCACCATAGATGGTTGTGTCTTCAACTAACTAGGCCCCACAATCTAGATTTCCCTCCCTAAATCCTTCACTCTCTTCATCTCTTCCTTAAGTTAGTTATTGGCCAGGACTCCAATACTGTTCTTTGAATAGTGACGTGGGATCTTTTACCTCCACCTGAAAGGGTGGACATCACATCTGAAAGATGGAAGCTCTGAAAGTGCAGTACTCCCTCAGTACTGCACAGAAATACCAACCTAGATTAGATGTTCAAGTTTCTGAAGTGGGATTCATGCCCATAACCTTTTGACTCAAAGGCAAGATTGCTACTACTGAGCCAAGTCTGACACGCAATGGAAAAGTGCTACACTGCTGCTTTAGAAAGTGGTCTTTGAGGTTGGGGTTAAGCCACATTGCTGGGGGCAGTGTGCATGCCTGTGCTGTAACTGACCTGGAAGTGCTTAATGCTAACATTACTTTGACATGAATGTTTACAACACAGAAGGAGGTCACTCGGTTCATTAAGTCTGTGTCAGCTCTTTCTTTTGGCAGTTTATCCATAAATCTATCTGTATTAAATTTCTTTGTGTGTTACTGTAGTGCAGTCATAAATCCCTTTGAAATATTTTTATGTGAATTTATCAAGCAGTGTACTATCAGACAAAGTTAAACCTTTGGGTTTATAGACATTTTCTGTTGCTGAAGTTGACAGCCACAAAATTCAACAGAAAACAGGAATAATGGGACTGTGAGATCTTTGCAAGGCTGCTCACCGACATGACATGTTGGAACATCAATAAATCCTTTGAGGAAACTTCCCAGTGGGCTGTTTTCCACAGACTGTAGGTACAGAAAAGAAAATATAAATTACAAAACACATCTATATCTGTATTATTTGATATATATAAAAGTTTATGAGCTGCATCTGTCACGCTTAAGTGTCATACTGCCACATTTGCAAGTTTCTAAGACTTGTTTAAAAAGAGGGCCGTTCATTTCCAGTCTACAAAGAGGTTTCCGAAAAGTGGGTGTGGGATAACTCCAATAAAAGAAGCCATTAGAGTTGTTAAATCCCAGCAATGTAAATCTCAAACCTATTGGTGGATTGCTTGGACAATGGTTATCCCTTTCCTACTGCAGGAAGACCGAGACTAAGAGCTCGATCAGCTCGTGGCGAACTGCCTAGACTCTGCTCACCCCTATTCCACTGCAGTGTGTGACTGAGAATGCGCACACAACCAATGGCGGACCTGGTGCTGAACCCTTCTCCAATACCTCCTTTTTATCCACTGAAATGAAGGAATGGTAGTGGCAAGTGGTATGAACAAGAAATAAGAGACAAAACAACAGACACCCAATCAGATGGCTGGCCTTAGCAAGGTGAGATTTTAAATAATTTTGTTTGAGGACAAGCCCATTCTCTTATTCTGGAACATTCCTTCACCTTCATTCCCAGGTTTTCTTCAGCTTAAATGGAAGTGCCTTAGAATCATAGACTTTTACAGCACAGGAAGCCATTCAGCCCATTGTATCTGTACCAGATCTTTGAAAGAGCTATCCAATTAGTTCCTCTCCCCTGTTCTTTCCACATAGCCTTGCATTTTTTTTCTTTTTCAAGTATATATCCAATTCCCTTTTCAAAGTTACTATGGATTTGTTTCCACCACCCTTTCAAGCAGTGCATTCCACATCATAATAACTTGCTGCATAAAAAAATTTTGCTCATCTCTCCCTGGTTCTTTTGCCAATTATCTTAAATCTGCATCCTTAAGTTGCTGACCCTCCTGACAATGCAAACAGATTATCTCTACCTACTCCATCACAACCCCTTATAATGTTGAGCACATCTTTCAAATTTTCCCTGGTCTTTCTCTGCTCTCAGGAGAAGAATTCTAGCTTCTCTAGTCTATCTATATAACTGAAGATTCTTATCCCTTAGACCATTCTAATAAATCTCCTTTGCATGGCCTTGCCTTCCTACAGTGTGGTTCCCAGAATTGGTCGCAATACTTCAGCTGAGGCCTAACCAGTGATTTATAAAGGTTTAAACATAATTTCCCTGCTTTTGTACTTTGTACCTCTATTTATAAAGCTAACTTGTCCTCATTGTGTGGAATTTTTAATTCCAAACTTTTACGTTCAGCACATAAATACATTTTATTTAAATGCTTGTGAGGGCTGCAAGCCGTTAATGCACCTAACAAACTGCTATCCAATGGTTTCAGCCACACTATACTAAAAGTCAAAACAATTTCTTACTGCTTCATCCTGTTCAGGCACCAGTGTGTTGGTTATCTCTTCCACATAGTTTGCTGGAAACCACAGCTGTTTTTTGCCTCCATAGTCTCCTCGCCACCTGATTGGGGTTGAGGGAAAATATTCAGGATGAGGAAAGAAACACCAGCAGAATACAAGAAATAAGCCAGCTTCAATAACATTTCCACCTTTTCTGGTACTTTCTATTTTAATTAATTATTTTCTCCTGTTGGTTATTTATTTGCTCTTCCCCATCACCATCGCACCACACAGGGGTACTGCAATAGGCCACTTTCTCCCATTACTGTCACACCATACAGTAGCACTACGATAGGCTACTTTCTCCCCAACACTATTGTTATACAGAGGTATTGGTAATGCCCACTTCCTTCCATCACCATCACACCATACTGAGGCATTGCAATAGGCCACTTCCTCCCTGACATCTCTGTAAAATATTGATCCACCAGAATGAAAAGTTGATAGAAATAGACTATTAATTTTATTTGGAAACACAACTGTGTCACTGAAGAGGTATTTTCAGGTATCGTCAGGACTTCAGCCAACATTTGCATAAATACACACACATATATACATGTGTGGACAGATACATATATACACATGCACAAATGCATGAAAACACAGACCATAAATACACATCTGCACAAATAGCAGGGAGCAGTCGTTAACCAAAGGTTTAAGACTAGGCTATAGGAATAGAATGAGATGGCAGGAAGGACATTAGCCTCTGGCCTTTGAACTCAGGAATCTGGGTTCAATTCCATCTCAGACTGATGGAAATAAGGTTTTCTCTCTCTACTGTGTGTAAAGTTCCTAAATGAACTTTGTATATAGTTTCTATATAGTTCCATTGGTCAAGGGCCCAAAGTAAATAAGTGTCCATAATCAGCACTGAAATGGTGGATTCACATGGTAAGCCCACAGGATGGCTGGTGTGAGAAACATTACACTGGGAGGTTTTTCTTATTCATTCGTGGGATGTGGGCATCGCTGGCTAGGCCAGCAGTTATTGCCCATCCCTAATTGCCTTTGAGAAGGTGGTGGTGAGCTGCCTTCTTGAACTGCTGCAGTCCTTCGGATGTAGGTACACCAACAGTGCTGTTAGGAAGGGAGTTCCAGGATTTTGATCCAGTGACAGTGAAGGAATGGCGATATAGTTCTAAGTCAGGATGGTGTGTGGATTGGAGGGAAACTTGCAGGTGGTGGCCTTCCTCTGCATCTGCTGCTGTCCTTCTAGGTTTGGAAGGTGCTGTCGAATGAACTTTGGCGAGTTGCTGCAGTGCATCTTGTAGGTGGTTCACATTGCTGCCACTGTACATCGGTAGTGAAGGGTGTGACTGTTGAAGGTGGTGGATGGGATGCTGATCAAGTGAGCATTTTGTCCTGGATGGCATCGAGCTTCCTGAGTGTTGTTGGAGCTGCACTCATCCAGGCAAGTGGAGAGTATTCCATCACACTCCTGACCTGGTGAACAGGCATTGGGGAGACAGGAGGTGAGTTACCTGTCGCAGAATTCCTAACCTCTGACCTGCTCTTGTAACCACAGCATTTATGTGGCTGGTCCAGTTCAGTTTCTGGTCAATGGTAAGACCCTGGATGTTGATGGTGGGGGATTCAGCACTGGTAATGCCATTGAAAATCAAGGGGAGATGGTTAGATTCTCTCTTGTTGGAGATGGTCATTGCCTGGCACTTGTGAGGCACAAATGTTACTTGCCACTTATCAGCCCAAGCCTGGATGTTTTCCAGGTCTTGCTGCATCTGGACACAGGCTGCTTTAGTATTTGAGGAGTTGTGAATTGTGCTGAACATTGTGCAATCATCAGCAAACATCCCCACTTTTGACCTTATGATGGAGGGAAGGTCATTGATGAAGCAGCTGAAGATGGTTGCGCCTAGGACACTACCCTGAGGAACTCCTGAAGTGATATCCTCGGACTGAGATGATTGACCTCCAACAACCACAACCATCTTCTTTTGCGCTAGGTATGACTCCAACCAGTGGAGAGGTTTCCCCCTGATTCCCATTGACTCCAGTTTTGCGAGGGCTCATTGATGTCATATTCGGTCAAATGCTGCCTTGATGTCAAGGGCAGTTGCTCTCACCTCACCTCTTGATTTCAGCTCTTTTGTCCATGTTTAGATAAAGGCTGTAATGAGGTCAGGATCTGAGTGGCAGAACCCAAACTGAACATTGGTGGTCAGGTTATTGCTAAGCAAGTGCCGCTTGATAGCACTGTTGACGGCCCCTTCCATCACTTTGCTGATGATCAAGAGTAGACTGATAGGGCGGTAATTGGCCGGGTTGGATTTGTCCTGATTTTTGTGGATAGGACATATTTGGACAATTTTCCTCATTGCCGGGTAGATGCCAGTGTTGTAGCTGTACCTGAACTGCTTGGCTAAGGGCATGGCTAGTTCTGGAGCACAAGTCTTCAGTACTATTGCCGGAATGTTGTCAGTGCCCATAGCCTTTGCAGTATCCAGTGCCCTCAGCCATTTCTCGATATCACATGGAGTGAATCGGATTGGCTGAAGACTGGCATCTGTGATTCTGGGGACCTTAGGAAGAGGCCGAGATGGATCATCCACTCGGCACTTCTGGCTGAAGATGGATGCAAATGGTTGGAGCTGAGGGACTTTATTGGGCAGAGCAGAGGGATCTTTACTCCTGGTTTGGGAGTGCTACGAATATCCCTTGTCTTGATATGTTCAAAACAAAAATCACCAATACCTAGTTATGAATTCAAATGGAAATGATTGAGTACTCCCCAGGATATGTCAGCTTCATCCTGAACCATGAATGTAAAATCTATAGGAGGTAACCAGTCCAAGCCAAGAATATGGGTGTGAGATTATATGGCTATTTACATCTTTATCTTTGAAGGAAATAGTGCAGACATTTCTTCAGGAGATTAAACAAATGGGATACGGACCACACAGTTAGAACACATTCAATGTAAGTGAAAAATCTTTTCTTATTCCATGTTTTCTCATGTTATGACAGTGAAGTCCTGCGTTTAATTTCTAGTAATTTTCATTTACCTCACAAACTGTCTAAAAGCTGGCACTGGTGTACATACCCAACATATTTAGTCTATGACAGTATAATACCAGCTCTTGGCTTCTTGCATTTCCTGCTTCCAGCCTCCCACGCAAACTCCCAACTGTTAGCCTCTTATATTCCCAGCTCTCAGTCATATTATGAGCTGTCCACCTCTCACATTTCCAATTATCAGCTTCCCATACTCCCAGCTCACAGTTTTTTGCTCCTAGCTCTTAGCCCCGATTTTCCAGTTCTCAATCGTGCTTCCAGCTCTCAGCCTCTCACACGAATGTCCCTCATGTTCTCAATTGTCTCCATCAATGGAAGCCCTCAGACTCTCCATCTCCCAGCTCCTAGCTTCTCTTTTTCCCAATCTCTCACTCTCCCAAATTCTCCAATCTTCTTGATTCTCCTTTGCTTACTTCTGATAGTTTGAACACAATGTCTAACGATGTGATTCCGCGATTGGACAGCATTTACTGAAAATCCTGAGTGTGCTAAGAATTACACTAACAACCAATTTAAGATTATCAGTTGGGCTGACAATGTGGCTCACTTACGCTTGCTAGAGGCTACATATATTCATGTGCAGTGATCTGTCCTCTGCAGCCAAAAGGAACCTGTCCAGGCATTGCACCTTTTTTGAATTAAAATGTCTTTGGGCAATAGTTCCCTGTTGCCTTCTCCATGGCAACGCCTCAACCAATCAGAGTCGACTTGCCAACCAATCAGCACCCTTTTCACAGTATAAATGATTGCTCCCTTTGAAATTTGGCATTTTTGCATCTGTCCTGATTAGTACAAAATGAAAAGCTTCGACAGCATGTCTCTTTTTTTCAGCAATACTCAAGTTCTGTACTATCAAGCAACTATAGTTTGACTTGTTCTATTTCCCATATTCTCCATTTCCATTCCTCAGAGACAAAGTCATGCTTTCCATCTTTTCTATTTTGCAAAATTTTGACATCTTTCACTCTTGTTCTCCTAATTTTCTTTATAATCCCAGTTAACATCACAACCTATTTGGCATAAATTTCAATCTTGAACAGCAAATCTGTTCCTTCAGCGAACTTACCATCCACCATCTTGCTTGTCGACGTTGTGTATCAGGGCCTGTTTACAGAAGGACAGTTCATCCTCTCTCTGGGCTTTGTAATCGTACAGCGCTTTAACGGTGCACTGGAAGAGAGCAGAGTCAAATTCCCACTGATTTTCTCCTCATTTTTGATTTGAGCATGAAAATAATGTTAGGGCATCAGACTCTTGTGTGTACAGGGTATCTAGATGGCCTCCATCATTACTAACCCTGTCCGTGGCAGGAGCCCAGTGAGGACACTTACCCCTCTGAAGGCCAATGCCATGACCTGCACCCAGTTGGAATGCAAGAAATCCAGCTCACTCTGGAGTGTGGCTAGTTGTCTGCTCGTACAACACAGGATTCGAGTCAGAGCTCTATTTTCTCTTCTATAACTAAGATCCATGGTCAACCTCAGAAGAGGACCAACAACAGCACTATTTGCATTTTTCATGCTGGCAATCCTGTAGTCTGAGTGAAACTGCCAGATTAGTGCCCAATTTTGCCTGTTCCCACTAGGAACTGAATTAAGATGGCGACAAATTTATTTACACCAAACCCTCACAGCCAAAAGAGAAGGAAGGCTTTTGTCCCACCAGCCTGGGCTGGAACCACTTACAGACCCTAAAGGAAAAAGGATAGTGTGATAACCTGTTGTACCACCCAGCCCCACAGACCAAAAATGCTCAGTCATCTACAACTTACCCTTGCAGTTGGCATCTTATTGGCTTCAACATAAAAATGAGGAGTCCGCACTTCATACAGGGCTCCATAGTCCAGTTCCTGGAAGGAAAGTAATCAATAATCAGTGAAGAACACAGTCTGATGAGTGAATCTCTATATAACAGGAAGAGCAGCAGCTGAATGTTGAGCTAGCTACTCTTATTCATTTTTGTTTAATAATTTTAATTTTTTCAACCACTCTGATCTTTTCTAAGTCTTATGCGTTATTGAAGAGGCAGCTACAGTATTTGCTCCCAGGCCTGTGTGCAAGCTCAGCTATAATCAGGTGTCTGACTGCTGCTGAATTACCCACCAGTTCCTCCTTCTTCAAAGGAGACAACCTCCACTAGGTGCAAATTTATTTGGCAAACTTTAAAGAAAAACAAATAAAGACCTTGCATTTATATAGCATCTTTAACCAAACATAGATGTCTCCAAACACTTCACAGCAAATGAAGTACTTTTGAATGTCGTCACTGATGTAATATAGAAAATGCAGCAGGAAATTTGCACACAAGCTCCCTCAAACAGAAATGTGATAATGAGCAGATAATCTATTTTACTGATGTTAGTTGAAGGGTAAATATTGGTCAGGACGCTAGGGAGAATTCCACTGCTCTTCTTCAAAATAGTGTCATGGGATCCCTCACATCTACTTGAAAGGTCATACAGGGCGTCAGTATAACATCTCACCTGAAAGCTGGTACTTCTGACAATGCAGCACTCCCTTTATACTGCACAGGGGTGGTGTCAGCCTAGAATATGCACTCTTGTCTATGGAGTAGAATTTTAAACTTTATTGACAGCTGGGACTTCCATAGAGTGGGAATTGAGAATGAAAAACCCCCAAAATGAAAAGTGAAGGAATAGAATCACCAAACTCCACACTTACTGTTGTGCCCATCTTCTCCAAGGTTTCCTCGTTGATTGGGTACCGCAGTTTCATTTTACGATACAGGGGATGCTTTTCGTAATAATTCACCAGGTCCACCAGGCTCTCAAATTCCGCTGAGCTGCCAAGCATGAAGAGGCGTCCTTCCTGCTGGATCCGGCAGTGTTTAATTTTCCCCTCCGCCCTGGAAGTCATGCACAAGATGTGTTTTGTACATGAGACTAGAAACCCATTTTCATGGTGATTGGTGGCCAGGGAGCCAATTTTCCAAGGGTTTCACAACTTGCTGAATTAATTTATGTTTTTTTGAATGAATCTTCCTGTTTGTTTAAGTTCCTTTTCTGCTCATTAAGAGGAGAGATGTTAGTGCTGGGATTGCAAAACTTCCCCATTTCAGGTACTTGTGACGGTGCCAGGCACTCCCAGGTCAGATATAGCGCAGATTAAAATAAAATAAAGCTTCCTCTATTCAGCTTCCAATGATATGCATCATCCCAAACTCAGAGGAGTGTCTCCTTGTGGACCAGTATAATATTTTTCCATTCCTTACACTAAATATGATGTGGCTTCTTTGAGAGAGATTGTCAAGTTAGTGCTTAATTGGGAGCAGTTTTGTTTTTCATTCTGACAAAACCTAATTCATGCAACCAGAAGACAGATGAGATTTTCATCACATCAAAAGCAAAATATTGCAGATGCTGGAAATCTGAAATCAAAACAGAAAGTGCTGGAAATATTCAGCAGGTCTGAGTTTTTCCAGCATTTTCTGTTTTTATTTTCATCCCATCAGTCTGGACTAGATGTGAACTTGCAGGTAAATGCAAATTGATGACCCTACTGTACCATCTCTCAACTGATATAAATTTTATCTGTTGTTAATATTCATGGTTGACTCATGCAGGGGATTTGAAGAAAAAAATTTTCACCCAGAGGGTGGTTGGAATTTGGAACACACTGCCTGAAGAGACAGTAGAGGCAGGAACCATCGCAACATTTAAGAAGTATTTAGATGAGCACTTGAAACACCATAGCATACAAGGCTACGGGCCAAGTGATGGAAAATGGGATTAGAATAGGTAGCTGCTCGATGGCCGGCACAGACATGATGGGCCGAAGGGCCTGTTTCTGTGCTGTATGACTCTATGATCCATTCAGCAATCTGACTAAAATAAAAGGACCATTTGTGTCGCTTACATAAATATTAATTCAGTCATAATATTCATGATCACTCACCGGAAGGATATGGCATATGAGTTGAGCTCATTCCGTTTGCGCACTAAGAAGGCTCCGTCCCGTGGTACTCTCATGAGCATGTGCTCAGCCTGTAGGCGTGTTAGATTCGCGTGGTACCACCTAATGGAACAATTCATTCATATAATCACATAGCAGAGTTCTCATTTGGCTGTTCAGATAGAGAGGGAGAGGCCCTCATTCTTATAATCATATTCTGATATCACATAACATTCTTAATCACTGAACACCCCCTCATTTTTTTCAGTCTCTGACCTCTCGCCGTTCCTTTTTCTTGTCTAGGACCTCCCAAACCCGCAACCTTCATCACCTAGAGGGTAGCAAGTCCGTGGATACGTCATCACCTCCAAAATCCCCTCAAACTCACAGACCATCCTGACTTGGAGATATATCACCAATCCTTCAATGTTGTTGGGTCAAAATCCTGGAACTCCCTAACTCTATTGTGGGAGCACCTTCACCACGTAGACTGCAACAATTCAAGAAGAAGGCCCACCATCACCTCTCAATGGCAACTAGGGATGGGCAATAAATACCAGCCTTGCCCACATCCTAAAGACATAACCTATACACTGTGGAAAAATTCAACCCTCTCAGTCTTTCCTCCCCTCTTATAATCAACAAGATTTTAAAACCCAAGCTTCATTATTACCAAAACGCTTCTTGATTTAACTCCTATTTTCTTTTACACTCTTCAACTTTGATAGTACCGCATCCTGTGGACCTTAATTAGATGCTTAATCAAAAATACAAAAAAAGCAACCCATTTGTATTGATAAAGCAATCCTTTGAAACATTGTAACCTTCCCACGGAAATATGCATTACAGGATCCCAGCAAAAGCCTAAAGGACCTTCACTTTTCATCTAGGTTTCTCAATTTAAAAAGCTGATATATATATATATATATTCTACATAACACTCACTCTTTGCTTTCATGAGCATTTGGTTGTGGTACTGGGTCAGTCAGTCTCATTTCAAATTCATTACAGCGCAATGGAACCTCCCGGTAATGGCTGATCAGGGTATACAGGCTGTCAAAGACCAGGTTGTCAGTCAGGTAGAACTTTGTGGTGCCAGCTTCTTGTCGCGAATGTATGCGGCAGTGTTGAACCCGCCCCGATCTCCTGTGTGAATGGAATAAATAAGTCAGATCAAAATTAATTGATTGTGGAGAGCAAGTAAAGAACAAAGAACAAAGAACAGTATAGCACAGGAACAGGCCATTCGGCCCTCCAAGCCTGTGCCGATCTTGATGCCTGCCTAAACTGACACCTTCCAGGAGAAATAATTCCCTGGTCCATTGGTCCTTGCTAACTTTTTTTTGCTAAGAATTTCAATCCTAACCAAAGGTCAGTCTCCAAAATGCTCCCACACAGTGCACCATAGAATGCCTCTGAGATTTCACATTTGAATCACATCATTATTGGGATCTGTCAAATGGAGACCAGGCAATACCTGGTGAAAAATATTTTAATATGACCCTTTGATTTGTATTATGGAAGCTACTCTCTCCAATAGCATTCCCTTGCCTTATTTTGATGGCGAGCAAGAAAAAGTTCCTCAGGGTAGTCCTAGGCCCAACCATCTTCAGCTACTTCATCAATCACCTTCCCTCCAACGTAAGGTCAGAAGTGGGGATGTTTGCTGATGATTGCATGGTATTCAGTACCATTCGTAATTCCTCAGATACTGAAGCAGTCCATGCCTGTATGCAGCAAGACCTGGACAACATTCAGGCATGGGCTGATAAGTGGCAAATAACATTCATGCCACACAAGTGCTAGGCAATGACCACCTTGAATAAGAAAGAATCGAACCCCTTGACATTCAACAGCATTAGCATCACTGAATTCTCCACCAACAACATCCTGGGGGTCAACAATGACCAGAGATTTAACTGGACCAGCTATATAAATACTGTGGCTACAAGAGCAGGTCAGATGCTGGGAATTCTGCAGCGAGAAACTTCCCTCGCAACTCCCCGAAGCCTTTCCACAAGGCACATGTCAGGTGTGTGATGGAATATTCTCCACTTCCCTGAATGAGTGTAACACCAACAATACTCAAGAAGCTCTACACCATCCAGGACAAAGCAGCCCACTTGATCGGTACCCCATCCACTACCTTAAACATTCACTTCTTCCAACACCAGTGCACAGTGGCAGCAGCATATACCATCTACAATATGTCCTGCAGCAACTTGGCAAAGGTCCTTCAACAGCACCTTCCAGACCTGTAACTTTTTAGCCCTGTAGGTTAAGACACTTCAAGTGTATATCCAAATTTTTTTATACATGTGAAGGGGGTTCTTACCTCTGCCACCTTTTCAAGCAGTGAGTTCCAGACCCCCACCACCCGCTGGGTGAAAATAATTCTTAACTCTGCTCTAATCCTTCTGCCAATTACTTTAAATCTATGACCTGGGTCTACTAAAGGAAATAGGTCCTTCCTATCCACTCTATCTACGCCTCTCATAATTTTTCATACCTCAATTACATCGCCCCTCCACCTCCACTGTTCCAAAGAAAACAATCTCAGCCAATCCAGTCTTTCCTCATAACTAAATTCTTCATGCTGGGCAACATACCCGTAAATCTCATTTGCACCCTCTCTAGTGCAATGACCAAAATGGTAAGCAGTACTCTAGCAACAGTTTAACTAGTATTTTATAAGGTTCTAGTGTTGCCTCCCTGCTTTTATACTCTATGCCTCAGCCAATAAAGGAAAGTATTGCGTATGCCTTCTTAACCGCCCTATCTACCTGTCCTACTACATCCAGGAATCTGTGGACATGCATTCCAAGGTCCCTCTATTCCTCTACACATCTTAAAATCCTACTATTTATTGTGTATTCCCTTGTTTGCCCTTCCCAAATGCATTACCTCACACTTTTCTGGATTGAATTCGATTTGCCCATCTTTCTGCAGTCTACAGCTTCTTTCCTCATTATCAGCTACACAACCAATTTTTGTATCATTTGCAACCTTCTTAATAATGCCCCCTACATTTAAGTCTAAACCATTGATATATACCATGAAAGGCAAGGGACCCTATACTGAGCCCAATCAACATTTGATGCTACTGTTACCAACCAATCAGTTGAGTGTCACCACATTCATATCGAATGCACAAAAAAATGTTCTTCGGTGCTAGGAATGATACTTCTTTCCATTGTTAACATTAATTACTCTGAGGCCATCTACAACTTCATAGACACAGAATAAATCTCCATAATTTTTCAAATGCTAGCAGAAAAAACTAAACCAGTGGGACATTTCCACTTCCTAATGTAAATTTCTTCATAGATTCTGTAAGTAAATGTTCCAATTAAGTGCTGGTGGTTTGATCCACTTTGAATTGAGTTGAAAGCACCTCAAATTTATTTCACTTTGGAAGCCAATATCAGAGAGGGTGATTTTCATTCCATCATTTTGGGCTTGGACTAAAATCAAATCCTGGTTTAAGAGGTGAATTTAGAGCATGCTAATGATCTGTACCACTCAGCCCTTCTGCATTACCTGTCTCTCTACTCAACAATCCTACTTCTCCCAGGCCTAGCCAATACTGAATATGTAAAATAAATTATTTTAATGATAAATAATTTTCCAGTTTACAGAGCAGGTGATCTCTGCAGATTGAATAGAGATGACAGATTTGCACTTGCCAGCTGTCGGGATAGAATTGCTGGCATCAAACTGTGGCAATGTCATCTTACAATAACATGAATGTGTCAAAATTAAGAAAAGGAAATCATTTGGTTGTTTATATATTTTTTTCCAAAATATACTTTATTCATACAAATCTGTAAAAAAAAACATTACAATACAGTTCAAAACAGCACCAAGTCGACAATACAAAGATGCAAAGGAGATCAGTTTCCTTCAATACAGGAGCAAGTTGCCTCACAACCCTTCCATTTCATTTTACATGCCATGTACATTTTGCAGCAAACCCATATTTTCTGGATACAGCCCGAGAGGTTTTCCATGGATCCAGCCCTTCAGTTCACCTTGGTGGGGGGACCTTACACTGTGGTCTTTCCCCATTGAGCCTTTGCCGCGGCTGCCCCAAGCTTTAGTGCATCCCTCAGCATGTAGTCCTGGACCTTGGAATGTGCCAGTCTGCAACACTCGGTCGTGGACAACTCTATGCACTGGAAGACCAGCAAGTTTCGGGCAGACCAAAAAGCGTCTTTCACCGAATTGATAGTCCTCCAGCAGCAGTTGATGTTTATCTCGGTTATTTATTTATTTTAATTTCCAAAATATACTTTATTCGTAAAAAACTGTAAAAAAATACATCACAAACCAGTTCAAAACAGCACCAAGTCAACAATACAAAGAGTGCAAAGGAGATCAGTTTCCTTCAATACAAGGAAGGGTTGTGAGGCAACTCACACATTTCATTTTACCTGCCATGTACTTTTTGCAGCAAACAAATATTTTCTGTATACAGCCCGAGGGGTTTTCCATGGATCCAGCCCCACAACTGAACATGTTTTCAAAACATGCTAAATAAGAAAGGTTACACTGATACCATGTGGTGAAATTCTCACACTTTTTGGTCTATTTGTGGTGCATAACCAGGGCAAATTAAATTTTGTGTTTGGAAATTGGGTAGAATCCACTTTTTCTAGATTTCTGAATTGCTCCCTGAGTTCCCTGCCCCTTTTGGCCCTTCCTGCGATCCACCCACCGAATTCCAAATGCCTTCATTTGCATACATAATAATGAGGCCCTGCGGTGCTACAGCCTCAAGTATCCTGTTTTTCCACTCACATTGAACTCAGGTAACTTAGAGAATTAGGTACTTAGGTACAAGGTGCAGCTGGTACCAGGATCAGCTGAGACAGGTAGAAGTATGGAGATTTAGAACCTTGACAGTGTGAAGAGTTTCACTGACGATTACTGCTGCTCTGAATTTTTTTTTGCAGAGATTTTTTTAATGTCATTGTGCCTATACAGACCTCTTATTGCTTCTGGCAGGGTCAGACCACCAGCATTCCCACATTCCTTACCCGAAGTGAGAGTTACTCAAGGAGCAGGGATGGCATTCACTTTTTCTGTGCATTATGATTGAACCTGGAGGAGCAGCACATGATGAAGCAAAGGAGAATCAGGTAGCATTTAGGGAATATGCAGTCTGCTAAATATTATCAGCACCCCTCCACCCCCCCCCCCCCCCCACCACCTTCAGAATATACAGGGAGCATAGGTCATATAAAGACCTTACTAAGGAGATATGTATGAAAAGAGTGTGCATCATCAAAAAGGCAATAGGGCAGCCCTGCCACATGCGGAACTACCCACATTGCTCTCTCTCACTCTGGTTTGCAAAGTGACTGCCACACTCAACCTGTATGATACTGGTTCATTTCAGGCAATCTCTGTGATATCACCCAGGCTGCAATACTGACACCTGCTCACCAGGTGACTGACCCCCTTTGCAGCAGAACTGGAGGAATTCATTACCTCTGGCACCGCAACAATGCAGCAGCAGAAAGAGGGTGAAGAGTGTGTGGTGCTCTGGGTCGTCAAGCAAGAAACGGGAGAGTGTCCAGTATGCTACCATGGCTGCCCTGGTGAGGTCATTGAACTACTTGCGATACTGGCCTGCAGACTTGGCGCAGCTCTGTTCAAGTGACAGTTTACTGTGATGGTGACCCTGCAGTCAGTGTCTCCTGGTGTCAGTTTTCTCAAGGAGGGCTTCCAGGTATCAATCTGTGAAATTATGGAATCATTTTGCATTCTTTTGTGCCATTCCCTGCTGCCTAGTTTGGTTGTGTATGTCAGCTGCTCCTCTGGTTGACATTTTTGAAAGGTACAAAAAAAAGTCTAATAAGACATGCAGCAAAGTTACCTGAGAGTGAAATGAATGAGTCAAACATCACTTTTCTTATTTGGTTTATCCAGTAGTTTGCTGCTGCAGTGTTCAGCCAGAACAATCATTTTAAAGACTGCACTGTAATCTCTATCTACTCTGGCAGATGACATCAATTTTATATGGGATTTACACCAATCACTACTACGATGAGTATACAAATGAGCTGACCCAGAAATCCTTGTATAAGTACCTCTCCAGACCAAATCTTTGTTCATTGGTGTAAAAGAGGCTCTATCTGACCATATGGAAAATCCTTGGAAAAGTCTGTCTGCTGAATTGGGCTATACAAATGTTAGGAACTCAATTTTATTTGACTTCACATCTAGGTGTTACCTACCAGAAAGACAGGGTGTAATCACCCACAAATGTCTCGCTCTCCCGCACAAGGAAGGTGCCATCCTTTCCGCCGGTCTCCGTGCAGTACTCATGGAGAAGCTTCTCAGCTATCTGACGACCATCTCGCCCGCCACCGAGTTTCCCATGAAACCACTTCTCACTGAAGTGCAGATCATTGTTGTTGAACTCCTGCTGAAAACCACAAACCACAGCAAAGTGTAACTAACCATCTGACACCAGGCCTGATAATAAGATACTCAATGCATGGCTCAGGGCAGTGTCACTCACTAATTGTTGGTGGAGGGTGACAAAATCCAACCAATATCTTGATTGAATCTAGTTCTCTTGAATGCTGCCCCACAGAGTAATAGATGTGGATACATGCCTCTGATTTCCCCACCCAATCAGGCATTGTCATTAGGCACTTTTCCATAGAAAGGGGAACAAAAACTAGGACCAATAATCTTTAATAACTGGTTATATTTTAATAGGGCCCCTTCACACATTCAGGAAGCTGAGACGATCCTCTTGCATTTTTGAAATTTCATCCCAAATATTTTTCCTCATGTTCACTGCCAAAGACCACAAACCTACTCCATTACTAAGTAAGCCTGGAGTCAACAAAAAAATTTGTCACTGTATATGACCAAACCCACAACGTCTACCACCTAGAAGGAGAAGGCAGCAGATGCATGGGAACACCACCACCTGCAAGTTCCCCTCCAAGCCACATACCATCCTGACTTGGAACTATATCGCTGTTCCTTCACTGGTGCTGGGTTAAAATCCTGGAACTCCCTTCCTAACAGCACTGTGGGTATGCCTACCCCGCATGGACTGTAGTGGTTCAAGAAGGCAGCTCACCACCACCTTCTGAAGGGCAATTAGAGTTGGGCAATAAATGCTGGCCTAGCCAGCGATGCCCATATCCCATGAACGAATAAAACAAAACATACTAGTTATATCACATGCTGTTCTTGACTTTGGAAAATAGTACAATAAACATTCTATAAAGCTCTGGCATAAGCTAGAAACTACCAAGTAGATGTATTATCTAGCCCAGTACCGTAACTGTTATACTATCCTGCTCCCTAATGTAGCATGCCAACTACAGTTTGAAGATTACAGACTGAAATCCAAACTCGGCATTCAAATTATGAAGAGATCAATCAGACTTTTCTCTCCAGGCTAATGGCATCCTTGAGACACTCATTAGCCACAGATGGTAGAGAAAAAAATAAGATTGCAGTTCCCTTGATGGCTCAATGGGTAATTTCACCGTATGATGTGACACTGAGTCAAGCAGGCCAGAAAGATCCCAAGTTCCATGTGCTATGATACCTGATTTCAGACAAAGGATACTATAAGGGGACTAGTGTTGGCCTCGGCACTTGGGCAAGGGAAGGGAGTGGCTCCTTCAGAGAAAGTATGTGTGCACAGCTCTCTGATGAGGATAGAGATCAGGCTCGGCTCTGACACTCTCCCTCGCATTCACCATCCAGCCTCAGGAGTGATCATTAAAGTGGAATATAGCTGTCGCCAGTGCAGCTGTACTGCAGAGTGAGTTAGTACCTTCAGGAAAGAAGGGTTAAAAAAATGGTGGTGTACCTCTTTCTGTTCTTCTTCCTCTTCATCTTCATTGTTCTGGTACCTGGATGTTTCCTCAGAGTAATAGATTTTATTACTAGTCAGGACAAAGTAATGTGGGCTCCAGTTCTGCAAAGAATGAACAAAAGTCATTGATTCTCACCTTCCCCAACTCTTGTACCAACGGCATTTCAAATGACCCTAGGGGATGGTTTTCCTTTTAAGTAAGTCAGTGTAAGGGCTCGGTGGAGGGGAAGTGCTTACCAGAAATTAGTGTACAAGTTTCTCATGATTTCCCATGCATTCTGTGAGCTGCTTGTGTCCAATCTGCCAATTTCTTATGTCCAGGCACTAGCGTATTTGTTTCTTCTATGGTGCATGGTAGTTGTTCTAAATATACCCTTCAGTAATTTAGTTAAGGTATTGTGATCCTGACCTGATTTACCCTGAGGTTCTGGATTCACCCTATCTATCTGCACTAATTAATAACTTTTAGACTTGTATGGGATTTCTTCCCTTAACCTTGTTGTCTGCAGGTTTTGAACATAGAAATACAGAAAAATAGGAGGAGTAGGCCATTCGGCCCTTTGAGCCTGCTCTGCCTTTCAATACGATCATGGCTGATCATCCAAACTCAGTAACCTCAGTAACCGCTTTCTCCCCGTATCCCTTGATCCCATTAGCCCTAAGAACTATATCTAACTCTTTCTTGAATATATTTAATGATTTGGCCTCAACTGCTTTCTGTGGTAGAGAATTCCACAGGTTCACCACTCTCTGGGTGAAGAAATCTCTCCTCATCTCAGTCCTAAATGGCTTACCCCTTATCCTTAGACTGTGACCCATGGTCCTGGACTCCCCCGCCATTGGGAACATCCTTCCTGCATCTAGTCTGTCCAGTCTTGTTAGAATTTTGTAGGTTTCTATGAGATCCCCTCTCATTCTTCTAAACTCTAGCAAATACAAGCCAGTCGACCCAATTTCTCTTTATACGTCAGTCCTGCCACCCCAGGAATCAGTCTGGTAAACCTTCGCTGCACTCCCTCCATAGCAAGAACATCCTTCCTCAAATAAGGAGACCAAAACTGCACACAATACTCCAGATGTGGTCTCACCAAGGCTTTGTATAATTGCAGCAAGACATCCTTGCTCCTGTACTCGAATCCTCTCGCTATGAAGGCCAACATACCATTTGCCTTCTTAACTGCCTGCTGCACCTGCATGCATACTTTCAGCGACTGGTGCACAAGGACACCCAGGTCTCGCTGCACCTCCCCTTTTCCCAATCTATCGCCATTCATATAATAATCTGCCTTTCTGTTTTTGCCACCAAAGTGGATAACCTCACATCTATCTGCATTATACTGCATTTTTGCTATGTATTTGCCCACTCACTCAACCTGTCCAAATCACACTCGAGCTTCTCTGCATCCTCCTCACAGCT
Source organism: Heterodontus francisci (assembly GCF_036365525.1). Classification (NCBI taxonomy): domain Eukaryota; kingdom Metazoa; phylum Chordata; class Chondrichthyes; order Heterodontiformes; family Heterodontidae; genus Heterodontus; species Heterodontus francisci. The sequence continues at coordinate 49,191,522 of NC_090375.1, forward strand.
CACACTCCCACCCAGCTTTGTGTCATCTGCAAACTTGGATATATTACATTTAATTCCCTCATCTATACCATTAATATATATTGTAAGTACCTGGGGTCCTATCACTGATCCCTGCGGTATCCCACTAGTCACTGCCTGCCACTCGGGAAAACATCTCTCATCTTTCCTCATAGCTCATCACCTTTACACTTGAGATCAGACTTGTGGCTTTTCTTTAAACTCTCGCCAAAGGATGATGTTCAGAAGAACATGGGTTGTATGTACCCAGATTTCCAAAATGGAATTTTGAAGGCATGGAACTAAAAAATGGCCACTTGGCCTGTTCTTTCATAGACTATGGGCTGAATTTTATGGGGTCTAAAAGAGCGGATAGGAGATGGGGGTATCTTAAAAATTGGGGATGGGATGCGCTCACCCAGAAACTAAACTTTGTGACATCGGTTCCACATTTTATAAGCGGCAGGAAAGATGGAGGGTGGAGTTGCCACTACAATGTGGCAGGACTTCAATATAGCTCGTTGAGAAGTAATTAAGCTGAATTTGCATAGACCTGAATGTGATTTTACAGGGAATTTTGAATTCAACAAACAGTGCAAGGGGATCACGGGGCTTCAAATCCCTGACCGGTTAAAGCTAGCAGCCATGAGGCGAGGCTGCAGTCCCGCCTCTGGAAGTCGGCTATTGTGAGAGTGTTTTTTGGCTAGAAGGGAAGAGTGGGGAGCGGAGGCCATCGCCGGCCAGCAGTTGGAGGTCTCTAAGGGTGGGGTCTGCTTAGGATGGTGGGCATTCTTCAACGGATGCAAAGAGACATTGGCACGCAATCTACAAGGCAGGACTGAATGCAGGTCTGGCAGGCCTTTAAAAATTGCAGCAGCACCTGCCTCTCCTTCAGGTGATGCTGAGATCGGTGACTCGTGTCCTGTCCCTGCTCGAGTATTGGATGTGCCCCACATATCCAGACCATTAATTAGCCAGCCACCTTATGATCTGCTTCTGGTGCTGCTGCCGAGAAACGCGCCACGCACACGTATTTCAGCCCTAAGTATAATCAGTTCTAGCAACACAGTGGGTCACAAACAGAAATCCACTGTTTTCCTATAGTAATTGCAGGGGAAAACTCATTGCTGCTTTCATCAACTGTGAAATGACATTAGCAGAAACATCAGAGAAGACTGTGATTATGTTATCTTGTTTGGGAATCGGGACAAGATGGGAGGAAAAGTTGGTTGTCTTTCACCTCCAACCCCAACCTCTCTTTCACTGATGTAAGCTTTTTTCCTCTGTTTGGCCAATACTACTTTAGTCTTTTTCTTCCCAAGCTCCAAATCAGCCATTCTTCACACACTTGCTCCTCCCTACATTCTCACTATGTTGAAATCAAGACTCATCACACTACTCCACGTCATCACTTTCCATCACTTCAAAATTGTTGAAGCTCTTACCTTCCTCAGTCTTTCCTTCCTTCTCCAATCTTCAAATTTGTAAAACCCAAGCATGACCTCATCAAATTACTACTTTTTGATTTACTATAATTGCAATTCAGACCTTTGTTCTTAACTTAATTTTTTCAATTAAAAAAAGTCAGTGGGACTAGGAAAGAGGAATAGAACAATACCAGCAGTAGTAGTGAGGAGGGGACGGCACTTACGTGATCAATGGGGTCCTCTAAATACAGGATTCCATTTTTAATAGAGTTGCTTATGTCATTTTCTGAGTAGCTGGCTGATGAGACCTCTTCGTACAGATTTCCTTCCACCAGTTTCTTGTGCTTTAAACCAACAACAAAAAAGTATAACATATGAGCGTTATCTTGTGAGACAATGTACCAGGTTGGTAAGCTGAAGCAAGCACAGTGCCGGGATGACCTCAGTGGATGGTCATTTTTCCTAAAAGAAATTTCTAATGAAACTTAAAAAAACTATGAAGCACCTCCCTGAAAGATCAATGTGTATTTGAGTCATCTGGACTGGAAGGCTGCAGGTCTCTGCCCAGTAGCACTGGGGTGCTACATGTGGCCTCTGTATTCCTAGACTATAGGTCAGGAAACCAGCCAGGGTTCCTGCTGAAAAGTGCACTTGTGCAGATATCAAATGAGGACAAAATCAGGCTTTGTTGGATTGACACTTCCCACAATTAATAGCTTAATTTTGAAGCACGTAGGGTAGGCAGTACCATGCAGGGTGGTTTAGCAGCATCTCAGTCCACCAGGTGTAAATAGCAGTTACAGTAGCATCTGCTGTGGAGGCTCTCAGAGGCCCTACAGGCAGTCTGTACTTCCTGCATGAGTTCTCAAACTGCTGCCGTAGACGCCTAGGTAACAGATTGAAGAGGGAGGCCTCCTTCAGCCTTCAAAGAACTGGGGTTGATTTGGACAAGAGCATACCCTGGAGCTTTATTGATCTCACTGACACCATTACGTCTTCTCGCCTATATATTGGTGGCCAAGTGGACAGAGTTACCAGCTCCAGTAGCATGACTGGAATGGGCAAGGTGATGCTGCTGCTCTCTCACAAGAGCACAAAAATTAGGAGTAGGAGTAGGCCATACGGCCTCTCGAGCCTTCTGCGCCATTCGATAAGATCATGGCTGATCTGATTGTGGCCTCAACTCCACTTTCCTGTCTGACCCCCCCATAACCTTTGACTCCCTTGTTGATCAAAAATCTATCTAATTCAGCCTTGAATCTATTCAATGACCCAGCTTCCACTGCCCCTCTGGGGAAGAGAATTCCTCAAGCTAACGACCCTCTGGGAGAAAAAAATTCTCCTCATTTCAGTCTTAAATGCGACACCCTTAATTTTTAAACTGTGTCCCCTATTCTAAACTCCCTCACAAGGGGAGACATCCTCTCAGCATCCACCCTGTCACATTCCCTCAGGATCCTATATCTCTCAATAAGATCACTTCTCATTCCTCTAAACTCCAATGGGTATAGGCCCAACTTGCTGAACCTTTGTTCATAAGATAAATCCTTCATCCCAGGAATCAGTCAAGTGAACCTTCTCTGATCTGCTTCTAATGCAATTATATCCTTTCTTAAGTAAGGAGACCAAAACTGTACACAGTACTCCAGATGCGGTCTAAGGCCCTGTACAGCTGTAGCAACATTTCCCTATTTTTATACTCGATTCCCCTTGCAATAAAGGCCAACATTCCATTTGCCTTCCTAATCACTTGCTGTACCTGCATACAAAATTTTTGTGATTGATGTACCAGGACACCCAGATCCCTCTGTACCATAGAGTTATGCAATCTCTCTCCATTCAAATAATATACAGCTTTTCTATTTTTCATGCCAAAGTGGACAAGTTCACATTTTCCCACATTATACTCCATCTGCCAAATTTTTGCCCACTCACTTAACCTATCTAGACACTTTTGTAGATTCTTTATATCCTCTTGACAGCTTACTTTCCTACCTATCATTATGTCATCAGCTACCATACATTAGGTCCCTTCATCCAAGTCATTGATATTGATTGCAAATAGTATGGATTCGCCCACTGGCCCCTTCCATTGATTGCCTGTTTGTGGCACCAAAAGAGGTGCAACTGCCAGAGGTCCAATTCAGGACTTAACTGCTGTGAGAAAAGGGCCAAGAGGCTCCTACTGCAACAGTCAAGCACCATACTCATACTTGCCATTCTTAAGCGAACAACATGGTTGGACTTAAAAGTTCACACAATTACACTAATGAGAACCATGTCAATAATAAGTACTATAGACACACACCAAATGGGATTTCCTGAAAATTATGATAGCATGAAGGTGATTGTGCATACAGACATTGTTCTTAGCAAGGTCATAGAATCATAGAACAGTATGGCACAGAGGGAGGCCATTCGGCCATTGAATCTGCATTGGCTCTTTGGAAGGGCAATCCAGTTAGTCCCACTTTCCTGCTCTTTCAACATCCCATCATTTTTTCTGTTTAGATATTGTTACAAAAGTGCTTTTTTAAAGGACTTATAGTTGAATTATGGACATTGATTCATCTGGAAGCTTGAAGAGATGCTAAACTTTGTGTTTTGTTTAAAAAAATGAAGTCACCAGAAGATTCCTGGACTTGGCTTGTAAAACAAGTCCTTACTGGAAGGCACCTGTTTTCAGATAAAATACCAGCAGAGAGCTTGTTGTTTTGACTTGGGAGTGACAGAAATGATAGGTCAAAGTGACAAGCATTAAACTTAAGGAAAAAGCATATAATTGTGCAAAGATGAGTGGCAGGTCAGAATATCAAGAATGACTAAAAGGTTAATCAGGAGTAAGAAATTAGAGTATGAGAGGAAGCTAGCTAGAAACGTAAAAATGGATAGCAAGAGTTTCTACAGGTATTTAAAAAGGAAAAGTATAAGTAAAGTGAGTGTTGGTCCTCTAGAGAGTGAGAATGGGGAGTTAATAGTAGATAATAAAGAAATGGTGGATGAAATGAACAAATATTTTGCTTCTGTCTTCACTATAGAGGATACAAAAAACATTCCAGTAATAGCTGTAAATCAGGAGGTGGAAGGAAGAGAGGCACTTGCTGAAATTACAATCACCAGGGAAGCGGTACAGACCAAACTAATGGAGCTGCGGGCTGACAAGTCCCTGGGTCCTGATGGGCTTCATCCTAGGCTCTTAAAAGAGGTGGCTAATGAAGTAGTAGATGCATTGGTGTTAATTTTTCACAATTTGCAAGATTCTGGAAATGTTCCATCAGACTGGAAAGTAGCAAATATAACCCTCTATTCAAGAAGGGGGAGAGGCAGAAAACAGGTAACTATAGGCTAGTTAGCTTGACGTCTGTCGTGAGGAAGGTGTTAGAATCGATCATTAAGGAGGCTATAGCAGGGCACTTAGAAAAACTCAAGGTAATTGGGAATAGTCAGCATCGTTCTGTGAAAAGGAAACCATGTTTAACCAATTTATTGGAGTTCTTTGAAGGAGTAGCATGTGCTGTGGATAAAGGGGAGCCCATTGATGTACTGTACTTGGATTTCCGGAAGGCAATTGACAAGGTGCCACATAAAAGATTATTGTGCAAAGTAGGAGCTCATGGTGTAGGGGGTAACATATTAGCATGGATAAAAGATTGGCTGGCTGGCAGAAAACAGTGTATGCATAAATGGTTCCTTTTCTGATTGGCAGGATGTGACAAGTGGAGTCCCGCAGGGGTCTGTGCCCGGTCCTCAACTTTTTATAAATTATATCAATGACTTAGATGAGGGGAGCGATGGTATGGTAGCTAAATTTGCAAATGTCACAAAGATAGGTCGTAAAGTATGTTGTGAAGAGGACATAAGGAGGTTGCAGACTGATATAGATAGGTTGAGTCAGTGGGCAAAAATCTGGTAGATGGAGTATAATGTGGGAAAATGTGAAGTTGTTAACTTTGGCAGGAAGAATAAAAAAGCAAAGTATTTCTTAAATGGGAACGACTGCAGAATTCCAAGGTGCAGAGGGATCTAGGTGTTCTAGTGCATGAGTCACAAAAGTATGCAGGTACAGCAAGTAATAAAGAAGGCTAATGGATTGCAATCCTTTATTAAGAGAAGAATTGAAAATAAAAGTAAGGATTTTATGCTTCAGTTATATAGGACATTGGTGAGACCACATCTCAAAATAATGTGTGCAGTTTTGGTCTCCTTATTTAAGGAAGGATGTAAATGCATTGGAGGCGGTTCAGAGGAGGTTTACTAGATTGATACCTGGAATGAGCGGGTTGTCGTATGAGGAAAGGTTGGACAGACTGGCTTTGTTTTCACTGGAGTTTAGAAGAGTGAGGGGAGACTTGATTGAAGTATATAAGATGCTGAACGGTCTTGATAGGGTGAATGTGGAGGGAATGCTTCCTCTTGTGGGTGAGTCCAGAACTAGGGGGCACTGTTTTAAAATTAGGGGTCGCCCTTTTAGGACAGAGACAATGAGGAATTTTTTCTCAGAGGGTTGTGCGACTTTGAAATTCTCTGCCTCAGAAGGTGGTGGAGGCGGGGTCATTGAATATTTTTTAAGGCGGAGGTAGATCGATTCTTGTTAGGCAAGGGAATCAAAGATTATCAGGGGTAGATGGGAGTGTGGAATTCGAGATAGAAACAGATCAGCCATGATCTTATTAAATGGCGGAGCAGGCTCAACGGGCTGAATGGCCTACTTCTGCTCTTAATTTGTATGGTCGTACAGGTCAAGATTTATAGAGGTCAGGATGCTTGGCTTCTCGAATGGTTTCACTTTAAATTATTACAAAATCCAGTGGTTTTTGGCTGCCAGGAAAAACCCAGCTCATCTCTTTCTCTCCCTTTGAAAGAAACCCTATGTGTCCAGAGTGTCAGTCTCCTCTTTCCTCTTGTATTTGAAGAAACGCTGCTTATTGAATGTGTGGGAACTGAAACACCTGTTGCCTCATTTCTTGGAAAGCCTACCCAAACTGATCTTCAACATCGCCTGGAAAGAACTGTTCTCAGAAGTGACCAACTGTTGATGAGCTTACACCTAACCACTAGTTCTTCATTTATCTCTTCTCCTTTCATTCTTGGTGATGATGTGCTTTGTGAGTTCATAAAAGAAAAGACGGAAAGACGCACATGAAGATATTGACAAAGCTATTTAAAGCTGGCACAAGACGTTTCAGCATCAGCAGCAGTTTATTCAAACAACCCGATGGATGTTGAATTAAACATGGCAGGCAAATTCAAGCGACAGGCAGCATTCCTGCCACAATGAGTTACCATCTCACCTACCTTTATCAGAATTTTTTTCTTCAGCTGATTGGGGGATGGGAGTTCATCTGCATTGATGTCCACGGGTTTGGTCAGCAACATATCCCCAAAGACCTTCTTGAAATGAGATGCCATGTTTCGCTGCTGCACAACACTGCAATGGTCTTCAATGGAGAGGATTATGGGATACCTACCAGGTAAACACTTGAAATCAGTAACAGCCTGTGTAATATTGGCTGATGTTAACTGTTCCCATACTAATTTTAATAAATATAAATGGATTACCTAAATATTTGAGATGCAGACACATTATTTAAAAAAAAAAGACCATATTTTATAGAATTCACTGTCAGCTGGGCTCAGTGATTTAGATGGCTGTGTGTTCCAGCCCCACCCCAGGACTTAAACACATTACCATTACTTCAATGCAGGACTGAGAAAATGATAGTTTGTCTCAGCTCCATAGGAGCAAAATGTTCTGTTAGTGCCCAGGACATCATTTATCTCTCAACTAACATCACCAAATATAGATTATCTGATCATTGATCTCATTTGCTGTTTGTAGGACCTTGCTGTAAACAAATTGGCTCTCGCATTTGTCTACATAACAATTGTGTCTTTACTTCAAAATGGATCAATTAGTTAAGTACTTGGATGAGGATGTGAAAGACGCTTTAAAAATGCATTTCTTTATTTTGAGTTATCCTTTAGTGGCAATTATGCACTGATACCATGTCATCTATAAGGAGCTCTCACAGCAGTCGCACTGCCTCAAATTTTCCCTTCACTGGCAGAAATGACGATGGGAGTGGGTAAAGGGAAAATGAGAATTCCACCTACTCATTGTTTGTGCCCCTGACCTTGGGACATTTAAATATTTTGGATTGGGACTGATGCCATTTAATGCATAGCTGAGGTGCCCTCCTCAGGTAAGATGAGGACGATTCCTACAGCATCTTACCGAGAGCAAATTGGCCCGCCGTACCAGACCTTTTAAAAGTTAAAATTCCTTCCGACTCTAAAATTAACTCTTCTGAGCACAACCATGTTTTTAAAAGATAAAGACAAGGCTAAGTTTAGTAATTTAAATGTCATATTTATTATATTTAGAACTGTTAATGAAGAATGGCTTTCAATACCTTTGACACAATAAAATATTCTAAAATATCTCCCAGACACCGAGCGATGATAGGACAAGGAAGATGGTGTGGTGACCAAAAGCGAATCAAAGAGATTAATTTTCAAAGAGTTGAGAAAGGCAGCTTGGTCTGCTGGAGGTATTTGGAAATTGTATTCCAGTGTATGGGGGACACCTGTAGGACTAGGGATTGAAAAGAAAGCAGAGTTGAGATGAGGGTGCAAGCAGGAACACAGGACTGGAACAAGAAATGCAAGGCGATGAAGCAACTTATAGATGAAGACAAAGGATTTTGAAATCAATGTGCTGGAAGAAAGGGAGCCAATGGAGTTTAGTAAATAGAAGAGATAGAGGAGCAAGACTTAGTCCAGAATGTGGAGTTTGAAAGTCAATTTAGGGTGAAACAAGACACCAAGGTTGTACAACATTGGGCTCTGTCTGAGTGAGCAGCCAGGAACAGGCGCTTCTGGTACGAGCCAAATAGGATACCTTCAGTCTTACCAATGTTGAGGTGCTTAAAGGTGGCTAAGCAACTGGGTATCCGAGTAGCGGTAACGGCAACGAGGTAGAGCTGGGTGTTGTCAGCATACATGTGAAAATTGATCCTATATCTACAATTGATTTTATTGATGAGCAGTATAGAATGAGGAAAAGAGGGGGCTAAGGATGGAGCCTTGAGACACATGTGAGGCAATTGTGTGGGGGCAGGGAAAGAAACCATTACAGAAGACATGATGGATTATTTTTAGAGAGATAAGAGAGGAACTAAGATAAACCAGAGTCCTGGAGGTAAACACAAAGGAGATGGAGGAGGATGGAATAGCTGATTGTATTCAATGCCCTGGGATGTCAAGGAGGCCAAGAAAGGATTGAGGAGAGTTGAAAAGAGAATGAAGGGAAAAGTAGTTGCAGAGCTGTTTGAAAACCTTAAAGAAGAAGGAGAGACCAAAGATAAGCTGATAGTGGACGGGGACACAGAGACTGACAGTAATTTGTTTCAAGGAAAACTCAAGTTTGATGCAATCTGAAACTAGTTTGAGGAACTCTTTGGAATTAATGAACATTTAAACCACTTGGTTGCAAAATTATACAGAGTCTCTTCCCAAATTGTAACTTACTCTGAGATGATGAAGGCATGCTCCTTTATTGTGTACAGCACATCCAGGAATTTGATTTTGGAGGTAAGAGTGTGCCCGTGGTAAATAATTGGCAGGTCATCTGGACCGTCCCAGCAGTCCACTGCAAAACAGATCATCAATCAATTACAAGATGGATTTATTTAAATGAGTCTTTGATTTCAACAAGAGGTGTAGCTTATCCTTTGGCAAAATGCAGTCCTTCAGTAAATTGAATCTGTCATTATGGCTGATCGGAAGAGAACAGTAGGAGACATTAAATAGGCATCTAACCATTAATTAACATCCGGTGAAGGGACTGAATTGTAATAGAAAGTGATATCCTTGTGCATTTCTTTCCCCACCCCTCTTCCTTTCATGTAGCATGACATGCAGCCTTGCCAACCCTGCAACGTCCTCCTCACTAACATCTAGAGACTTGTGCCAAAATCAAGAGAGCTGTCGCACAGACTAGTCAAGTAACAGTCTCACATAGTCATACTCACATAATCATACATTACAGTCAATGTTCCTGTCTTCGTCATTGTCAACCCTGCGTACGTCCTGTTCCATCAGCAGGACAGATCCACTAGAGAGGGTGACACAGTCATACACAGTCAACATTGAATCTGGGCCCCATGAAGTATCATGGCATCAGGTCAAATATGGCCAAAGAAACCTCTTGCTGATGACCACCAAGGTCCTCCCTCAGCTGCCATGATGAACACCACTTGGAAGAAGCACTGAGGGTAGCAAGGGCACAGAATGTATTCTGGATGGGGGACTTCAATACCCAATATCATGAAGAGTGACGCCGTAGCGCCACTACTGATTGAGCTGGCTGAGTCCTGAAGGACATAGCTGCCAAACTTGGTGAGTTGCTACAATGCAAGGCCCCGCATGGCAGACTGGTGCAAAAGGTGAAGTCACATGGGATCAGAGGTGAGCTGGCAAGATGGATACAGAACTGGCTCGGTCATAGAAGACAGAGGGTATCAGTGGATGGGTGTTTTTCTGAATGGAGGGATGTGACTAGTGGTGTTCCGCAGGGATCAGTGCTGGGACCTTTGCTGTTTGTAGTATATATAAATGATTTGGAGGAAAATGTAGCTGGTCTGATTAGTAAGTTTGCGGACGACACAAAGGTTGGTGGAGTTGTGGATAAAATGAGGATTGTCAGAGGATACAGCAGGATATAGATCGGTTGGAGATTTGAGCGGAGAAATGGCAGATGGAGTTTAATCTGGACAAATGTGAGGTAATGCATTTTGGAAGGTCTAATGCAGGTGGGAGGTATACAGTAAATGGCAGAACCCTTAGGAGTATTGACAGGCAGAGAGATCTTGGCGTACAGGTCCACAGGTCACTGAAAGTGGCAACGCAGGTGGATAAGGTAGTCAAGAAGGCATACGGCATGCTTGCCTTCATCGTTCGGGGCATAGAGTATAAAAATTGGCAAGTCATGTTGCAGCTGTACAGAACCTTAGTTAGGCCACACTTAGAATATTGCGTGCAATTCTGGTCGCCACACTACCAGAAGGACAAGGAGGCTTTGGAGAGGGTGCAGAAGAGGTTTACCAGGATGTTGCCTGGTCTGGAGGGCATTAGCTATGAGAAGAGGTTGGAAAAACACGGATTGTTTTCACTGGAACGACGGAGGTGGAGGGGCGACATGATAGAGGTTTACAAAGTTATGAGCGGCATGGACAGAGTGGATAGTCAGAAGCTTTTTCCAAGGGTGGAAGAGTCAGTTACTAGGGGACATAGGTTTAAGGTGCGAGGGGCAAAGTTTAGAGGGGATGTGCAAGGCAAGTTTTTTACACAGAGGATGGTGAGTGCCTGGAACTTGCTGCCAGAGGAGGTGGTGGAAGCAGATACGATAGCGACGTTTAAGAGACATCTTGACAAATATATGAATAGGAAGGGAATAGAGGGATTTGGGCCCTGGAAGTGCAGAAGGTGTTAGTTTCGGCAGGCATCAAGATCGGCGCAGGCTTGGAGGGCCGAATGGCCTGTTCCTGTGCTGTACTGTTCTTTGTTCTTTGTAGATAGTACACACTGCAGCCAATTAGCGCAGGTGGTAGAGGAAGTGAATGTTTAAAGTGGTGAAGTTCTGATGAAAGGTCACAGATATGAAACGTTAACTCTGCTTTTGTCTCCACAGATGCTGCCAGACCTGCTGACTATTTCCAGCACTTTCTGTTTTTATTTAAAGTTGTGGATGGGGTGCCAATCAAGCGGGTTCCTTTGTCTTGGATAATATCGAGCTTCTTGAGTGTTGTTGCGGCTGCTTATCCAGACAAGTGGAGGTTATTTCATTACACTCCTGACTTGTGCCTTGTAAATGTGGGTCGGCTTTTGAGAGTCAGGAGGTGAGTTACTCATTGCAGAATACCCAGACTCTGACTTGCTCTTGTAGCCATAGTATTTATGTGACTGGTCCAGTTAACTTTTTGGTCAATGGTGACCCCCAGGATGTTGATGCTGGGGGATTCAGTGATGGCAAAGCTGTTGAATGTGTTGGTAAGGTTCTTTCTTGTTGGAGATGGTCATTGCCTGGCACTTGTGTAGCATAAATGTCACTTGCCACTTATCAGCCCAAGCCAGAATGTTGTCCAGGTCTTGCTGCATGCAGGCATGGACTACTTCAGCATCTGGGGAGTTGATCTGATACATTGGTTGTGGGATTGCTTAGCTCTGTCTATAGCATGCTGCTTCCGCTGTTGGCACCTCATTTTTAGGTAAGCCTGGTGATGCTCCTGACATGCTCTTCTGCACTCCTGATTGAACAGGGTTGATCCCCTGGCTTAGTAGTAATGTCGAGTGAGCGATATGCCAGGCCATGAGGTTACAGATTGTGGTGGAATACAATTCTGTTGCTGTTGATGGCCCACAGCACCTCATGGATTTCCAGTTTTGAGCTGCAGGCCTGTTCTAAATCTAGCATGATGGTAGTGCCACACAACACAATGAAGGGTATCCTCAGTGAGAAGAAGGGATTTTGTCCACAAGGACTATGCAGTACTCCCTCCTAACAATATTGTAATGGGCAGATGCATCTGCAAAAGGTAGATTGGAGAGGACGAGGTTAAGTAGGTTTTTCCCCTCATGGTGGTTCTCTCACCATCTGCCACAAGGCTTCTTCGACAGCATCACCGAAACCTGCGAGGCTACCATCAAGAAGGATAGGGGCAGCAGATGCATGGAAACACCATGATATGCAAGTTCCCTTCCAAGTCACACACTATCCTGACTTGGAACTATCATCGCTGGACCAAATCCTCGAGCTCATTCCCTAACAGCACTGTGGGTGTATCTACACCACATGGACTGCAGCGGTTCAAGAGGCACCTTCTCAAGGGCTATTAGGGATGGGCAATAAATGCTGCTATTATCAGTGATGCCCACATCGCATGAACAAATGACAGAGAATGTAGACTAGACCTCTCCACTACTCAAAACAATATGGTATGACCAATTTCTAGTCACAAGTTAGCATGGACCAGTAAACATACATGAATAAAGTTTTGTTACCTTTCTGTAACTTTCTTTCCTCTTTGTGGGGAAATGCTGCACTGTTTTAAATTTTAATTGATGATGACATCACTGACCTAGTTCTTGTTTCCTCCCCAAGGCCTATCACAAAATCTTTCTTTTCTTTGTCTTCCCAAAACAAATACAATAAAAAGAGCACATTCCCACGATTAGCATCATCTGGAACTCCTGCATGTTGATTCAAAATATTACTTACTTTTGGAGCATGAAGTATATGAGGTTGCCTAACTTGATACTCATTCCTTTCCCCTCCTTTGTTCCTCTCTCCTCTACATATTGTGCCAACTCACACCAACTACTGATATATGCTTTTTTCAGTGAATAAGCTAACCACACAGACTGAGAAAAAGCAAAGTTCAAACCTCGCTCTGTGCTGAGTCAGCTGAGGCAATAGAAGCAATATTTTATTTGGATTTGCTCATCACCCTTAGGCTAAGGAGGGGAAGATCAACCAATATTTCTACTCATGGCCACTACCTTGCAGACCTGGGTGCAGCTGCATCCCTCTGGATGTCAGGTGATAGCAGATGAGGCTGGAATCGAGCTTGGCTACAATGACTCTGGCAGCTTAACTTCCCATGAAAAATAGCCAGTTTAGAGGAATTGTATCACAATGGGAGTTAGTGCTGAAGAGAGAAAATGGTGAGAAAATTGGAAAAAGGAGAGAGCGCTTACGTTCTATGCAGCGGCATCCCATCCTCAGGCATCGGGCATAGGCTTCTAATGATGACTCACTAGAAAACTGGTCTCCAGTCAGATACCTGGAAGAGATGAAAAATGTTTCAGACCTTCGGTTACCATGACTTGTACAAATAATGTCCCCTGACATTTAGAGAGGTGGGGTGGTGGTGATGGGTGGGTATTTCCATAAATCCTAGGAATGCGGGGATCAGGCAGATTTAATAGGAGGAACTCATTATCATTTCTTTACTCCATAAGCCACCAGGCCTGGTCAGCTGCTGGGTGAAAATGTCAGTAGTAGATGGCTGTGGCCAGGGCCATCCAGCAACTGGGAAGGATTGGGGGTTAGTGAGTGGTGTCAGTCTGTCAATCAAGAGGAAGGGGGAACTGGGAGAGATCGCAGGACTGAAGGGAGGGATGGTATGGCTGATGCAGCAGAAGATTCACTTGAGCATCCAGAGACGGCACTCCTGCTCCTCCTGGCTCACAAGCAGTACTATAAATAGCACTTAGCTACTTGTTCCAGCTGTCCCCTCTCCATTTTGCTGCTGGGCATCCCTGGGAAACCAGGCTGACCAGTGTTAAATTTAAATCAGGCATCCATTTAAATATCATAATAAGTGTCATGCCTCCGAAGAGCGAAGCACAGATACACATGTAACCAACCATACAACTGATGGCAGGCGACAGCCTTTCCCCAAAAATCTCATGCCTCATGGGGTGGAAGGTGGGGGGGACGGGGAAGGTTAAAATTCCCTTCAATGCTTCTTACTGATTGGAACTATTGGAATACAATGTACTGCAATGCAACATTGCCACATTAATTCATAGTGTTCTTCACCAGGGCTAGCCCATCAGAGAGAGATAGTATGTGCAGTTACTGTCCCACAGACAGTTTGGAAAAGGAGAGTAAGAGAGAAGGCCATCTCCGAGTTGCTCTGTCACATGTTGTAGCAGCTGTTTGCAAACCAACAAGTAGATCATGTATCTGCCTTGCTAGACAGTTTGAAATCTCCAAAAGAGGGTGAGAAAGACAGGGAATCTTAGGCACTGAACCATACAAGGGCTGAATAGTATCACAACTTCGATTTACTAAATGTACTAAACGTCTTCACAGTTGTTCCTGCCCCCACAGTCTAACAGGTCCATTGAACTCAGGGGTTCTTGCCTTCACTGATATGGATCCACATCACCAAACAGCCTCAAATAAATATTCACATAGTGAATGGACTTATATCTCTGATTCCATACACTGTAATTCCCCAGCCTTGACTTTGAATCAACTGGATTCTTCAGGGAAGACCTGCAAACCAGATGACCCCCATCCTCCTCCCACAGGCTAATCTTCGAGCAGCTGTCTCAAGTCTGGCCTTGGCAGATGCTCCAGGATCATTTCTCACCTACACCAACTACTTCCCTCTGTCCCTCAATTGTATGGAGGTTGAAAATAAGATACAACGTTGAGGATTTGCAGGATTTACTGTGATTTGCTCCCTATCCTGTGTTGAGTTAGTTAATCTCATGGAATGGAGTTGGTAGAGCTACTGACTCAGTATTTCAGAGAGCAGAAAATGCAGTCAGGAATCCTTCTCCTAATTACTGGAGAGTGTGAGCATAAGATTAGGATTAGACCTGACTCTGATTGAATAGCCTGCCAGCACTCATCATCTAAGATCATACACGGATAATGACTAATTGGTTAAGGTACCAGAAAGTGGCCGTCACATCTGGCATCATATCCCAGTTTATGTTAGTGCCTTCAGAAGAGGAGGAGAGAAAATTAAGGATTACATTAAAACCGTTTGTGCTCACAACAAAAAAAAACTGAACAGAGCTTTACTTAACGTGTTGTGTGATGAGGAGATCCAGTAATAAGAAAGAGGGTAGTTCATTTCCTCCAAAGTCACACGTTCAAACCTTGAATCCAGAATCATGTTCTCTTTAGAGAATAGATATGCCAAGAACTGAAAGACAAAAGAAACAGATGAATTTTCATTTGTCATCATTAATATAAATGCGAATAATAATTTTACTCTATTTTCTATTTTGAAACCCATTCACATTTTTATTGAAACCTAGGGGAAGAATCAAGGTCCATAGTGCAAGACTCTATCATGGTTGAAGACAATAGGAAGAAGATAAGTCAGGAAGTAGCAGTTAGTAATGCTGAGCTTAGCTATAATACACCTGTAGATTACAGGAGAAAGAGAAGACTTAGGGTGTTAGGGAACTCCATATGTGTGAACTCTTGAGAAATAATGAGCTAGATTCGGAGATGGTGTGTTGGAACTTGATTTTAACACATAGAGGAAACAGGAAGGAATAAGAGAGCGTAGGACATCTTTTTGAAGGAGGAATAACAAAGGAAGTTTAAACAACATAAAGTGCAAGTGTGTATATTTTCCCTCTTTTTTTCTTAAGCCTGGTCGGGCCACACATATGGTGTTGGAGAGTCACTCCCTCATATCAGCTAATGCCGCTATATTGCTGGCCAGTATGTTTGAACTAGAGCTGCCTTAGTTGCCAGTTCCCTCCAAATCGTCCCTCCTTCTGAATGTATACTGAATGTCTTCACAGTTGTTCCTGCCCTGCAGTCTAACAGGTACATTGGACTCAGGGGACGGTCCAAGCCTCTTCTTTGATGGAATGCCACTTGAGGAATCATAGGATTGGATCTGACTCCTGCTATCCAGTAGTACACTGAGCTGGAGCATAATACCAATAACCAAAGTTGAGACTCTTCTAGTAAGTTCCATTTCTTTGACTCTTACCTGAAGAAACTTTACAAATCAAAGTTTTATAAAGGACTTTCACCCATTGAGTCAATGTATAAAGGGTATAAGTTCTTCTCTGGCTTCCTCTCAGTAGACCTTAGTTGCTTCAGTTGAGTTTCCTGCTGAAGGGGGGGGGGGGGCAAACTGGGACTTTCCCACCTTTCCCACCTCATTCCCTCAAGTAAGCAAGCTTTAAATTTTAAATAAAACATGGTTGAAGTTGAGCCATTTGACATGTTTCTGTACTAGTAAGAGTGGGCCCAAGCTCTACCACAATATACTGCAATTCTGCCCTAGGGTCACATGAAGTCCATTTCACTTGCAGTTCACTGAGAATGAATGCAGTAAGGCAAAGATATATCTACCTCATCCAGTTGTAAAGCAGGGTCTGATATCTCTCGCAAGGGGTCTTTAAAATAATTAAAGATGCACTCCCGAACTTTGTTAGTGTCGTTCGCCCAGCTTTCCTATGGAAATAAGAAACACAACAATTAAGGGAGTCTGATTCCAGAGCTATCATTACAATGGTTTCCTACAGGTAATTAAATAAAAGTAATGTTTACATAAAATTTGGATGGGATTAACATCTTCCCATTCACTCCCATTGCATAGATTCTCAAATGCCAAACATTTTCCTGTGCATTTTCCACTGTGCATGCTGCTAAAGCTTCTTCAGATTCACTTCATTGTGTTGAAGTCCAGTGGATGAAATCCCTTCCCATTTACGACCATTAAGTAGAATTCCAAAAGTCCAAATCCCTTTGCATTCACTTCCAATTACTAAAATTTCAATAGATCAAACCCTTTTTCAGTCACTTCCATTGTGTAGAATTATCAAAGCATGATAAGCTGGCAACTTGAAAATGTTTTCCACATGATCCATTGGCTAATGTGGCTGTGGTCAGGTAGTCAATTTTAAAATTCTCATCCTCATGTTCAAATCCCTCATGGCTATGCTGACCCACTCCCCACCCCCAGCTTCCAACTCTGTAATCTCTACCACCCTTCTGAGAACTCTGCTTTCTTCCAACTCTGGAGGCCATGCATCCCCACTTCCTTCACTCAGCATTGGTGGCTGTGCCTTCAGCCATCCATGTCCTAACATCTGGAATTCCCTTCCAAAACCTCTTTGCCTTGTCACCTCTCTCTCCTCTTCTAAGGTACTGCTCAAACCCTATCTTTTTGACCAAAGTTTTGATCATCTATCCTAATGTCTCCTTCTTTGGCTTGGAGTCAATATTTTGTGTGATTACATGCCTGTGAAGTAGTTTGGGATGTTTCACAATGATAAAGGTACTATATAAATTAAAGTTGTTATTGTTGGTGTGTGTAAGGTATGGAAAGTTATTCACTTTGTCTAAATTAAACTCGTTCCTGAGTCTCTGTAGATTCTGTCCTCACAATCATGGTGTTAGCATCCCTGAATCTGAACATTTAAAATGACTGCGCACACTGGGGGATTCCAATGCATGATTCATGCACAATGCTACAGAGAATGGTGGGACGTAGTTCAGAACTGTGCTCTTGGTCTTCGCCACAGTGCTAAATGAAGAGAGGTAATGGTGAACAAAAAGGAAATAGAAGGAATAGCAAACTTATCCCTAGACGCTCTTAGACGCTTCTGATTGGTTGGTAATAGAGCAATAAAGTTCACCTAGCTGTCAACAGAAGTTGGTGCTTGAGCTGGAAAGAGCAAGGAATGGAGAGTTAATTGGATAGAGTTCAAATTTACATTTCTACAAACAAAGGATTTTGTTTTAGAACATAAAAAAGCATGAAACTAGAAAATGTCCTTCAAGCTCATCAGGCCTGCTCCTGCCACAGATTCCAAACAATCTACTCTATAATTGACTCTACGTATCTAATGTCCTGCTCAAAAATTCTCTCTGACTTCTGGAGCAGGATTTTCAATCGAGGTCGGGGATCAGATTGGAGTCCGGTCTGACCTGCAGTTTGGCGGCACCAGCCGTCATGCCTGGCCGAAACCGTCCCAGATCCATTTTCAAAGAGGCTGTGTTGGGGTGGGATTGGCTGCGGACCGGCAATCGACAAGTAGTCAATTAACTGGAAATTAATTTAATTAAGAGGCTTATTATCAGATTTCTAATTACAAATGACATAAGGGGATAATGCAGCCCCTGGTATCCCCATGGCTTTTTCATCAACATTATAAAGGACAAGGAGGAGAACCTCCATGGGAATTCACCTCATGCAACCTTTACTCCAGTGGAATTCATCAGCTTCACAGGGCCTTCTTCAGTCGTTCAAAGCTCTAAGTTTCAAATGAGCCTTTGTCTTTCTTCTCAGAACTATTTCCAATGCACTAGTGTCTCTCTGAACGCTGACTTCCCAAAGTGTATGAAGCATTCCAAACTAATCATACCAGAGATCTATGCAAAGTTAGCATACTTTGATTTAGAACCAATGCCGATTTGTTGCCTCAATAAAAGAAAGCCTTTCATGACCTCAGGACATCCCAAAGCGCTTTACAGCCAATGAAGTACTTTTGAAATGTGGTCACTATTGTAATGTAGGATGATTCACCTTGGCTTGTGATCCAGTCTGCTTACCTTCTGATCATATTGCAGAAACTTCTGGAAGTCATGCAGCGTTACTTGACACAGTTCAGGCCTGTCCACGTTCCTGCGTGCAACAAAATAATGTTCAATAATACTGCCAAAAGTAAGCAGGATTTTTCATCATACACATGATTATTTGACATGTTTAGGATCTGCAAATAAACTGATAAATGGTTTTGGTGAAAGTGCAGCGAGTATTGCTAGAGGTTATTGCACTATCCATTCGCTTGTGAGATTTGGGACTGAGGCACATTCACTCACATTTTTCCGTCAGCATCTTTTAATGCTTGTGTTAATTTATTCACTTTAAATGGACTTGAGGAGTTGGCCACATAATCTGAGCAGAAACTTTTCATCTAACTCAACAATGTCTCTCAAAATGATCATAGAATTATAGAATGCTTCTGCACAGAAGGAGGCCAAATGGCCCCTCGTGGTTGTGCCTTTGTTACATTGAGACTTGACTATTCCAATGCACTCCTGGCAGGCATCCCACATTAAACCCACTGTAAATTGAGCTCATCCAAAACTCCTTTGCCCTTGTCCTAGCTCACACCGTCTCGCTCAACCACCATCCCTGTGCTCACCGACCCACATTGATTTCCAGTTAAGAACTGCCTCGATTTTAAAATTCTCGTCCTTGTTTCCAAATCCCTCCATGACCTCACACCTCCCTATCTCTGTAATCTCCTTCAGCTCTGCAACCTTCTGAGATACCTGCACTCATCCAATTCTGGCCTCTTGCACATTAATAACTTTAATTGCTCCTCTATTAGTGGCCATGCCGTCAGTTGCCAAGGTCTAAAGCTCTGGAATTCCCTCCCTAAACTTTGCCTCTCTACCTGTCTTTCCTCCTTTGAGACGCTCCTTTAAATAACCATGTTTTTGACAAAGCTTTTAGTCTTTCGCCCTAACATCTCCTTATGTTGCTCGGTGTCAAAATGTTGTTTGATAACACTCAAGTGAAGTGTCTTGGCAGGTTTTACTAAGTTAAAGGCACTAAAAAAAAAATGTTGTTGTTGTTGTAGGCTCTTTGGTAGAGCTTTCTAATTAATCCCACTCTTTCCCCATGGCTCTGTAAATGTTTTTCCTTCAATAATTTATCCGATTTTCTATTGAATGTTATTATTAAATCTGCTTCCACTGCCCTTCCAGGCAGTGCATTCCAGATCACAGCAACTCGCTGCATAAAAAAATGTTTCCTTATGATGCCTCTGGTTCTTTTGCCAATCACCTTGAATCTTTGTCCTCTGGTTACCAATCCTTCTGTCAATGGAAACCGTTTCTCTTTATTTACTGTATTTACTCTTCTGCATCCTGTCCAAAACCCTTCCTAAAATGTGTCGCCTAGGATTGAGCACAATGCTCCTGCTGAGGCATAACCACTGTTTCATAAAAGGTTTAGCACAACGTCCTTGCTTTTGTACTCTTTGCCTCTGTTAATAAAGCTGAGGATCCCATGTGCTTTATGTGCTTTTTTTAACAGCCTTCTCAACTTATCTTGCTGTTTTCAAAGATATGTGTATATGCACCCACAGGCCTCTCTGTTCCTGCATCCCCTTTAAATTTGTACCATTTTTTTCATATCACATCACCTCATTCTTTCTACCAAAACATGTCACTTCACACTTTGTGTTAGATTTCATCTGTCAAGTACCTGCCCACTTCACCAGTCTGTCTGAGTCCTCCTGATGTATGTTACCAATGCCATGGTCTTTAATTTTGCTAACAAGTAATTCCCACAATGCAAAAACATTGGCCGAAGAGTCACTACAACTCTGGGAAAGAAAGAAAGAGCTTGCATTTATGTAGCTCATTTCATGATCTGAGGTATCACAAAGCGTTTTACAGCTGTTGAAGTGTAATCACTAATGTAATGTAGGAAAGCAGCAGCCAATTTGCAAATATTGGACTGAAATTTACCCTGGGCTTCAAGATCCCAATGTCAGGGTGAACAGTTAGTCCGGTCACTTGCTGGCAGAGTGACCGGCTCTGCGATTATACTGCAGGAGGCCAGGGGTCAGAGGGGAAATCCCTCCGGGGAGATCATTGGGGTCACGAGGACTTTCTTCCCTGCCCACAGCCCTCTTTTTGGGCCAAGGAGCCTCCGGCTCTGATGGCCTCCCCAGGCTGACACAGAGATGCCGCCTCCATTAAGCTGGTAGCCTTCCCACGTGGGGGAAGGGGTGTCACCCTGCCATTGGCAAAGAGCTAACAGCTCCATAAGATAACCCCAAATAGGGCCATTAAGTATGCAAATTGGCTGCCCGCATCCTTGGAGCAGGCACCAATACAGTTCGCAGCCTCCGCTGGGAAAATTCCCTAGCGGCGGGACTGAGTTGGGGAGCCATCCTGATGTGGCTCCTGCTATTTACTGGCCCCGCTCCCCTCCTCCCAGCCCACCACCTGGGGGTCAGTAAAATTCTGCCCATTAAGTTCACAGAAAGAGCAATGAGATAATGATCAAATAATCAATTTGAGTAAATGAAAAATACTGCAGATGCCAGAAATCTGAAATAAAAACAAGAAATGCTGAAAATACTCAGCAGGTCTGGCAGCATCTGTGAGGAGAGAAGCAGAGTTAACTTTTCAGGTTAGTGACCCTTCATCAGGACTCAATTTGAATAATGTTGATTGAAGGACAAATATTGTCTGAAATGTCTGGGGAACTC
Organism: Heterodontus francisci; assembly: GCF_036365525.1. Lineage (NCBI taxonomy): Eukaryota > Metazoa > Chordata > Chondrichthyes > Heterodontiformes > Heterodontidae > Heterodontus > Heterodontus francisci. The sequence continues at coordinate 49,212,734 of NC_090375.1, forward strand.
ACCTGCTCCTCTATCAAATAGTGCTGTGGGATCTTTTATATCCATCAGAGAAGACAAATGGGGCCTCCTTTTTCTTTCATTCATGAGATATGGGCATTGCTGGCAAGGTCAGAAATTATTGCCCATCCCTAAATACCCTTGAGATGGACCTGGTGGTGAACCAGCTTAATATCTCCTCTGACTTCCAACAGTGCAGCACGCCCTCAGCTTGGAGTGTCAGGCTAGATTTTGTGCTCATGTCTCTGAAACGGGACTTAAACCCAGAACCTTCTAACTCAGAGGTGAGTGTGCTACCACTGAGGCAAGGCTAACATGCCAACCTTTTGGGTTTCCTTGGTTCTTAAGGCGGGTGAACAGGAGCGCTCTCACAAGAATTCACCCAGATCAAAATTAATTCAAGTTCTTTTGAAAAGAGCTGGGAATTAGTCTGTCAGAGGGCCATTGTGTCAAGAACCCATTTTTAAACGGAGCAATGGCACGGGGGAAAACTATAAAGAATATTTAAAATACAGTCAAGTCAATGAGAAGCTCCTTACCTCAGAGGAAAAGACAACTCCAGCTGCTCGATTATCTGCACACACAAAAGCAGAGGTTGTACAGAGAGTAACCGACACTTAGGAATGAGTTACATGTTGCAATCTAATTGAGGGATTCACATGGTTTATCTATTGAACACTGAATATCTGGGAGTTGCGTACAAGGACAGAATCTAATCGACAGGATCAGGTGGATTCTGTGTGGAAATATTAGATAACCTAGGGGTATAATCTAAGTAAAAGGGGCCGGTGATTAAATGTTTTTTTTAAATTCATAAGCCCAACCCATCTTAGGAACATAGGAATAGGAGTTCCCCCACCTGTATAAAGTATAAAGAATAACAGACCCTGTATGCTTTATAGTTAATAGGAAACCTTTTATGCATAATAGGAAAATTGCTTACTCTGCATATATTGTAAGGGAATAGCAGGGGTCATCGATATTACTGGAAATAATGGATTCTCTATAAATTATAGTAAATAGCAGATACTGTGTATATTATAGGGAAATAGTTAATCCTATATTTACTGTAGAAAATAGCAGATCTCATATATGGTACGTTGAACAGCTGATCTTGGGCATATTTTAAAGTCAAAGCAGGGGCGACATATACTCATTCAATTATACTTCAGGCTTGCGGTCTGTCCAGTCCTTGAAGTAAATACTCACCGATTTCTGTGCATCAAATAACAGGTTTCTGTAGAAAAGAATGAACTGCCCATAATTCATATCCACCCTCGTGTCCACTTCCTGTCAGAAGGATAAATAAAGCATAGGTACCATGAATCCATGGCCTCTGTTACACTCACTAGCAGAGGCACCTTTGAGCTATAGTATTGGAAAGTACTGAAAATCATTTGGCTCATCCAGCCTGCTCCTTTTCTACAGGCCAAGTACAAGTTGCTCTGTCATGAATCCTCTCAATTTATTTCTCCTATGAATAAAACTTTAAAAAAGATTATTTTGCTGATCCCAGAGTTTATGCAGCAAATGCTCTAGGGTATCAATGTAGCATTATAATCCACATTATTGATCTGCAAACAATTATGTTCTACACATGATATTCCCAAAGTCCCAACTGGACTAGACCTATGGTGCTCCGGAGAATTTGATCTCTGTTTACGTGTGTTCTGATAACCTTCAGTCTCTTTCAGAACAAGGCATTCAACTAGCCTTTACTTTAAAGAAATTAATCAACATTGTCATAGTTTTAGTGCAGCATTAACACAGTATTGATACAGTTTTAGCACAATGTTAACACAATATTAATTGAGTTTTGGCAACAGCATTCATACAATATTAAATTAGTTTCAGCATATATTAGAACAGTATTAACACAGCATTAACTGATGCAATAGTAGCACATCATTACCACAATATTAGTATTACTTTATTACAGCATTAACACAATATCAAAACAGCACTAAAAGTATTAACACACTTTCAGCACATTATCAACACAGTAGAAATCTAGCATTAATAGAGTTTTAGCATACTAGTCACATGGCATTAACACAGCATTAGCAAAGTATTGTTATAACATTAGCAGTGTTAGCATAGTTTTAGTATAGCATTAATGTATTATTAATGTTAGTGCAGCATTAACATATTACTAACACAGTATTAAGACAGTATTAGTAAACCATCAACAATGTGTTAACAGTCTAAGCATAATATTAGCACAAGAGTAACTCAAACTCAGCAGAATCACAGTATTGTTACAGTCAGAAGGAGGCCATTCAGCCTATCGTGTCCGCACTCGCTCTCTGAAAGAGCAATTCCCTCAGTTCCATTCCCCTGCCTTCTCCCCATAACCCTGCACATTCTCCCTTTTCATATAACTAATTCCCTTTCGAATGCTTCAATTGAACCTGCCTCTACCACGTTCTCAGGCAGCGCATTCCAGGCCTTAACCCCTCGCTGTGTGAAAAAGTTTTTCCTCATGTCACTTTTGCTTCTCTTACCAAATATTTCAAATCTGTACCCTCTCATTCTCGATCCTTTCACGAGTGAGAACAGTTTCTCTCTATCTACTCTGTCCTGACCCCTCATGATTTTGAATACCTCTATCAAATCACCTCTCAGCCTTCTCTTCAAGGAAAACAGTCCTAACTTCATAACTGAAATTCCTCATCCCTGGAACCATTCTTGTGAATCTTTTCTGTACTCTCTCCAATGCTTTCACGTTTTTCCTATAAAGTGAGGTGCCCAGAACTGGACGCAATACTCCAGCTAAGGCTGAACTAGTGTCTTATACAAGTTCAACATAGCAGCATTAACACTGTGTTACAACAACAAAAACTTACATTTATATAGTACCTTTACTGCAATAAAACTGAATATATTCCATATCTTCACTACTCAGTTGAGAAAATCTTTTCTAAAACTTTTTTCTGGCCCTTTCTATCTACTTATCTGTGCTGCTCCGTGCCTCAGCCCTGTATAGCCTGTTACATTAAAGGGTAATCACTGAAAAAGATATGAGGTTTCAATTGGTACCTTCCACCAATTTTTTTTTTTTAGAATTAGAATTAGAATATTACAGCGCAGTACAGGCCCTTCGGCCTTCGATGTTGCGCCGACCTGTGAAACCATCTGACCTACACTATTCCATTTTCATCCATATGTCTATCCAATGACCACTTAAATGCCCTTAAAGTTGGCGAGTCTACTACTGTTGCAGGCAGGGCGTTCCACGCCCCTACTACTCTCTGAGTAAAGAAACTACCTCTAACATCTGTCCTATATCTATCACCCCTCAACTTAAAGCTATGTCCCCTCGTGTTTGCCATCACCATCCGAGGAAAAAGACTCTCACTATCCACCCTATCTAACCCTCTGATTATCTTATATGTCTCTATTAAGTCACCTCTCCTCCTCCTTCTCTCCAACGAAAACAACCTCAAGTCCCTCAGCCTTTCCTCGTAAGACCTTCCCTCCATACCAGGCAACATCCTAGTAAATCTCCTCTGCACCCTTTCCAAAGCTTCCACATCCTTCCTATAATGCGGTGACCAGAACTGCACGCAATACTCCAGGTGCGGTCTCACCAGAGTTTTGTACAGCTGCAGCATGACCTTGTGGCTCCGAAACTCGATCCCCCTACTAATAAAAGCTAACACACCATATGCCTTCTTACCTGGGTAGCAACCTTCAGGGATTTATGTACCTGGACACCAAGATCTCTCTGTTCATCTACACTACCAAGAATCTTCCCATTAGCCCAGTACTCTGCATTCCTGTTACTCCTTCCAAAGTGAATCACCTCACACTTTTCCGCATTAAACTCCATTTGCCATCTCTCAGCCCAGCTCTGCAGCCTATCTATGTCCCTCTGTACCCTTATTTCTTCTTCCCACCCACTCCCAGAAATGTACATTATGTGTACACCCAGACTTATGGGTTTTTGCTCTTTTTTCTTCCTCATAACAGGTGCATATGAGCTATCCCCTGATATGGGTAATTTAAGGTGAAAACCGAGCACTGACATCTGCAATGCCTTCATACCCCAACAAACTGGTGTGCCAACAAACTAAGCTAGTAGACCACCGCACTGTTAGCAAGTCTAGAATGAGTTTTTTTAAAAGTCATTGGAGGACCAGAGAGAGTGAAAGTCAAATCTATTACAATCAGTGCCTGCTAATGTAACTGTTCTCCTTGAGTTACGTTAAGCCAAGGACACATCTCAAAAACTAGAGCCATCACCAGGGTAATAAGATAGAATCTGATTCCCTAACACTGCACTAGGGAGGTGTTGAACTCACATTACTTTGCTGTTAAAGTTTCAATGATGAGTCAGCACCCAGGAGCGGTCATGAACATTCAAGACCCAACTTTTTTTTCTGTGTCTTCCAAACCGTAAAATGGATCCCTGTATTATTAGGACCCTTAAGAAGAATATGTAGCAGCAAGGAGGCATGGTATGGACAGCATGTTCTGCGTTTTCATTGATCAGAGATTATATTAGAATGCTAAATAGAGGGAGATATATAAGGCTTTTCTCATCATGAGGGAACCACAGTAATGAATATTATCTTAGTGATCATTATCATATCACAAGCTGATAATAGGCTTGTGTAAAGAATGAATGAAAGAACTTGTGTTATATTAGCACCTTTTCATGTCCTCAGGACATTTCAAAGCACTTCACAGGCAAAGAATTACATTTGAAACGTGGGCACTGTTATTTTGTAGGCAAATGCATCAATCAAATTTCACAAGGCAATACCCCACAAAAAGCAAATGAATGAATAAACGACCTATGAACTGTTTTTTTGTGATATTGGTTGAGGAAGCAATGATGGCCAAGAAGAACTGATTCTTAATTTTTGAACAGTACTATGGGATCTTTCAATGAACCTTGGCATTAAAATCTCATTGATAGCCCAACATTCAATTACATTCTTTTATTGTGAAGCCTTGAGCACACTGGGAATATAGCTCTCATCAAACAGGGTAGATCTCTCTTTTTCCACCTTCAAGACCTGTCTCTGAACATACAATAAGGGTTCAAAGCACTAGTTTGTCTATTCATAGCCTAGCACCTGGTAGGCACAGACAAATAGCATATAACAATAGCAGACAACCGTTTATAACTGAGCAGAAATTAACTTTAATCTCAGGTAGATATATATTATTGGATATATACTTTAAAAATAAAAAATTGGAGAGCAATGGGGAAAGAGCAGAGAAGTGGCATTAATTGATTAGCTTTTTCAAAGAGCCATCAAAGGCATGGTGGGTCGCATAGTCTCCTTCAGTGCTGTAAAATTGTATAATTCTAAGGGGGCCTCAAGGGTGGTTAGCTGTAAGAATGAAAGTATCACAGTAAGGGGCACTTTCTTGACACTGTAATTAAGGGAAACGGAGCTGTACAGATTTTTCTTGGGCGGCACAGTGACACAGTGGTTAGCACCGCAGCAGTTAGCACCGCAGCCTCACAGCTCCAGCGACCTGGGTTCGATTCTGGGTACTGCCTGTGTGGAGTTTGCAAGTTCTCCCTGTGTCTGCGTGGGTTTCCTCCGGGTGCTCCGGTTTCCTCCCACAGCCAAAGACTTGCAGGTTGATAGGTAAATTGGCCATTATAAATTGCCCCTAGTATAGGTAGATGATAGGGACAGGTGGGGATGTGATAGGAATGTGGGATTAGTATAAATGGGTGGTTGATGGTCGGCACAGACTCGGTGGGCCGAAGGGCCTGTTTCAGTGCTGTATCTGTAAATAAATAAATAATATGTATGATTGGGTATCACACCGAGTACGGCTCAAATCTGATGAGTCATCGGTGTAGCTCAGCTAAGGAGTATGTGATGGTGATAATGAAAATCTGCCATTCTCAGTACTACCACCCCTCAGAAACATTTTTATTAAAAAGAACAAAGTATATTTAAGGCACTTAATTAAGTCAGACACCTTTCCTGATTCACAAAACTGTGTAAGAAACACAAGAGTTGTGACAGAAGTATTTCTACTTACCAACAGCCTGTCCCGCAGGAACCTCATATTTGGGACTCTGTAGTTGACTTGGGGAAGCATGACCTTTAGATCCTTCACAGTGATACTGGAAAAAATAAACATTACACATACAGTTCAATTACCATACAGCATAATCACATCATGCAAGAAGATAGGAATGAATGAAAGTCAGAGCTAGGTATGAGTGAAGAAAGAGGAAAAGTATGAAAAAAGGTATAAATGAGTGAAAGACAAAGGGCTGGTCATGGTGGGGGGGGTCCAGAAAATGCCTCCAGGAGAGGCCCGCCACGGGCCTCGACGCTGGGAAGGCACCACCCAATATTACCGGCGGCGGCGAGGCCTTGTGGCAGCCCCCCCCACCCCACTGCTCGGCGCCAGGAACATAATTAGAAGATGATAATGTATGCAAATAAATAAATAAATACTTACCTCATCGCACTGGCCATCCCGCTGCGATATTCCAGCTGGTTGCCGGAACTCCTGTGCCTTCAGATCTCCGTTCAGAGATTCGAGGCAGAACACTGGTTGGGAGCATGGAGCAGGTAAGTTTTCAGGGCTGGGGTGGGGAAGCAGGGAAAACCATTGCGATTGGTGGACAGGATGGTGCAAAGGGGTTGAAGGTGAAAGTTAACAAAGTTCGGGGGGGGGGGATGGTCAGGATCACGAGGTAAGTTTTTTGTGGGGGAGAGGGCAATTAATAAAGTGTTCAGTCATTGGGGATGTGGGGAGGGGATAGAATCTTTTATTGAATTTTTACTTTTAATTTTATCTCCCCTATAATTTTAAAAATTTATATGTAACTGAAGGGTTGGTAGTCCTTCAAAAATGGCACTGGTGATGGAAACTGTTGCCGGGGATGGAGTGCCCGCCCCCTCTATGTGTCATCAGGGGTGGGCGGACCACCCCAGCCATGTAAATGAGCCACCATGCCAAATATCGTGGCAGCTCCATGTAGCAATTCCTGTGAGTGCGCTCTGCAGTTTTTGAAGCTCATTGCCGAGCTGGAAAAATTCAGCCCAAAGAGTAGGAATGAATGAATGCCTGAGGTAGAAACAACACCAACTTGTATTTACATAGCACCTGTATCATAGTAAAATGACCCAAGACTTTACAGGAGTGTTATTAGACAAAATTTGACAACGAGCCACATAAGGAAATATTAGGGCAGATGAAGGTTTTAAGGAGCATCTTAAAGGAGGAAAGACAAATAGATTGGTGGAGAGGTTAATGGAGGAAATTCCAGAGCTTAAGGCCATGGCAGTTGACAGCATGGTTGTCAATGATGGATTGATTAAAATCAGAGATGCACAAGAGGCCAGAATTGGAGGAGTGCAGATAAATCGGAGGCTTGTAGGACTGGAGTTGGTTACATACATAAGGAGGAATGAAGTCATGACGGGATCTGAAAACAAGGATGAAAATTTTAAAATCAAGTTGTTGCTTAATCGGAAGCCAGTGATGGTCAACAAATATATTAGTGATGGGTGAAAGGGACTTGGTGCAAATTAGGATAAGGGCAGCAGTGTTTTGGATGACCTCAAGTGTATGGAGGGTGGAAAATGGAAGGCCGACCAGCAATGCATTGGAATCATCAAATCTGTACGCAACAAAGGTATAAATGACGGTTTCAGCTGCAGATAAGCTGAGGCAGAGGCAGAATTGGGCAATGTTATGGAGGTGGAAATAGGCGATCTTGGTGATGATGTGGACCTGAGGTCGGAAGCTTATCTTGGGATCAAATACAACACCAAGGTTGTGAACAGTCTGATTCGGTCTCAGACAGTTGTCAGAGAGAGCGCAAGAGTCAGCAACTAGGGAAATAAGTTTGTAGCGGGGACTGAAGACAATGGTTTTGGTCATCCTACCATTTAGGAGGAAATTTCTGCTTCTCCAGTACTGGATGTCAGACAAGCAGTCAGACAATTTAGAGATAGTGGAGGTGCTGAGAAAGTTGGTAGTGAGATGGAGTTGGGTGCTGTCAGTGTACATGTGGAAACTGACGCTGTGTTTTTGGATGATGTCATCAAAGGGCAGCATGTAGTTGAGAAATTAGAGGGGGCCAAGAATAGATCTTGGGGGACACAGATAGTGGTGCGGGACTGGGAAGAAAAGCCATTGCAGGTAATTCTCTGGTTCTCTGAAATGAGTGAAACAGAGTAGGAAGGCATGAGTGAAAGACAAAGGGTGGTGATGTGTGACAGCCAGACGGCTTATTCCAGTGCTGGGTGATGCCCTGTGGATTAAGAAATGCCCCACCCACCTTCCAAAGGCTGGAACCAGGTAGTGGCTGGCCTACCCAACTCATAATGTACCTGGATGATCTATTAATGTACAGTGACACCTGGGGGTGGGGGGGTGCACCAGTTAGAAGCCCTCTTCTGAAGGTTCCAGTCGGCTGACATAGCGGTAAATCTTGCAAAGATCGAGTTCGTTAAAGCTAAGGTAACCTATCTGAGGCAAGTTGTGTGTCAACAGCGAGTGATTCCCAGAGCAGCAAAGGTACAAGCATTGATGGATTTTCTCGTCCCCATGACCAAATAGGAAATAATGAGATTTTTGGGGATGTGTCAGTTTTACTGCAAGTTTGCCCCAAACTTCAGCACTATAGCTGCCCCACTGACAGACTTATTACAGAAAAGAGCAAAGGTAGTGTGGTTAGGGCGGTGCCAATAAGCTTTTGAAAGGCTGAAAGCCATCTCAGCCAATGAACTGGCAGCCCCAAACTTTAATAAACCACTTAAAGTGGCAGTTGATGCTAGTGATCTCGGTGTCGGTGCTATCCTGCTCCAAGATGATGAGTCAGGCAGCGAGAGACCAGTTGGGTATTTCTCCAAAAAAGTAAACAGACGTCAAAAGAGATATTCAACTGTGGAAAAGGAACTGTTGCTGGCTAGCAGGCACTTTCAGGTATCTGTCCAAAAGGGATATAGGGAGACCATAATCTATACCGACCACAATCCTTTAAACATTTGTGGAGAAATTCAAAACCCATAATGCAAGGCTATTTTGATGGAGCCTGCTTTTGCAACTCTACCACCTAAACATTACCCACATTACAGGAAAAACAATGTGATAGCTGACACTTTATCCAGAGTCTAACTCAACACAGAATCATCCCAGATGAAAACTAAACCAGAGCATAGCTATGGCAGTGTGAGATTGAGAAGTGAGTGTTTGAGGATTAATGTGTGTGTACAGTTTCTTTTTTTATTTACAACCTTATAATGAAATGCTCCTGTCATCACATTTCATTCGCGTGATATGAAGGTGTCACAAACGCGTGCTATGCCGAATGATGAAATTTTTTTTATTCCACCAGCTGGAAACCTGAATTAATTTTTTTTTTAAAAGGAACAGATAAAAGGTGACTTCTTCTTCTTTGGCCTCCTTGTCTCGGGAGACAATGGATACGCGCCTGCAGGTGGTCACTGGTTTGTGGAGCAGCTCCTGGAGTGGCTATAAAGGCCAATACTAGAGTGACAGACTCTTCCACAGGTGCTGCAGATAAAATTAGTTGTCAGGGCAGTTTCGCAGTTGGCTCTCCCCTTGCGCTTCTGTCTTTTTTCCTGCCAACTGCTAAGTCTCTTCGACTCGCCACACTTTAGCCCCGCCTTTATGGCTGCCCGCCAGCTCTGGCGATCGCTGGCAACTGACTCCCACGACTTGTGATCAATGTCACAGGACTTCATGTTGTGTTTGCAGACGTCTTTAAAGCGGAGACATGGACGGCCGGTGGGTCTGATACCAGTGGCGAGCTCGCTGTACAATGTGTCCTTGGGGATCCTATCATCTTCCATGCGGCTCACATGGCCAAGCCATCTCAAGCGCCGCTGACTCAGTAGGGTGTATAAGCTGGGGATCCCAAACAGTGTAGGTGCGAGAACCTGTTTCACGCCACTCAGGATAGGAAAGGGGTCTGTTGAGGCGCCGCTATGCTGAATTGTGCCTTTCATATTGTCATGGAATGAGGTGATGATACTTAGTAGCTTTGGTGGACATCCGATCTTTTCTAGTAGTGTGAAGAGACCACGTCTGCTGACGAGGTCAAAGGCTTTGGTGAGATCAATGAAAGCAACGTAGAGGGGCATTTGTTGGTCGCGGCATTTCTCCTGTAGCTGATGAAGGGAGAACAGCATGTCAATGGTCGATCTCTCTGCTCGAAAGCCACACTGTGCCTCAGGATAGATACGCTCGGCCAGCTTCTGGAGCCTGTTTAAAGCGACTCGAGCAAAGACTTTCCCCACTATGCTGAGCAGGGAGATTCCACGGTAGTTGTTGCAGTCACCACGGTCACCTTTGTTTTTATAGAGGGTGATGATATTGGCATCGCGCATGTCCTGTGGTACTGCTCCCTCATCCCAGCACACGCAAAGCAGTTCGTAGAGTGCTGAGAGTATAGAAGTCTTAGCACTCTTAATTATTTCAGGGGTAATGCCGTCCTTCCCAGGGGCTTTTCCGCTGGCTTGAGAATCAATGGCATTACTGAGTTCCGATTTTGTTGGCTGTACATCCAGCTCATCCATGACTGGCAGAGGCTGGGCTGCATTGAGGACAGTCTCAGTGACAACATTCTCCCTGGAGTACTATTCTAGGCAAATGACTCCTGGCAACACCTATGCAGTCATATTCAGCTGGCCTCAGACACCGGAAACATCAGTGGAATGTATGATGGCATTAATAGAGATTTTGGGCCAACCAGCAAGAAGATCGCACCCCTCAAATCTAAATCAGGGGACACAATCACTGACCAACGCAAGCAAATGGATCGCTGGGTGGAGCACTACCTAGAACTGTACTCCAGGGAGAATGTTGTCACTGAGACCGCCCTCAAAAGGTGACTGCTAGCAGCTAAAATAGCCACCACCATTTGCATAACTATATCCTACATTCCAATGATTGAGATGAAAATGAATTGTCTGCCCAGTCCCCTCCAGAACAATGACTTGGGGAATTTTGAGTGAACTACCTGCGCTATCCCCATAAACAAGACATTAAGGCAAGCATTTGGGGCATTAAACTGGTGGAGACGAACCACTCAAACCTAATTACTTGAGCAATGGGACCCTGGTTGAGAGAAGGGAATTCCTAGACATGAACTTTTTAAGTTATAAGAGGGAATACACACTGGGTGACAGTCATGTGACAGGCTCCACCATCTGTGTATTTAAGCTGTTTTTTTTCTCTGCAGAACCAGACAAACAACTGGACACTAACCAGAGAAGACCCAAGTGGGATCATAAACACCGAGGCCTATCACTACCCACAGACAGAGACCCCGTGAAGGAAATTATCTACATCACTGTTCCCAGGGAGAACCACTGTCCACTGCTGTCCACATTTGCAAACCGGAAGCCTCAGGGCCACCAAATTCAACCAAAGTCCAGCCGAGTCAGCAATCTCCACAGATTGTATACCCCTTTTTATTGCTCCAGACTCTACTCGATCAAGCTATCCTTCCCCATTCTGTAACCAATTTGTATGTGTGTGTGTGTGTGTCTGTGAAAGTTGGAACATAGTTTATTATTTTACTTAGATCTCTTTCTTTGTTAAACTCAAAAGACCTGTCCGATTTTTGTTTGTGATCGTAGCATGTAAATAGTTAAACACTCATTGAATTGACAAGCATATCTACTTTTAAAAAGAAATAAACCCTGTTTCGGTCAAGCAAGGAGAGGGACGAGTGGGGAGTCCTCCGACCCCTCCTCACCGGATCATAACAATACTCTTTCCTTTAGTTTTCTCATCTCTTTTGTTAACGATGGCTGTTTTCATTTGATAAGTAAAGATCTTCACCCATAGGGTTAGATATTGGTCCTGCATTAAGCTAAATTCTTCTTTGAACATAAACAGAGACATTGGTCCCTGCTGCCCATGTTTATTTTTTGCTTAAGTCTACGCCTGCCAAAAACTAGATGAGATTGAGGATCTCGGAAGCAGCGTATATGCTAGCTTAAGTTGCTGTCACCCGGGTTTCCTCACTCATATGAGTTTAAAATCAGCATGGCGCAGTATTTCCGCCAATGTTTCAGCATATATCCAAGAAATTCCTGGCTGGAGACTGTTTCTAATAATTGTGTTTCTCCCCAGAACTGTCGGCACACATTTACTGCAATGGTCAGAGTTGCACAGCAGAGGACAGCAGCAATGATTCTGTGCTCAGTCTTCAGGCCTTGTTTAACACACCGGAACACAGACCCAGTGAGCTGAGCAACAGAGTCTGACAGATTTTCCATAAATCTGACAGATAACAAAAGGCTGACCTTAAAGGGGCAGTATCTGTCAGAATTCCTCTCTTGCAAGGCTGATATCCCCGCATACAAACCATATTCTGGAGCAAAGACAGTGACAGCTTTTACAATAATGAATGCGCCCAGCTCTCTCACATTTGGCAGGAGTCTAATGTGGGAGATATCAATCCCTTTTGCATTGATCTCCTACAGGATGAAGGACTCCAGTTATGTGGAGAGATAGGAGAAGCTGTGATTGCTCTTTCTCTAGCAGTGAAGGTTAAGGGGTGACTTAATAGAGGTATTCAAATTATGAGGAATTTCAGTAGAGCAAGTAAGGAGAAACTGTTTCCTCTGGTTAGTAGGTCAGTAACCAAAGGCCACAGATTTAAAATAGTTGTACTAGAGGGAAAGTTTTCAGCCAGAGGGTTGTTAAGATCTAAAATGCACAATCTGAAAGAGTGATGGAAGCAGAATCCATAAAAATCTTTCAAAAAAACATTAGGAATGTACTTGAAGAGGACTAATTTTCAGGGTTATGGGGATAAAGCTGATCTCTGGGACTAAATTGTACAGCTCTTTTAAAGAGCCAGCACAAGCACGATGGGCCAAATGGCCTCCTTCTGTGCTGTAAAATTCTATGATTAAAGTAGTGTCTATACTTTAATATCACTTCACTTGCTGTAAAACACTTGGAACAACCTGAGGTCATGAAAGGGGCTAAATAAATGCAAATCTTTCTTACTTTCTCTCGAAATATGTCTACATGACAAAAATATAAGAAATTTGAGATATTTTGGGGATGTGAAAGGTTCTTTATAAATTCAAATTCTTTCTTTGAAATGGGAGGAATCCCTGTCTTTCTCTCTCTTCATTTTCTCTGTATATGTTTCTGGGGTCTCTAGCTTTTTCATTTGGTATCCTTATCTGTGACACCCACAATCTTTCAGCCTCTCATGCTTGGCATTGTTTCTTTTTCAACCGCCATCTCCACTCTGCCTCTGGCATTAAGCACACTGACCCATTGTCGCAAGTGTCTACTCACAAAGGATGTGTAAACATCATTGCCACTCATGATGGAAATGAAAACGACGCATGGCATTAATAATAATGATAAGTGTTAAATAATGCAATGGCTCTCTGATGCAGATGGGATCCCTTGGAATCACCTATTCTTCACCTTTTAGGGAAAAAAGAGCACACAATGTTCCAGAGATGGGGCATAGAGGGGGAGGAGTGGGCATGTCATACCTGCCACCAATGGAGGAGGCGGCCCTGACAACTGGCCACATGTCTGCTGGGCTCACAATAGCTGAGAGCGAGATGGGGGTTCTCCCAAGAGACGATGAATGCATAATGCCTGAATCATTTAACTGTGAAGTGGCAAATATCACATCTGCGTTGATTCATGCAGATGTACATTCATGTATTGGTGCGACAAATAGTGAGAAAGAGGGAGGGTTTCAGATATCTGGACCATTGGGCTCTCTTCAGGGACAGATGGGACCTGTACAAGAAGGACGGGTTGCATCTAAACTGGAGGGGCACTAATATCCTGGCTGCAAGGTTTGCTAGCGTCACTCGGGAGGGTTTAAACTAGTGTAGCAGGGGGGTGGGAACCAGAGCAGTAGGACAGCTAGTGAAATAAATGAGGAGGACATAGTAAATAAGGCCAGTAGGACTAAGAGGAAGAGCAGGCAGGGAGATGTTGCTGAGCACAGCGGGACTGGTGGTCTGAAATGCATTTGTTTCAATGCGAGAAGTATAACAGGTAAGGCAGATGAACTTAGAGCTTGGATTAGTACTTGGAAATATGATGTTGTTGCTATTACAGAGACTTGGTTGAGGGAAGGGCAGGATTTGCAGCTAAATGTTCCAGGCTTTCGAAGCTTCAGGCGGGATAGAGGGGGATGTAAAAGGGGTGGGGGAGTTGCATTACTGGTTAAGGAGAATATCACAGCTGTACTGCGGGAGGACACCTCAGAGGGGTCATGCAGCGAGGCAATATGGGGGGAGCTCAGGAATAGGAAGGGTGCATTCACGATGTTGGGGGTTCACTACAGGCCTCCCAACAGGCAGCGGGAGGTAGAGGAGCAGATATGTAAACAGATTTTGGAAAGATGTAAAGGTAACAGGGTTGTGGTGGTGGGTGATTTTAACTTCCCCTACATTGACTGGGACTCACTTAGTGCTAGGGGCTTGGATGGGGCAGAATTTGTGAGCAGCATCCAGGAGGGCTTCTTGAAACAATAAGTAGATAGTCCAACTAGGGATGGGGCCGTACTGGACCTGGTATTGGGGAATGAGCCCGGCCAGGTGGTCGCAGTTTCAATAGGGGAGCATTTCGGCAGCAATGACCATAATTCCATAAGTTTTAAGGTACTTGTGGATAAGGATAAGAGTAGTCCTCGGGTGAAGGTGCTAAATTGGGGGAAGGCTAATTATAACAATATTAGGCAGGAACTGAAGAATTTAGATTGGGGGTGGCTGTTTGAGGGTAAATCAACATCTGACATGTGGGAGTCTTTCAAATGTCAGCTGATTAGAATCCAGGACCCGCATGTTCCTGTGAGGAAGAAAGACAAGTTTGGCAAGTTTCGGGAAGTTTGGATAACACGGGATATTGTGAGCCTAGTCAAAAAGAAAAAGGAAGCATTTGTAAGGGCTGGAAGGCTAGGAACAGATGAAGCACTTGAGGAATATAAAGACAGTAGGAAGGAACTTAAGCAAGGAGTTAGGAGGGCTAAAAGGGGTCATGAAAAGTCATTGGCAAACAGGATTAAGGAAAATCCCAAGGCTTTTTATACATATATAAAGAGCAAGAGTGTAACCAGGGAAAGGGTTGGCCCACTCAAGGACAGAGATGGGAATCTATGTGTGGAACCAGAGGAAATGGGCGAGGTGCTAAATGAGTACTTTGCATCAGTATTCACCAAAGAGAAGGAGTTGGTGGATGATGAGCCTAGGGAAGGGAGTGCAGATAGTCTCAGTCATCTCAGTATCAAAAAGAAGGAGGTGTTGGGTGTCTTGCAAAGCATTAAGGTAGATAAATCCCCAGGGCCTGATGGGATCTACCCTAGAATACTGAGGGAGGCAAGGGAAGAAATTGCTGGGGCCTTGACAGGAATCTTTGCATCCTCATTGGCAACAGGTGAGGTCCCAGAGGACTGGAGAATAGCCAATGTTGTGCCTTTGTTTAAGAAGGGTGGCAAGGATAATCCAGGAAATTATAGGCTGGTGAGCCTTACGTCAGTGGTAGGGAAACTATTAGAGAGGATTATTCAGGACAGGATTTACTCCCATTTGGAAACAAATGAACTTATTAGCGAGAGACAGCATGGTTTTGTGAAGGGGAGGTCGTGTCTTACAAATTTGATTGAGTTTTTTGAGGAAGTGACGAAGATGATTGATGAAGGAAGGGCAGTGGATGTTATCTATATGGACTTTAGTAAAGCCTTTGACAAGGTCCCGCATGGCAGACTGGTACAAAAGGTGAAGTCACACAGGATCAGAGGTGAGCTGGCAAGATGGATACAGAACTGGCTTGGTCATAGAAGACAGAGGGTAGCAATGGATGGGTGCTTTTCTGAATGGAGGGATGTGACTAGTGGTGTTCCGCAGGGATCAGTGCTGGGACCTTTGCTGTTTGTAGTATATATAAATGATTTGGAGGAAAATGTAGCTGGTCTGATTAGTGAGTTGGCGGACGACACAAAGGTTGGTGGAGTTGCGGATAACGATGAGGATTGTCAGAGGATACAGCAGGATATAGATCGGTTGGAGACTTGGGCGAAGAAATGGCAGATGGAGTTTAATCTGGACAAATGTGAGGTAATGCACTTTGGAAGGTCTAATGCAGGTGGGAGGTATACAGTAAATGGCAGAACCCTTAGGAGTATTGACAGGCAGAGAGATCTGGGCGTACAGGTCCACAGGTCACTGAAAGTGGCAACGCAGGTGGATAAGGTAGTCAAGAAGGCATACGGCATGCTTGCCTTCATCGGTTGGGGCATAGAGTATAAAAATTGGCAAGTTATGTTGCAGCTGTACACACTTAGAATATTGCGTGCAATTCTGGTCGCCACACTACCAGAAGGACGTGGAGGCTTTGGAGAGGGTACAGAGGAGGTTTACCAGGATTAAAAACAAGAAATGCTGGAACCACTCAGCAGGTCTGGCAGCATCTGTGGAAAGAGAAGCAGAGTTAACGTTTCGGGTCAGTGACCCTTCATCGGGTTCCAATGAAGGGTTACTGACCCAAAACGTTAACTCTGCTTCTCTTTCCACAGATGCTGCCAGACCTGCTGAGTGGTTCCAGCATTTCTTGTTTTTATTTCAGATTTCCAGCATCCGCAGTATTTTGTTTTTATTTTAGGTTTACCAGGATGTTGCCTTGTCTGGAGGGTATTAGCTATGAGGAGAGGTTGGAAAAACTCGGATTGTTTTCACTGGAACGACGAAGGTAGAGGGGCGACATGATAGAGGTTTACAAAGTTATGAGCTGCATGGACAGAGTGGATAGTCAGAAGCTTTCTCCCAGGGTGGAAGAGTCAGTTACTAGGGGACATAGGTTTAAGGTGCGAGGGGCAAAGTTTAGAGGGATGTGCGAGGCAAGTTTTTTACACAGAGGGTGGTGAGTGCCTGGAACTTGCTGCCAGGGGAGGTGGTGGAAGCAGATACGATAGCGACGTTTAAGAGACGTCTTGACAAATACATGAATAGGATGGGAATAGAGGGATATGGGCCCTGGAAGTGCAGAAGGTGTTAGTTTAGGCAGGCAACAAGATCGGCACAGGCTTGGAGGGCCGAATGGCCTGTTCCTGTACTGTACTGTTCTTTGTTCTTTGATCCATGGAGAGATGGAACCTTTATTAACTTGTGTTCCATCTAAACTGCAGGGTCAATGCTGGAGGAAGACCAGGAGCCGCCAGATGTGACAGCGCAGTTCTCAGAGATCAGAAGAAAGAAGAGAAGAAAGAAGAAGGAAGAAAGGAGAAAGATGAAGAAAGAAGGAAAGCAGAAAGAAGAAGGAAACAAGAAAAAAGAAAGAAGGAGGAAAGAAGAAGAAGGAAAGAAGAAAGAAAGAAGGAAAAAAGAAAAGGAAAGACGAAGAAGGAAAAAAGAAGGAAAGAAAAGAAGGAAGGAAGAAGGAAAGAAGAATAGAAATAGAGGGAGAAAATAAAGAAATAAGAAAGATGAAGGGAAGAAAGAAGGAAAGTAGAAGAAAGAAAAGGGAAGGAAAGGAAAAAGAAGAACAAGGAAAGACACAAGAAGAAAGGTGAAAGAAGGAAAAGAGAAGGAAAGGAGAAAGAAAAAAGAAGGAGGATAGAAGAAAGAAAGAAGACGAAGGAAAGAAGAAGAAAGATGAAGGAAAGACAGAAAGAAGAAAGAAGGAAAAAGAAGAACAAGGAAAGAAGAAGGAAAAAAAAAGAGAAGAAAGAAAGAAGAAGGAATGAAGAAGGAAAGATGAAAGAAGGAAGAAGGAAAGAAGAAAGAAAAAAGAAGAAAAGAAGACGGAAAGATGAAGAAGGAAGGAAGAAAAGAAGGAAGGAAGAAGGAAATAAGAAAGAAGGAAAGAAGTAAGATGAAGGAAAGAAAGAAAAAAGAAGGAAAGGCAGAAAGGAGAAGGAAGGCAGAAAGAAGAAGGAAAGAAGAAAGGAAAGAAAAAAGAAGGAAAGGCAGAAAGAAGAAGGAAGGCAGAAGGAAGAAGCGAGAAGAAAGAAGGAATGAAGAAGAAAGAAGAAAAGATGTAAGAAGGATGAAGGAAAGAAGGAAAGAAGAAAAGCAGAAAAAAAGAAAAGAAAGAAGGAAAGAAGAAAGAAGAGAGAAAGAAGAAAGAAGACGGAAAGAAGAAAAGAGGTAAATAAGGGAAGAAAGAAAGCAGAAACAAGTAAGAAGAAGGAAAAAAACAAAGAAATGAGAAGGAAAGAAGAAGGAAGGAAGAAGGAAAGAACGAAATAAGAAGGGAAGAAGAAAAAGGAAAAAGGAAAGGAGGAAAGATGAAAGAAAGAAGAAGGAAAGAAGGAAGTCAAACTGTTTTGAAGTGTCAGAACAATTGATGGCCAGAACAGCAGGGAGAACTCTCCTGCTCTGCATTGAACAGTGCCTTGGGTTCTCTTATGCCCACTTGAGAGGGCAGACAGGGCCTCAGTTTATTGGGATTGCTTTTCCCTCTGTAGCAAAGTGTGAAGTTGGAGCATGTTGGCTGAAGTATGACACCTGGGGTGTAATGTATGCAGTGTGACATCTTGAGTGTGACTTGTGCAGTAGGATGCCAGTAGTGTGATGTATGTGTGATAGACACATACACAGATATAGGGATTTCATTCACTTCTCTGAAAAAGTAGCTGCGGATCTGCTCTGTATATGCACTCCCCTTACAGAAACTAATGGTTAAATGGGGAGAGGCAAAATGTTAAATGGATCCAAGCCAAATGGTGAAGAATAAAGCTAGACACGAGGCTATCCTTTTCTTGGTAGTTGGTTTATTCACAGAATGCAATATTACATAACTATGTTTCCTATTTAAGCATCCGTGTCCCAGCAGACTCTCTTTATATCGCCTCTAAGTCCTTAATTAAACAATGTCCTTCACCTGTGTTTCTTTAACAATATAATTAACACACCATTAACACAAAATTCCTCTCAGTATCCCATGATGCTGAACCAACAGATGGGAAGCAGTATTGATTTTATCCATTTTATATTTCAGCACTTTCCTTAACTTTCAAACTTAGAAAAAACAGTGTTTTTCTTCAGGATGGGGGAGGGATTGTTGTCAGTTTTTTGTGTGGCGGGTCAGGTTTTGCGGGTGGTGAGGTGTTATGATACAGAGAAGCTATCATACAAGGGAGGGGAAATGGTCAAGGAATGCTAACAGTAGTCTGCAGTTTGTTTATGGAGAAACCATTGTGAAAGACCAAGGCTCATAACACAAGAACACTACCCAAGTTGAAAGAGAGAGAAGCTGAGCAAGTCAAGAGATAGTGATCAGATGCACATCCTGATTCACCTTGTCTAATTAACAAGTAACTAGTGGGTGCTCCATTTATTTCCAAGTGACCATTGGAACACAGTACAACTTAAAGTTCCTGCTGATAATAAAGAGTTCACTGATAACAGCCGACTTCATATGAGCCAATGGACTGTCTTCAAGGACAAAAGAGATTCCCTGAAAGGTGATTTACAAGTGTGGATGCAACTCATTAAAGGAGAGGTCTCAGGGGTCTGGTATATTTCCGTCTCTGGTCACAACGGACTGCCTTTGCTGCTACTTAGAGCTCCATTAAGGCCCTTTCAAAGATTGATGCTGCTAACTAGATATTCCTTCCTAGATTGGGAGGCAGTGGAAATGAACCACAAACTGAGCCTTGTGGATCAGCTGAATTAGCAACATTCTCAACCTCCTGTTAAACCTGACACCCAATCCTTCAGTCTCCTCTGTCTCTACTACAGGCGAATGTCTCCAGCTTGTATTGATTTTGACATCTTGTGAGACATTAAAGGAGATATCTATTTCCTTCTAAGCAGTCAGAATGTTGGCGGAGGGGTGCATGTGTCAGTGTAAGTGATTAGAGACTACCACTCACTTCACTAAGAACATTCCTGTAACTGAAAAGACTGAACAACACACTGAGTTACCTCATGTGACTGTGAGGAGGTGTTAAATGGAGGCAAAACTCTTTGCCACATAAGTAAGGCAAATTATAGTAATATAGTAATTAATACTGAAAACGTTCTGGTAAAAGCTATCCCATTTTACCTCTCCTGATGAATCATGTGCTGTGGAACAGACCATGCAGTCTGAGAGGTCCCACGTTCAAATGGTTGTGCTATGCTGATTTTGCTGATCTCAGACATGGTAGCAGTCAGGTGTGCCACAATTGGCCTCAGCATGCCTGTGTCAAAGCGGAAGAGTCAGCCAGAGTGTCCTCTCCTGATCACTCTCCAGTGACCCACCATATACATATGTGGATGTCAGATGAAAATATGTCAGCCTCAGCTGGTAAGCCATAGCTAGACACTCCCACACAGGTGTAGCATGTGTCACAGAACCTGGAAGATAGTAATAAATAGAATCCAACCTCACCATTTTCCTAATTAATCCAACTGATGTACAGGAAGGTGGAGTCAAATAGATTTATTTTATTTTTACAAATTAGTGATTCCTATCTGGTCAACTTGATTGGAAAAGTCACAGAAAGATTGAACTCAAATGTGATGTTCCCCCTTCCTCACTGCTGCCCCCTGAAAACCACTGCATAGAAACATAGAAACTTTATGGCATAGAAAGGAGGCCATTTGGTCCAGCTGAAAAAGAGCTATCCAGCTTAATCCCACTTTCCAGCTCTTGGTCCATAGCCCTGTAGGTTACAGCACTTCAAGTGCATATTCAAGTATTTTTTTTATACGAACATGCAAATTAGGAGCATGAGTAGGCCACTCTGCCCCTCGAGCCTGCTCTGCCATTCAGCAAGGTCATGGCTGATCTGATTGTAACTTCAACTCCACATTCCAGCATACCACCGATAACCTTTCACCCCCTTCCTTCTCAAAAGTCTATCTACCTCCGCCTTTTAAAATGCGATAAGGGTTTCTGCCTCTACCACCCCTTTCTGGCAATGAGTTCCAGACCCCACCATCCTCTGGGAGAAAAATTACTCCTCAAGTCCTCTCTAATCCTTCTTCCAATTACTTTAAATCTATTACCCCTGGTTATTGACCTCACTGCTAATGGACATAGGTCTCATAATTTTATACACCTCATTAAATACCCTCTCTAGTATACATGCTTCCTGTAATGCAGTGACCAGAACTCTGCACAGTACTCTAGCTGGCTTAACTAATGTTTTATACCAGTTAATAGTTCTATCTATCATAACCTCCCTGCTCTTCTACTGTAGGCCTCGGCTAATAAAGGAAAGTATGCCTTCTTAACCCAGCTCTGTTCAGTCCCTCTCCATCATGAAAACAACTTTTCGAGGTTCACATGTGAAGAACAAGGGATTACAGAGGGTCAGTTGGCTTCTGTAGAGCCATATCCCAGCTGGAGTCAGTGCCTTCAGGAGGGAAAGAGGGTGTTGCAGAACATACAGCACTCCTTTGCAAACTACAGGCAAAGCAATACAGAGAGTGAGAAAAACAGAAGGAAAAGGAAAGAAACCTAAATGTCTATGGCACTCAGGAAGAAATGGAAAAATCCTGTCAAATGTCAAGATGTGGCTGCAACTCACCTGTTTTCTTTGTTCCTGTCCATCAGAGTAAACTGCTTCCTGAGCCACCTGTAGGCAGAGAGCAGAGCCAAAGTTATTCATGTAGTATAAGGGTTTGAAAGGGTTAATGTTTGGGACAGTGTAACACCTCCCACTATGATGATGTAAGAGACCAGATTTGAAGGAGACTTGAGGAGAAGAAGAAGCAGCATAACTATCAAAGGAATTAGACATGTTTAAGTGAAATGTATGTAGTTCCTGAAATATAAAAAATGAGTTACTTTTTAAACTTACCGAAGACTCAGAAATCCCTGCGAGCCAGACTAACCAAACATACAATATGGTGGCAAGGGTGAACAGCAGTGGCTCTTGTCATGCATCACCCAGAAAGTTTTGAAAAACTACTTACCTGATAAAAGAAGCACCAAAAAAAGGCAGAAATCGAGACGAGGTTGTGAGGAGCTCCAGAGTTGTTCCGTAGACAAAGTGGCAATACGGAGTGTCAGCTTCCAGAGGCATTCAGGCTGCACCACAGAGGCATGGAAGTCTGTGAAAAAAAAATCCTGGTCCAGCGATCGCAGGCTTAGAATCGGAAAACCAAGCAATGGTCGGGGATCTGGTTAGCAACCCTTAAAAAGGGTAGAAAATTGTTTTTAATGGCACACTAGGCAGGCAGCACTAGAAAAAAACAAAATTCCTTAGCAAGGGCAATCTGAAGTTGGCGCCGTTACATGAGGCGACCGCGTGGCTGATATGCACAGGAAAACTTCCAAAAAGTATGAGAAAACTTCCAGTTCAGGAAGGAAAATTTAAAATAGAAAGTTAACTACATAGAAAGTTTAGAAAAGCCATGGATCTTAAATTTATGCTACCAGAGAGGTTTGAAAATATGGAAGGACCAAATCAAATTCAAAACTGATCACTGTGGAAAATAAGATTATTGAGATACAGAATTGCTTCCCAATTAGACAGCGAGTCTGAATCAGAACAAGTCAATACATTACTGTACTCCATAGGAACAATAGCAGACAATATTATTGCAAGACAAAGCATTAATGAGACATCAGATACATTTGCTAAAGTCTTAAAAGCCTTTGATAAGTGTTTCAAACTGAGAAGCAACAAGATTCTCGAAAGGGCCAGAAACCAGGTGAACTGATAGATGCTTTTATGAATGACCTTTACAGGCTAGTTGAAGGATGCGAATATGGAGACCTAAAATCAAAATTAATAAGAGACCGCATTGTAGTAGCTATTGCTGATGAACCTCTATCAGATTTATTTCAGTCTAAGGAAGACCTCGCCCAAGGAAAAACAATACAGCTGGTGAGACCAGCTGAGGTCCATAAGCAGAACAGTGCAATCCTGAGAGGTGAAGAACAAACTTGGTTCAGGAAACATCCAATGACCATATAGTTCTTTAGGCACAGGACAGTAAAAGAAGCACCAGAAAAGAAGGTACATTTGGGAAGGAAGATGCCATGAAACCCTGCCAGCGCTGTGGCGCCAAGAAGACCCACAGTCACAAACAATGTCCCGCAAACAAAGCAGAATGCTTTCACTGCAAGAAAGTTGGCCATTTTGGGAAGATGTGCCAAAGTAAAACCTCTACTTTCAAAGGTTGTAAAGAAAAAGCCTTCACGCAGAGAGCTACTAATGAAGTTGAACAATCTCCCTCAGAAGAGAAATCAGAAAACTTCCTTGGTAAGATCAATGACCCTAATCATGCATTCTGGACTGCAGATATATATGTCAAAGGACATATCACCAACTTTAAACTAGACACTGGAGAAAGCATAACAGTTTTATCAAACAACGAACCTTGGTTATCAATACATTGCCTGCAACCAACAGACACTCAGTTACAGGGTCCAGGAGGGATTAAACTGAAAGTCAAGGGAAAGCTACAGGCAACACTCCAGTACAAGGGAAAACAGATATTGGAAACATTCTATGTTCCATAGAATCAAGTAGTTTCTCTTTTAAATAGAAGAGCTTGTATAGACTTTAATATTATCAGGAAAGTTTTTTTTTAATTCGTTCCTGGAATGTGGGTATTGCTGGCTAGGCCAACAATTATTGACAATCCCTTATTGCCCTTGAGAAGGTGGCAGTGAGCTGCCTTTTTTGATTTAGAGACACAGCACTGAAACAGGCCCTTCGGCCCACCGAGTCTGTGCCGACCATTAACCACCCATTTATACTAATCCTACACTAATCCCATATTCCTACCACATCCTCACCTGTCCCTATATTCCCCCATCACCTACCTATACTAGGGGCAATTGATATTGGCCCATTTACCTATCAACCTGCAAGTCTTTTGGCTGTGGGAGGAAACCGGAGCACCCGGAAGAAACCCACGCAGACACAGGGAGAACTTGCAAACTCCACATAGGCAGTACCCAGAATTGAACCCGGGTCACTGGAGCTGTGAGGCTGCGGTGCTAACCACTGCACCACTGTGCCACTGTAGTCCATGTTGGCTAGGTACACCTACAGTGCTGTTTGGAAGGGAGTTCCAGGATTTTGACCTGGCGAAAATAGAAGAAATTAAGCAGCAAGAATCCAGGAGTCACTTCCAAAAAGTCTTTCCAAAATAATTTACTGGTCTAGGAAGACATAAGACCGAATATGGCATTACTTTGCAGAACATTGCTAAACCTGTATGTCTTTTCATACCTTTTCATGCGGAGGGTGATACCGCACCCACTATTGAAGCAAGTTACTGAACCCTTAAGACAACTATTAAAGAAAGCTCAAGCATGTTGTTGGGATGCACATCAGGAGCAAGTATTTCAAACGATCAAGGAAATGCTGATTTCACCAGATATCTTAGCGCATTATAACCCTTTACTACTGACAACAATTGCAAGAGATGCCTCATCTACAGGGTTAGGGGCAGTCCTTTTTCAAGAACAGCCAGATGGATGTCATAGACTGATTCATTGTGCATTTTGAGCATTGTCTGAAACTGAGATGAGGTATGCTGTCATAGAGAAAGAAGCTCTCACAGTCACGTGGGCTTGTGAAAAGTTTTCAGATTATATCATTGGCTTAAAGGTTGACATAGAGACAGACCTCAAACCCTAGTTTCCTTATTTGATGAAAAGAACTCACTAGAATGCTTCCGAGAATCCATAGATTCCGGTTAAGGCTAATGGGATTCACGTATGGAATGGTATGCATACAGGGCAAGCTGCAAACGTCAGCAGATGCTTTGTCAGAGTTACTATTGACCATCCTACACAACAGGATGTTAACTTCATTAATGAGATTGAGTCATGTTCTCAGTTCACTGCATCACAATAGCCGCCAAGCTCAAAAAAGCTCCAAGAAATTCGTCATGCTCAGATGCAAGTTGAGGAATGCATCTGTATTTTCCGGTATTGCACACAAGGTTGAGCACAGCAGTATCCCAGTGGTATGGTGATGAAAATCTTCTTTGAGTACAGAAAGCACTTTACTATTTTGAATGATTTGCTGGTATATGCTGAGAGGCTGGTGATTCCGGCCTTACTCTGGGCAGCCATATTAGAATTAATAGACCAGGCCCACAAGGGTATCATGAAATACAGAGCTCAATCATCCATTTGGTGGCCAGGAATATCAAGAGATATATAAGAAATGATTTCTAATTGCCAGGTATGGCCATGCACAGACCAGACCAGAGGGAACCCCTTATCACAACCCATTTTCCAACCAGACCATGGGAACATCTGGGGATGGATCTATTCATGTTTAATGGAAAATCCGACCTGATTGTTATTGATTATTTTTCAAGGTGGATTTTTTTTAAATTCATTCATGGGATGTGGGCATCGCTGGCCAGGCCAACATTTATTGCCCATCCCTAATTGCCCTTGAGAAGGTGGCGGTGAGCTGCCCTGTTGAACCGCTGCAGTCCATGTGAGGTAGGTACCCACAGTGCTGTTAGGAAGGGAGTTCCAGGATTTTGACCCAGCGACAGTGAAAGAGCGGCGATATAGTTCCAAGTCAGGATGGTGTGTGACTTGGAGGGGAACTTGCAGGTGGTGGTGTTCCCATGTATTTGCTGCCCTTGTCCTTCTAGTTGGTAGAGGTCATGGGTTTGGAAGGTGCTGTCTAAGGAGCCTTGGTGCATTGCTGCAGTGCATCTTGTACATGGTACACACTGCTGCCACTGTTAGTCGTTGGTGGAGGGAGTGAATGTTTGTAGATGGGGTGCCAATCAAGCGGGCTGCTTTGTCCTGGATGGTGTCGAACTTCTTGAGTGTTGTTAGAGCTGTACCCATCCAGGCAAGTGGAGAGTATTCCATCACACTCCTCACTTGTGCCTTGTAGATGGTGGACAGGCTTTGGGGAGTCAGGAGCTAAATTACTCGCCGCAGGATTCCTAACCTCTGACCTGCTCTTGTTGCCACGATATTTATATGGCTACTCCAGTTCAGTTTCTGGTCAATGGTAGCCCCTAGGATGTTGATAGTGGGGGATTCAGTGATAGTAATGCCATTGAATGTCAAAGGGAGATGGTTAGATTCTCTCTTGTTGGAGATGGTCATTGCCTGGCACTTGTGTGGCGCGAATGTTACTTGCCACTTATCAGCCCAAGCCTGGATATTGTCCAGGTCTTGCTGCATTTCTACATGGACTGCTTCAGTATCTGAGGAGTTACGAATGGTGCTGAACATTGTGCAATCATCCGTAAACATCCCCACTTCTGACCTTATGATTAAAGGAAGGTCATTGATGAAGCAGCTGAAAATGGTTGGGGCTATGACACTACCCTGAAGAACTCCTGCAGTGATGTCCTGGAGCTCATCTGAGTGACCTCCAACAACCACAACCATCTTCCTTTGCGCTAGGTATGACTCCAGCCAGTGGAGGGTTCCCCCCACCCACCCCCCCACCCCCCGATTCCCATTGACCTCAGTTTTGCTTGGGCTCCTTGATGTCATACTTGGTCAACTGCTGCCTTGATGTCAAGGGCAGTCAGTCTCACCTCACCTCTTGAGTTCAGCTCTTTTGTCCATGTTTAAACCAAGGCTGTAATGAGGTCAGGAGCTGAGTGGCCCTGGAGTAACCCAAACTGAGTGTCACTGAGCAGGTTATTGCTAAGCAAGTGCCGCTTGATGGCACTGTTGATGACACTTTCCATCATTTTGCTGATGGAAGTCAAACGCTTGTACACAACAACAACTGAGACTGTCATTCGAACTTTACAGGAGATCTTTGCAACACATGGCACTCCTGACGAGATTGTTTCAGATAACAGTCCTCAATTTGCAAATGACTACTTACGCACTTTGCGGAAAACTGTGGATTTATACATCTTATAAGTTTCCCTACTATCCTCAATCCAATGGTGAAGCTGAAATGCAAGCAGAACTATCAAAGCAATGTTAAAGAAGAATGAAGATTTTCAAACAGCACTCCTAAACTATAGATCTACTCCATTGCTATGTGGATTTGCACTTTAGCACCATCAGAGAGGAAGCTTAAAACACAACTTCCCATCCTACCCAAAAAATTACTTCCAGGGCTAGAAGTCCAGGATTATCGTAGAGTTCAAGAGATAGAAAAGTCTAATCGAAAACCACCAGCTTCTAACTATAACAGGAGATAGTATACCAGAAACCTACCCAAGTTGATGGAAGGAAAAAGGGTATGGGTACGAGACTAAGGCAGTGAGGAAGTAATCGTCCAGAGAGATGAAAATCAACAGAGATCTTATTTAGTATATACTTCAGAAGATACTATAAGAAGAAACTATCTCTATTCATCAGAGATGTCAATCAGTCATACATTTGGATGAACCAGATGTTGATCCTGAAATTCAGAAAGCACCAGATACTACAAATCTCAATGAAGGCCATCGAAGAAGGGTAGCAAGGATAATCCAGGAAATTATAGGCCGGTGAGCCTTACGTCAGTGGTAGGGAAATTATTAGAGAGGATTCTTCAGGACAGGATTTACTCCCATTTGGAAACAAATGAACTGATTAGCGAGAGGCAGCATGGTTTTGTGAAGGGGAGGTCATGTCTCACTAACTTGATTGAGTTTTTTGAGGAAGTGACGAGGATGATTGATGAAGGAAGGGCAGTGGATGTTGTCTATATGGACTTCAGTAAAGTCTTTGACAAGGTCCCGCATAGCAGACTGGTACAAAAGGTGAAGTCACACGGGATCAGAAGTGAGTTGGCAAGATGGATACAGCACTGACTCGGTCATAGAAGACAGAGGGTAGCAGTGGAAGGGTAGCATTTCTGAATGGAGGGATGTGACTAGTGGTGTTCCGCAGGGATCAGTGCTGGGACCTTTGCTCTTTGTAGTATATATAAATGATTTGGAGGAAAATGTAGTTGGTCTGATTAGTAAGTTTGCGGACGACACAAAGGTTGGTGGAGTTGCGAATAGTAATGAGGATTGTCAGAGGATACAGCAGGATATAGATCGGTTGGAGACTTGGGCGGAGAAATGGCAGATGGAGTTTAATCAGGACAAATGTGAGGTAATGCATTTTGGAAGAGCTAATACAGGTGGGAAGTATTCAGTAAATGGCAAAACCCTTAGGAGTATTGACAGGCAGAGAGATCTGGGCTTACAGGTCCACAGGTCACTGAAAATGGCAACGCAGGTGGATAAGGTAGTCAAGAAGGCATACGGAATGCTTGCCTTCATCGGTCGGGGCATAGAGTATAAAAATTGGCAAGTCATGCTGCAGCTGTACAGAACCTTAGTTAGGCCACACTTAGAATATTGTGTGCAATTCTGGTCGACACACTACCAGAAGGACGTGGAGGCTTTGGAGAGGGTACTGAAGAGGTTTACCAGGATGTTGCTTGGTCTGGAGGGTATTAGCTATGAGGAGAGGTTGGATAAACTTGGATTGTTTTCACTGGAATGACGGAGGTGGAGGGGCGACATGATAGAGGTTTACAAAGTTATGAGTGGCATGGACAGAGTGGATAGTCAGAAGCTTTTTCCCAGGGTGGAAGAGTCAGTTACTAGGGGACATAGGTTTAAGGTGCGAAGGACAAAGTTTAGAGGGGATGTGCGAAGCAAGTTCTTTACACAGAGGGTGGTGAGTGCCTGGAACTTGCTGCCGGGGGAGGTGGTGGAAGCAGGTATGATAGCGACGTTTAAGAGGCATCTTGACAAATACATGAATCGGATGGGAATCGAGGGATACGGTCCCCGGAAGTGCAGAAGGTTTTAGTTTAGGCAGGCATCAAGATCGGCGCAGGCTTGGAGGGCTGAATGGCCTGTTCCTGTGCTGTACTGTTCTTTGTTCTTGAAGTCAAGAAACAATAGTTCAGAGAAAGTCTACTGATCTTCTGAATCTGACAAGAACACAATCAGGGAAAGTTGTGAAGCTTCCTGACAGATTGAATCTGTGATGTTGGACACCTGGGGGGGAGATTGGATAGTATGTAAATGTAAAAATGAATGTATATGAAATAACTAGACAAAGACTTGGGGGGAGATGTATCTGACATTCAACAAGGACAAATGCGGCACCTGAGATTGACCTTCTAGGTTACAAAGTGACAGTAGCTGGAGTAAAGCCTACTCCGCACATATCGATCCACCCAACACTCTCTGACCAGAAAGACACCAGCCAAACTTCTGATAGGTCGTAACATTTGCATGCATTGACCATTCTTAAGCCATCACTACCAGCTAAGGAGAATGTCAGAGTGAAAGCAGATGAAATCTCAAGGTGACATGGTAAAGCAAAAGCATACTTTGACAAATGTACAGGTGCAAGGGAACCACAATTTAAAGTTGGAGATTGGGTTTGAATCAAATGGCCAAATCGCAACCACAAACTTTCTTCATTAGTATCAGGTCCAAAGCAGATTAAACGGGTTGCTTGGTACTAATGCTTATCTGTTGGATGACAACATCAAGTGAAATGCGAGACATCTGATCGGGAGCAGACCAAGATATTTTGAGGATAGTGGTTATGAGGATACATTTCCTTTTCCTATGAGTAATGTTAATAATCCGCTTCATCAAGCTGATTACACAGATCCATAGCCTCAAATTCGTAAATCTAATCGCAGACCTCAGGGACTTTCCGATCTCAAACACGATTTCTGGAGAAAACTGATAAATTGAACACTAATAAATAACTTGGTGTATATATATATATGTTTGATGTATCGAATACTTTAATTAAAAATGATATCTTTAGTCAAAAGGGGGAAAAATGTAGTGTTTGATTGCTCTGGGTTTGATTATATTAGTCTGTACACTGATCAGTATTTACTTTGATTGTTTAAGCCTAGTTTTGAAACTGAAACTAAAAGAGATGGACTGGAATGTTCTGGAGAAACAGAAACTGTTCTGAGAAAGACATTGTACTGAAATCTTGTAAGTGCTGAGATAGTTTAAAGTACTGTAAATAAACCAGTTGGTGTCTTAATACAAGTGTTATATCTGTATTGTTCTGAGATAAATCAGATATATAAAATATCCAGCATACCGATGAAAACGCAACATCTGGAACATTCCAACATGGCTCCCATTGGAACCTAATCTACAATAGGTACAAGCACGAAGATCATGTATTACCTTTCTACCTGGAGAGGTGTGGGAGATTTCTGAGTGTCCTGCACCAGCCAGTTCAAACCAGTTATCCATACACCGACATCATCCTCATTGAATGCTGTAGAAAAAGAAAATCATATTGTTATAATGTGCTTTGAAAAGATTTCTTTTATTTAAAATTATTGTTGTGACTTGTGTTCATTAAAAATGAAAATTGAGGGCAGGTGAATGGAGCGCATTCCATTCCAGGCACCAAATGTCAGCAGCTATCATTCTCAGTCACACATAAGATAAGTTAGATGCAGAGGGAAGCTGCCTCTACACCACTGTAATTATGTGTTCCAGCCTCTGCCTGAGAGCAATTCTTACTGCACCAGTAGGGTATTTGTCCATTTCCTATGGTAGTCAACTTGTATCTAAAATTGTGAACTTAGTGTATTACATAAAGGATAACAGTTTTTTTTATATATTTGTAAAATGGGTGTTGCTGGCAAAGCCAGGATTTAATATCCATCTTTAGTTGTCCAAGTAGTTGTTTGATGCAACTGAGTGGCTTGCCAAAACATTTCAGGGGGGTAATAAATAATTCCCTACCCCAGAGGACTGTGGAAGCTCAATCATTGAGCATGTTCAAGACAGAAATCGATAGATATCTGCATACTAATGACATCAAGGGATGTGGGGAAAGCACGGGAAAGAGACGTTGAGGTGGATGATTAGCAATGATCTAATTGAATGGTACAGCAGGCTAAATGGCCTACTCCTGCTTCTATTTTCCTATGTTCATAACAAGGTTGATTACTCAAACTGAGTAAGAACAGCAGGATTCCTTCCCTGAGGGACATTTATGAACCAGTAGCTATTTACAATAATCCAACAAGTTAATGGATACTTTTACTGACACCTAGGGCTGGATTTTGAATGGGCCATGAGTCAGGATGCGATTTAAAAATCATGGTCCGAGAGGTCATCTCCACAACCCGACGTCTCCGGGACAGTCTGCAATTTCTAGTGGTGGGAGGGAAGGTGAAGACACTCACCTCCAACTAAGGGGCCATTAAGCTCCTTTAGGAGCTTGTTATTGGGGTGGGGGGACGTCCCAATTAGAATTTTCAAAGAGAAATCCGATGAGCCCGACACAGTCTGGTGCATGATAGTGCACAACTGTCAGGCTCACAGCAGACAAGATGTTAACTGTTGTTTGAAGAAGAAATGTTTTTGGCCCACAGGGATTTTGTGCCAGGCCCAGAATAGGACATTTTTTATTAAGGAACTGCTGCCTTACCTGTTCATTCTGATGTCCCTTTGAGGAACTGCCTGGTCTCCTCAGCAAAGTAGCAGTAGGCCATACCTTTGCTTCTGGCACCAGGCGGGTAGCTCCAGCCTCATTAAGACACTCGGCACCACTGATTGGGCGTCGAGCTCACCTCCTACCCAATTAGGGCAGAGACAACAGAGCGGAAATCATCCGGGCATCGGGTTCCCGCCCCTGTTTTGAAAATCCAGCCCTAGATTTTTATTTCCAGATTTTTAAAAAGTTAATTTGAATTCTTGTAGGCAAAGACACTGTGAAGAATCAACTGGCTGGTTTTGACCTGAACCACATAGCAATATCTATACAGATTTGTATGTTTTCTCACTTCTCCCACACAAAGACAACACAATTTTAAGAAGGTGGTTAACACAGTTTTGTTATAAATTGATTGGAAAAATTTAATATAAAAGAGATATAATGCAACTTACATTTATATAACACTTTTAACGTACTAAAATGTCTCAAGGTACTTCACAGGAGCTTAATCAAATAATTGACACAAAGCCAAAAAAAGAGACATTGAGGAAAGGTGACATGAGAAAGGCTTGGTGAAAGTGATTGGTTTTAAGGAATTCTTAAAGGGGGAGGGAGCGGTAAAGATGTGAAAAAGTCTACAGAGGAAAGTCCAGAACTCAGAGCTTAGTGAGCTGAAGGCATGCCACCAAGGGTGGGCGAAGGAAATAGGAAGTGCACAAGAGACCAGTGTTGGACGAACGCAGAGTTCCCAGATGGTTATAGGGGTAGAAATGGAGGGAATGATGCCTTGGAAGGATTCAATCGTGGCAATGAGAATTTTTAATATCAAAATGTTGGTGGACTGGGAACTAATGAAGGTCAGTGACCACAGGGATAATGATTGGTGCAGGTTCTTACAGTGTAAAGCAAGATGGGGCTCTGCTTTCATCACAGGTCTGTTAACATGCTGAGGGCAGACCCTTGTTCAGAACAGGGTATAGCTGTCCTAAGAATGTTCAGTGTTAAGATGGCTGAAATATTTTTTAAAAGTTGAAGAGTATGGCATTTACCAGCACAGTCACTCTTCATATCAATTTACTAATAATAAATTTGTAGAGTCCTGACAGTGAAACACTTATTGACATCATGCATATTGTGTCTTTGAACTTTCAAAAGGTGTTTGATAAACTACCACATGGTAGACTTGGTAGCAAAAGTAAAGAATATGAGATTAAAGAGACAGTGGCAGCATGGATACAACATTGCTTAAAGGACAGAAAGCAGAGAGTAGTAGTAAACAAGTATTTTCAGACTGGAGGGAGGTATACAGTGGTGTTCCTCAGGAGTTGATATTGGGACCTGACTACTCTTTTTGGTAAATATTAATGACATGGCCTTGGATAAACAGGGCATTATTTCAAAGTTTGCAGCTGATACGAAACTCAGAAATGTAGTAAACAATGAGGATAGTAACAGACATCAGGAGAGCATACATACTTGTAAAATGGGCAGACACATGGCAGATGAAATATAATGCAAAGCAATATGAGCGGGCAGCCAATCCAGTTCCCAGCTTGGGAAAGTCCCCAGATGTGGTAATGCATCGGGGAGCTGCCCAACACCCTCCTACCCCATTTTCCTAGCCCCCCTCCCCCAGCTCCAAACCCTAGGAAAATCCAACCCAAAGAGTTTGCAAAGGTGGCAGATGCAGTATAACATGGAGCAATGTGAAGTTATTCACTTTGGTAGGAATACTAGAAAAACAGAATATTTTTTAAAATACTGAGAAACTATTAAATGTTAACATTCAGAGGGGCTTGGGTGTCCACGTACATGAAACACAGAAGCTTAACATGCAAGTACAGCAAGCAATTAGAAAGACATTTATTGCAAGAGGGTTGGAACACGAGAGTGTGGAAATCATGCTGCAATTATACAGGGCTTTGGGGAGACCACACCTGTTCTGTCTCAATACCTAAGGAAGGATATACCTGCTTTAGAGGGTTCAGTAGATTGATTGCTGGGATGAGAGGGTTATCCTATGAGGAGATATTGATTAAAATGGGCCTGTCTTTTATGGAGCTTATAAGAATGAGAGGTAATTGCATTGAAACATGTAAGATTCTGAGAGGGCTTGACATGGTAGATGCCAAGGGGCTAGTTCTTTTGCCTGGAGACTCTAGAACTACGGGAACTAGAATGGAATTTTCTGCACTTAGTCACTACTGGAACAATGGGACCATATAGGAATTGGGAATCTGAATGGTGAAGTAATGGGCTTTGTCGAGGCTCTTTCCCAGAACCACGGCATTATAATCCCGCCGTTGGGTTCCCTGCCCAATCAGGGAGGGTGGGTGGGATGACATGTCCATTCTGTCAAAGGAAGGATTTCTAATTAAAGAGATAGCATTGGTTACAATGGCTGACAGGACTTGGATTTTTGAGGCGGCATTAACCACAGGAATAGAGAGGCTGCTGTCCGGGTCTCTCATTCCTACCTGGAGGTCCTGCTATGGGATCTGTGGGGCTGCAGTGAGGTGAGCTCTCCCAAGGATGGGACGAAGAGAACTGGTGCTCAGATGTTGAAAGAACTGATCCTTTGCCTGTAGACTTTGTTTTGGGGATCTCGCCTCCTTCCATCTGGATCTCAGTGCCCTTCTCTGCCCTGTGGAGGGGCATGCAGCTGAGGAGAAGGCAGCTTGTGCTGCTGCTGGTGTTGCTCCTGCTGCTGCTGGTGTTGTTGGCGGTGGTGTTGCTTCTGCTCTTTCCCCTCATCAGAGGTGCAAGATGCAGCTGCATAAGCTACTCCCATGCCCTGATGAAGGCTGGCAGTGGGGAAGTGCAGCTGAAGATGAGTGAAGAGCTAGAAAGGTGTAATGCCTTCCAATAAGTTGGCAATCACCTGTCAAACAGTGATAGCACTCTCTGAGAGAAGAAGTGCTTTGAACAGCAGTCTCTCAATGGTCTTGGCTGGAACGCTTCAGTGTTACTGATCAAAGCCTTCCCAGTTTGTCAGTTTCACTGAAACAGCTCTTTCCATTGTGCACTCGCCTCGGTGAACCTGGCGAGATGCTGATGGGTCAGCTTACAGGCTCGCTGGCTGGGAAATCCAGAAATGAGGATAAAAAAGTTCTTAATTGGCTTTTAATGACCTTAATTACTTACCTGATAGATCCAAGGGGGTTCTTCTTGCCTTCAATCCCACCCCGCAGAAACCCAGAAGAAGGCAGGATGATGTTGAGATCCCTATCTGACACCAATTTCTAGGGATATAACTCCCCCCCCACCCCCTGCATGCAAACCCACCTCCCCTTGCCTGGGAAAAATCCCCCCACAGTCTCAGTATAAGGGGTCAACCATTTAGGACTGAGATGAAGAGAAATTTCTTCACTTAAGGGATTATAAATCCTCTACCCCAGAGGGTGATAGTTGCACAGTTGTTGAATATATTCAAGGCTGAGATCGATAGATTTTTGAACTTCAAGGGAAGCAAGTGACATGGGGAAATGGAGTTAAGGTCAAAGATCTCCATGATTTTATTGAATGACAGAGCTGGCTCAAGGGGCCATATGGCCTACTCCTGCTCCTATTTCTTATGTTCTTATTCTTGCAATTTATTTCCTTCCCTAGTTTAATTGACTAGTATTTGGCTGCATTAAATGCTAATTGGTCCAGATCTTTATATTCTTTTATTCATGCTGGGAATGTGGATGGTTTAAGCAAGGCCAGGCTTCCCTGCCTATCTCTAGTTGCCCTTAAGTGGGTGGTGGTGAACCTTCTTTCAGAACTATGTGATAGTCCCACAGTTGTGTCAGCTAGGGAGTTCCCGGATTTTGACACAGCAACCACAGTGGAAAGACAATGTATGCCCAATTTGGGATGGCATGTGACTTGGGATGGCATGGGATCTTGGAAGTGGTCATGTCCCAGTGCACCTGCTGCCCTGTTTTTCAAGATGCTGGAGGTCTCATGTTTTGGAGGTGCTGTTCAAAAAGCCTTGGCAAGTTGCAGCACGGCATCCTGTAGTTATTACACACTGAATCCATGGTACGCAGGTTGTGGAGGGATTGGATGGTTAGGTGGCGGACGGGCTGCCGACCAAGCAATCAGACTGTTTTCTTCAGGATGGGGTCGAGCTTACTGAATGCTGCTGCAGCTGCACCCATCCAGGCAAGTGTAGAATATTGTTACGACCTAGTGAGAAAGGGGTCTAGGGTTCCCTCTCAGCCTTCACCGGGTCCTACTGTAACAGGGTATAATTTTTAACACACTGTGTTTTTAGCTCCCCCTGAGTGAATGCTTGTTCAATGCTTTCCAATTGTAAGGCAAAGAAACCAGCCAAACAGGTTTTCTTAGGTTTAAAGAAAAAAGGTTTGAACTTTGATAAACTTAAACTTTAATTCGGACAACGCCTATGGATATGCAACACGCCCATACTAGCATGCATATGCGATGCACATATGCAGATAGAGACAGAAAAGAGCAGAAGAAATAAAGTGGATAAGTTTGAGGCAATATCTGATGATGGTTTTGGTTACGGTTCTTGGAGCTCGTTGTAGAGTCCTTGATTGTAGGTAGATCTTGGTTTTCATTGGGGCCCAGTATTCTTCTTAAACCTTGTTCGATGTAGGAGACTTTTCTCTCTTGAGGCTTGTGAGAAAGTGATGGAAGCAGAAAGGAGAGGTCTTCTCAGTGCAGGAGCAAACAGTCTTGCTGAGTTCAAACTCTCTGTGGCTAGTTCAAAACACCCTGTACCAGCCAGTTAGTCATGTGACCAGCTGGTTTAACCAGTCCTGGGTTTTGTGGATTGTATCACCTTAACAGTCTCTGGAATGCTCTTCCTTACACCTTCAATGTCTGGTGATCAAAATCCATTGTGGGTTAAGTGGACCAGGGAATAACCCTTTGTCTCCACAATCACTGTCTGTTAGTATGCAAATGTCCTTTCAGTCAAGTGTCTGGTGATTTTTTAACAAGTCCTTTCTTTACTCCAGCAACCGTTTAAAATCAATGTTTATATGACAAAATTAATGTGCCTCATTCTTGGCAGGTGGTGGCTTGCATGACACCTCTACACCCAGTGCAATGAAATGCAATTTTTTAAAGAGAGCATTTCATTAAAAAGAGTTGAGAGAGAAAATATAAGATATGGGAAAAAGCAAGCATCTCTCTCATTCATTCATTCACAAATCCTAAAATTTATTACAGCCTGTCTTTTCTTGGTGCCAATGCTGCTTTAACCAGCCCTTTTTTGATATCCCAATAAACATGCAGTTCTTTGAGGAGGTTTTTCTTCAGTTTGCCCATTTCCATGACTGCCAAGGGTCTTTGTTCCTGTTTAGGGCTGGAAAAGGGGGAGCGTGTGGGGGGTAGGGTTAGATTTAATTTGCACTAAATTGGAATTTTTTTCCCAGGAGAGTCAGTAGTTGGCGGGTCTACCCTGAACTCTCTTTCAGTGCTTTGCTGAGTCGTGCAAAGGCTTTTGAGCTTAGGGGGATGGGTGGTTCTCTATTTTCTGACTGTGAGGGAGAATTCTTTGCTAATCTCCCCTTTGTCCTCTAGGACACTCCTGCCTGCAGGTATTTGTGCAGACTCTACCTCACTCGCCCGTGGCACTTCGACTGGGTGAGGCATCATGCTGATGGTTTCTCTGACCCCTAGAGGTCTTTCTTTGTCTCTGCAGGTTCCTGGAAATGCTGTTAGCAACTCAGGTGGGGTGCTTCTGGAGTCTGCATTTACGTAGGAGGATGTGGGGTCTAACGTTTCACATTTTTCGGGGTTGGCTGACCGGACAGTAGGGGTTTTCATCTGGAATTCTTCCCAGACGTCCTTTAACCTGCTCTCTTGGTCGCTTTTTCCCCTCCCCTTTCTAAATATTGTGCCTGCCTGCCCCCTTTTGTTCTCGGCAGGGGTCACTTACTGTTCACCCTGCTGGAAGTTTCTCCTAACAGGACTTAGGGGTGCTGGTTTCACTGTAGATTGGGGTATTCCCTCAACCTAGCACATGTGGCAACTCCTTCAGTACTCCATCACATCTTTATGAAGTTTTGGCCAGTCAAACTTCCGTCTAATGTGGGCTTTGGTCTTTTGCATACCGGCATGTACAGCCACTGTAGCCTCGTGGGCCGTTCTTAATATTTCTCTCCGGTACCTCTGCGGCACCACTAACTGGTGAACTACTGTCCACTCCTTGTTCTCAGGTCTGTGAGGAGAACTCCATTTCCTCATCAGTACCTCATTCTTTAAGTAGTAGCAATCAGGGACTCCCTCTGCTTCACTTTCAGACTGGGCAGCCTGTGCCAACTCTCGCAATATTGGGTCGGCTCATTGAGCCTCAGCTAGGGAAAACCCATTCAATTTATTCCCTGGGTCTCCTAACTTTCCAAAGAAGGTCTCCTGCCACTGCCCTGTCTCTCTGTCCTCCTGCGGTCTTTTTTCACTACTGGGGGGGCTACCATCTTCACCCCCACCAGATCATTACCTAGGAGCAGGTCAACCCCATCCACAAGCAAACTAGAGACAATCCCTATGGTCACCGGTCCCGAAACTAGGTCGCACTACAGGTGCACCCAGTGTAAAGGTACAGGCATACGCTGCCCTCCAGTACCATTCACCACCATTTTGGTGTTCACTGCACTCTCTGGGGGAAAGGTCAGGCCTTTTCCCAGTAAAAGGGATCTAGTGGCCCTGTGTCCCTGAGAATCACTATGGGCTTGTTTGGTCCACTTGAGGGGTATGGAGTTACTTTCTCTTCAGACACAAAACCCTGATAGCCTTCAGGATTCCTATCAAATTTTCCTGCAGTTGCAGTAGTAAGCTTTCTGGGTTCCACTTTTACTGCAGTTAAAGCCAAAGCTTGTTCTGCTGTGATTTCCATCATGTTCTCTTCTTCACTGAGCAGGTGTGCCCTGATTAACCCTACAGGTTTTCCCTTTAGTTTCCAGCAGTTAGCTCTTAAATGCCCTGCTTTATTACAATGGAAGCAGACAGGTCTCCAGGTCTCATTTCTTCTCCCCACACCTTCCTGTTTGGCTAGAGGAGGGCCCCCTGTGTCTCCTGCTTTTCTTTCTCTCCCAGGACTGCTTGGGCTCCTGTCACCTTCTCACACCTTGTCCCTTTTGGATTTGTGTGGGTGATTAGGAAAGCTATTTCCGTGGAAAACTGACTTATAAATTAAAGCAAACTCATGGGCTAGAACGGCCGCTTGCTGGGCTCTCTGGACATGCTGCTCCTCTATATAGGTCTTTATGGAGAGTGGGAGAGAGTGTTTAAATTCCTCTAACAGAATTACATCTCTGAGATTCTCATAGCTGAGCTGTACTTTAAGAGCCCTCAGTGGTCAAAAGCCAGCTGCTTGCTTCTTTCAAACTCTAGTTAAGTTTGATTATCTTGCTTCTTGAGGGTTCTAAACTTTTGGCGATAGGCTTCGGGTACTACTTTTTGTCAGTTCATAATTTGATTAACTCTCGTCTGGCTATAGAGAATAAACCTCATGGGTTTTTCCAATTAGCTTGCTTTGTAGTAAAAGAGACCAGGTCTCAGCTGGCCATTTTAGCTGCCTTGCCAGTTTCGCAAAGGACACAAAAATACTTCTACATCCTCCTCAATGATTCTTGGAATTAGTTGAGCTAATTTTAATAATTCTGTATCCAGCCTTGAATTATGCTCCTCCATATAGACCATGCTTTCACTGGGGTTACTTTGGCGCCCCCTAGTTAACCCAAGCCGCTTCAGCTTTCTTTCGTCGCATTCTTTCCAGGATGTTCTTTCTCTCTCTCTCTCTTCTCTCTCCTGTTCCTTCTCCCGTCTTTCTCTCTCTTCACATTCCTTCTGGAAGGCTCTTTCTTTCTCCCTTTCTTCAAATTCAAGTTTCCTTTGTTCCAATTGTATCTTTGCTAACCATAACCTTTCAGAGTCTACTTCTAACCCTGTTTCTGCTTCTTCAGATTCAAAGGAAAAATGGTTGGCCACTAGCCTTAAGAGTTCAGACTTCCTCGCCTTGCCACGTACAATGATCCCACACTGCTCAGCCATTTTCCCCAACTCTTCCATAGACAGTGCTTTTAGCTTATCCCAAGTTACTCCACCCTGGCTTGGGGAGCTATTAGCTTCAGTTGAAGACATGTTAGTATCCAAGCACACACAGTTACTAGAAAGCCTGTATTGAAATCTTGCTCTTTATCTGGATGATAGCCCCCAAATTTCTGTTATGACCATGTGAGAAAGGTCTAGGGTTCCCTTGCAGCCTTCACTTGGTCTTACCGTAACAGGGTTTATTTTGAAACACACTGTTTTTAGCTCCCCCTTGGTGAATCGTTGTTCAAGCTTTCCAATTATAAGGCAAAGAAACCAGCACAAATAGATTTTCTTAGGTTTAAAGAAGAAAGATGGAAATTTATTAAACTTAAGCTCTAATTTGGTTAGACGCCTATGGACGCCTACAGATACACGAAGCGCCCACACTCGCATGCATATGCGATACGTGCAAATAGAGACAGAAAAGAGCAGAAGAAAAAAATAAAGTGAAAAGCTTGAGGCAATATCTGAAGAGTTGTTGTTAAGGTTCTTCAAGCTCACTGTATAGTCCTTGATTGTAGGTAGTTCTTGTTATCCGTTGGGGCCCAGTATTCTTCTTAAACCTTGTTCACTATAGGAGACGTTTCTCTCTTGGGATTCATGTGTCCTCAATCTAGTCAGAGGCTAGGGAGAAAGCGATGGAAGCAGACAGGAGAGATCTTCTCAGTCCAGGAGCAAACAGACCCTCTCAGTTCAAACTGTTTGTACAATTCAGAAAAACCCAGGTTGCCAAGTCATGTGACTAACTGGTCTGACCACTTCTTGGATTGTATCACCTTAGCAGTCTCTGGAATGCTCCTCTTGCACACCTGGTGATCAAGGTCCATTGTGGGTTGAATGTGTCAGGGAATGATCCTTTGTCCTTCCAAGCACCGTCTGTTAATATGCAAATGGCTTTTCCAGCCATGGCTGATCTGTTTAACAAGTCCTTTCTTCATTCCAGTAACAGTTTAAAATCAATGTTCATGACAAAATTAATGTGCCTTATTCTTGGCAGGTGGGAGTCTAGCATGACAACACATTGAGCAAGATCCTGTAAGACATTTCTATTTCTCTTTGGCTAGCACCATGCAAATTTTAACTTCCAACTGAACCACTAGAACAGGCAAAACCTTGTCTCAATTTAATGTGAATTAAATCTGAAAAACACCAGCTTCAACAATGCAGGACTCCCTGACTGCGAAATTGTACTGGGCCCGGAAACGGGTGTGAGTATCGCAATGTGTAATTACCCATTGCTTCCGATGCAGTCTACATGCAAACTGCGTACTATCTGCTGATTTGCATGATAGCCACATGCAGCCAGCACTAAACATGCTACTGAGTGGCTGCTCACCTCAGCAGGTGGCCCAAGTTTGTGCGACACTAGCACCACTTGACACCAGCCTGCACTACTGAAAGCCAACCTGCACCTCTTGATAGGGAGGTGCAGTCTGGCCACAGCAGCTGCTGGAACTGGTTGTAGAAGAGAGTGTGAGCATGAAGAACACTGAATTATAGTGCAACAGGGCATAGGGCGTGTTCCAAGGTGCTCTGAAACTGTGCTGGATGCCTTGGTGGAGGAGGTGGACAGGAGGAGAGATGTCTTCTATCCATAGAGGGGAAGAAAGTCCTCCAGGCAAATTCTGCAAAGGCAGTGGGAGCAGATACCTCTGGTGGCCAATGGCAGGAGTGTAGCCCCCAAGGACCTGATTGCCACAGGAAGTTCAATGACCTCACACAAATGGTCAAGGTCAATGGATTCATCTTCAAGTGCCGAGTCAAACCAACTGCACCACTAACCTCATAAACAAGGGGCTGAATTTTCCTCATGGAAGCAGGAAACAGGAGACAAGATTGTTTTTGTGTTTCAGATCCGCCTCCTGTGGGAATTTGATTAAAGTCAAGATTTTCACGTGGGTGAGCCCTTAATTGGGATAGAGTCAGGTTCCAAATCTAATTGCAGATGGCAGCAGGATCTCAAAGCTGAAGCGCCAATCAGAGGCCTTCCAGCTCGAGAGGTACTGGCCGCAGTACAAGGTAAGTAATGGGTAGGGCACTTCAACAAGAAGGCGCCCTCTCAGCCACTTGTTGAAAACTTTAAAATTAAAAAACACAAAAAGCGGCCAGGCCACCACTGTGGGGGGCAATGGGGATGGGGGTGGGAGCCCCTCCACAGGGTTCCCTTTGGCTGGCAGCCCTAAACAGGCAGGCAGGGAGGACCACAGGACTGCCAGGAACCCTGGCACCTCAGCCTGCCACTGGGTGCCTGCCTGCAGGCAGATGATTTCTGCCACCTACCCATTGTGTCGGAAATCTGGAGGTTGAATGGAAAATCCCAGTCGGCCTCCTTAAACCCCACTCAACAAGGCTCCTAATGAGCCTAATTGCCTGCCAGCCCCTTGGGGACAGGGTGGCCTTCATGGTCCCTGAATCCACATCAACCAAAATAACAGACATCAGGGATGGGGTCAGAAAGCAGGCACAGCGGCTGGCCTCGTAATTTTTGGCCCTCCTCCGTCTCTGCTCCCAACGTCGCCAGGGCCTGAAAATCCAGCCCAAGGCGTCAGCAGTAGCTCAGTTGGTGGCACTCTCCCCTCTGTGTAAGAAGGATTTAACTCCACTCCAGGACTTGAGCAAAATAATCTCAGCTGACACTCCAGTGCAGTGAAGGAATGCTGCGCTTTCAGAGAAGTCAGGCTGAATTTTATTCAGACGCTGCGCTTCACGGTGGTGCCCTTTAAACTTGGTGGGGTGCCTGCATTCAGCGGCCGCCGCAGAGTCCACGAGATATTTCGCACGGGGGCTCATTAACATCACTGCACCGAGCCGCCCCCCCCCCCCCCCCTCCAACCCCCATATTACGTGGGGACAGGCGGGACATCCGGCGCTGTGAAGAACCCTTTGACAGTTGTGTAGCAGGTGCTGGGGCCCTATTTTAAGCACCTCAGCACTTGATTCTTGACAGCTGTCAAAGAATACTTACCTGACTGCTGAAGAGTGAGGCTGCTGTCAATCTGGCAGCAAAGCAGAATGTGCTGCAGAAATCCAGCAGGTCAGGCAGCATCTGTGGAGAGAGAAGCAGAGTTAACTTGTCCAAGTTCACAGACCTGAAAGTGATCTCTTGCTTCTCTCTCCACAGATGCTGCCTGACCTGCTGAGTTTCCCCAGCACTTTCCGCTTTGCTGCCACATACTTACCCTGTTGTCTCCCAGTGTCCTGTGAAGTTGCGATACTCTTCTTCCACTCAAGTGTTACATTGCTTCTTGTAGGCCTGCC
Source organism: Heterodontus francisci (assembly GCF_036365525.1). Taxonomy (NCBI): domain Eukaryota; kingdom Metazoa; phylum Chordata; class Chondrichthyes; order Heterodontiformes; family Heterodontidae; genus Heterodontus; species Heterodontus francisci. The sequence continues at coordinate 49,255,325 of NC_090375.1, forward strand.
CCACCCGGGTGAATAATTTTAATTTTGCACATTCCAGGAAATGAGACTTAAAATGTACCATAAAACGGAAATACACAACTGAAATAAAACCATAATTGAAGAATATTTACATTCTATGGGCTTCTAATCATCTGACTGTGAAAAGCCAGAGACTAATGCATTTGGAATCTGTATTCATTTCTCTGCCAACTATTATGTGAAAATACATGTAACTGCAATTAAACGATCTTTGTTAAAAAAAAGGAAAATATGTTCATATTCTAGCTGCATTGCCAACTAGAAATATCACACCAATAACTATGATCAGCTGCTGCAGAAGCAAAGTGTTCGTGAATAAGGGTCAATGTGTAATAGTTGAAAAATCATGACAAAGGCACAGATTTCCTCACTAGTCCTGCATTGGTTTTCAAACATGTACAGGACAAACCTTGCAGCCAGAAGTTAGAGCTGTTACACGGTGGAATCACCTTTCCATTTAAAGGAGCACACCAAAAGCCGAGGATGGCAGAGGGGTGCTCCAAGGTGGCCCCACAGTGCAACGAAGCCTTCCTGCTCACTCTCCTCTAGGCTGTGCAGGCAAGGCGGGAGGTCCCTTTCACCAGCAACGGTAGGAAGAGGTCCTCCCGCCTGAACAAGTCTGGCTGGAGATGGCAGAGAAGGTGAGTAGCCGTGGGGCTATCCGGCGTCAAAGGGTCCAATGCCAGAAGGAGTGAACGAGCACTGCCCCAACCTACCAGGGCCCTCTATGCCTTGTGCGCAAGGGTAGGAGCACCAAAGTCATCCACAGCCAAAGGGCAATCAGATCAGCAGCCTTTCTCCAGTCAGGCTGCTAGCGCAGAGGTTGCACCGCGAAGGGACACTCGCAAGCGTTTACAAAGAATACACTAACACCAATGGGAATGCACGGGTGTCACAGCAATGTAAATAATCATTGCACTAAATCTTATTCACCAACACGTGTCCTGTTTTCCTGTGTGCATGACCTGTGCTAGCATGTACTGCCAATGTCGCATCCCTTGCTCCGTTGGCCCTCCAGAAATGTGAATGTATGCAATCGACTCATTGCCATGCCACCATATCTCATGAGCCTCTCAACGGATGCAGTGACATGGAAACTGGCTCAGTCAGCTGCTGGCTCTAATGGTTTACACTGACATGCAGCAGATGTGGACTTTTCCACAGCAGGTGAGCGAGGCCGATGTGTGGCTTCCAGAGCTCATGTCGGCTCATATGGAGCAGAGAGCCTTTGTCTGCTCAGGTACTGCCATAGATCCCTGCTAACCCTGCGTGCAGAGCCTGGGTTGCATCTGCCCTCCCATGCACCTTCCTGTTATAGGTCCTCATTGTCCTCATAGACCGAGGATGAATGCAGTTGACGTCTCTCCTCGTAATTCCAGGTACCCCCTATTGAGTGTGTATTTGTGCAGACCACCATGAGGAGGAAAGAAAGGTCATGCTCTTTTTGGCCCATTGTACAGGATACCACCCTATCTATCCAGGCATCGGGAGCGCATTTAGAACATGCAGATCGCCTACTCAATGGCAGATCTTTCAGCTCAGTGGCTGGTGTTTTGTCTCTCCTCTGCAGCAGTGATGGGGTCTCTCACTGGTGTCGGGAGCCATGTCTGCAAGGGATAGTCCTTGTCTCCAAGAGGACATCCCTCCATCTGAGCCAGTTCAGTGAACAGCAGTGACAGCTGGGACTGGCGCAAGATCCAGGTGTCATGGCAGCTGCCTGAGAAGCGGTCACAGATTTACATGAAGCATCTCTGGTGATGAAATACCAGCTGCACTTAGATTGAGAGGATTCCTTTAATTGCAATGTCTGCAGGTGGTAGCCTGGCGGGATGCCTGATGGTCACATGGGTGCAGTCTATGGACCCTGAGAACTATGGTTCTTCAGCAATGGTGCCAAGACTGATGCCCCACTTGGCCTGGCTGTGAGGGTCCGGAAGCGGACATACTCACTGGCCCTCCGATGCAATGCAATGGTGCCTCCCTCATGCAGCGGTATACTGTTGACTGTGTGACCCCACAAAGGTCTCGGTGGGCCCCTGAAATGCTGCATAGGCATCAAGCTTAAGAGCTGCTGCCACTATGAGGACCGTAGGCATAGGATGTCGACCGAAGTCCATGCAGGTCATCGTCAAGCAGGGCAGTGAGACGTGTCACCGCGATCTCTACATCCGCAATCGCCTCTGAAACTGGTGCTCTCACATCTGATGGCATGTCATGTGGAGCCTGTAGATGCACAGCAATCATAATGTCGAGCTCCCCATGGGGGCTGCAGCTCACAACTGGGGGCCTCTAATTGGACCGCACTTGCCTGTTGATCTTGCCTCCGGTGCATACGGATCCTCAGGAGAAGCGGATCGCATGCTGTAGGATGAGCAAGACCCATTTCCATGTGATAAATGAAGTTGTATCCTTCATTAATTCAAAGGTTCCTAACAGGCCAGGGATTGGTATTGACGGGTACATCAAGTGCTAACATGGATCAACTATATGGCGGGGCATGGCACTGAGTGAGGCACAGCATGACCACCATCAAGATCCCACCATCCTTATAACCTTAACGCTCCTCCCCTTTCTAGCACCCTCACCAAACACTGGGTGACTAGAGTGCTGTTTCTCCTGCACAAACACAAACAAATGCAGAGGGTATACCATTTACGAAGGGAGGGTACACAGTACCTCCCTTCCAGTATGCAGAGTGAGACCCCTGAATATCCCCCTCTCCCTCCTCCATTCCAGTATGCAGAGTGGGAGCCCTGAAAACGGAACTTACCTTCCATCGCAAAACCTTCTGCCTCCGATGACCCGCCGGCTTTTCTAATGGTGAACGGGATGGCATGTGACGGCTGCCCGTTCAAAGTAAGATCAGGAAGTGTGCAGGAGAAGCAGTGGGCTGCATAATCTGCAGAGGTAAGTACCGTTTTACATATTCGAATTGGGGCGTCACCGCCGTGTGGTGGAGGGGCTGCACAGAGGACCCCCTGCCACCGGTATTTTGTGGTGGGCCCTTCTCGACGTCGTGGGTTGAGGTGGGCCTCTCCCCGCAGAATTTTACTGGCCCCCATGCCGTGACCCGCGGCATCGAGGGGCCAGTAAAATTCAGTCGGTCATCTTTCAGATAAGACCCTAAACCAAGGCTCCGTCTGCCCTCTCAGGTGGTCATAAAAGATGCCATGACACTGTTTCAAAGAAGAGCAGGGGAGTTATCCCCGATATCCTGGTCAATATTTATGCCTCGATCATCGCAAAAAAACAGATTATCTGGTCATTATCACATTGCTGTTTGTGGGAGGTTGCTGGGCACAAATTGGCTTCCGTGTCTCCTACATTACAAGTTCTTCAAAAATACTCAATTGGCTGTAAAGCGCTTTGGGACATTTTGAAAGGTGCTATATAAATTCAAATCTTTCTTTCACTGCTCAATGCACCACTTCCTTTAACTTACCTGCCAACAATCTCTAACAACCACGACTCACACATAATATTCATCGCTTCACTTCATCCTCACATATTTAGCACTGCTGCAAACCTCACACCCACATTGCCAGCTATTCAACTGTGACACCCACATCAACTAAACACATTCTGCCATACACACTGACACACTTCCCTCTCTTACAAGACACAGTGTTGCATTACTGGAGGCTGCGGCACCTAACCAGCGGGGGACAGACACAGCCGCCTGTTCTTAATCCCCATGGAGGGATAGTGCTCACATTGGAATGGTCATAAGTGAAGCCAGTGATGGGGCTGAAATCATGGAAGATGCTCATAGGTATGCTCATATCTAATCTTCCTTCTCACATCCATTTGCCCTTCACCCACATTCTCTTCTGATTTACAAGCTACAGATGTTGTAAACATGCACTTCTTGCTTTCCCTTCTCCCCCTCACTATGACCCTATCTTTGTGCCTTTCTCCTTTCAGATACCCAAGAATTGCAACCTGGCCAGGCAGTGGTGGAAGAGAAATAGATGGAGGAGCAGGAAGGCTGTGATGAAGAATAAACACTGTCACTTGCTCTCACACTCACAGCCACCTGCTCAGATACTAACACTGCATGTACTTTAGTGGATCGCTTAAAGGTGGCATCTACACATGGTGAAACACCGGGCATGAGCGGCCTGCAGCCCAGAGAACAAGGATAACTCAGGTGCCTGTTCACCAGGGGGCAAGATAACACACAATTTCTGTTGCAGAGGATGCGGATGAGGACTTCAATGGGCTGACTTCCAGAAGAAGGCAGATACATATACACAAATGAAATGCTCGGTGCATTGGCAGACCTGCCAGAAAGCCTGAGGTCAATGCCAAGGAGCATGGAGGAGTCCAGCAACAACTTAGCACAGGGCTTTGTGCGGTGCTTGGACCCTATCCTCTCTAAGTGGAAGAGGTGCCCAACTCTATAGAAACCTTGCAGAACCACCCATAATGCAGTGTCTGATGGCCAATGTCTCAGCTCCCATTGCAACACAAGCAAAAGCCACCCAATGTCTGGGTGCTGCAGTAGAAGCTCAGACTGAAGTCAAGCAAGCTCAGCTTGCTACCTCTAAGGCTCAGATTGCTGCCATCATATCTGCAGCTACCATTGTTCAAAGAGACTTGCAAGGTCTCACAGTAGTCCAGCAACCTGTCTTCCAACACATTGCAAGGATTGTTGAGGTGCTGCAACAGGGGAGTGGCTATGGCAACTTAGGTACCTGCCTGTGCTAAAGGTTTCAACTTCTTGCAAGGTCATTGCCGAGGGAGTTTTACTTTGCATCTAACTTATGCTGTACTTGATCTGAGACTGCTCGATAGGACAAAGTTGAAGGACCGTTAATCTGCACATAACCTGGACTATACCTGATTTGGAGTGCTACGTGCTGATAGTGAATACCAGAATTGGGTTTCCATTTTCCAATACTAGCATCTCTCTACTTGATCAGCACAAAAAGTTTATAATAATTTACCTGAAAGACTCAGTGTTTTCAGCCTGAATTCCATTCCATACAGAATGACCAAGCACAGACTAGGATCCAGTTTCCGTGCATCATCTGGGTAACGTTCAAAATCTCTCGAGTTCTTCCCAGGCCGAATTTCTTTAATTTCCCGAATGTCAACTATACGAAAAGAAAAAAGAAAAAATCTCAGAATTAAATGAATAAAAGTAACAATACTGTATCTGCATGACCTTTCTGTCAACATTTTCAATTATAAATTTCCATGCTCAAATTTATAATGCAAATAGGTGATATAAAACTTGTAAGTTTGTAATTGGAGGTGCTGCAGTGCACGCATTTGTAACAGGATGTCATTATAGCTCCAAAGGGACCTTACCTCCGTGACACCCTGGCCCACTCCTTCAACATCCCCGATACCTCGTCCCCTTCCCATGGCACCATGCAATCGCGGGAGGCGTAATACCTCCTCTCTCCTCGCCACCCAAGGCCCCAAATACTCCTTGCAGGTGAAGCAGCAACTTACTTGTACTCCTTTCAATTTAGTATACTGTATTCACTGCTCACAATGCAGTCGCTTCTACATTGGAGAGACCAAACACAGATTGGGTCACTGCTTTGCGGAACACCTCCGCTCAGTCTACAAGCATGACCCGAGCTTCAGATTGCTTACCATTTTAATTCACCACCCTGCTTTCATACCCACATTTCTGTCCTTAGCCTGCTGCAGTGTTCCAGTGAAGCTCAATGCAAGCTCAAGGAACAGCACCTCATCTTCAGGTTAGGCATTCTACAGCCTTCTGGACTCAACACTGAGTTCAACAATTCAGAGTGTGACTGCCATTTTAAATTTTTATTTTATTTATTTATTTTTTTAACGATGTGCCTGTCTTAAACTTGTTTTTCATGCTTTTGCTTTTGGACAGAGCTGTTCATTATTCCGCCACTAACAGTCTTTCTAATGCTACTAATGCTTTGTTTTTAATTGTTTCATTTAATCTCTCCTAGCCTCTGCCCTATTACTTTTGTTCTTCTTCCCCCTCCCCCCTTTCACTTGCTCAAAGCCTATTACATCTATAATCTTTGCTAGTTCTGATGAAAGGTCATAGATATGAAATGTTAACTCTCTTCCTCTCTCCACAGATCCTGCCAGACCTGCTGAGTATTTCCAGCACTTTCTATTTTTATTTCAGATTTCTAGCATCCGCAGTATTTTGCTTTTAATATTATGTAATTATAGCACGACAGGTTTACATGGATAATTTTCATTATAATTATGGACTTAGGAAATAATAGGAATATAAAAATAAAAACATAATGTATGCCTTTATAATAGGGACTGAATTAGTCTGCACACCAGATCCAATGGCTCTCCTACCCACTAACCCCACTTCACTTGAATATATAGTTAGTCTTCACTTCCTGAGTGCAATGCCACAGGAGATCAATATTAAAATATTGAAGTTCTGACATGTGTGTGACTTTCTGTCTACGAAACCTTACTTCCTGATGGCATTTTTTTAGAGTTTTTGGTCAACTTCTTTCCATTATATATTCCTATGTATGTATTTATAAGTTAAACTTGTCACAGAGAATTATCTCTTCCTGTGAACAATTGCACTATAATGTCTCAGATGTCCATTTCCCAGCTCTACAGACTTTGGGCGCTAACTAATTCTACTTCTCTGCTTCCACAATTGCAATAACTTTTGGTTTTTAGCTATACGTAATATGAAATCAAAGTATTAGCTAAAATTAATGGAAGGTATCACTTAAAAATACAAAAATAAAAACAAAATACAGTTTGAAATATACCTATGGCTCCCGGTTCAATTATTCATCCACTTCACTTGAAAATTACACTTTTTATTTACTACCACAAATTGTTCAAAATAGTTTTTCCCATCCATTATTTTTATCAGTAACTGAAATTTCTAATGTCCAAAAAATTAAAGTTAAACAAGACTTAATATTACCAACTGTTTGGACAAAGCAGATGTGAAGAAAATGTTTTTACTTGTGGGAGAATCCAAAACTAGGGGCCACAAATACTTTATATATAAAACATACATAGTTACTAATAAATCCAATAGGGAAATAAGGAGAAAGTTCTTTATTCAGAGTGTGGTTAAAATGTGGAAATCACTACTAAAGGAACTGGTTGAGGCAAATAGCTTAGATGCTTTCAAAAGGAATCTGGATGAGTAGACAAGAGAAAATGGAATAGAAAGGATATATTGAAAGGCTGAGATGAGATAGATGGAACGTGAGGAGAGTCATGTGGACTATAAACACCAGCATAGACTAGGTGGGCCAAAAGGCTGTTTCTGTGCTGTATGTGCTATGTAATTCGATGGAAATAAAAACTGTTTAAAAATTACATATTTTGCAATAACACGATTAAATTTATCCATTGGGCTGAATTTTACCAGAACGGTGGCAAGCTTCAAAGATGGCGGGGCGCATGCACGGGATTTACTCCATGGAGGCACCGCAATATTAAACGTGGCGTCTTATTTACATGGCTGGGGCGGACACCCCCACTACGCAGGTGCTGGTGCCATTTTTAAAGGGCTTCAAGCCCTTCCACTTCATTAAAATTTTTAAAGTGATAGCCAATATTAATTAAAAGCGAAAAAAGCATAAAAGCCTCCAGACCCTCTCCCACTGCCCCCAATGACTAAACAAATTATTACTTGCCCTCTCCACCCCTAAAAAACTTACTTTGCAATCCCCACCTTCCTCCCCAAAGTTTGAACTTTGAACTTTACCCTTTCCCACCAACCCCTAGACCAATCAAAAATGTTTGACACCGCTCCCCCCTCCCGCCCTGAAAACCGAACCTCTTCCCCCTCCCCACAAGTGTCCCACCATACTTCACTGGTCCTGCATCGGACGGCACGAGAATGCCGGCCACCGACTGTAATATGGGAGCGGGACAGCGGCGCAACGAGGTAAGTAATTATTCGTCCATAGCATCCATTACAATATTTATATTACTGCCCCATTGCTGAGCGATGGGGGGTTTGGGGGGGCTGGTGGCGGCTGCCATGAGGCCTCGCCACCACCAGTAATATGGGGCAGGCCCTTCCTGGCGTCGAAGCCCGTGGCAGGCCTCTTTGGGAGGTATTTTCTGGGCCCGCCTGCCATGACCCCTGACATTGGGGGCCCGGTAAAATTCAGCCCATTTAATTGTCTTTGGCATCTTTAAATGCTTTCGTTAAAGTTTTTAGTTCAAAGCTTCAACCTCTTCCAAAAAATTTGAATTTGGACTTGCTATTTTTGCTTCGAGCTATGATGTTGGGAAGTGAATTTGGATTGTGCAGTTTGGACATGTGGCCTGTGCTTTGTTAACTGTTGGAGAAGGTCAATGCAAATTGCATACACCTGTAAGATAAATATTCTATTTACTAACATAGAGTCACAGATTCATTACTGCACTGAAGGAAGCCATTCAGTCCATCGAGTCCATGCCAGCTCTCTGCACAGCAATCCAGTCAGTCCCATTCTCCTGCTGTATCCCTGTAGCCCTGCAAATTTATTTCCTCAAGTGCCCATCAAATTTTCTTTTCAAGTTATTGATGGTCTGCATTTCTACCATCCTCTAGGCAGCAAGTTCCAGGTCGTTACCACTCATGGCATAAAAAAGTTCTTCCTCACATACCTCACTATATCTCTTGCACAAAACCTTAAATCTGTGCCCCCTAGTCTTTGTACCATTAGCTTAAGGGAACAGCTTATCTTTGTTTACCTTATCTAAACCAGTCATAATCTTGTACACCTATACACCTATATCAAATCTTCCTTCAACCTCCGTTGCTCCAAGGAGAACAGCCACAGCTTCTCCAACCTAACCTTTAAGGATCGAAAGGATCATGAATGAGAGGGCACAGATTTAAAGTATTTGGTAACATAAGCAAAAGTGACACGAGGAAAAACTTTTTCTCGCAGCGAGTGGTTAAGGTCTGGAATGCGCTGCCTGAAAACGTGGGGGAGGCAGGTTCAATTGAAGCATTCAAAAGGGAATTAGACAGTTACATGAAAAGGAAGAATGTGCAGGGTTATGGGGAGAAGGCAAGGGAATGAAACTGAGGGAATTGCTCTTTCAAAGAACCAGTGTGGACGCATGGGCTGAATGGCCTCCTCTGCACTGTAACGATTCTGTGATTCTGTCTGTGATTTAAGCTACAATCCCTCATTCCTAGAACCATTCTGGTAAAGCTCCTCCGTAACCTCTCAAACTCAACTTCGTAAAGTATGGTGACCAGAGCTGGCTACAATACTCTAGTCTATGAAGCAGAGAGGTCAGTGATACATAGAGAGAAAAGCAGTCAGAAGGTACATTTCCTCATTCTAGTTTGATATCTTTTAAAACAAAAACAAATTGTATCTTTAATGCAAAGAAAATCTCCTTAAAGTAAACAGTTAAGAGGGAGGGAAAGGATGATGATAAAGTAAATTGTTTAAAGGTGATAGGAACACGGGTTGCTCATCACCTAATCTTGGGAGAGCAAGTGAGGGTGGATGATTTGATTGAGCTGAGTGTAAAATGGGTGGCTAATCCACTGCTACCTAATTACCCTCCTGATAAAAGTGAAAAATCACTCTGCAGTTACAAAAATTGGAATAAAATATATTCTTAATCCTAACAAGCATAAATCAATCTTTAAGAAAATATTTTTCATTAACCGCTTTTGTGCAGATATTGTATATTGAACATGATGTCATGAAGTGTGATTTCATTTCATACTGGTAAAATTTATAAGTAAAAATTCGACTGAAGCTTGCTTAGCTGCAGAGAATTTATAGAATCATTGAATCACACAGCACAGAAGGAGGTCATCAGCCCATCGTGCCTATGCTGGCGCTTTTAAGGAACTATCCAATTAGTTACACACCGTTGCTCTTTCCCCAAGTTTTCCCTCTTCAGGTATTTATTCAATTCCATTTTGGAACTTACGATCGAATCTGCTTCCACCATCTTTTCAGGCAATACATTCCAGATCATAACAACTCACTGCATACAAAAAAATCTACTCACCTTCCCTCCGATTCTTCTACTAAATATTTTAAATCTGTGTCCTCTATTTGCTTACCACAACAACCCCCCAACCCCACTGATGGAAATAGTTTCTCCCTACCTACTCTATCAAAACCCTTTATAATTTGAACATCTCTATTAAACCTTTCCTTTACCTTCTCCGCTCTAACCAGAACAATTCCAGCTTCTCCAGTCTCTCCACGTAACTGAACTCTGATATCATTCTACGCAGAAATTACCACTGATAAAAGAAGTAGCGGAGTAACCTTGGCCAGAATTTTACGGCCCCCTCCAGCGAGCGGGCTGGTGGCGGGGGAGGGGGGGGGGGGACATAAAATTGAGTGGGAGGCTGGGGGGGCCATTCCCGATGCCTTGCCGCCCCCGCTGCAATTTTACATGGGACAGCCCACCCGCCCCAGGCCAACTAAGGCCGTTAAGTGGCTATTTAACTGCCACTTAAGGGCCTCCTCCCATCACGACGGGTATTTTAGCCGCGGCAGCCAGACGGCAAAGGCCCCAAGAACTCAGCCAGGTAAAACCTCGCAGCATACTTGGGAGGGGGGGGGGGGTGACCCTCCCTGGTTGGGCACCCCCTGTGCCCCACAGAGGACCACTCCCGAAGCCCCCACAATCCCCACCGCACAACACTTCCCCCTCCCTCCACCCCAACTGACCCCCCCCCCCCCCGTTACGCTTGCCGGGGCCCAGCCGATTGGCCCCAGCGAGGCCCCGAAAACCTACCATTGTTCTGGGGCAGTCCTTCCTCTATCTTCCAATGGCTGGGTGTAGTTCCAGCAGTGGCCACTACTCCCGCTGATTGGCTGGCAGCTCCATTAGGCAGGACTTCCCGCCTCAAGGAGGTGGAAGTCCCACTCAAGGCCAATTAAGGGCCTGGGGGTCGGCAGAGACTAGCTCGCCCTGGCTTTTCAGCCAATAGGCGGGACTTCCAGCCCAACGTAAAATTCCGGCCTTTGTGTCTGGGAAATGGTTGCTGGATATAAAGAATGCAATATTTCATCTCTGTAAGGACGGATGACTAGAGTTTGAAATCACTGTTCCACTTTTTATTAACTACACCTCTAGTTGATTGTAGAAGCCAAATTTAGGGAGCTCAATTGTTCCACTCCCCTTTCATTTTGCACTTCTGATGGTCACAAAAACACAGAATGTTACAGAATTGGAGTAGAATTTTTTCCCATTATAGACAGCCAGTGCCAGAGCTACATGCTACCAAGTCAGGTGTAGCACAGCCCACTGATAAGTAATGCTCTCTTTACACTGTCCTAGCAATATGTCTCAGTCCAGCTTCAGAAGAACACCATGTTAGAATCATTGAATGGTTACAGCACAGAAGGGGAGGCCATTCAGCCTATCGAGCTTGTGCCAGTTCTTTCTAAGAGCAATCCAGCCAGTTTCACTCCCCCCACCCTTTCCCAGTAGTGCAGAAATTTGTTTCTCTTCAAGTACATACTCAATTCCTTTTGAAAGCCATGATTGAATCTGCCTCCACCACCCTTTCAGTCAGTGCATTGCAGCATAACCACTCAATGTGTAAATCTTTCCAATGCCACCTTTGGTTCTTTTGCCAATCATCTTAAATCTGTATCTTCTGGTTCTCAACCCTTCAACCAATGGGAACATTTTTTCTCTGTCTACTCGGTCTACACCCTTCATAATCTTGAACACCTCTATCAAATCTCCTCTCAACATTCTCTGCTCTAAGGAAAACAACCCTAGCTTTTCCAATCTATCCTGGAACTGAAGTCCCTCATCCTTGGAACTATTCTTGTAAATCTTTTCCATATTCTCTTTAAGGAGTTAGTGTGAATTTTTCCACTTCACATTAACTGAGACTGACCAAAGTAATTTCACAGAAGATTCATAGACAGCTAAGCTTTCATCTCATCAATCTAAGCTGGATTCAAACCTTTGTTTCAGTAGGGAAATTTTAATACATTGCACCATATGGTCTATTTCATGAGCAAAATTCTATTTGCAAGGGCTCCTGATGGCAAAATGATCCACAGATTGATTCAAAACTATCCATGGCAAAAATAAAATCATGTCTCAAACTAATTGATGAAATTTTAAGCTGCTCCCTAAAGCCACAGGCATTCACTGCCTCTTGCCCACATTCACACATGGTTCTCACTTCAGTTTCTTTCTTCATCTGCCAGACACTGCCGGCATCACATGTTTCTTTTCCTGCCAACATCTCCCCTTCCCTCCTCTCCTGAAAATGCTGACTGCATCCTGGAGTACCCCAGGCACCCTTAACCACATTACCCATGTGAACATTTTTCATGTATGAGTCATAACACTGAGTGCCAGGAGGCTTCTCGGTCACAGGGGGCATGGCAGATGAGCTTAATCCTATCCAACAATACAGCACTTCCTCAGTACGGAGCTGGAGTGTTGACAAAGATTTTGTGTTCAAGTCCCTGAAGCATGACCTGAACCCACAAACTTCTGACTGACAGGCAAGAGTACCACGGCTGACATATTTTGGAAGGTTGGTTTTGTGTGGCAACTGTAATAAGAGCATAGGTAATCGATAATGGTAAAGGCTGAGCCAAACAGAATAGGAAGTTCCTATCAATTCCAGGTCTATGCCAAGTTAGCTGATCTCAGCAGAGGAGCTTTGATTGAGCTCATTATCCCTAGAGATATGGAGGTGAAAGAGTTTACCTTCCTGGTAGCTCTCCAGTGATATGTCCTCTACTGGAAATCATCCCTCCCCATAATCAAATTTACTACCCAAGTTCATTTATGAAGAGGTCACAGGGGTGATGTTCTGATGGATGACTGTTACCCATGGAACTGTAACAATGGTTTTCAGCCTAGAAATTGGTTTGTGCTGGGAAAGGTCCTGCAGCACAACCAATGTTGAGCCTTGGGCCTCATTTAAATGACACTAGCCAGTTGTGATTGAACGCTGGGTGTCCATAGGCAACTTGCCGGTGAATCAGCATGAGGACGTGGGGGTGTCCTTGAGGGGGTGCAGTGGGGATAGAGTGGGGGGGGTTGGGACTGACTGGATTGCTCTACAGAGAGCAGGCATGGACATGATGGGCCAAATAGACTCCTTCTGTGCCGTAATGACTCTATGACAAAGATGACTGATACAAGAATTTTAGGGCCGCTGATAAGTGTAGGATTGCTTGGGAGGAACAGGTGACGTTAGACCTATGGGTCCCAAAGCGCTCATCATGTCTGGGTCTGTTGTACACAAATTGATGGAGATTCTCGTCAATAACTTCATTAGCATTGTATCATGTGACTACCAAGATTGTAGAAGGTGAACTAGATGGACCTTGGCCTTTTTTCATCCAGCAATTTCTATGTTCATGAGTTCAGAAGGGAAGGGGAGGAAGTTGATGGAATAAAGAAAAATATTATTGCCTAGCAATTACCTTGCCAATGTTTGATGCCATTGCTCTCCTTCCTCTCCTCACTAGTCTTGCAGAGGTGCTAAACCATTTAAAAATAAGCAGCCTATTGCCTACATTAAGACTAATGCACAGCAGACTGTTGAACAAAGCCACTTTATGTTCACTCACTTATAGCTGTAATTTCTAGGTTAGTATTAAACATAAAACTTGGGATTATGAAACTTTAAATGCTATATTTATCTTTCTATAATTGTTCATATCTGAGACAGAGGGATTTAAGCTACCCGCAACCTGTAGGAGACCCTTACTTTTGATATCTGTGTCCAGTCAGAGGATGTTGTGAGTTGCTGAGAACAGCATCTAAGCCCCCCTGTTTGCTAAGTGCCTCATCTTGCAATTCAGTGCCTCTGCTTTGATAACAAGCAAAGTGGAAAACATTTCCAGGAGGTCAGTCCTCATCTGTTGCCAGTCTGGTTGCCAAGGCAACCCTGGAATGCTGTCAGGAAACTGTTGACATCATCTGCACCAAGCTGCCAATTTTTGCACAGCCACAAATAGGGTATCACAGCTTTTGCTCTCTGAATCACTACATAAATCAGTCTTTAACCTGACTCTCCCCCTCCCCGCACACTCAGCTTCTGCTCAGATTATGTCTACTGTGACTGTGCAATCGGCATTTGATATCTCAAGGGGGTTGGAACGCAAAGCGCAAATTTATGTTACAATTATATAAACCTTTAGTTAGACCTCATTTAGAGCACTGTGCTCAGCAGGGCACCGCTCCTCAGGAGGGATGTATTGGCCGAGGAGGGGGTGCGGCACAGATTCACCAGATTTATACTGAGACTAAAGGAGTGAAATTATGAGGACAGATTGCACAGACCTGGCTTGTAATCACTTGAGTATAGAAGATTATGGTGTGATCTGATTGAGGTGTTTAAGATGGTTAAAGAAGGATATGGTAGATATTAACTATTTCCTCTGGTGAGGGAGCCCATAACAAGAAGACACAAACGTAAAATTAGTGCAAAACTGTTCAAGTGTCACGTCAGGAAGCAATTCTTTGTAAAAAGGGTAGTGGAAATATAGAACTTTCTCCCACAAAACATTGTTAAGGGCAATTTCAAACTCAAATTAATAGAATTTTGTTCAGCAAAACATTCTAGAGTTACGGAACCAAGGCGCAGCCATGATCTAATTGAATGTGAAGCTGAATGACTTACTCCTCTTCCTACATTCCTATGATATGAAAATTGGTCAGACAGATGTATTGGAAAGGCTGGCTGTGCTTTCAGTAGACATGTTAGATTTTCAGACTCCAATGGGAGCGGGCACAGGCGCAGGTAGGTGCTAAAATCATTGCCACTGGCTGGCATACTGGTTCTCCAGCTCTGTCTACCCCCAGGCTATTTTCTTGGAGGCATGGTGGGGGTGGGGGGTGGTGAGAGGGGCTGCGCAGTAGGGCAATTGACCTGCTAAAGGGCCTATTAAAGCCTGTTTTTGGAGGCCGACCAGGGTTTCCAGTCGGCCTCCAGGTAGCCGCAGGCAGTGGGGGATAGTGCAGCTGCCTGGAGGCAGCCTCCCAGCAACAGAGCAGGGGGCAGTCACAGGCCGCCTTGTGCAGGGGATCCCTCTTCACAATGGTGGCCCATTGCAAACACCTTTGTTTATGTTAAATTTCAAAAAGTTGTACAAAGGGCACCTCCATTTTACTCTCCTTTACTTACCTGTCATGGTATCCTGTTGCTGCTTTCAAGCTGGAGGCCCTCCTATTGTGCCTCCACCTTTGAGAGCCCATGCCATCCTTAATTGAATGGTGAGCCTGTCCTCTGGCCATTAATTAACCAATTCAGGGAAATTCACAGGTGAGTGACGATTCCCCACACAGTACATGCTTCTGACCCCCATTTGAGCCTGATGGCAGGGTCCTGAAGCCCACAGGGAAAATCCTGCCTGATAAGTCACCTGGTCTGGATGACTTGCATCCCAGGTTGCTGAGGGAAATGGCAGATGGAGATAGTGGAAGGGTTTTCCACAATCTTCCAATCTTCCCTTGATATGGAAGAGATGCCAGAGGATTGGAAAGTGGCAAATGTGACACCCTTGTTCAAGAAAGAGTCTACAGACATTCCTAGTAACAACAGGCCAGTCAGTTTAACATCCATGGTGGATAAGGTTATGAAACAATAATAAAGGAAAAAATTAACAGGCACTTGGAGAGATTTGAGTTAATTAAGGAGAGCCAGCACGGATTTGTAAAAGGCAGATTGTGTTTGACTAATCTAATTGAATTTTTTGTTGAAGTAACAGAGAAAGTTGATGAATGGAATGAAGTCGATGTTGTTTATATGGATTTTAAGAAGGTGTTTGACAAAGTACTATATAAAAGGTTGGTTAACATAATTGATGCTCACGGAATAGGAGGGTCAGTGTCAGCTTGGATAAACAAATTGGCTGAGAGACAGAAAACAGTGAGTCGTGATAAATGGTTATTTTTCAGACTGGAGAATGGTAGACAGTTGTGTTCCCCAAGGGTCAGTGCTAGGACCACAGATTTTTTGATACATATAAATGACTTGGATATTGGAGTACCGGGTAAAATTTCAAAATTTGTCAGTGATGCCAAACTTGGAGGTATGGCAAACAGTGAGGATGCTACAATCAATTACAACAGGACATAGCTAGGCTAACAGAATGGGCAAACAGGTAGCAGATGGAATTTAACACAGAGACGTGTGAGGTGATGCATTTTGGTAGAAAGGATAGGGAGAGGCAATATAGACTAAATGGCACAGTTCAAAAAAATGAGCAGGGACAGAGGGATTTAGGGGCTCATGTGCATAGATCTTTGAAGGTGGCAGGCCATACTGTGAGTAATTGGCAAAGCATGTGGGATCTAAGCTTCATAAATAGAGGTTTAGAGTACAAAAGCAAGGAAGTTATGCTGGACCTTTATAAAGTTCTGGTTAGATCACAACTAGAGTATTGCATCCAGTTCTGGTCACCACACCTTAGGAAGGATGTGAAGGTCCTTGACTGGGTGCGGAGGAGATTTACCAGAATGATTCCAGGGATGAGGGATTTTAGTTACAAGGAAAAGCTGAATTTGTTCTTATTGGAGCAAAGGAGATTGAGAGGAGATTCGATAGAGGTGTAAAAGTTTATGACAGGTGGTCCATGAAGGTCCTCCAGGTAGTCCACGGTCTGGTCTAAAGTACCTGAAGCTGGTATTCAGCGAGGAACGTTTGACGGACTTTTGGCTCCATATTCTGAGTATCCTGGACTTGCTGATGCAGCTGTGAAGCACCGGCTGCCATTCCCAACAACTTATAACTGCGAGATTGGATTTCCAACACTTGTGGGGCTGGAAACAAAGACGAGGAACTGGCTGAACGTGGAGCTCAACATACGACTGAAGCACTCCAGCTTGGAACCAGACATCATCTCATTGGTGTCTCATCAAAAGCAGCACCATTTTTCCCAATAATGAGATTTTTTTGTGGTCGCAAGCGAAGGTGGGTAGGGTGGGACTGGTAGGTTTTCCGCAGGAGTCTTTTGCCCTGCCTGTGT
The DNA here is from genome assembly GCF_036365525.1 of Heterodontus francisci. NCBI lineage: Eukaryota > Metazoa > Chordata > Chondrichthyes > Heterodontiformes > Heterodontidae > Heterodontus > Heterodontus francisci. The sequence continues at coordinate 49,272,283 of NC_090375.1, forward strand.
GGTTCACGGATGAAAAGGTTTGAAAATCATTGAGATAGATTAAAAAACACTGTTCCCATTAGCTGATGGTGCAAGGGGACGCAGAATTAAGGTTTTGGGCAGAAGATGTAGAGGGGATGTGAGGAAGAATGTTTTTATGCAGTGAGTGGTTATGACCTGGAACTCACTGACTATGATTCAATGATTTCAAGAGGAAATTGGACATTTGAAAGGAAATGGGCACTTGAAGGAAATAAATTTGCAGCGCTATGGGGAAAGAGCAGGTGAAAGGGACTGGCTGGATTGCCCTACAGAGAGCTGACATGGACTCGATGGGCTGAATGGCCCTCGTTTATGCCATCTTGATTGTATAGGCGGAATTTTCCCAATCGCATGGGGGCAGACTTGAAGGTGAGACAGGGAGGAAGATTTGAAAGGAGGGTGTCGGATCAGTGGGCTGATGCGTTCCCAGCTCTAGCCGATCTTGCCGGATGCGGGATGGAAAAGGCAATGGTACCTGCCCAGCAGTGGTGGGTAACCACTTTGCACTTTAGTTTCAGGCAATTATTTTAATCCCCTTGATCTGGAAAAAGGGCTTGGAATTGTGACTGAATGGGGACGCCGCCAGGATCTTCCCAGCAGCGGATGGGCCTGTTGTTTGAGGCCAATGTCCGGCAGGTGCTTGGGGGTGGCCTGCTGGTGACTGGTTGGGGGTCTGCGAAGCCTCTTTAATTTCATCCCCTCACCCCTCCGCCGCCACCATCATCACCGGAGCCGCTGCCATCAGCGAGCCACAGCTGCAGCCACAGGCCATCCTGTGAAGGGGATGCCCCTCCACTGGGATGGCTTGGCAGCTGAGGCCACTAAAAGTAAATACCTCAAGATGGAGGCGCCCTTGAAACTCCCCTCCTGCAGCGGCAGCGCCCACCTCTGCCGGTGGGGCTGCCGTCCTTCCAAGGCTGCAGGTCCTCTGATTGGGCCTGCAGTCTCAAGAACCCACTTGCTGTCCTTAATTGGATGGCTGACCTGGAGGCAGCCTCTTAATTGGCTAATAGGAGGCCCCTCAGCTCGGAAGGAGCAGTAATCAGCATTCAGGTGAGAGAGAGAGAGGGCATCTCCGTCCTGAGGCACCCTCCCTCCAACTTTTTAAACTTTTAAATTAAAAAATGGACTCAGCAGCCAGGCCACGGACAGGGGGCCTGAGCCACAGCTGTGGCAGACAGGCAGGGAGGACCTCAATGTCTGCTTGGAGCACTGGTCCACCCCGGTCTGTCACTGGGAGGCCACCTCCAGACAGCTGGCCTAGTCCCTGACACCTTGGGGGGCCCGTAGGCTGACTACCTGCCACTTGTGGGGTAGGGTAGCCCTTCCGGCCCCCCATCCCATCTCTGGGAAAATGCAAGCGGGATGGTGCCAGGAAACTGGCACACCAACCAGCAGCATGAATTTTCATGACTACCCGCCTCTGTACCCACCCACACATGGGGGCAAAAATTCAGCCCTATGACTCTATGACACCTTAATGTGTCTGGGATAAAGGTGTGGCATTGGGATATGGAGATCAGAAAGTTCCAGATTTGATTGCTGGTTTGTGTTGTGTTAGATAATCCAATGATGGCACAGCTATAATTGATCTCAGCATCCCTGAGTTAGGGAGTGGGGGAAAAAAATACCAGCTCTTGCTCCTACTTGCTAACCAGAGACTTTGTGCTGGAAGTGTGCGGTAGCTCATTAGACGACAATGAAACCAGGCTCGGTCATGATGTCAACCACAGTTGTGAAATCCCAATCCCTACAATCTGTCGAGGCCCACGTTGGAAGTATGGCCAGTTGATTGATGCACCTGTCCCCATAGCAACATACCACACTGAGGAACCACACCTTTAGGAAAGGAGGGGAGTAACGGGAAAAAGGCTGGTCAACTTAAGAGTTTTTGGACCTTACCCTTTAGTTTCAGGCAATTATTTTATTCCCCTTGATCTGGAATTGTAACTAAAATGATAAAGATCTGCCTTGGCTACCAAAATGGGGGAATAGGTTTAATGGTCTGAAAGCCTGCTTCCTGTACACGTGTTTTCTGTCTCTTCCATCAGGTACTGCCAGAGGCAAAAATAAGGAAGGCAGATGAAAATCTGAAGATCTGCACAAACTATATCAGGTCATAGACTTCCTGTAGCTTAATGAACACTTTAGTAGCCCCGGTTCATGAAGCAATGGTTAACTTCTGTCTATATGGGACAGAGTTCCAGGCAAAAATTCTATCTGGAAAAGTGTTCCACAGTCAGGAAAAGTAATGAGTGTACACACAAAGCAACTCTTGCATTCCCTAATATTCTCTGTTTGGTGAGCATTGGTATTTTTTTTGGTGGGGAAGCCAGAGCAGTTTTCACCCCACCTTTGTCAACAAAGGCTCTTCCATTAGCAGAAGGAAGTAGATTTTCTACAGTCTTTTGGTCACAGTGCAGTATTGTGACCTTGGATACATTACAGATGGACTTTGTACTTGGAACAGCCTGAGTCTATTGTATTAACAGCAGCTGTACCCTGATAAACTGCACAAACACATTTGCCCTGTAAACCTTTGTACCGTTGAAGCCCCTATGCTTGTTCACTTGAAATAAAAAGCACATAAAATACTTCAACCAAAGGGGATATTTTAGACAGTAGAGGGAAGGGCTTAATCCAGGTGCATTAGTTGAATCTGGAATGTTGATTTGGATAAAGAGGCAATTGTTCTGATGATTCACTGAGTTTATTCCATAAGTAGATGAAAGTAGGGGAAAGGCTTCAAGTGTGATCCCTGGTTTGTGCTAAGTTAGCTGACCTTAACAGAAGAAAGAATGCTAGCATTTATCCCTGCATTAGGGAGAGCAAAGTTAAGTTCCTAACTCTGATTGTTATCCATTGACCCATGCTTGATTTTCATATTTTTGGACATCGGGTGAGAGCAGCATCATGCTGTGATGCTCCCCTGATAAAATAGTTTGCTGACTGTTAGACTCATATATGAAGAACGACCATGTGAGCAAGGTACTGGGAGGTGTTGTGTAGCCATAGAAGTGTGTCTCAGCAATAACTCAACACTTTGAAAGAGGAGGAGAAAGAGGGGATGGATTCAATTACCACACCGGTTCTCCTGTTCATCCTTTGGAGGAGGAGCCCCTGGCATCCTGGAAACACAGTGTAAAGAGTATTTACACCCCTTTTCAGGGGGTTATGTGGCTCTTATACCAAAGTTATAGTGCAAATTGCAAAAAACACTTCAGAAATTGGCCCACCATGTCTTTTGGGCCATTACATCCCTAGAGTTTTATATTCAATGGAAATGACTTGGAAGTGGTTTGGTTTATTGAAGTTCTGAACAATAGAGGGGAATGGGAAATGTTTTGATCCATTGACCGTCTACACAATGGGAGTGTATGGGAGGTTGCGTACTCCACTGGAAATTTATATAAGGAGTGAAGGACATGTTTTGCTCCATTTCAATGCTGTGCAATATCAATGTTACTTTTTTATTTTCCTCATCTGTTTTTTCTTCGCTCTTTCTCCCACCTCTCTTGAAAGCATTGGCACCCCATTTAGGTTTGGTTCAGACAAGCATTGGACGCCTTCTGGGTACCTCATCCAAATTTGTTATTGTTCTTGTGTGAGTATCAGCAGGTTTCCATGTGCATATATGCTGACTATCCACATGGAACCTGCTATCTGTTTTGATTGTTACTATGCTTCAAAATCAATGCAAAGTTGAGTGTCAGACACTCTCATTGAAACTTCTGAGTTCTCACAATCTGCAGAGCCACCCTTGACGTTGTTATTCTGCTCATTTCAAAATCCGAATGGTTAGTATCTTCAAGTGGCCAGCGGAATTTTCAATGATATGAGTCAGCCTCTCAGTCTCCAATTGTTTTATTAAACTGCTGCTAATCATATTATAGCTTTCCTGTGATTGGTTTATAAATGGCTTCTAAACATAATGGGACATTGTCTTCTGATTGGCTAATTATTCATTCTGATGGAGAGCATTAATTGCCATGATTAATCAAGAACTCCATTATCATTGCATCATATGACCACCAGGGTGGTAGAAGACAAATTAGATGGACCTTGAAATAAAAACAAAAAAATGCTGGAAATACTCAGCAGGTCAGACAGCATCTGCAGAGAGAGAAACAGAATTAACATTTCAGTTCAATGACCTATCATCATCAGATGCTGCCTGATCTGCTGAGTATTTTCAGCGTTTTCTGTATTTATTTCAGATTTCCAGCCTCCAGAATATTTTGTTTTTGTATTAGTTGGACCTTTGCCTTTTTTGACTGGTAATTCCTATGTTCCTATGCAGAGCTGCTGTATAATATACCCATGTGAGGCACCATTCTAATCAGGCTTCAATATGCCCCTGCACAATTGCCTCAGGTGGCTTGTGTGCTCAGCAGAACAACATTGGAGTCTCTGTTGAAGCTTTTTTTTCACATTCTCTTCTGGGTCGAGAGAAAGAGTCAGGAAGATAACAGCAGGAAAAGGAGTGAGGTAAGAGGCAAGTGCCTAGTGACAGAAAAAAAGAACTGACAAGAGAAGAGGCAATTAAAAGAAAATTCTCTCTCAATCTGTGTCACTAAAATACAGACTATTGGGTTGTTTATTTCATTGTTATTTGTGGGATCTTCACAATGTACTTTGTTGACTGTAAAGCATCCTGAGACATTCTGAGAATGTGCAATGCTAGTTCTTCTTTACGCTAACAGCAAACACTCAGAATCCAGTGTCTTCAAGTCCATGTTTTCACAAAGAAATTCTTGTTTTCCAGATAACCAAGCAGATCAGCTGGAGGACAGGCCTGGAAGCTTTCAGTCAACTCCAACCGAGTGTGCACAATTCAGCTTCTTGTGTCTGTTCCTGTAAACCTGTAGTGGATTTATGGAGGATACAAGGAACTGGGCTGCATTCAATTTGTTTTGGATTTTTTTTTCTTCTTTCAAGGAGAAGCGGCACTAACATAAAGGTATGTGTATAATTGAAAGATAATTCAGTTTTCTTCATCAATAAAATTTATCCTGCAGTGCTCACCAGTTGTGGATTGTCTCAGCAGAACTGGTAAACACACCCTGATCCTGCTCCAAGGTCACCCAGGCATGTAATCGATCTTGAAAGAGTGGCAGACAGTTGAAATATTCCTTCCAGTCGATTCAGTGCATTATAGCCCTGTGGATGGAGGTTTTCTTTAGGCCCAGGAGAAAACTGATCAGGAGTTGTATCCATTCTTGCAGTTTGTTGCCGCCTGTTGTAATTCATAGTGGAAGGAGAATGCTCCAAGTGTACACCAATTTGGAGAATCTTAAATGCACAGGTCTCTGCAGGGTCTGAAGGTAGACAGTCACAACCAATGACTGATCACCTTCCCTGAGAGGCAGACTTAAAACTTTGGCAGAGAACATCATTGCCTTGCTTTGTTCCCAGCAGAAATTAATGTTTCCTCTGGATTTTGTTGTCAAATCCACAGGGAAGGATCAAAGTAACCAGAGAATGGCAGCCAGTGGTTAGTTTCTGATCAACATTCTATCACTATCCAAGACCACTCAGACTAACTCTGTCCAGCATTCAAGATGAGAAGTGACTTTTGTCTCCAGCTCAACTTCTGTTGGCCAACTAGGCATTCTTCATGTGGCCCAGATATAATGGGCGAAATTTTATCATCCTCTAAGGATGATGTGGGAGCACATAAAATAGCAAGGGAAGGTGGGCGTCGAAGTGCCCATCGTCTTCCTGATGCCATTCAATTTGTCAGGGGCAGGGATGGTCAAGTACTACCACTTAAGGGCCTCTTCCCGCCGCCACTGGATTTTTACCAGTGGCAGTGGGACCAAGGCTGCCAAGCAAAACCAGGCTGTCTCTCTGTGGGCTGGGTGTGGTGGGTGCCCTCCTGATTGGGCAATCAATGTGATTTGCGGCAGACTTTTCAGGGCCGACGTAGCCCAAAAATACCAGCATGGGCCAGTGTGCTAGTTTCCCGAACCCGTTCCCCAGCGTCAGCCATTTAAGCCAAGTCGGGTTTGGAACCTGGCAAGGCTGTCCTGCACCCAGGAGGCGGACAGCCAATTACGCTCATTTAGAGCCTTATGAAGGGTAAGTAATGGACGTTGACTGGGATTTTTCAGTCGGCCTGCAGTTTCACAATGTAGCGGGGGTGGAGTCAGTTCAACTGCCTGGAAGCAGGGTCCAGTGGCATGCCAGGCTGCTAGCACACCAGGCAGGCTTACAGGCCCTCTCTGCCTGCCTAGGTTTGGTGCAGCCAAAGGCCGGACTGTAGAGGGGCTCCCCCATCCTCCATCCAACACCACCGCCCCCCGCCCCCACGAACAATTGTGGCCTGGCTGCTTTTTATCATTTATAGTTACATTTTTCTTTTAAGTGACTGAAAGGATACCTCCCTGTTTAAGTGGCCGCCCAGTTACTTACCTTTTCTTGAAGCCGGGTGCTCCTCTGAAGCTGGAAGGGCTCTGATTAGCCCTCCAGCTTTGAGAGCTGACCTGCCACTCATAATTGGACAGGGAACTTATCTCCATGTCAATTAAGGGGAGACCCCAGTCAAAATTCCAGCCAGTGACTGTTTTCCTCCCCAGGGGCAGCTTCGGGTCCCTCCACCTCCGTCGTTCCAGTGAAAACAATCTGAGTTTATACAACCTCTCCTCATAGCTAATACCCTCCAGACCAGGCAACATCCTGGTAAACCTCTTCTGTACCCTCTCCAAAGCCTCCACGTCCTTCTGGTAGTGTGGCGACCCAGAATTGCACGCAATATTCTAAGTGTGGCCTAACTAAGGTTCTGTACAGCTGCAGCATGACTTGCCAATTTTTATACTCTATGCCCCGACCAAAGAAGGCAAGCATGCCGTATGCCTTCTTGACTACCTTATCCACATGCGTTGCCACTTTCAGTGACCTGTGGACCTGTACACCCAGATCTCTCTGCCTGTCAATAACTCCTAAGGGTTCTGCCATTTACTGTATACTTCCCACCTGCATTAGACTTTCCAAAATGCATTACCTCACATTTGTCCCGATTAAATTCCATCTGCCATTTCTCCGCTCCCAAGTCTCCAACCGATCGATATCCTGCTGTATCCTCTGACAATCCTCATCACTAGCCGCAACTCAACCAACCTTTGTGTCGTCCGCAAACTTACTAATCAGACCAGCTACATTTTCCTCCAAATCATTTATATATAATACAAACAACAAAGGTCCCAGCACTGATTCCTGCGGAACACCACTAGTCACAGCCCTCCATTCAGAAAAGCACCCTTCCACTGCTACCCTCTGTCTTCTATGACCGAGCCAGTTCTTTATCCATCTTGCCAGCTCACCTCTGATCCCATGTGACTTCGCCTTTTGTACCAGTCTGCCATGAGGGACCTTGTCAAAGGCTTTACTGAAGTTCCTGTAGACAACATCCACTGCCTTTCCTTCATCAATCATCTTCGTCACTTCCTCAAAAAATTCAATCAAGTTAGTGAGACACGACCTCCCCTTCACAAAACCATGCTGCCTCTCGCTAATAAGTTCGTTTGTTTCCAAATGGGAGTAAATCCAGTCCCAAAGAATCCTCTCTAATAATTTTCCTACCACTGACGTAAGGCGACCAAAGACAATGGTTTCCTCCTTCCCAATATTTAGTTGGAGGAAATTCCTGCTCACTCAATATTGAATGTCGGACAAGAAATGTGACAAATCAGAGGCAGTTGCGGGGTCCAAGGCGGTGGTGGTGAGATAGAGCTAAATGTAGTCAGCATACATGTGGACCCGGACCCTGATGTATTTTCGGATGATATCGCCAATGCGGATGAGAAATAAAAGGGGGCCAAGGATAGATCATTGGGGAGCTCCAGAGGTAACATGGTTTGGTGGAAGATGAATAAAATTCCCCTCATTTCTTGTGAAGACATTGTGGACTATGCTAGTTCTACATTGGCACTCTGTTGCTAAATTGTTCAGTTGTCACAATGGTGTGGAGGCACTCCTCCTCCATGCAGTTTACAATCTTCCCTTGCCTCTCATCCTGCAGTTCACAGTGGCAATCTCACACCCACTCTACCCAGTTCACATTGACACTCCTTGTGATTTCTTAATGCCAGTTTCCTTCCTCCCCCCATTCACAAGACTTCCTGTCCATGACATGCAGTGTTTGGTAGGGCTAGGAATTGACCCTGCGAGGAAAAGCCAGGAGTGGCGTTGAAAGGGAAATCTAAAAGAGATGCTGATTTTCAGCTGTAAATCTGGACAAAAAGTGACTTGAAAATGCTAATGTCCACGTGGAATGAGATTGGTGGACTTTGTAGGGAACTGGATCTGACTGGCTTATATTAAAGTCTGTACAGCTACTTTATTTTCCTATTGAAATATCTGTAATCTTGCCAGGATAAATTATTTTTGGCTTGACAGTATAATTTCAGAAGCCTCCAAAAAACTGGAAATGCATCAAATAAAATATCAAAATCATACTTTTTTTGGGGGGGTGAGGATTCTTACAGAAGCCCCAGCAAAATATATCATGTATCGTCAACCCTCCTAATAATCCCTGCAACTTGAAAAGTTTTAAATCACATACTGCTAAAACCTTGCTTTTGTGCCTTTCTCTGCAATGTAAGTGATTGAATGTTTGGTATAATTACAGCTTAAGTTACAACTGCAGCCCACTTCAATTTTACACGTCATTGGCCCATATTCAATGCCATGTGTAGTTGTCAGCTGTACTTTGGAGCTCTGTCAACTATTTCTTTTGAAGCTGATGGCCAGCTTTTGCTCATTTTTGAGGTTAGCATGTACACATCAGACATCACAAGCTCTGCCCCATCCTCCGACAAATCCACATTGCTCTGCTAGGAACAGTCATCAGATAGTGATTAAAAGTGGAAACCCATGCCTGTTTTTCACCTGCCTAACGTAGAGTTTCTGACACCAATTGTAATTACTATTCCACCTCCTTGGCTCAGATCAGCAACTGAACTCATAAAATAAACTTGCTGAGAAATGGAGGAAGGCCAGTCATATATCTATATATATCTTTGTCACTTCTAGACTAGGCTACACCAATGCTTTTCTTGCTGGCCTCCATCTGCCACTCTGTTTACACTCTAATTTTCTAAATCTCTGCCCATGTGATCTCGCTCAGGGTCTCAATGACCTCAGTGCTTCCTCACCTGCCAATATATCACATGTAAAATCCTTGTCTTTGTCTATAAATTCCTCCATGACTCTTGCCCCAAAAGATTTCTTCAATCTTCTTCAGCCCTATATCCCCTCTCATATGTTCTGTTCCTCTCAGCATCCCTGACTGCTACCATTGGTGGTAAAGTGTTGAACTACCTGCCCTTCTTTGGAACGCCATCTTTCATGTTTTTTGACTCTCTAACTTTGAAAACATCCTCATGATCCATCTGTTGAACCAAGCATTTTGTCACCACCCTTCCAGCTTACAGTTTTGGGATACATTTTGGTACCATTTGTTACTTTAAGGGCAAGATATTTGCTAGTCTGTAAGAAATATTTGTCTCATCTACATACTGCCATTACTCAGAGCACTTTGGGCAAGAGGAAGCTTTCACACATTCCAAAACAACCATCACCACACCATAAGTGCAAAAGGGCTGGATTTTAAGAACATAAAATGGCAGCCCATCCATGGGAGCCGCACGCCAAAGAGCTGCCCCAATCTCCCGCGCAGCAGTTCATTTAAATGGCCTGGACAGCCCGCCACCCACCCCAATCATGTGAAAGGAGCGGGCGGTCCGTCGCCAGCAATGGTGCCTGCTGCCTCTGCACAGGCACTGGTGCCATTTTTAAAGGGCAGCCAGCCCTGCCAACACATTTAAATTTTTAAAGCAGTAACCCCTAAAATTAAATGAATACATTTATAACTCCCCTTTCCCACCCCCCCATAACAATTACAGTAACTATTTGCCCTTGCCCTTGCCCCCCCCAAAACAGTTACATTTTACATTTGATCATCCCCTCACAAACTGCACAAAGTTTAAAGGTCAACCCTTCCCACTATCACCTATGCCATTTCAGTTTATTTGACCCCATTTCCCCTCTCCCCCCACCCCCAAACTTAAAATCTTACTTCCTCCCTCCTCCCCACCACCATCACGCTCCCTTTCCCAGGACGGGGATTTGAAGGCGCGGGAGTGGCAGCCCTCAACATCACAGGTTTTAAAAAAAATTTGTTTGGGGGATGGGGGCGTCGCTGGCTAGGCCAGCATTTATTGTCCATCCTTGCCCTTGACAAGGTGGTGGTGAGCTGCCTTCGTGAACTGCTGCAGTCCTTGGGTGTCAGTACACCAACAGTGCTGTTAGGGACTTCCAGGATTTTGACCCAGCGACAGTGAAGGAACGTTGATATAGTTCCAAGTCAGAATGGTGTGTGGCTTGGAGGTGAACTTGCAGGTGGTGATGTTCCCATGCATCTGCTACTCTTGTCCTTCTAGGTGGTAGAGATCATGTGTTTGGAAGGTGCTGTCGAAGGAGTCTTGGTGAGTTGCTGCAGTGCATCTTGCAGATGGTACACACTGCTGCCGCTGCGAGTCAGTGGTGGAGGGAGTGAATGTTTGTGAATGGGGTGCAAGTCAAGCCAGCCGCTTTGTCCAGGATGGTGTCGAGCTTCTTGTGTAGTGTTGGAGCTGCACCCATCCAGGCAAGTGGAGAGTATTCCATCACACTCCTGACTTATGCCTTATAGATGGTAGACAGGCACTGGGGAGTCAGGAGGTGAGTTACGCACCACAGAATCCCCAACCTCTGAACTGCTCTTGTAGCCACAGCATTTATGGGGCTGGTCCATTTCAGTTTCTGGTCGATGGTGATACCCAGGTTGTTGATAGTGGGGGATTCAGTGATGGTAATGCCATTGAACATCAACGGGAGATGGTTAGATTGTCTCTTGTTTGAGATAGTCATTGCCTGGCACTTGAGTGGCATGAATGTTACTTGTCACTTATCAGCCCAAGCCTGGATGTTGTCCAAGTCTTCCTGCATATGGACATGGGCTGCTTCAGTATCTGAGGAGTCGCGAATGGTGCTGAACATTGTGCACTCATCAGCAAACATTCCCACTTCTGACTTCTGATGAAGGGAAGATCATTGATGAAACAGCTGAAGATGGTTGGGCCTAGGACATTACCCTGAGGAACTCTTGCATTGATGTCCTGGGACTGAGGTGATTGATCTCCAACCATCTTCCTTTGCACTAGGTATGACTCCAACCAGCGGAGAGTATTCCCCCGATTCCCATTGACCTCAGTTTTGCTAGGGCTCCTTGATGCCATACTCGGTCAAATGCTGCTTTGCTATCAAGGGCAGTCATTCTCACCTCACCTCAGGAGTTCAGCTCTTTTGTCCATGCTTGGACTAAAACTGTAATGAGGTCAGGAGACGAGTGGTCCTGGCGGAACCCAAACTAAGCGTCAGTGAGCAGGTTATTGTTGAGCAAGTGTCACTTGATAGCACTGTTAACGGCCCCTTCCATCACTTTGCTGATGATCGGGAGTACACTGATAAGGCGGAAATTGGCTGGGTTGGACTTGTCTTACTTTTTGCGCATAGGACATAACTGGGCAATTTTCCACATTGCTAGGTAGATATCAGTGTTGTTGCTGTACTGGAACAGCTTGGCTTTGGGCGCGGCTAGTTCTGGAGCACAGGTCTTCAGTACTATTGCCGGAATGTTGTCAAGGCCCATAGCCTTTGCAGTATCCAGTGTCTTCAGTCGTTTCTTGATATCATGTGGAGTGAATTAGATTGGCTTAAGACTGACATCTCTGATTCTGGAGACCTCAGGAGGAGGCCGAGATGGATCATCAACTCGGCACGTCTGGCTGATGATGGATGCAAATGCTTCAGCCTTGTCTTTTGCACTGATTTGCAGGGCTCCCCCATCATTGAGGATGGGGATATTTGTGGAGCCACCTCTTCCTGTCAGTTGTTTAATTGTCCACCACCATTCACAACTGGATGTGGCAGGACTGCAGGGCTTCGATCTGATCCGTTGGTTATGGGATCGCTTAGCTCTGTCTATTGAATGCTGCTTCCGCTGTTTGTAGCTTCACCAGACTGACACCTCATTTTTAGATATGACTGGTGCCGCTCCTGGTATGCCCTCCTGTACTCTTCATTGAACCAGGGTTGGTCTCCTGGCTTGACGGTAATGCTGGAGTGGGGGATATGTTGTGCTATAAGGTTACAGATTGTGGTTGAATACAATTCTGCTGCAGCTGATAGTCCACTGAGCCTCATGGATGCCCAGTTTTGAGTTGCTCGATCTGTTCGAAATTTATCCCATTTAGCACGGTGGTAGTGCCACACAACACGATGGTGGGTACCCTCAGTGTGAAGATGAGACTTCGTCTCCACAAGGATTGTGAGGTGGTCACTCCTACGAATACTGTCATGGAAAGATGCATATGTGCTAGGTAGATTGGTGAGAACGAGGTCAAATAGGCTTTTCCCTCTTGTTGGTTCCCTCACCACCTGCTGCAGACTCAGTCTAGCAGATATGTCCTTTAGGACTCATCCAGCTCTGTCAGTTGTGGTGCTACCGAGCCACTCTTGGTGATGGACATTGAATTCCCGCGCCCACAGTATATTCTGTTCCCTTGCTACCCTCAGTGCTTCTTCCAATTGGTGTTCAACATGAAGAAGCACTGATTCATCAGCTGAGTGGGGGGGGGTGGTAGATGGTAATGAGCAGGAGCTTTCCTTGCCCGTGTTTGACCTGATGCCATGAGACCCATGTGTTTCGGAGTCAATGTTGAGGACTCCAAGGGCAACTCCCTCCTGCTTATATACCACTGTGCCACCACCTCTGGTGGGTCTGTCCTGCTGGTGGAACAAGACATACCCAGGGATGATAATGGTGGTGTCTGGAACATTGTCTGTAAGGTATGATTCCATAAGTATGACTATGTCAGGCTGTTGCTTGACTAGTCTCCCAATTTTGCCACAAGCCACCAGATATTAGTAAGGAGGACTTTTGCAGAGTCAGCATGTAAGTCTATTTAAATGTTTTCATTTCATTGATTTGAATATTTTGATTGTGATCCCATCATCCAACCACCATGGAGCCTCACCACCGGAGGATCTGGCTGGGTCCTCACGGCATCGAGGTCCATGGTGGGCCTCATCCAATGCCATCTTCAGATCACCACCCCCCCACCCCCACCTGCCATGGAACCCAATGCCTGGGGGAGAACAAAGTCCAACCCAAAGTGTGCATGGCATGTTGGAGAATATGGCCTCTGCTGTCTTTCTGGTGCTATATTCTTTCTCTGCTCATCTGCTTCTCTTTCCTTAATTCTTCTTTTTGTTTCACTCTGTTATATTCCTCTTTCCTTTTAAATGGTAGATAATGAATGGTAAAGTAGGGAAATGAGCTAGAAGCAGCTATAGGCTGCATTTGGAGTTGGGGTTGTGGCCCTTAAAATGTCCTTTCCCATTTCCTCCCTCAATCAGTCATGTTTCCTCTGCCTTCTCAATCCTGTAATGTCTCTTTATCTGCTCAATAAACATTTCCATTTGTACTGCACCCTTGCTCAATCACTAACTCTTCATCTCCCACTTTAAGTTACCTTTTTAACCTCTTAAATCTCCTCTTTATTTTGTTTCTCTGCTATTTACTATATCCTATCTTCCCATCCCTTATGGCATCCCCCAAAAGCAGTTGACAAGGGGCCAAAGCTCCCCTCCCCAATGACCAGTTTCCCTCCTCTCCTCTCTCTCCAACCTTAACTTCTGTTTGCAGCAAATTGGTCTATGCCAGCATTCCCGCCACTGCCATCTTGAAACAGACATACCACTGAACGGCTGGAGTGAACAAAGAACAAAGAACAAAGAACAGTACAGCACAGGAACAGGCCATTCGGCCCTCCAAGCCTGCGCCGATCTTGATGCCTGCCTAAACTAACACCTTCTGCACTTCCGGGGACCGTATCCTTCTATTCCCATACTATTCATGTATTTGTCAAGATGCCTCTTAAACGTCATTACCATACCTGCTTCCACCATCTCCCCTGGCAGCAAGTTCCAGGCACTCACCACCCTCTGTGTAAAGAACTTGCTTCGCACATCCCCTCTAAACTTTTCCCCTCTCACCTTAAACCTATGTCCCCTAGTAACTGACTCTTCCACCCTGGGAAAAAGCTTCTGACTATCCACTCTGTCCATGCCACTCATAACTTTGTAAACCTCTATCATGTCGCCCCTCCACCTCCGTCGTTCCAGTGAAAACAATCCAAGTTTATCCAACCTCTCCTCATAGCTAATACCCTCCAGACCAGGCAACATCCTGGTAAACCTCTTCAGTACCCTCTCCAAAGCCTCCACGTCCTTCTGGTAGTGTGTCGACCAGAATTGCACGCAATATTCTAAGTGTGGCCTAACTAAGGTTCTGTACAGCTGCAGCATGACTTGCCAATTTTTATACTCTATGCCCCGACCGATGAAGGCAAGCATGCCGTATGCCTTCTTGACTACCTTATCCACCTGCGTTGCCACTTTCAGTGACCTGTGGACCTGTACGCCAAGATCTCTCTGCCTGTCAATACTCCTAAGGGTTCTGCCATTTAGTGTATACTTTCCACCTGCATTAGACCTTCCAAAATGCATTATCTCACATTTGTCCTGATTAAACTCCATCTGCCATTTCTCCGCCCAAGTCTCCAACCGATCTATATCCTGCTGTATCCTCTGACAATCCTCATCACTATCCGCAACTCCTCCAACCTTTGTGTCGTCCGCAAACTTACTAATCAGACCAGCTACATTTTCCTCCAAATCATTTATATATACAACAAACAGCAAAGGTCCCAGCACTGATCCCTACAGAACACCACTAGTCACAGCCCTCCATTCAGAAAAGCACCCTTCCACTGCTACCCTCTGTCTTCTATGACCGAGCCAGTTCTGTATCCATCTTGCCAGCTCACCTCTGATCCCGTGTGACTTCACCTTTTGTACCAGTCTGCCATGAGGGACCTTGTCAAAGGCTTTACTGAAGTCCATACAGATAACATCCACTGCCCTTCCTTCATCAATCATCTTTGTCAGTTCCTCAAAAAACTCAATCAAATTTGTGAGACATGACCTCCCCTTGCCTCTTTCAAGCAGCCGGCCTGTTCAATATGCAAATTTGGGTTCTATGTCATACGTAGGACCCTGATTGCCATTTTAGGAGACAATGGTGCTGAGCAATACTACGCATCATTTGCTTAGGTTTCCAGGCACTATAGCAGAAAATGCCCTGAAAGGATAAGTAAAAAATTATTTTTTTAAAACCGGGAGCATCAGAAATGCTCTTGTAGCCCCCCACAGAAATAATCTGGGCTCATAGCCGAAACTAAAAGCAAAATACTGCAGATGCTGGAAATCTGAAATAAAAACAAGAAATGCTGGAAATACTCTATATTCCACTACCAAATGCATCTTTCCCTACCCTCCCCTGTCAGCATTCTGAAAGGATCATTCCCTCTGTGACACTCTAGTCCACTCCTCCATTACCCCCAACACCTCGTCCCCTTCCCAATACCTCATCCCCTTCCCACGGCTCCTTCTCATGCAATCGCAGGTGTAATATCTGCCCATTTACCTCCTCTCTCCTCACTATCCAAGGCCCCAAACACTCCTTTCAGGTGAAGCAGCGATTTACTTGTACTCTTTCAATTTAGTATACTGTATTCGCTGCTCACAATGCGGTCTCCTCTACGTTGGGGAGACCAAGCGCAGATTGGGTGCCCGCCGTTTGCCTTTGCTCCATGACCTTCTTGTCAGTTATTCTCTGTGACCCTGTCTTATTAACACCTTTCCTTTTGTTATCTCTTGCCCCACCCCTGCTTTATTTGCTTAAAACCTATTTCATTTCTAATCTTTGCCAGTTCTGAAGAAAGGTCACTGACCTGAAACATTAACTCTGCTTCTCTCTCCACAGATGCTGCCAGACTTGCTGAACATTTCCAGCATTTCTTGTTTTTATTCCATAGCTGAAGCTAACCTTGCTGCCAAGCAGGCGGTCTCCTGGCTGCCCAATATTGCACTGACCCAAATCTGGTAAGCTGCATTGAGGTGCCCGTTTGGTGCCCGAAGTTTGCTTGTTCTATTTAAATGAGGCTAGGGTTTCAAAATGGCTCTGGCCACTTCGCCTCTGGGACAAATGGACAGCCGATGGGCTCATTCAATTGACTGCCCAAAAATTAAAATCTACCCGTCTTTCTTGCTCCATCTGCCTCATAGGTGTCACAAATAATAATTTCTGTCTCTGTAAGCATTTAACTTTCTCAACTGTTATTTAAGAACAGGTTATGATAATTAGTTGGTTGCATGTAGCTACATGAAGAAAAAACATATAGGGTAATTTTAAACTCACCTGCCCGACAGGATCAGTTTACAACCCACCCAAGTTTATTATCTCGTGAGTTCAGTGGAAAGTAAAATCGGGCTTGATGTAAAATGGGCAGCCAATCTGATCGCTTCAGGTTTCGCTGTCTTTCTCTCTCACTTTCTAAAGTTTATTCACACATGACAAAAGCTACAACAGGTCGACAAATGGTATTGAAGTACTGATCAGCCATTATCTAATTGAATACAGGAGCAGGCTTATGGTGTTGAATGGGCTACTCCCGTTCTGAATGTTCCTATGTTCCTAACACTGTTATTTTTCTCTCCCTAGATTTTCCTCATATAATTTGGAAAAGGTTTGAGTAGGACCTGCAAGAAGCTAAAGAAAAACATATTTCTCAATATAACCGAATTGCAATACTGATACATCCTGGGAATGCTCAGATTCTACAAAACAAATAGCATCATAGTTCTAGTCAAAAATATCAACTCTAAGCCCAGAGTTTTGAGCTCACACTTACAAGTAAAAAGTTTAATGAAGGCTATAAAAGACCCAAAAGATATTTAAATAGATAAAACTAATTATGTCTCTGAAATCTGGAATTTATTGAGCTTTTGCAAATTTTAGTTAAACCCTTATTCAAAATTTCAGTTAGTTAGATATGATAATGAAAAATAATTTGGAACATATTTTGAGAGAATTGTAGGAACCCAGTCCCTATGACCTAGCAACCAAATTGTGCCATCAGAGTGATCGCAATTTTTCTTTCTAAATATGCACATAGGAATTTATAATGGAAAAAGCTGACACAAAAAAGTGTGACAAAAATAAATCAGGTACCGCAGACAGGAAGTGTGTGATTTCTAAATAAGATTTTAATGAATACCTTTAATATATTTAGATAAGACACCTTATCACATTAATTATTTTTGATGTGCAATGACCCTTACTATGTAGACAAGCAGAGCAGATCAATTGCACACAGCAGTGTCCCACAAACAGCAATCAGTTCACTTACTCGTTGGTGCTATTACTTGAAGGAGGAAAGTTGCCAGAAAAGGATTTAGACTGGAGAATAAACTTTGAAAGCATCCAGATATTGTGCAGCAAGGTGACAACAGGCCTCAAACTTGCTTGCACCTTTGAGGGCAATGCTATAATGTAAACTGCATGCTGTATATGCCATCAGAAGCATGGAGCACCATTTTGAGAGATGGCTTCATTTCATGTTTTCAAGGGCAAAAGTATTGGAGATAAGGCCTCAAGCAGGCATTAAGTACCTTATTTGAATAGGCAACAAAGCCTGGTGTCTTTTTCAGGTGTGGGCCTTGGATGCCTATGGTTTCTGCCCAGACCAATATGGCAGGTGTGAGCATAGTATCAGCTCATAATGAGCATGAACTTTCTGCCTCCATATCGGAGACTAGGAGGCCATTCAGCACTTGTAAAATGGATGCAGCTCCTCAAAATATGATGAGTGATTATTGTGCCCACTATGTGTTGAGCAAGTAGGATCCTATTACATGGGATCAGGTTCTGTGATTCTCTCCATTTAGAATGTATCCCACTGTATGTGTATGGTAACCAAGTAGGTCAAACTCTGTCTTTTATTTCAATGGATTTTCCAGGAATTCTACCAGTGTTTTGGTAATTGTATCTTAAGTTACTGTTCATCTTTCAGTCCACAGAACTGTAGCATTAATAAGTTTTCAAGAGAACAGGTCTGATTTATGATCAGCTGCCATTTCACATGTGGAATGGTTTCCAGTCCAGTTTTTTAGATCCAGTAACAATGTACTCAGTTTTTCCACAAGTATTTGGTACAAGTGACTGGGAGAAGCTTGGGGTGGGGGGTGGGGAATGGGGGGGAAGGGAGGAGCGACGATATTTTTGAGCTGATTTCCAAAGTTCTATTTTTGTCCAATTACAGGAAACAACAAAAGGGATTACAACAATCAGCTGATCAGGAAAAGCTCAAGCTGACGGAAGCCCCTTTGGTCTCAGTCAGCACATCCTGTCTAAGCTTCCAGTAATAAAGGGAAAATAAATCCTTGCAGAATTGTGCCTGTCTTGGCTGGAGCAGTGAGAAACTCCAAATTAATTCAGATCCACTTCTGCAGGCAAAAATATCAAAAGGCCAAGCAGGGGCCTTATTGGAAATATGCTTTCCCACAGTTCCTCAATTTGAATCATTGAGTGATAAAGCACAGAAAGTGACTATTGTGACAACTGTTTAGTAGAACTAGCCAGTTAATTGCACTTCTCTGCTCTGTCCCTGTAACCCAGCAAGTATTTGTCCAATTTTCTTCTGAATGTTATTACTGAATCAGCTTCCACCACCCTTTCAGGCAATGCATTCAAGATCACAACTGCTTGGTGTAAAAAAATGTTTCCTAATGTTGCCTCTGGATCCTTTGTCAATCACTTTAAATCTATTCCCTCTGGTTACTGACCCTTCTGTCACTGAAAATAGTTTCTCCTTACATAGGAACATAGGACTTAGGAGCAGAAGTAGGCCATTCGGCCCTTCGAGCCTGCTCCACCATTCGATAAGATTATGGCTGATCTGGTTTTGGTCTCACTCCACTTTCCTGACTGCCTCCCATAACCCTCGACTCCCTCGTCTATCAAAAATGTATCTAACTCAACCTTGAATAAATTCAATGACCCCGTCTCCACTGCTTTCTGGGGAAGAGAATTCCACAGATTAACCCTTTGAGAAAAAAAATTCTCATCATCTCCATCTTAAAAGGGAGATCTCTTATTCTTAAACTGTGTCCCCTAGTTCTAGTCTCCTCCACAAGAGGAAGCATCCTCTCGGTATTCACCCTATCAAGTCCTCTCAGGATCTTATATGTTTCAATAAGGTCATCTCTCATTCTTCTAAACTCCAATGGGTATAGGCCCGACCTGTTCAACCCCTTCATCCCCGAATTAGACAAGTCAACCTTCTCTGAACTGCTTCTAACCTAATTATATCCTTTCTCAAATAAGGAGAACAAAACTGTACACAGTAATCCAGATGTGGTCTCACCAAGGTCCTGTACAGCTGCAGTAAAACTTCCCTACTTTTATACTCGATTCCCCTTGCACTTAATGCCAACATTCCATTTGCCTTCCTAATGACTTGCTGTACCTGCATACTAACTTTTTGTGATTCATGTACCAGGACACCCAGAATCCTCCATACTACCGAGTTCTGCAATTGCTCGCCATTTAAATAGTATACAGCTTTGCTATTCTTCCTGCCAAAGTGGACAAGTTCAAATTTTCCCACATTGTACTCCATCTGCAAAATTTTTGCCCACTCACTTAAGCTACCTAACCTTTTGTAGACTCTTAATCTCCTCTTGACAACTTACTTTCCTTTCTATCTTTGTGTTATCAGCAAATTTAGCTACCATACATTCGGCCCCTTCATCTAAGTCATTATATAAATTGTAAACAGATGAGGCCCCAGCACTGTTCCCTGAGGCACTGCACTAGTTAAAGCTTGCCAACCCGAAAAAGACCTACTTATCCCTACTCTCTGCTTGCAGTTAGCTAACCAGCCCTTTATCCATGATAATATGTTACCCCCTACACCATGTGCTCTTACCTTTGATGTGGCACCTTATCAAATGCCTTTTAGAAATCTAAGTACACCACATCTACAGGTTTCCTCTTTAACCACCTTTCTTGTTACTTACTCCATCAAAACCATTCATGATTTTGAACACTTCTATTAGTCTCTGTTTAACCTTCTCAGCTGTAAGGAAAGCAACACTCTCCAGTCTCTCTACATAACTAATATTCCTCATCCCTACTACTATTCTAGAAAATCTCTTCTGCATCTTCTCTAAGGCCTTGACATCCTTCCTAAAGTGTGATGCCCAGAATTGAACACAATACTCCAGCTTTAGTTGATCCATTGCTTTATAAATGTTTAGTAAAACATCCTGCTTTTGCACTCCATTGGCTGGATTTTGTGGCGTTGGCAGAGCTCCTGCACTGGGACAAAAAGGAGACACTGCCTTGGTTTTTCCGAGCCCCCCGCCCCCCACCCCTGGCGCGATCTTGCATTGTTCCAGCACTTAAGGACTTCAGTGGCCGGCACCGGGATCCCTGTTCCTGGCTTCCAAGAGCTGCCGGCAAATCATAGGGCCAGCGCTTAGCAGCATCGGCAATGCCTCCGGGAGTGGTGGCTACTGCCAGTAGTGCAGAGGCCTTGGACCCAAGCCCAGTGCTGGAACCC
This sequence comes from Heterodontus francisci, assembly GCF_036365525.1. Lineage (NCBI taxonomy): Eukaryota > Metazoa > Chordata > Chondrichthyes > Heterodontiformes > Heterodontidae > Heterodontus > Heterodontus francisci. The sequence continues at coordinate 49,292,877 of NC_090375.1, forward strand.
CAAACCTCAAGTAAGTGAGACGGAGTCACCGGGGTCAGTCCGGAAGGCCCTGGCGAAATGGGGGGTGGGGGGGGGGGGGGCGGTGCAGGGGTGGGAGAGTGTGCATGTAGTGCAGCAGGGTGGGGGAATTCAGGGAGGTTCCGTTTTTTCCTGGCAGAAGGGACCCCTCCCCACCCCCCACTCCTGCTGCCCCAACAGCCCACAGGGAGGGTGCCTTTTATTACTGGGTGACCACCCCACGTGGCGGAGGCACTCTTGCCAATCGTTAAATCCCAGTTGACCTCTAGGTAGGAAGGCTATCATCGGCCTGTCCTGCCCCTGACAAAATCGCTTAGCAACGGGAAGGCAACGGGCACTCCTCCATCCCCCTGCCTCCTGTCTCAATTCTATAGGCCCCCCGCCTCTGACCCCACCACAGGGGGGCTCATAAAATCCAACCCCATAAATGATCCTATATGTGGCCTGAACTTGTGCTGTCACCTTCAAAGATTTGTGTGTATACACCCTCTGGTCCTGCAACCCCTTTAAAAATTTACCATACAGTTCATATTGCCTCTGCTAATTTTTGTGAACAAAATGTATCACTTCACACTTCTCTGCTATGTTTCTGCCTGTTTCACCAGTCTGTCTATGTTGCCCTATTACTATTCTGATCATGATTTACTATATATCTGAGTTTTGTGCCATCTGCAAACTTTGAGGTTATGCCCTGAATACCCAAGTCCAGGTCATTAATATCGATCAAAAAGGGAAGTGATTGTAATAGCTTCCCTGTAGAACACCACTCGCTCCAGTCTGAAAAATAATTGTTCACCACAACTCTCTGCTTTCTATACTGTATCCATTTAGTATCCATGCTGCCACTGTCTGTTTATTCTTTGGGCTTTAATTTTGTTAACTTTTGTGTACCTTGTCAAAATGGGCAATGTTTCATCCATCAGGCGAGAGAACACAGTTGTCAGCAGGCTGCTTGACGGTGGAGGGCATCACTGCGGAAACTGGCCCTCTCCTCACCCAATGTCCACAGAATGCAGGCTGGGATTTTTCCGAGGCAGCAGGAGCCCCACCTTTGGGGCCGGAACCCAGTGGGTGGGGGGGGGTGAGGGGGTTGGCGGTGATGGGCAGCGTGACCCGGGGACACATTGTTATAGGTGGCAGCCAATGCCACTGGGCCTGCCATCCAATTAAGGATAGTGACCCTGGCCCCCCCCCGCCAAGAGCTGCTGGCTCAATCAGAGGGCCGGCAGCTCAGCAGGCTCTGCAGCGTCACTGGGAGTGGTGGTCACTGCTGGGGCTGCACCTGGAGGAAGAGGATGCAGCACTGGATGTACGCCCTCACAACCAGGTAGGTGGGGTCTGGGGCGCTGGAGCCAGTCAGGAAGACCCTGGTGAGTGTGGGGGGAGGGGGGGGGGGGGTGGGGGTGGAATTTGTTGCTGTGGGCAGGCAGCGCCAATGCAATTGGGCTGGCTATTGCCATTGGGGATGGGGGAAGGGGCCTTAGTGTCCCAAAAAGGAGGGACATCCAGAGCCCACTGAGACGCTGTCAGAGTTTACCTGTGATCTCCGCACATGGCAGAGGGTCCCCCGCCACTGGTAAAATGCCAGAGGTGGGAAGAGGCTCTCAATTGGACATTTAAGTGGCTCAATTAGGCTCCGGGTGGGTGCATTGTTGCCACGTTTCCCTCTGCTGGCAAAATGGCATGGCATGGGAAGGGTTCAGGCACCTTTCCTCATCATTTTGCCAGCCTTCATGCCTCCGCGCCTGTCCTCAAAGAGCCTAGAACATCCCAGCCACAGTTTCCAATAGGGATCATTAAATACCAATCAGGAGAAGATATCTTGGTAGTTTTACTCCTCCTTAGACTTAACTCAATGCAGAGCTGGGATTGTACTTGGAACCTTCCAGGACTATCTACCCTAGCACCACACTGAATACATTTACACTTAGTCAACAGTGAGCTTGTCCTGGTATAGTTTAATCAGAGGAATTTACATAAGACATTTCATTCATTAGATTTATGGCATTACCTAATCTCTTTGATCATGTTACAAACTGAGACCCGACCTAAATTATATGTAACCTTTCCCTGTAAGTGAGATTGATAACTATGCTATCTCATGTACAGAAAGCATTAGTTTTTTTTAGAACATTACAGCGCAGTACAGGCCCTTCGGCCCTCGATGTTGCGCCGACCTGTGAAACCATCTGACCTACACTATTCCATTTTCATCCATATGTCTATCCAATGACCACTTAAATGCCCTTAAAGTTGGCGAGTCTACTACTGCTGCAAGCAGGGCGTTCCACGCCCCTACTACTCTCTGAGTAAAGAAACTACCTCTGACATCTGTTCTATATCTATCACCCCTCAACTTAAAGCTATGTCCTCTGGTGTTTGCCATCACCATCCGAGGAAAAAGACTCTCACTATCCACCCTATCTAACCCTCTGATTATCTTATGTGTCTCTATTAAGTCACCTCTCCTCCTCCTTCTCTCCAACGAAAACAACCTCAAGTCCCTCAGCCTTTCCTCGTAAGACCTTCCCTCCATACCAGGCAACATCCTAGTAAATCTCCTCTGCACCCTTTCCACATCCTTCCTATAATGCGGTGACCAGAACTGCACGCAATACTCCAGGTGCGGTCTCACCAGAGTTTTGTACAGCTGCAGCATGACCTCGTGGCTCCGAAACTCGATCCCCCTACTAATAAAAGCTAACACACCATATGCCTTCTTAACAGCCCTATTAACCTGGGTAGCAACCTTCAGGGATTTGTGCACCTGGACACCAAGATCTCTCTGTTCAACTACACTACCAAGAATCTTCCCATTAACCCAGTACTCTGCATTCCTGTTACTCCTTCCAAAGTGAATCACCTCGCACTTTTCCGCATTAAACTCCATTTGCCATCTCTCAGCCCAGCTCTGCAGCCTATCTATGTCCCTCTGTACCCTACAACATCCTTCGGCACTATCCACAACTCCACCGACCTTCGTGTCATCCGCAAATTTACTAACCCACCCTTCTACACCCTCTTCCAGGTCATTTATAAAAATGACAAACAGCAGTGGCCCCAAAACAGATCCTTGCGGTACACCACTAGTAACTAAACTCCAGGTGAACATTTGCCATCAACCACCACCCTCTGTCTTCTTTCAGCTAGCCAATTTCTGATCCAAAGCTCTAAATCACCTTCAATCCCATACTTCCGTATTTTCTGCAATAGCCTACCGTGGGGAACCTTATCAAACGCCTTACTGAAATCCATATACACCACATCCACTGCTTTACCCTCATCCACCTGTTTGGTCACCTTCTCGAAAAACTCAATAAGGTTTGTGAGGCACGACCTACCCGTCACAAAACCGTGCTGACTATCTCTAATAAACTTATTCTTTTCAAGATGATTATAAATCCTGTCTCTTATAACCTTTTCCAACATTTTACCCACAACCGAAGTAAGGCTCACAGGTCTATAATTACCAGGGCTGTCTCTACTCCCCTTCTTGAACAAGGGGACAACATTTGCTATCCTCCAGTCTTCCGGCACTATTCCTGTCGACAATGACGACATAAAGATCAAGGACAAAGGCTCTGCAATCTCCTCCCTAGCTTCCCAGAGAATCCGAGGATAAATCCCATCTGGCCCAGGGGACTTATCTATTTTCATACTTTCCAAAATTGCTAACTCCTCCTCCTTGTGAACCTCAATCCCATCTAGCCTAGTAGCCTGAATCTCAGTATTCTCCTCGACAACATTTTCTTTCTCTACTGTAAATACTGATGCAAAATATTCATTTAACACTTCCCCTATCTCCTCTGATTCCACACACAACTTCCCACTACTATCCTTGATTGGCCCTAATCTAACTCTAGTCATTCTTTTATTCCTGATATACCTATAGAAAGCCTTAGGGTTTTCCCTGATCCTATCCGCCAATGACTTCTCGTGTCCTCTCCTTGCTCTTCTTAGCTCTCCCTTTAGATCCTTCCTGGCTAGCTTGTAACTCTCAAGCACCCTAACTGAGCCTTCACGTCTCATCCTAACATTAGCCTTCTTCTTCCTCTTGACAAGCGCTTCAACTTCTTTAGTAAACCACGGCTCCCTCGCTCGACAACTTCCTCCCTGCCTGACAGGTACATACTTATCAAGGACACGCAATAGCTGCTCCTTGAATAAGCTCCACATTTCGATTGTTCCCATCCCCTGCAGTTTCCTTCCCCTTAAATTTTGCTGAATTTAATCTGGTAAAGCCTACACCAGATAAATAATAATCACCCTTCTGGTGTAAACATTTGTTGAAAGAAATACATAAACTTATGTGTACCTATTCCTCTTTTTTTCTCTAACCCTTTGCCGATTTTAACTTTCTACTGAATATCACCAGTCTGGCATTTCACACAGTGCTCTCTCTCACTGCTGATCCTATCACATGCATGATGGGCGTATGGAACTCTGCTCTTGAACACATTGGTGAATTCTCAGTCACTGCCATGGACATCTCCAAGACCACTGACAGCCTCTAGCACTGTGCACTTTTAAGCATATCACACCTTACCAAAGGTGTGTTCAAAGCTGCAAGAGTAAAATACTGCAGATGGTAGAAATCTGAAATAAAAACAGAAATTGCTTGAAACACTGTCTCTAGCAGCACGCTCTTTGGAGACAGAAACAGAGTTAATATTTCAGTTCCAATGAAAGGTCAACGACTGAAGCATTAACTGTGTGTTCAACACAACTGAGTGTTTCTCAAATTGCTCTATCAGTTCGTCCGCCGATTTTTAACATTAACTCGGGTCTCATCCTCCTTCGCACTCTATCCCTTCATCATGCAATGATCTCCTCTGCTCACCTCACCAATTAATCAGCAACACCCATGTTCTGATGATTTTTCCTCTCAACTACTTCACATTGCACACTTTCAGTACTGACAACCTTTCCGGTTGCCCTAAAGAACAATGAAATTCTATTTTCTACTTTTTGAAAAGGCAGGGGCTAGAATTCTACTCAGACTCACGGAGCATCTCCAACATAACTGTAGGTAAGGAGTGGGGAGGGCGATCAAATAATGGAACAGAACCTGGTTCCACTAGGATTATGTCCTGTGGAAAGAAGATTAGTAAGGAGGGGTATCTGGGCAAAATCCTGGACTACTCTGGAACACGACTCAATGCATCATCAAATAAGCTCAACAACTTGGCAGGCGTGTGTTCTATTCTACACTTTCCAAAGACTCCACACTACCTCAGGAAAAGGTAGTCAACCCCAAGTGGACCAATTACCTTGATGATGGTGCAATATCTCTTTTGGGAGCTGAAGACATTGCAGCAGTATTTTTGCTGGGACCTTTCTGGGCTGCCTGTGCTCTTTTGGAGCAACGTAGCAATACACTGATATTTGACACCTCCTCACGGGTGGCACTGCGAATGTTCCCTTACAAGCATGATGCTTCTGCCCCGACTTTGTTAATGCTGATGACTTCATTCACGCAATTTGAGATGGGATTGGCTGAAATAGACCTTGCTCTGTCACACTGCTGCTCCTGCAACAAGACCATTGGAACTTTGGTCACTATTATTCAATAGTTTCTTCTTCAAACATTTGAAAGCCCCACCCCAAGTCCTTCATCTATCAACATTCTGGGCCTCACATGTGATCTTGACTGGAACTCCCTTCTCCATTGTTAAAGCTTTCCACAACAAGTTTCTTTCCAGCAGTTCAAAGCTGAGATACATTCTTAGCTGCACCTTTCCAATTAGGTTCTGAGGAATATCAGCTGCCAGAAGTGATATCATAATATGCTCACCCAAATATTGAGATACAATATACCTCCAGTCATTTACACCCTGACAACTCTGGACACAAGGGACATCTGTGCACCACTTCTATTCACCATCGCTCGGGGCCTTTAGTTAAATTTTATAAAATGCAGAAACCGGCAGAGCAGAGAACCTGCAGCAGATGCCTAATTAACACTTTAGATGGTCCTGGCATCCACCCAAAATATTAGAATGCCCCCTCCCCTCGATGTCAGCCATGACTCAGCAGTAGCAATTTTACCTCTGAGTCAGAAGGTTGTGCATTCAAGTCCCACTCTAGAGACTTGAACACAAAACAGAGGCTGACTCTGCTAAGGGAGTGCTGCACTGTCGCAGAGGCCATCTTTCAGATGCAATGTTAAACCAAGACCCTGTCTGTCCTCTCGGATGCGGTGGAAAAGATCCCATTGGACGATTTAGAAAAAGAACAGGAGAGATCTTTCCAGTGTGCTGTCCAGTATCTATCCCACAACCAACACCACAAAAACAGATTATGTGACCATTATGTGTGCAAGTTGGCTCCTGCCATTTTTTCCTACAACAAAGACGATACATTAACAAAAGTACTGGCTGTAACGTGCTTTGGGATGTCCTTAGGTTTGAAAGGTGCTGTATGAATCCAAGCCTTTCTTTCTTTGTCCTTTGGCTGCAGTCAATGGCTTAGACAAAGGATAGGGATATTCATACTCTTACACTCCACAGGAATTACCAGCCCCTCATCGACCTCAGAGTTTCCTCCTACAATCTTCAATCATTTAAAACCTAAGGTTGGGAACACCCAATCACTGTTTCATTTACTCATATATCCCCCTACCTTTTTCAGCCTTGGTGGTGCCCTACTTTGTGGGCTGCAGGTTTTGAATAAATCTGATTGATTTTAGGTTGATAAATTACAGTGGAGTTGGAGCACTACAAGCAGCACTGAGACAGATCAGTCTCCAGATTAGTTATGTTTACTAGTGTTAGTTTACTAGAACATAAGTCAAAATAGAATCTATTGTTGTGTAGGGAGTTGGTCAAGCCCCAGCTGGAATACTGTGTACAGTCTGATCACCTAATCAGAGGAAGGATATCAGTGCTTTTATAGGCGAGGGACTAACATTGATTCCAGTATCAGGAATTTAAGTTATCAGGAAAATATCAGGAAATTGATTTTGTTTTCTTTGGAAAAGCAACATTGAGATTTCCAAAACTACAAAGGAAATCCAGGCACAGTGTTCACTGGCAAACATCTCAAATACTATTGAGCACAAGTTAGAAATGAGGAAGTCACAGGTAAGAAGCAGAATCGAATGGAATGTCTATTTACAGCTTTGTAGAAAAAAAACTACTAGGAAAGCCAATGAAATAGATTCTAGATGCAGTTAGATTTGTTTCAGGAGATAGGAAAGATTGAGGAACACGAGGAGAAATTCAATGACTCTGTGTTTCTAGTGCTGAAGTTTGCTAGAGGGAAACACAGGTTGATGAATTAAGGTCTGTTTCGGATGTGCTGTTATCTAATGAGATATGGTGCAGGATTGCTGAATAAAACTATGCAGGAGGTTAATCACAAAATCTCCTCGAGCTTCATGATCTTTTCCTGTTTCTTAAATTCTATGCCAATAATAGAACCACATTCATACAATACTGGGTGCATATGTATATGGTGCTGCCCAGTTTTATTAACTCAATAGTGTCTTGGCTGTTTGCATCCTCTTTAGAAAATTAGTCTCAACACAGTCTAATGCCAGTGGTGGGCAAACTACTAGTGACCAATATCAAAGACAAAATTAATTCTCACTTGGAGAAGCATGGCTTAATAAGGGACAGCCAGCATGGACTCGTTAAAGGCAAATCGTGTCTGTCTAAGCTGATTGAGTTTTTTTTATTTATTTATTTTTATTTAGAGATACAGCACTGAAACAGGCCCTTGGGCCCACCGAGTCTGTGCCGACCAACAACCACCCATTTATACTAACCCTACAGTAATCCCATATTCCCCACCACCTACCTACACTAGGGGCAATTTACAATGGCCAATTTACCTATCACCTGCAAGTCTTTGGCTGTGGGAGGAAACCGGAGCACCTGGCAAAAACCCACACGGTCACAGGGAGAACTTGCAAACTCCGCACAGGCAGTACCCAGAATCAAACCCAGGTCCCTGGAGCTGTGAGGCTGCAGTGCTATCCACTGCGCCACTGTGTCGCCTTTGATGAAGTAACAGAGTTCTTTGATGAAGTAACAGAAAGGGTTGATGAGGGTAGTGCAGTCGATGTCGTATATATGGACTTTTAAAAAGGCATTTGATACATAACATGTAACAGACCGCATAACGGACTTATTCATAGAAGCACATGGTATTAAAGAGATGGTGGTACCTTGGGTACATAATTGTCTAATAAATAGGAGGCAGACAGTTGTGGTGAACAGATGTTTTTCTGGCTGGAGAGAAGTATGCAATAGAATTTCCCAGGGGTTGTCTACAAACAATTTCTTTTCTTGTTTTATAGAAATAACATGACCTTGAATATAAAGAGCACAATTTTGAAGTTTACAGATGATTCAAAACTTGGTCATCTACCACCTTAAACATTCACTCCCTCCACCACCGGTGCACTCTGGCTGCGGTGTGTACCATCTACAAGATGCACTGCAACAACTTGCCAAGGCTCCTTTGACAGTACCTTTCAAACCAGCAACCTCTACCACCTAGAAGGACAAGAATAGCAGGTGCATGGGAACACCCGCCACCTGCAAGTTCCTCTCCAAGTCACACACCATCCTGACTTGGAAATAGATCACCTTTCTTTCACTGTCGCTGGGTCAAAGTGTTGGAACTCCCTTCCTAACAGTACTGTGGTGTACCTACCCCATATGGTCTGCAGCAGTAGTAGACTCGCCAACTTTAAGGGCATTTAAGTGGTCATTGGATAGACATATGGATGAAAATGGAATAGTGTAGGTCAGATGGTTTCACAGGTCGGCGCAACATCGAGGGCTGAAGGGCCTGTACTGCGCTGTAATGTTCTATGTTCTATGTTCTAAGGTGGCTCACTACCATCTTTTCAAGGACAATTAGGGATGGGCAATAAATGCTTGTCTTGCCAGCAATGCCCACATCCAATGAACAAATAAAAAAGGTAGTAAATAGAGATCAGGATAATAGACTTTGGGAACACATAGACAGACTGGTGAAATGGGCCGATACATGACAGGTGCAATTTAATGTCGATGTGTGTGAAATGATGTACTTTGGGAAGAACATTATTGAGAGGCAGTATAATCGAAATGGTGCCATTTTGTGGGGGGAAAGGGTGCAAAAGTAGAGGGACCTGGGGATGCATATTCACAAATCTTTGAAGGTGGCAGGGCAAGTTGAAAAGGTGGTTAAGAAAGTGTTTAAGATACTTGGCTTTGTAATTAGGGGCATTGAATACAGAAAAAAACATGGAAGTCATGCTAAACCTTGAAAACACCCAAGGTCAAGGGAAGTGAAAGTAGATGATGGAACTGTACTCTCACTCCTCCTCAGTGGACAGGTGAGTACTTTCAATGTTTCATGTGGTATCGGAGATCAAGAATGCCTGAGAATTCATTCCTGATCTATTGCTAAGTTACTTTCTCTTAGCAAGTGTGGCCTTACTGTCCCTTAGGTTTTTGAAGGGAGAATCAGCCATTGTTTTCTGTCCTGATTTCTTTGAAATGTATCCTGTTGGAAAGCAAAGAGGTGCCGATGTCAGATGTAAACAGGATTGGGCTAATCTGTGATACTGCCAACCCCCCACCCCCACCAATGATGGAATAATTTGCCGAGATTCACTGACTAGGCTCCTTCACAAAGGCTAGTGACCTAGGCAAAGGATTTGAAAGGAAGTTACCTCTGGACACCTAATTCAAAACTAGGGACCATAAATATAAGTTAGTCACCAATAAATCCAATAGGGAATTCAGGAGGACCTTTTTGAGGGGTTAGAAGGTAGGCTCACTATCACATGAAGTGGTTGAGGCAAATAGCATAATTGCATTTAAGGGAAAGCTCGATAAAATGTCAGGGAGAAAGTAGTAATAGGTTATGCTGATAATGCTCAATGAAGAGGTTAAACTTGTCTGCCCTCTGGACACAAAAAATCCCATGGCACTATTTCACAGAGGAGAAGGGGAGTTCGCCCTGTTGTCCTGGCCAATATTTATCCCTCACCAATAACACTAAAACAGATTATCTGGTTGTTATTACTTTGCTGTTGGTGGAACTTTGATATGTGCAAATTGGCGGCTGCATTTCCCTGTGTTACAACAGTGACTATGGAGAGCAATTTTATGCTCTCCCCCATGGTGGGTCTGGAGATGAGGAGAGCATACAATTGAGTGGGATGGTGGCGGCAGAGGACCCTGCCACCTTCCCGCCTGCACCTAAATTAAGTCCGGAGTGGTAAGGCCTATGAATGGCCTTCCCACCCCGCTGCCAATTGAGGCCCTTAAGTCGGCAATTATTGCCCAATTAAGGACCTCATCCCCCCACTGTTGCAATTAGTCGAGTGGCAGGTGGGCCTGTTGCCACATGGGAAGCACAACAAGAAAAACCATGCCGGTTGCTAGCCGCCTCCGGGGTGGGAGGGGTCCCGCAATCAGGCACTAAGTGCCGTTTAACTGCCCACTGAGAGCCACCCACCTGCCCTTGCTGACAACCCCCCAAACCTCCATCAACCACGACCCCCACCCTGCGCTGACCTATCTCTGACCTTGGTTCGGCGACGCTCATAGGTCTCGGGTGGGTGCTCCACCAGCAGCAGTGGCACTGATCAGTTAAAGAGTTGCCGGCCGAGGGTCCTTGATCCTGTGGAAGACCCACTGCTGTCCAGTTAAGTGCCTAATTACCACTTGATTCAGTGGGCCTCCCACAGAAGGGGCGACACAGGGCTCTTGGCAGCACTTTTGCCAGAGGTCGAGACCCCCATCACCCAGATAAAATTGCAGCCTTCATTTCAAAATTACTTAATTGGCTGAAAAACTCTGTGGAACACCCTGAGGTCATGAAACACATTATATAAATACACATCTGTCTTTCTTTTTAGTACTGGCTTTTCGAGTGAAGAGCTCCATCTTTTCAGATACTGACTAGTTTTTGTTTCGCGCTTACAACATGTTTGTGATAATTTCACATTTCAGCATGTGTAGAATATCAGCAAGTCAGAGTCATTGACTTGATTTTTATTTTATTCTTTCTTCTGTTGGCAAGAATATTTTATTTGAAGTGTTTATCCAGTTTCAACTTGTCTTTTAAACTAGCTAACAATAAAGAGGTGACTAGACAGATAATGCATTCATCTTTCATGGACAGTTCCTTCTCAAATCCTCTGATAGACTATGGAGTCAGTCAACAGCAACAGGCAGCTGGATACATAAATGTGCATCATGGAAATCGCCCTCCCCACAAACACACCCACACACAAGCCTGAGCGATGCCACAAGGAAATGATGTATGTTTCAATGGAAGCTGATGACACAGATCTCATTATCCAAAGAAGGCCCACTGGAATTCAGCCTGTCCTCACTTCACGCTCATCAAAGGTGCTCTTCTTTTTCACCCTGTCAAAAATGTGGTTTTATTTATGAAAATAAATAACTTAATCCTGCAGCTTTTGAGTGCACACTACTTCTTCAATGTTGGTTTCTATTGCAAAAGTGGAGCCATATTTCACTCTTGAATACAATTAAGGGCCTGTGTCTGAGAGTCTGGCTCAGCCGGGGAACTCAAGTTTGCAAGCCATGCAGGCTGAACTGGGAGAGCTGATTTGAGGCCAGATTTTACTGGCATAACCAGATTCTAAAGCTTAGGCTCAACCTGGAAGACTAGTTTGAGACCAAGATTCAACAAGCAGTCATGGGGCTCCACTAGAATACTTTGAGATTAAGGCCTCACCCAGATCTGCGATATGGGCTCTACTGGGTTTGAAATCCAGAACCGGCAGAGACCTGTATCAGATGAGGGACCTAACAAGCTTGATCTTTCACAGAAAACATTCAGCTTACCCCTTTAATTCCACAATAGAAAATTGTAAAGCTCCAAGATGGATTGACTGGTTCAAAAGATACACCACAGGGACCAGAAAGGTCCAGGTTTTGATCTCCAATCTTTGCTTAGACAGCTGATCTCAGCCAGGTTGGCTGTAGAGGTGGTACAATTAGCCGCACCACTCCTGGTACCAGAAATCAGTAAGGGTTCTTGCTCCTGAATGCTATCTCTGCTCTAATTGGGAGCATATTGGGACAATGTGTACAGCGTCAGGTTTAGCTGTGATCCCTCAAGTAGTTAAATAGATCACACGTGAATAATAAGCACGCAAGTAAGATGCTAGAGGGCAGGATCCCAGCATGAGTTACTGCCTATAGGAGAGGAGGAGTGAAACTTCTGGGAAAAAAAAAATATAGATTGTTGTTTTCATATCTTCACACTCTTTCCTTGGAGAAAATTATGAAGTAGTGGAAGAATTTAGAGGCTTAATAAAGTGTGACCGGTCATAACATGAACACTCCTTCCATGGCTTTAGCCATCTTTATACCAATAGATATGGTAGCTACTCTTAAATGGCAGGAAGGTTTTATGGGCTCCAGCAACTCACATGATGAGGACTAGGCCACCCACACCCAGATTTAAGAGCGGTTCTAGTATCTACTCAGCGGGACTGTTTGGATTGGGCTTCAAATGCTGCACCTTCAGACTCGGGGCGGAATGCGGAATGTTACCACTAAGACACTCCATATTGACAATTCACTCTCACCTAGTATGAAATGACTCTTTTATCTGTCAGTGTCAGCTCTTGCACTTATCCAGTTTACACTGGGTAAAGCTAATAATCCATTGCTGTGTGCCTTAATGTTATTTCGTATTTATGTTGCCCAATACATGCAAAGCTCTGTAATGGACCATTAAGTTGTAACATTTACACTTTAATTTTAATAGTTCTTTGGCCTCCTTATCTTGAGAGACAATGGGTAAGCGCCTGGAGGTGGTCAGTGGTGTGTGGAGCAGCGCCTGGTGTGGCTATAAAGGCCACTTTGTATTAAAATACAATTTTAATAGAGGGCTGTCATTACTGCTATGATTTCTGGGAGTAGCCCAACTCCACAGCATTTGCTGGTTTTACTTACATTCCATTGATCAGGAGCAGAGGAATGCAAGAATTCATTGGTGTAATGCACAGCAGCATGTCACTGGAGTTCTAAAAAGCAAGGGTGTATAACACGTTGGTGGCTTATTCCAGTCTGGCTCTGCATCTCACTACATGTGCTGAGTAGGTCTATACCAGATACAACTCAGATTTGGATGCTCAAGGAGACAGCTACGTTGATTTATGCAGTGTGTATAATGGGAATGATTGTCATAAAAATGGTGTGTAGCCTCTGTACATACAATCAACAGACCACTGTAACCGTCACACAAAACTTGTATGTGTGTAGCAAGTGAATAAACCTACCAATACTCCTGAATATAAACTTCCATCCTCAGGATTGCAAGCTCATGTATGTGCTCTGTTCCAGTAAATCTTGGGATAGTTCTTGCTTTTGCTCAGTAAATAGTGCAGGAAAGCAAGAAAATGTTAGGGAGATGAGTGAAATTCCAACATTCATAGCGATAATGAAAGTTCTCCATTAAATCTGTGAGGATGAATTTTACGATTTAGCTTTACGTGGCAGATTGGGAATTCAGAAGCATATATCAGCATGCCCAGTCTGTGGTCTGCAAGATGTTTCATCCGTCAAAATTAATGGGTGACCTCCATTCCCAGCTTCCTGACATGCGCTCCTGTCATGCAAAACCAATGCCAGAAGAGATAAGTTTCAAAATTTGCCCACCTATTGATGTTGGGACAGCCCTGTATCTTTAGTGATGTCTTGTATTTTCTGTCAAACAGCAGAAGAATAACACACAAACAGACTAACAAACACACAACACACCCTCAAAGACTTAAAGGGAGAATTAAATCCAGGGACAGCAAGAGAGATAATTAAAAAGACAAGAAAGGAAGATAAATAGTAAAAGAAGACAGGGAAGAGAGGAAAGTGTGCCAGCACAGTTTAGCTGTGTCCAGAGGCCTATATTGACAGATGCAGCTTGCATCTTTTAACTGCATTCAGTGAGAGGCTTGGTCTAATGCCTCAGGCATGCAGTGAGTGAGTGAAGTGATGCAATGAGTGACTGCAGATTTCACACCTACAGTTTGTCCAATGTCGACAGTTCTGTAAATCCCTTTATATTTCTCTCCTTTCCTAACCAACAAAAAAGATTTGTCCAAACATTTTTCATGGAGACAGTGCCCCTTTAATTTATGATTTAGAAGTGAGATATACCCCTGTACATAAGGAACACCTTCAATGTTCAATGCTAGTTTCAATGATCTTATGGTTCCAGAAGGGAGAAACACTCAAATGGTGCATTAATTGGAGATAAGTCTACATCAAAATAGACCCAGTTTTCTGCCTTTACTCCTTTTGGGAGCATGGGATCTGTGAATTTACATGTACTCCTGTCTCCTACACTTTTTAAAAAATGCAATACTATTAATATTTCAATTGTTTCAATTCCTTTTCTATCAGCAGGTTTCAATCCAACTCCGTCTTAAACTGTCTTACCCTGAATTAACTGCTTTTTCTGCATGACATACTAGAATTGGTCTCAGCATTCATCCATAGTGTTAGTATGGCGTGTTTTGTATTCCTGTGCTCTCTGGTTGCATCCCAGTATCTGAATGTATAAATATTATTGATCACTCTGTTTAATTGGAATGTTGGTCTGCTCAGACTCTGTTTCTTAAAGAGATCTTCAAAAAGATAGCTTCCACATCAAAGAGCTATGATGTATGAACATGAATTTCTTTTCCCCTATGTTGTTACAACAGAATGTGGCTAGTGCTCCATAAGAAGCACTTGCAGAATGTTAGTTTGGCTCAGTTGATAGCACTTGCACCGCTGTTAGAAAATTGTGGATTTAAGCCCCATAGCCTAATCTTTTACCTCAGTGAAGGACAGCAAAAATAACTCGTATTTATATGGTGCCTTTAATATACTAAAACATCCCAAGGCACTTCACATAAGCTTTATAAAGAAAAATTTGACACCAAGTCATGTAAAGAGATATTAGGGTAGATGACCAAAAGCTTGGTCAAACATGTAGGTTTTAAGAAGCGTCTCAAAGGAGAAAAGAAAGGTAGAGGGGCGGAAATGTTTAGGGAGATCTAAGATCCAGATCTTAGGGCCTTGGCAACTGAAGGCATAGCCATTGATGGTGGTGCTATTAAAATTGCAGAATTAGAGGAGTGTAGATATTTCAGACAGTTGTGGGGCTGGAGGAGATTACAGAGGGGCAAAGACATGGAGGGATTTGAAAACGAGGATAAGAATTTTAAAATTGAGGCTTTGCTTACCAGTAGCCAGTATAGGTTAACGAGCACAGGAGTGATGCGTGAACAGGACTTGGTGTGAGTTAGGACATGGGCAGCAGGGTTTTCGATGACTTCATGTTTACAAGGGGTAGAATGTGGGATGCCGGCCAGGAGAGCATTGAATAGTCAAGTCTAGAGATAACAAAGATGTGGATGAGGGTTATGTTGTTCTATTGGCCAAGTCACAGAATACAAAAGCAGGGATGTAATGCTGGAACTGTATAAAACGCCGGTTGGGCCACAGTTGGAGTATTGTGTACAGTTCTGGTCACCACATTGCAGGAAGGACGTAATTGCTCTGGAAAAAGTACAGAGCAGATTTACAAGAATGTTGCCAGAGCTTGAAAGTTGCAGCTATGAGGAAAGATTGGATCAGCTAGGGTTATTTTCCTTAGAACAGAGGAGGCTGAGGGGTACTTAATTGAGGTATACAAAATTATGAGGGGCCTAGAAAGAGTAGATAGGAAGGATCTGTTTCCCCTAGCGGAGAGGTCAATTACCAAGGGGCACAGATTGTAAGGTGATTGGTAGAAGGATTAGAGGGGACATGAGGAAAAGCTTATTCACCTGGGGTGGGTGGGGGGTTGGGGGGGAGTGTGGTGGTGCGGAATTCACTGCTAGGAATGGTGATGGAGGCAGAAACCCTCAACTCATTTAAAAGGTTCCTGGACCTGCACCTGAAGTGCTGTAACATGCAAGGCAATGGACCAGGTGCTAGAAGGTGGGATTAGATTGGGCGGCTCATTTTTTGCCAGCGCAGACATGAAGGGCTGAATGGCCTCCTTCTGTGCCGTAATTTTTCTATGGTTCTATAGGTTTCAACAGCTGATGAGTTATGGCAGAGGTGAAGTCAAGCAATGCTATGGAGGTTGAAATAGGTGATCTTATTAATGGTGTGACTTGTGATCAGAAGCTCCTCTTGGGCTCAAATATGATACCATTGTTTGAAAACAGTCTGTTTCAGCCTCCGACAGTTTCCAGGGAGAGAGATGGAGTTGGGTTCTAGGGAACAGAGTTGTGGCAGGGACCAAAGACAATGGCTTCGGTTTTCCCAATATTTAATTGGAGGAAATTACTGCTTATCCAGCCCTGGATGTCAGACAAGTAGTCGGACAATTTAGAGACAATGGAGGAGTCGTAAGAGGTGGTGGTGAGATAGGGCTGGGTATCGTCAGCATACTTGTGGAAATTGATGCCGTGCTTTAGATGATGTCGCCGAGGGACAGCATTTAGATGAGAAATAGGAAGGGGCCAAGGATAGATCCTTGCGGGATACCAGAGGTAACGGTGCGGGAGTGGGAAGAGGATCATTGCAGGTTATTCTCCGGCTACAATTAGATAGATAAGAATTGAACCAGATGAGTGCAGTCCCATCCAACTGGATGACAGTGAAGAGGCATTGGATGAGGTGTGGACAACCATGTCAAAGGCTGCAGCCAGGTTGAGAAGGACGGGGAGGTAAAGTTTACCTTTTTCATCGTTGCATAGGATGCCATTTCTAACTTTGGTAAGAGCCGTTTCGGTACTTGGCAGGGGAGGGAACCTGATTGGAGAGATTCAAACATGGAATTCGGGGGAAAATGGGCATGGATTTGGGAGGCAACAACACATTTAAAGACTGTGGGGGTGCTGCATTATAGGAGATGAGACAATGAACTTGTCCAGGTAGATGTAAAAGATCCCTATTCAAAGAAGAGCAGTGACACCTGGTGTCATGGAAACTTTCCTCCTTAAACCAATATCAACAAAAACAGATGAACAAGTCAATCATCTCATTTGTTGTTTGTGGGACCTTGCTGTGCACAAAATTGGCTGCTGCATTTTTCCACAAAGGAACAGTGACTACACTTCAAAAGAACTTCATTGGCTGTGAAGAACTTTGGAACATCCTGCGGATATGATGAAAAGATACTAAATAAGCGTGAATTTCTTCATACATATTTCCAGTATCTGTGCCCTTCCAAAGGTTTGCAGAAAGTTACTACAGACCTGGTTTATAATAACTACTGATTGTGTTTATATTTGCCTGCCCAATGTTTCTGCTTTGATGAGATGTTAAACTGAGGTTCACATGGACATTAAAAAATCTTATAACATTATTTGTTATAAATTTGTTTGGTATAAATTTGTTATTTGTTATAACATTATTTGCCTAGTGGCAGGAGGCAGGGGGTGATGGTCAAGGGTTGTTTTTGCGAGTGGAAGCCTGTGACCAGTGGTGTACCACAGGGATCGGTGCTGGGAACCTTGTTGTTTGTAGTGTACATTAATGATTTAGACGTGAATATAGGAGGTATGATCAGTAAGTTCGCAGATGACACGAAAATTGGTGGTGTCATAAATAGTGAGGAGGAAAGCCTTAGATTACAGGACGATATAGATGGGCTGGTAAGATGGGCGGAGCAGTGGCAAATGGAATTTAAACCTGAGAAGTGTGAGGTGATGCATTTTGGGAGGACTAACAAGGCAAGGGAATATACAATGAATGGTTGGACCCTAGGAAGTACAGAGGGTCAGAGGGACCTTGGTGTACTTGTCCAGAGATCACTGAAGGTAGCAGCACAGGTAGATAAGGTGTTTAGGAAGGCATATGGGATACTTGCCTTCATTAGCCGAGGCATAGAATATAAGTGCAGGAGTTGTATAAAACGCTAGTTAGGCCACAGCTGGAGTCCTGTGTACAGTTCTGGGCACCAGACTATAGGAAGGATGTGATTGCACTGGAGAGGGTGCAGAGAAGATTCATCAGGATGTTGCCTGGGCTGGAGCATTTCAGCTATGAAGAGAGACTGAAAAAGCTGGGGTTGTTTTCCTTAGAGCAGAGAAGGATGAGGGGGGCATGATTGAGGTATACAAAATTATGAGGGACATTGATAGGTTAGATAGGAAGAAACTTTTTCCCTTAGCGGAGGTGTCAATAACCAGGGAGCACAGATTTAAGGTAAGGATCAGGAGGTTTTTCACCCAGAGGGTGGTTGGAATCTGGAACACACTGCCTGAAGAGGTGGTAGAGGCGGGAACCCTCACAACATTTAAGTATTTAGATGAGCACTTGAAATGCCATAGCATACAAGGCCAAGGGCCAAGTGCTGGAAAGTGGGATTAGAATAGTTAGGTGCTTGATGGCTCGCACAGACATGATGGGCCAAAGGGCCTGTTTCTGTGCTGTATAACTCTTTGACTCTATGACTCTAAGAGTGGGAAATTGTTCTGCTATCTTGGCCGACAAGCCTGCCTCAACCAACCCCACCCTCACAGCTCCAGGGACCCGGGTTCGATTCTGGGTACTGCCTGTGCGGAGTTTGCAAGTTCTCCCTGTGTCTGCGTGGGTTTTCGCTGGGTGCTCCCGTTTCCTCCCACATCCAAAGACTTGCAGGTGATAGGTAAATTGGCCGTTGTAAATTGCCCCTAGTGTAGGGAGGTGATAGGGAATACGGGATTACTGTAGGGCTAGTATAAATGGGTGGTTGTTGGTCGGCACAGACTCGGTGGGCCGAAGGGCCTGTTTCAGTGCTGTATCTCTAAATAAAAAAAAATAAAAAATATTTTCAGGTCATTTATAAATTTTTCTTGTAGGAACTTTCTGTTTACAAATTAATTGCTGTGTTGCATACATGACCACAGTGACCGTAGTTCAGAAGTAAATTGCTTGAGACATATGGAGGGTGTAATGAGGCCCAATATAAAAAAATGCATGTTCCAGTTCTATGAATTATTTTAGTTGAACAAAAATAAATAAACCATGACTGTAGACTATGCTGACTATTTCTTCTTTTCCAAAGCAACAGAACCAACGCTTGAAGAGGAGAACATTCAAAACTAATCTGTGGAACCAATAATTCAGTGAGCGAGTGGTCAATCTGTTTGAACTAGCTTCCTACAGAGATGGTGAAAGAAGATAGATTAATTCAAATGCAAATTAGATTGTTTCCTTTCAGTAAGGGAGATGGTGGCATAGTGGTAATGTCACTAGACTAGTAATTCAGAGGCCTAGGCTAATGCTCTGGGGACATGGCTTCGATTCCCACCATGGCAGATGGTGAAATTTGAATTCAATTCATAAACCTAGAATTAAAAATCTAATCAAACCATTGTCAATTGTTGTAAAAACCCATCTGGTTCACTAATGCCCTTTAGGGAAGGAAATCTGCTGCCCTTACCTGGTCTGGCCTACATGTGATTCCAGACCCACAGCAATGTGGTTGACTCTTAAATGCCCTCTAAAATGGCCTAGCAAGCCACTCAGCTTCTCAAGGGCAATCGGGATGGGCATTAAATGCTGGCCTAGCCAGCGACACCCACATTCCATGAACAAATAAAAAAATAAGAATATTTTGTATCAGCGTCACAATACATGAGTCGAAAATTTACCAGACCAGTTCGTCCAGGGAGACAAGAATTTACCTCATTCTGCTAAAGGTAATAACCATTAGGCTAACAAATGCTGACATATAATTTATTATTCAGCAAAGCGTGATTGGCATTGTCTTATGAGATTGTTAACAGATGAATCACAAATCTTTACATTCTTCCATCATGGTCACAGTCTCATGTCCTGATTAAGGAATCAGCTGATAATTGTTGATCAGCCTCCCTCTCATTCTTGCAATCATCCTTGTGTCTATTTTATTGATATTTTATGGCCATTGCTCCTCTGAAATTTACTCTCTTGTTGCTCCTAAATTCCATATAGACTGCTCTGTATGCCCTGCATCCATGTCAATTTGAACTGAAAGCTCATCGGCTAGATTTTTCTGATTGGTTGTGCCTCATAAATGGGTATAATCTACACATAAACAAAAATATGGGAAAATATGGCAGGCGGGTGCGTAGTGGTAATGTCACTGGACTAGTAATCCAGAGCCCAGGTTAATGCTCTGGGGACATGGGTCAAATCTCACCACGACAGGTGGTGAAATTTGAATTCAATTAATAAATCTGGAATTAAATAGTTAGCCTAATGATGACCATAAAACCATTATCTATTGTTGTAAAAACCCATCTGGTTCACTAATATCCTTTCCGGAAGGAAATCGTTTGTCCTTACCTGGTCTGGCTGACAGCAGACCCACAGCAATGTGGTTGTCTCTTAAAATGCCCTCTGAAATGGTCTAACAAACCATTCAATTCAAGGGCAAATTAGGGATGGGCAATAAATGCTGGCCTAGCCAGCGACGCCCAATCCCACAAAATGAATCATTTTAAAAAACACACTGGATCGCTGCTCATTTGGTGTCTCATGTGGCTTTCTAATTGAAAATAATGTTGGTGGTGGAAACTCCCCCTCAAACA
This sequence comes from Heterodontus francisci, assembly GCF_036365525.1. Lineage (NCBI taxonomy): Eukaryota > Metazoa > Chordata > Chondrichthyes > Heterodontiformes > Heterodontidae > Heterodontus > Heterodontus francisci. The sequence goes on from NC_090375.1 coordinate 49,313,419, forward strand.
GGTCCTTTCTAAGAATAAACCGAGGGCCATTTAGACGTCTGCACAGTTTCCTGACTTCTTTATCTGAGGAGAATTGAGCAAGGAAATTCTCATATAAAAGGGGCATCCAGTGTTACTTGGGACTGAAATAAAAACAGAAAATGATGGAAATATTTAGCAGGTCAGGCAGCATCTGTGGAGAGAGAAACAGAGTTAATGGGTTGAATTTTACCAGCACTCTGAGGACGGGCTGGGAGGCAGCAAGGCCGGAAAAATGGCTCTGGAAGGCATGGGAAAGCTGGCAGGTTGTCTGCCCACCAGGAGGCCAATTGAGCCATTCAAGTGGTCAATTAAGGGCCAGTTCCTGCCTTCATTGGCATTTTTCCATGTTGGGAAGGCCCGATGCTGTGTGGGGAGACCGCCCAGTGAAACCTAGCAGCATGTTTGTGAACTCCAGGAGGTGGGTGACCCTCCTTTAGGAGAACTCCATGGCCCACGGAGAGGCCACCTTTCGGCAATGCCCACCCCGTGACAAAGATGCAGCCTGCCCTCAGTGACTCCCGTTCTACCCCGATCACCAGGGCTTGCCTGCCAAGCCCTGGCAACCCCAATCCCACTTAGCGCTCTTCAAGGGTGTCCAGCCATTGAGGCACCCTCATTCTGCAGCTGCAGCCTGAGCAATGGTCACTGCGAGGAGTGGTGCTGCTGAGGCTACTGTGCTGCTGGCCCTCTGATTGGGCTGACAGCTCTTGGAGGCGGGCCACTGTCCTTAATAGGATGGCAGCCCGAGCAGCAGCCACTTAATTGGCTGCCGCCGGCAAAATGCAGTCCCGGGCCCCGGCGGCAGGGCTCCTGTTGCCTCAGAAAAATTGTGGCCAGATTTCAGATTGATGACCTTTCATCAGAACTCTTACTTGAGACAGTTTTAGAAGGCAAGGTGGGGTTAAAGGGGGTGAAATTGTTCTTCAGTGGTCGCGCAAAATGGTTGATAATGAATCAGTGGCCCATTTTATACTCTGCCTGTTTTTAAAATTCCCATCCTTGTTTTTCAAATCCGTCTATGGCCTCACTCCTCCCTTTCTCTTTAATCTTCTCCAGCCCTACAAACCTCCAAGACACCTGTACTCCTCTAATTCTAGCCTCTTGAGCATCCCAGTTTTAATCGCTCCACCATTAGTGGCTGTGTCTTCAGTTGCCTCGGCCTCAAGCTCTGGAATTTCCTCCCTAAACCTCTCTGCCTTTCTACATCTCTCTCCACCTTAAGACACTCCTTAAAACCTATCTCTTTGACCAAACCTTTGTTCATGTGCCATAATCTCCTTATCTCAGTGTCAAATTTTGCTTGATAATGTTCTTGTGAAGCTTCTTGGGAAATGTTACTATGTTAAAGGTGCTGTATAAGTACAAGTTGTTGGTGTTGTTGTTGATTCGGATAGGATGTAACGTGGCCTACTGATTTTCAATTGCCCATTTTGCACCAATGCTGAAGATCAGTTTCAGCCGCATAAAAGAAATACTGCTGTTGCTAAAGGCTGTTTTAGAAGCTATTTTGCTTGCTGCTTTGCCACTCTTTTTGGAGATCAGTGACAACCAAGTACCAAACAGCAACCCAGCTTCTTTGGTATACTTTAAATAAAATTTCTATTGGCAACTCAGAAAAGAAGTAGGGCTGCCATGACTAAAAGAAAATATTGCCAAATTCTCCTCCTCCTTTCTCCCCCACACTTCCCACTCCCACTATAGTTTGTTATTCACTCCAGGAGCTCACCCACAGTATGTTAAATGCCTGCCACTGGAAATTCAGACACAAATGGTCAGGCGCGCTCCTACAAAGAGAAACTTGAAGAAATGGATCTACTTTCATTCGAGCAACCCCAATTATGGGACAATACGATATGAGTATTTGGAAACTATGAAAGGATGAGACAGGGTAGCTAGAAGCAGAGTGCTTCCAATGGTTGAGGGGGGTCAAGAACAAAAGGCCACCTATCCAAGATTAAATATAACATATATAGAAGAGGGCAGGAGAAACTCCTTCATGCAGAAAGTTATGAGGCTGTGGAGTTCACTTCCAGGGTTAGTGATCGATAGAAAAATGTTGCCAACATGGACGATTTGATAGCTGGATAAAAGAAAAAGATTTGAAGTGCTATGGGAAAAGGGTGGGTAAATGTGATCCAAACTATCTGCTCTTGTGAAAGGTAAATACCACCACTAACAACAACAACAACTTGCGCATTAAGGTAGTAAAACATACCAAGGTGCTTCACTGGAGTGTTATCAAACAAAATTTGACAACAAGCCACATAAGAAGATATTATTGCAGATTATCAAAACAAAAGCTTGGTCAAAGAGGTAGGTTTTAAGGAGCCTCAAAGACAGGAAATAGCAGTAGAGAAGCGGAAAGGTTTAGGGAGGGAATTCTAGAGCATAGGGGCTGAGTAGCGTGGCTGCCAATGGTGCAGCAATTAAAGAAGTCAGAATTGGAGGAGTGAAGATAACTAAGATGTTGTCAGATTGTAGGAGGTTATAGAGATAGGGAGGGGTAAGGCTATGGAGGGTTTTGAAAATTATGATGAGAATTTTACAATCGAGGCGTTACTTAACTGGGGCCAATGCAAGTAGGCGTGCACAGGGGTGATGGGAGAATGAGACTTGGTGTGAAAAAGGTTTAAATGACCTTAAATTTATGGAGGGTGGCCAAGGTTGCGTTAGAATAGTCAAGTCTGGAGGTAACAAAGACATGGTTGAGGCTTTCCACAACAGACTGAATGGCCTGCTTACGTGTTTGCATTTCTATATTTTAAGCAGCGCCACATGTACCTGATTGTAAAATCCACAATATCAAATCATCTAATCAGGTATGTTCTTCCCCAGGACTTCAAAGCTATGGATCTCCTTATCTTCCTTTGCAGTCTCCTATTTACAGACTTCAGGTTTTTAAACCCCAAGGTTGGAATTACTTGACCCTTGACTCAGTGGTAGTACTCTCAGCCAGAAGGGTAGGTGTTCAAGCCCACTCCAGAGATTTGTGCACCTAATCCACATTGGCATGTTCTGCACTGTTGGAGGTGCTGTCTTTCTGGTGAAAAGTGAAACAAAGGTGCTCTCAGGTGGGTGAAAAGATCCGATGGGACTATTTAAGGAAGAGCAACAGAGTTCTCCCTGGAGTCCTGGCTAATATTTATCCCTCAATCAACATAACTAAAACTAGTCATAAGGGCGTAACACATTGCTGTTTGTGTGACATTACTGTAAGCAAATTGGCTTCCATGTTTCCTGTAGCTATATCAGTTACTACATTTTACACTGTAAAGTGCTTTGTGACATCCTGAGCGCATGCAGGGCACTATATAAATGCAAGTCTTTCTTTCTATCCTCCTGCTCTTTTCAACCTTAGTGTTGTCTTGCACTTTGGCTATCACCTATGTTCTTAATAATGAAACACTTCCTGTGTTGGTGTTGGTAAGATCCACTTTGCAACAAATATTGTGACATCAACTCAAGCATAGCAAAACAAAAGGCTGACATCATTGACTGCACTTACAAACTCTTCTGTAAAGTTTTCCCCAAGATCTTGGCCCACGAACAAACAAAAAGTATTTTTATTTTTCTGACCTGCAATTGTACAGAAGGTTTCACAGTATAGCTGCATAGCTGACTAAAATAATGTCATCTTTTCCAGAGTCCATCTCATGTAGGAATAGTAATGTTGCCACATTTTACAGTCAGGAAATACAAAAGTAGAACTGGATCTCCCTGTTTTTTATTCAATTTTTGCACCTTCCCTTCTGAAGATGCTGGTACAGTTCTTTGGGCTTGGATCCTCCTCAGGTATCTCAGATAAGTGGCTATTCTTAATGTACGAATTGAGTCAGTGAGTGTGGGACTAGTCAGAGGAGAGAGAGATTTAAGAAACCTGCATTTTTAATTACAATCAAGGAGGGAGAGGCAGTTACTCACCGCATTATAGGAAGGATGTGGAAGCTATGGAAAGGGTGCAGAGGAGATTTACTAGGATGTTGCCTGGTATGGAGGGAAGGTCTTACGAGGAAAGGCTGAGGGACTTGAGGTTGTTTTCGTTGGAGAGAAGGAGGAGGAGAGGTGACTTAATAGAGACATAGAAGATAATCAGAGGGTTAGATAGGGTGGATAGTGAGAGTCTTTTTCCTCGGATGGTGATGGCAAACATGAGGGGACATAGCTTTAAGTTGAGGGGTGATAGATATAGGACAGATGTCAGAGGTAGTTTCTTTACTCAGAGAGTAGTAGGGGCGTGGAACGCCCTGCCTGCAACAGTAGTAGACTCGCCAACTTTAAGGGCATTTAAGTGGTCATTGGATAGACATATGGATGAAAATGGAATAGTGTAGGTCAGATGGTTTCACAGGTCGGCGCAACATCGAGGGCCGAAGGGCCTGTACTGCGCTGTAATGTTCTAATTCTAATTCTAATTCTAATACAGTCATAAAGGGGAGAGATCTAAGAGGCTTGTCCAACTACAGTTAGAGGAGGACAAGTGCAGAAGAAGCCACCAGTTCAATACAGTCACAGGAGGGAGATCTAAGGGGCAGGCATTTATCCAACTACAAATAGCGAAGGGAGAGGCACACAGGCAGCTGCTTCTTTAGCTATAGTCAGAGGAGGGAGAATACAAAGTAATATACATGAAAACAGGCACCTATTCAGTAGGAAGCTTGATAGAGCAGTACTATATGATGTAACTCTCTTGAACTTTCAAATAGCTCCTTTGTACAATAGCACAACTGAAGTCAGGTGGCTGTGGTAGGATGGCATCTCCGGTCTCGAGCCCATACCCTATTAGCAAATGGCACAATGGTTGTGATCCCTACCATTCTGAGTCACAGCACCTCCATGTTTTATTTACATTAATGCTTATCTAACTATGGGACCTTAATACAAGGGAATGAAACACAACAGCAGAAGGTGGAACTTGAATTCAATTAATAAATCTAGGATTAAAAGCTAGTCTAATGATGGCCATGAAACCAATGTCGATTGTTGTTGTAAAAACCCATCTGGTTCACGAATGTCCTTTAGGGAAGGAAATCTGCTGTCCTTATCCGGTCTGGCCTACATGTAACCTACAGCAATGGGGTTGACTCTTACATGCCCTCTGAAATGGCCGAGCAAGCCACTCAGTTGTATCTAACTGCTACGAAGCCAATAAAACAGAATGAAACCAGACGGACCACTTAGCATCGACCAAGGCACCGGAAATGACAATGGCAAACCCAGCCCTGTCAACCCTGCAAAGTCCTCCTTACTAACATCTGGGGACATGCCAAAGTTGGGAGAGCTGTCCCACAGACTAGTCAAGCAACAGCCTGACATAATCATACTCACGGAATCATACCTTACAGACAATCTCCCAGACACTGCCAACACCTTCCCCAGGTATGTCCTGTCCCACTGGCAGGACAGACCCACCAGAGGTGGCAGCACAGTGGTATACAGTCAGGAGGGAGTTGCCCTGGGAGTCCTCGACTTTGACTCTGAACCCCATGAAGTCTCATGGCATCAGGTCAAACATGGGCAAGGAAACCTCCTACTGATTACCACCTCTGCCCTCCCTCATCTGATGAATCAGTACTCCTTCATGGTGATCACCACAGAGGAAGTTCGGAGGGTGGCAAGGGCGCAGAATGTACTCTGGGTGGGGGACTTCAATGTCCATCACCAAGAGTGGCTCGGTAGCACCACTTCTGACCGAGCTGGCCGAGTCCTAAAGGACATAGCTGCTCGACTGGGTAAGCGGCAGGTGGTGAGGGAACCAACAAGAGGGAAAAACATACTTGACCTTGTCCTCACCAATCTTCCTACTGCAGATGCATCTGTCCATGATAGTATTGGTAGGAGTGACCACCGCACAATCCTTGTGGAGATGAAGTCCTGCCTTCACATTGAGGATACTCTCCATCGTGTTGTGTGGCATTATCGCCGTGCTAAATGGGATAGATTTCGAACAGATCTAGCAATCTAAAACTGGGAATCCATGAGGCGCTGTGGGCCAACAGCAGCAGAATTCCACTCAACCACAATCTGTAACCTCATGACCCAGCATATTCCGCACTCTACATTTACCATCAAGTCAGGAGACCAACCCTGGTTCAATACAGAGTGCAGGAGGGCATGCCAGGAGCAGCACCAGGCATACCTCAAAATGAGGTGTCAACCTGGCGAAGCTACAACACAGGACTACTTGCGTGCCAAACTGCGTAAGCAGCATGCAATAGACAGAGCTAAGCGACCCCATAACCAACGGATCAGATCTAAGCTCTGCAGTCCTGCCACATCCAGCCGTGAATGGTGGTGGACAATTAAACAACTAACTGGAGGAGGTGGCTCCACAAATATCCACATCCTCAATGATGGGGGAAGCCCAGCACATCAGTGCAAAAGATAAGGCTGAAGCATTTGCAACAATCTTCAGCCAGAAGTGCCGACTTGATGATCCACCTCAGCCTCCTCCTGAAGTCCCAGCATCATAGATGCCAGTCTTCAGCCAATTCGATTCACTCCGCGTGATATCAAGAAGCGACTGAAGGCACTGGATACTGCAAAAGCTATGGGTCCTGACAATATTCCGGCAATAGTACTGAAGACCTGTGCTCCAGAACTTGCTGCACCCCTAGCCAACTGTTCCAGTACAGCTACAACACTGGCATCTACCCAGCAATGTGGAAAATTGCCCAGGTATGTCTTGTACACAAAAAGCAGGACAAGTCCAATCCTGCCAATTTACACCACATCAGTCAACTTTCAATCATCAGTAAAGTGATAGAAGGTGTCATCGACAGTGCTATCAAGTGGCACTTGCTTAGCAATAACCTGCTCAGTTTGGGTTCTGCCAGGGCCACTCAGCTCCTGACCTCATTACAGCCTTAGTTCAAACATGGACAAAAGAGCTGAACTCAAGAGGTGAGGTGAGAGTGACTGCCCTTGACATCAAGGCAGCATTTGACCGAGTGTGGCATCGAGGAGCCCGAGCAAAACTGAAGTCAATGGGAATCAGGGGGAAAACTCTCTGCTGGTTGGAGTCATACCTAATGCAAAGGAAGATGGTTGTGATTGTTGGAGGTCAATCATCTGAGCTCCAGGACATCACTGCAGGAGTTCCTCAGGGTAGAGTCCTGGGCCCAACCATCTATAGCTGCTTCATCAATGACCTTCCTTCAATCATAAGGTCAGAAGTGGGGATGTTCGCTGATGATCGCACAATGTTCAGCACCATTCGCGACTCCTCCAATACTGATGTAGTCCATGTAGAAATGCAGCAAGACCTGGACAATATCCAGGCTTCGGCTAATAAGTAGCAAGTAACATTCAAAGAACAAAGAACAAAGAAAATTACAGCACAGGAACAGGCCCTTCGGCCCTCCAAGCCTACGCCAATCCAAATCCTCTATCTAAACCTGTCACCTATTTTCTAAGGGTCTGTATCTCTTTACTTCCTGCCCATTCATGTATCTGTCTAGATACATCTTAAAAGACGCTATCGTGCCCGCGTCTACCACCTCCGCTGGCAAAGCATTCCATGCACCCACCACCCTCTGCGTAAAGAAATTTCCACGCATATCCCCCCTAAACTTTTCCCCTTTCACTTTGAACTCGTGTCCCCTTGTAATTGAATCCCCCACTCTGGGAAAAAGCTTCTTGCTATCCACTCTGTCGATACCTCTCATGATTTTGTACACCTCAAGTGCCACACAAGTACCAGTCAATGACCATCTCCAACAAGAGAGAATCTAACCATCTCCCCTTGACATTCAATGGCATTACAATTGCAGAACCACCCACTATCAACATCCTAGGGGTTACCATTGACCAGAAACTGAACTGGAGTAGCCATATAAATACCATGGCTACAAGAGCAGGTCAGAAGCTAGGAATCCTGTGGCGAGTAACTCATCTCCTGACCCCCCAAATCCTATCCACCATCTACAAGGCATAAGTCAGGAGTGTGTGGAATGCTCTCCACTTGCCTGGATGGGTGCAGCTTCAACAAGAAGCTCGACAGCATCCAGGACAAAGTAGGCCACTTGATTGATACCCCATCCACAAACATTCATTCCCTCCACCACCGACCCACAGTGGCAGCAGTGTGTACCATCTACAAGATGCACTGCAGCAACGCACCAAGGCTCCTTAGACAGCACCTTCCAAACCCGCAACTCTACCAACTAGAAGGACAAGGGCAGCAAATGCATGGGAACACCACCACCTGCAAGATCCCCTCCAAGCCACACAGCCTCCTGACTTGGAACTATATCACCGTTCCTTCACTATCGCTAGGTCAAAATCCTGGAACTCCCTTCCTAACAGCACTGTGAGTGTACCGACCTCACATGGACTGCAGCAGTTCAAGAAGGCAGCTCACCACCACCTTCTCAAGGGCAATTAGGGATGGGCAATAAATGCTGGCCTAGCCAACGATGCCCACATCCCATGAATGAATTAAAATAAAACTCCCAGAGGCAGAATGATGCACTGGTTAAATGGAAATTAAAGGTCCCTCTACTTTACCCCAGCAATGTACTGTACCTCAACTTCCAATCTCGGGGAGTGACCCTACTCTATCAGTGCAACATTTTTCAACTTCCTCTATCAGTTATTTTCATGGTCTTTCTGAGAGAGATTGCCAAATTAGGGGCTGGATTTTGTGTAGGAGGCGGGGGACCCAGCGCCAGGCGAAAAAGTCAGAGGGAACCCCGCCTCTGCACCTTTTCAGCCCCCTGGAGCGATCCTCCAGTCTTTGGTCATAAAAGTTGAAGGAGGCAGGATCGCCATCCCTTTAAACACTTAATAGGGCCGGCAGCTCAACAGTATCGTCAACGCCACCAGGACCAGTGGCCACTGCCGGTACTGCAGAGGCTCAGCATTGGAACCCCGGAGGCGGGATCGGTGGGGCTGGTGTGGAAGGCCCCGATGAGTGGGGGTAGAGGGTCGACATTTGGTCCAGGGGGAGTGGGGGTACAGTAGTTCCTGGGGCGGGGGTCCTCCATGGGCTACGAATTGTTCACAATGTCCAACATCGGGCTGAGAACAAATCCAGCCCTTGGAGTGGTTTGAACTGTGGTCTCATGGCCACTAGAAAGTGGATTAATATTCCCCAAATTCTTCTCAGAGATGGCCTTACTGTCACCCAAAGAGATGAGACTTAATCATAGACTGTTATAGTACAGATGTAGGCCATTCAGTCCATTGTGCCTGCACCAGCTTGCAGGCTGTCAGGGTATGCTACAGTTGACCTCAAGTTCCAAAAGCAAAAGGGCAATGTCTAAACCAATAAATCATCCATGTTGTTTTGTTTTACATAAAATGGGATTCTTGTCAGGGGTTGTATATATGTTTGACATTTCAAACTTGACCTGAAATATCTGTAATAATTTACATTGGAAAAAAATTCTTCTCCACTCTCTTCCTATCCCACCCCACTCCATGCCACTTCACCATTTCAAAGTGGTTATAGACAGAAGCGCTGAATAGCCAAGTAACTCATTAAGTGCATTAGCAGTAGGATGCTCATTCACCGCAATCATTTCAATAGCCCTCTCTGCTGCGTCTAACCTCTTTAAAGTTGGACAATAGTTCTCTGAAATAAATACTGCACTTTCCAAAACCCAATATTCCCCAGTGAATCTGCATTTTCATTTATAAAGCCAGAACAGATGAACCTCATCCTCCTCAATCCATCGACAATTAGACTGGTACTCATGCAAATCAATAGAAAGACACTTGGCCCTTCTTGCAATAGCACACTGTCCCATAAAACACCCACACTCCTGGCTCCCTCACCAATACAGAAACCACAACAGCCTCTCACAACAGTAACGTTCTCTGATGTGCCACAGTCTCTTTAATTATATGTATTTGTTATAGCTTCTTCACTAATAGGATACTGCCTCTCAATTTCTGCAGCACCCATGTCACTGTAGCATGGTCTGTTCTAAAGATGTAACTTATCATCGGGCCTGGATTTTAAAAAAGTCACTGCCCCATATCCCTTGACAGCTTTTATTTATTTTTTATTTTTATTTTAGAGATACAGCACTGAAACAGGCCCTTCGGCCCACCGAGTCTGTGCCGACCAACAACCACCCATTTATACTAACCCTACAGTAATCCCATATTCCCTCCTACCTACCTACACTAGGGGCAATTTACAATGGCCAATTTACCTATCAACCTGCAAGTCTTTGACTGTGGGAGGAAACCGGAGCACCCGGCGAAAACCCACGCAGTCACAGGGAGAACTTGCAAACTCCGCACAGGCAGTACCCAGAATCGAACCCGGGTCCCTGGAGCTGTGAGGCTGCGGTGCTAACCACAAAAGAGGAGAATGAAGCAAACACTGTAGTTAAGGAGGTGGAGTGTGAAATATTGAATGGGTAGGAGTGTGGCTGAGTGATTTCATCCGGTGAAAAAGAAAGGACGTGCATTTATATAACATCTCTCACAGCTTTAGGACAACACTAAGCACTTTTGAAATGTAGTCACACGTGACTGTCTATTTGCAAGGTCCCATAAACAACAATGTGTAACGAGAAGATAATCTGTTTCAGTGATGTTGGTCGAAGGATAAAAGTTGGCCAGGACACCAGGAAATCTCCCTTGTCTTTTTCAAATGGTGCCGTGGGATTTTGTATGTCCTAAGAGGGAAGACTGAGCCTCAGTGCACTGTGTCAGACAAAAGATTCAAAACACATCTGCAGAAACAATATATCAATGAGCGAGTGGTCAATCATTGGAACATGATAAGGAGATGGAGGGATCAGTTTATATCAAATATTTCAAATGTAAATTAGATAGATTTCCTTCAGAAAATAACATTTTGCAATATAGTGTATGAATAATTTGAGAGGTGATTATGTGGTAATTGTAGCATGCTTGGGAGGAACAGGTGACTTTGGACCTATGGTTTTCTAAGTTCTCCATCACAGGTGGGTTTTCCTTGCATCATATCTGAATCTGTAGTACACTAATTGATAGAGATTGATTGCAATGATTAGTCAACAACACCACTATCGTTGTATCATATCACCAGGACGATAGAAGGAAAACTGGATGGACCTTGGTCATTTTGTCAAACAATCTGTATGCTCCAAACAATATAAGGTGGATCTTCTTTAGCTTTACTGAGGAATCAAGGTGAAAGTTCAAGACTGATGTTGCAGAACATCAGCTAGGATGCAAAGAATAGGACAGAAGATGTGTTACATCAACAAGTAATGGTTAATGACACCAAGCTTGGCTTTTAAAAGTGTGTAAGAGTAGTAGTAAAGGAAGACTGAATGAAGTGGGGAGTTCTTGCGAAACAGTGAGTTTACAAAATGATGCAATCGGGATGCCGATCTCAAACAAGAGAGAATCTAACCATCTCCCCTTGACATTCAATGGCATTACCATCACTGAATCCACAACTATCAACATCCTGGGGGTCACCATTGACCAGAAACTGAACCGGACCAGCTCCATAAATGCTGTGACTACAAGAGCAGGTCAGAGGCTGGGAATTCTGCGGTGAGTCTCTCACTTCCTGAGTCCCCAATGTCCACCATCTACAAGGCACAAGTCAGGAGTGTGATGGACTACTCTTCACTTGCCTGGATGGGTGCAGCTCCAACAACACTCAAGAAGCTTGACACCATCCAGGACAGAGTAGCCTGCTTGATTGGTACCCCATCCACCACCTTCAACATTCACTTCCTCCACCACCGAAGCACAGTGGCAGCAGTGTGTACCAAGATGCACTGCAGCAACTTACCAAGGCTTCTTCAACAGCACCTTCCAAACCCATGATATCTATTACCTAGAAGGACAAGGGCAGCAGATGCATGGGAACATCACCACCTGCAAGTTCCCCTCCAGGCCACACACCATCCTGACTTGGAACTATATCACCATTTCTTCACTGTCACTGGGTCAAAATCTTGGAACTCCCTTCCTAACAGCACTGTTGGTGTACCTACGCCCCAAGGACTGCAGCGGTTCAAGAAGGCAGCTCACCACCACCTTCTCAAGACCAATTAGGGATGGGCAATAAATGCTGGCCTGCCAGTGATGCCCACATCCCTGAACGAACAAAAAAAAGGCGCCTGCATTAGGACATCACCATATTGGGAAAAGCCAGTTTCCAGGCAAGCTTGCTGCCCACCTGATATTCAGCTCTTTGCATATGCAAATCAGGGATTTAATGCCAGCTTGAGGACCTCTTCTGGGAATTTGTCAGCTCAGGATCACCAGTTTCAAATGCAACCTAATCAGTGGTCCCTGGAGACCCCAACAAAAATGTAAGTTTTTTTTACACTTAGGTTCAGTTGGAACTGGCAGAGCAGGAGTGTACCTTCGGGCTCTGTAGTACTATCATAGGCTAGTTACCATCTGTGCTTGCTTTCCTCCGGTTTTCAGCCCAAGTTATTCTCTCAATTATTGAAAATGAAGGCCGGAGCCCAATTTTGGGCAAATGTCAGGCCTCCAGCTCCTGGCGTGCTCTCTCTGCACGCTGACTGTTGTTTGGACAAAAATGGGACGAGTCCAATTTCGCCTCCAATGAGTTACGATTTCATCAACACGAGTATGCATGGGGTAAAAAGAATGTGAAAAATGGAACATTTGGAATTTAGGAGAAGAAAATGCAGAGAAGTGCATTCTGCCCAGGGGTTTCTTCGCTTTCCCAACTACACAGAAGTTTGCCAGATACTTTTTCAGACATCTTTTCATGAGATTTCCCTCTCAAGACTATGTTCACTGAACAAAAGGGAGTTGACTTGAATCACATATGCTCAGAAAAGTTTTAAAGTCGGGTCCAATCAGAAGCTGTATGGAAAACTCTGACTCCAGGTCTGACCATGCGAGTGTCATCGATGGAACCCAACTATTTACAATTGATTCATTTGATTGATGTAATTTTGTGGTCAGTTAATAGTTGGAAATTACATCAACCTCCTTCATGGGATTAAGTAAATTGGATAGAGTCATAACAGTGCAGAATGAAAATGGTCTATTGGAGGCATGTGTTATTCACGTTGTCTGAGCATGCAGAGTTACACAACAGACTTTGGTGGAAACCAGAATGCATCTGATTAGTGTAATGCCAGAAAGAAGTAACATTTTTTTTTGTTTGTATTGTTTTGTTAACTGCCACCCCCCCCCCCCCCCCCCCCATTGGTGCCACATTTCCTCACAGATTACACTGGAAAATTGACATAATCTAGGTGTTGCGGGTAAAGCATGGTCTAGTACCTGTGCAGCCAGTCAACCTGCACTGCAGCAAGGCACCGCAGAGATATTCCTTCCGTGCCTCAACCCCCAACTGAGGCTGTGCTCAGCTGTGCTGTGAATGTGCTTGTGAGAAATATTTAAATGTCTCTAACTTGGGAAGTGATCCAAGACCAGAAGGTTCAAAACAACAGGCTGGCAGAATTCCCAATCAACCCCATTTCTGCCAGTAGAGCAGAAACTTGGCTCCATTGTTTGTTGCTCTCCCACTAATGAGGAATATAAATGTAACTTCCCTATACCAAAAAGTGTCACAAAGATAGCACTACAGAATTGTTTTCCAGACTTCGGATGGGCCATATAGGTGCCAGCCTTGCCCCAGGAGTAGCGCACTTGCTTTTGTGCCAGGGGTTGTGATTTCATGTTCTACTCCAGTATAAAAATGTAGGCTGACACTTCAGTGCACTACTGTCGGAGATGCCATCTTTTGGATGAAATGTAAAAACAAGGCCCTATCTGCCTTTTGCAGATGGGCATAAAAGATCCTATGGCAGGGGCATTCTCCCTGGTGTGGCGCAGTGGTTAGCACCGCAGCCTCACAGCTCCAGCAACCCGGGTTCAAATCCGGGTACTGCCTGTGTGGAGTTTGCAAGTTCTCCCTGCGTCTGCGTGGGTTTCCTCCGGGTGCTCCGGTTTCCTCCCACATGCCAAAGACTTGCAGGTTGATAGGTAAATTAGCCATTAACAATTGCCCCTAGTATAGGTAGGTGGTAGGGAAATATAGCGACAGGTGGGGATGTGGTAGGAATATGGAATTAGTGTAGGATTAGTATAAATGGGTGGCTGATGGTTGGCACAGACTCGGTGGGCCGAAGAGCCTGTTTTCAGTGCTGTATCACTAAACTAAACTAAAATTTATCCTTCAACCTATATCACTAAAAACAGATTAGCGAGTCATGACATTGCTATTTGTGAGATCTTGCTTTGCAAACTAGCTCCTTCGTTTCCCTACATTATAACAGTGGCTGCACTTCTTATGTACTCAATCATGAAAGGTGCTATATAAATGCAAATTCTTCTTCATTGTTTTGCAATTCTCACTGCTCCACTAAATGCAAACCACCCTTCCTGAAATGAAAATGCTTAAATTCCATGTTTCTGCCTCCCCAAATGGTTCAATTGGTAAATGTATCATGTGGTGTGAAGCTGAGACACTCATAATGAAGAGGAACACATCTGATCCAGATCAGTGCCAAGTTAACAATCTCAGCTGGAGTGGCAATTGACGAAGCTACAGTTGACCACAGTATTCCCCAGACTAAGGACAGGAAAAACATGATAGTCCCTATTAACTGTAGATATTTCATGATTATTAAGGATGCATCTCTCTATATCATAGAATCATAGAGTCTTACAGCTCATAGCAGGCCATTCAGCCCATCATTCCTGAGTTGATTCTTTGAAAGAACTATCCAATTAGTCCCACTCCTGTGCTATACCCCATAGCCCTACAATTTTTTTTTCTTTTCAACTATTTATCCAATTGCCTTTTTAAAGCTACAATTGATCTACTTCCACCATCCTTGCAGGCAGTGCATTTCAGGTCATAACAGCTCATGGCATAAAACAACATCCCCTCATATTACCCCAGTAAACATTTGCCCTTTAAGTGCTACATTATTCCACCTGCAAACACTTAAAAATAGTATCAAAAAGAGAAAAAGAGAGCCAATTATTTGCAATCTAGAGAAAAATTTCCCCAGCAACAGAAAATACATTCTAATTAATTTCAGGAATTACATTTAAAAGAATATACAGAAAGAAATCTAGTCTGACCAGGATCTGCTAGAAGCAGTTGGGCTCTACTGTCCCAGGAAAGCTCAATAATTATAAATAAAAGAGAAAAAAATACTGCAGATGCTGGAAACCTGAAATAAAGATAGAAAATGTTGGAAATATTCAGCAGGTCAGACAGCATCTATGGAGAGAGAAACAGAGTTACTGCTTCAAGTCGATCATAATATTATAAGAAATAGGAGCAGGAGTAGGCTATTTGACCCCTCGAGCCTGCTCTGCCAATGAATAAGATCATGGCTGATCTGATTATGGCCTTAACTCCACTTTGCTGCCTGCCTCCATAACCTTTGACTCCCTTGTCGATCAAAAATCAGTCTTCCTCAGTTTTGAATATATTCAATAACACAGCCTCCACTGCTCTCTGGGGAAGATAATTCCAAAGATTAACTACCCTCTGAGAGAAGAAATTCCTCATCTCTGTCTTAAAAGGGAGACCCCTTATTTTGAAACTGTACCTCCTAGTTCTAGATTCCCTCATGAGGGAAACATCCTCTCAGCATCTACCCTGTTAAGTGCACTCAGAATCATATATGTTTCAATCGGATCACCTCTCATTCTTCTAAACTCCAATGAGTATAGGCCCAACCTGCTCAACCTTTCCTCATAAGACAACCCCTTTAACGCAGGAATCAACCTAGTGAACCTTCTCTGAACTACTTCGAATGCAAGTATATCTCTCCTTAAGTAAGAAGACCAAAACTATATGCAGCACTCTAGGTGCTGAACTTCTGTCAGAACTCAAAAAAGATGTAACAGATCTTAAGTACCTAGGCAAGGAAAGAGGGGAGGGGAGGAAATAACAATTGGGGAGATCTGTAATAAAATAGAAGGCAGGAATGAATGACAAAAAAGATGATGGTGCAAGGCAAAAGGAGATAATAATGTAACAATTAAAAAAGAGATAGATCTAGAGGAGGTGTGAATGGGAACTGCAGAATAGAAGAACACGGAATAGGAGCAAGAGTAGGCCATATGGCCCATCCAGCCTGCTCCACCATTCAAAATGATGATGGCTGATCTTAGGATTCAACCCCACTTTCCCGCCTGCTCGCCATACCCCTCGATTCCCTGAAAGACCAAAATTCTGACTATCCCAGCTTTAAATGTATTCAACGATGGAGTACCCACAACCCTCTGGGGTAGAGAATTCCAAAGATTCACAACCCTTTGAGTGAAGTAATTTCTCCTCATCTCAGTCCTAAATGATTAGCCTCTTATCCTGAGACTGTGCCCCGGTCGTTTAGATTCCCCGACCAATGGAAATAATCTTTCAGTGTCTACTCTTTCCAGCCCCTTTGGAATCTTACATGCCTCAATGAGATCACCTCTCATTCTTCTAAACTCCAGAGAATACAGGCCCAATTTACTTAACCTCCTATCATAGGACAACCCCTCATCCAAGGGACCAATCTAGTGAACTTTCACTGCATGGCCTCCAATGCAAGTATATCCTTTCTTAAATGTGGAGACCAAAACTGCACACAGTATTCCAGATGTGCTCTCGCCAAAACCCTGCACAATTGTAGCAATACTTCTTTATTCCTGTACTCCAATCCCCTTGCAATAAAGGCCAACATGCCATTTTCCTTCCTAATTGCTGACTGCACCTGCATGCTAACTTGCTGCGTTCCTTGTACAAGCACACCCAAGTCTCTCTGAACATCGACACTTACAAGTTTTGCACCTTTTAAAAAGTATTCTGCTTTTCTATTCTTATGACCAAAGTGCATAACTTCACACTTCCCTACATTATAACCCATCTTGTTGCCCACTCACTTACCTGTCTATATCTGCAGCCTCTATGTAATTAACAATAGTTGCTGTCTGAAAACATTGAGGCAGAGGTTTTGATCTGAAATTGTTGAACTCAATGTTGAATCTGGAAGGTTATAAAAAGCCTAATCAAAAGATTAAGGTGCTGTTCCTCGAGCTACATTGAGCTTCATTAGAACAGTATAGGAGGCTGAGGACAGAGAGGCCAGAGTGGCAGCTGGACAGAGTATTATAATGACAGGTGATTGGAAACTCAGGGTCATGCCTGCAGACTGAATGGGGCATGATTTGCAAAGCGACCACCCAATCTGTGTTTGGTCTCCCATGATTATGCCTGGAGTCTTAAAGGAGCATGCAATCATACAGAGCTGCACTTTATATACTAGCATGGCATTTGATTGGAGGTTACGCTGTTTTCGAGCAATATGGACGCAATCAACAAAGTACAAAGTGAGTAATGCTGCCCTCCACAAGGCAGCAGTAATAAGTAATGTTCTGTTAATCTGCCTTGATATGCTGCGATATCACACTGCCTCAAATGGGATTGCATTAACAATTATTGACTTTGATTCTGGGATAATAAATAAATGAAGACAAAATGCAAAAGGCTGCCAGAATGGCAATAATGCACAAGGGGATTCATACAGCACGTCAGCCAGGCCTGAGCTTCTATTCCACTTGCCTACCACCACCGCACCCCACCCCCCCCCACAATCCCTCACCTCAGCCATTATTCCAATGCTTGTTCAGCCCAGACTGCCAGACTGGTCAATATTTGATGAACGATGCCATCCCTTGATACCTAATAATTTTACGCTTATCTTTATGTTCCAGTCAACCTCCATGTACTGTTCTCCATCAGTCAGACTTTGTGGTTGAGTGGCCTAGTGTCTGCAGGGCCTGTTGTGTTTCACTGTATGATCTGGTGGTAGGAGTGGAGCAGTGTGGAACCAGCTCTCTGTGTTAAATATGACTTACTGGATACATTTGATCAGCAATTATATTTGTAGAGCCAGAATTTACTATGCTATCAGAGGTTTATAGTTAGAAGTTAGTGGAGGGAGTACACGTGATTGTAATGTATGGCCACCTGTGATTGGGTTCAAATAAGGGGTTGTTTTTCCCCTGCATGTTAAAGTTAGGGATGTACCCTCAATGTGTGAGGCACCTGGTTCTCTGGAGTCGGAAATCTGTATCTTCTTTGCACTTCAGAGAACAGACATTGACAGTTGTCGAAAAGACAGAATCAGCTGGTTGCTGTAAAATCTTGATAAGAGGCAGGCTGTAAAGTTCAACAGCGTAAAACGGTAAGATTAAAGAATTATAGGGGCTGGGGCTGGGGCTGCAGCTGGGGCTGGGCTGAGCATCCAACTGCCCATGACCCACAAAACAGAACCACGTGTAGCATTCAGCACTGTCAGAGGTAGCCAGTTGTAGCCAAATGTATACATTTGATCTTTGGCACAGTGGTGAAAGAAATACTTCCCGACATGGGATTTCAGGCTGCCAGTAGCACAGGTGCAGCCTCTTACAGTATGATGTTGTCTACAATGGCTGCAGTATAACATAAATACACAAATACTGACAGAATAATGCCTGAGGGGAGGTGATTCCTCTCATTGCATGAATCACTCTAAGGAGTATAGGAACAGAAGTAGTTCATTCAGACCCTCAAGCCTGCTCCAACATTCAATTAGATCATGGCAGATCGGTATCAACTCCATTTACATATCTTAGCTTCATATCTCCTAATACAAAAATCTACTGATCTCAATCTCAAAAGCTCCAGCTGACCCAGCATCTGCAGCCTTTTGGTGGAGAGTCCGATATTTCCATCCTAAATGACCTAACTCTAATTTTAATTTCAGTTCCCTTGTTCTAGATGCTCCCATCAGAGGAAGATTTCTCCATATCAACTCTAGCATATCCTTGCAACATTTTAAACACCTTGATCAGATAATGTCTTGATCTTCTATGCTCAAGGGAATACAAGCCTGGTTTATGCAACCTGTCCTCATAATGTAACCCTTTCAGCCTCAGCGTTTCAGTGATTATCAATATTGATACAAGCTAAGGCTGAATGGGACATTTCTTAGCGGTTGTGCAGTGAGTGGGGAACTTAGGTTTGAATTTTATTCATCATGTGGTCTGGCTGCTGGTTTGTGCCTTGGTCTGCAGCTGTACAAAACATTCACCTTCTCAGTTCTGCAGGCAGAAGAGAAAGCGAGTGGGAGAGGAATGAATGCAAGACTGAGACAGACTAAAATGTGAGGGAAAAGGAAAGAAAAGAGAAAAAAGTGAGACAGAAAGAAAAACAGAGACAAAGAGAAAGTAGAAAACAAATATGTGGTATAGTAAAATAGACCAGGGACATCCTAGGGTTGACTCCCCGTTCAAGCTGATCTAACCCAGAATGGTTTTGGGGTGCTACAATTGGCCTCGGTGTTTTGGGGAGAAAATTGAGGTGGAGGGGAAAAACAAAACACTTCTTTTATCCAGACTGTTCGTCGGCAAAAGGTTTTAATAATTGTACAAATTGATTGTAAATAAATTGCATAATAAAATCAATGGCTTAAAAAGCTGCTATTCTAAAAAATAATAATCAGTGCTTTGAAGAGTTCACGAACTTTACACGCCCACAGACATTGTCGTGGGAAAGGAAGACTGGTTCTATCTGTAAATAAATGAGACTACAAAGGGAATTATCTTGCTCCCAATCTACTTTTGCATAAAGTGTGGGTCAGAATTCCTCTGGTAGCTAGCTGTGGTGGAAGAGGTTTGAAGTGCCGAACAGACAGAATGGGGGTATTATTAACCCCAAAATATGGGTGGGTTGGGATTGAATGGGATGCTAAAATTTAAAAAATCTCAAAGCCAACCCCAAAGCACCTCTAACCTGCCCACTTCTCATATTGATGGAGGTGGGACAGGGGCGGGCAACCAACCTGCTCCCAGGAGGCGGGTCTGCCATTTAAATATTATAATGAGGCTATGTGGATCATATTCAACCTAGAAGAACATAAGAACATAAAAAATAGGAGCAGGAGTAGGCCATACCGCTCCTCAAGCCTGCTCCACCATTTATTAAGATCATGGCTGAACTTTGACATCAACTCCACTTTCCCGCTCTATCCCCATATCACTTCATTCCCCTAATGTTTCAAAGTCTATTAATCTCAGTCCTGAATATATTCATTAACTAAGCATCCACAACCACCTGAGTGAAGAAATTCCTCCTCATCACAGTCCTAAAAGGCCGACCCCCTGAGTCTATCCAGCCAGGGGAAACAGCTTCTCAGCATCTACCTGTCTTATTATATTATAAGTTTCAATGAGATCACTTCAATCTCAATCCCTCAACATAGCACAGCCAGTGGATGGGTGTTTTTCTGAATGGAGGGATGTGACTAGTGGTGTTCCGCAGGGATCAGTGCTGGGACCTTTGCTGTTTGTAGTATATATAAATGATTTGGAGGAAAATGTAGCTGGTCTGATTAGTAAGCTTACGGACGACACAAAGGTTGGTGGAGTTGCGGATAACGATGAGGATTGTCAGAGGAT
Organism: Heterodontus francisci; assembly: GCF_036365525.1. Lineage (NCBI taxonomy): Eukaryota > Metazoa > Chordata > Chondrichthyes > Heterodontiformes > Heterodontidae > Heterodontus > Heterodontus francisci. Next base: position 49,333,831 of record NC_090375.1, read on the forward strand.
ACAGCAGGATATAGATCGGTTGGAGACTTGGGCAGAGAAATGGCAGATGGAGTTTAATCCGGACAAATGTGAGGTAATGCATTTTGGAAGGTCTAATGCAGGTGGGAGGTATACAGTAAATGGCAGAACCCTTAGGAGTATTGACAGGCAGAGAGATCTGGGCGTACAGGTCCACAGGTCACTGAAAGTGGCAACGCAGGTGGATAAGGTAGTCAAGAAGGCATACGGCATGCTTGCCTACATCGGTCGGGGCATAGAGTATAAAAATTGGCAAGTCATGTTGCAGCTGTACAGAACCTTAGTTAGGCCACACTTAGAATATTGCGTGCAATTCTGGTCGCCACACTGCCAGAAGGACGTGGAGGCTTTGGAGAGGGTACAGAAGAGGTTTACCAGGATGTTGCCTGGTCTGGAGGGTATTAGCTATGAGCAGAGTTTGGATAAACTTGGATTGTTTTCACTGGAACGACGGAGGTGGAGGGGCGACATGATAGAGGTTTACAAAGTTATGAGCGGCATGGACAGAGTGGATAGTCAGAAGCTTTTTCCCAGGGTGGAAGAGTCAGTTACTAGGGGACATAGGTTTAAGGTGAAAGGGGCAAAGTTTAGAGGGGATGTGCGTGGCAAGTTCTTTACACAGAGGGTGGTGAGTGCCTGGAACTTGCTGCCAGGGGAGGTGGTGGAAGCAGATACGATAGCAACGTTTAAGAGACATCTTGACAAATACATGAATAGGAAGGGAATAGAGGGATATGGGCCCCGGAAGTGCAGAAGGTTTTAGTTTAGGCAGGCATCAAGATCGGCACAGGCTTGGAGGGCCGAATGGCCTGTTCCTGTGCTGTACTGTTCTTTGTTCTTTGTTTGAATTAATTTCCAAATGGCAGAGGTCTAAAAATTTGCATATCTGCAAATAGCTGCAAATTTCAGAAACTAGGCCAAGGTGAAGTATACAATCTGCAGAAGAGCAGGAGAAGGCAAGCCCAAGTTCTTTTAGAAATGACTGGCCTGCATGGTTGAAAATTCTACTGCCTGTATCCTAATTCGTAACAAGTCCGGTCAACCCATCACCTCTGTGCACGTTTACCTACATTGAACCCCGGTCCAGCAACAACACTCAAATTTAAAATTCTCATCCTTTTTTTCAAATCCCTCCATTGTTTTGCTCCTTCCTATCTCTGTAACCTCCTCCAGCCTGACGACTCCCCACAAAGTCTGCACCCATTCCATTTCTGGCCTTCTGTGCATCCACGATTTTAATTACTTCACCATTGGTGGCCATGCCTTCAGCTGCCTTGACCTAAAGCTCTGCAATTCCCACCCTAAACCTCTCCACCTCACTCCCCTTTTAAGATGCTCCTTATAACATATGTCTTTAACCAAGCTATTGGCCATCCATCCTATTGTATCCTTTGGTGCTTTGGGGCCAAGTTTTGTCTGATTGCATTCCTGTGTAGCACGGGGACATTTTACTATGTTAAAGGCACTATATAATGCAAATTTTTGTTGTTGCTATGAGAGATAGTGGCACAAATGTTTTTTCAGATAATTTTTTTCAGTATTAACTGTAGCTTAGGTGGTAACACTCTTGCCCCTCTGAGTCAGAGGTTTGTGAGTTCAAGATCCCTCCAGAGGCCAGAGCACAAAATTATGTTGACACTCCAGTGCAGTAGTGAGGGAGTGCTGCACTGTTGTTGGTGCCACCTTTTGGATGAAGCATTGAGTTGAATTTTCCCAGTCCATTGGAGTCAGGCTGAGAGGACGGAAGGCTGGCAATCTAGTGGGAGAAGGTATTGGAAGGGGAGCCCGATGTCTTCCTGCTGCCACAGCATATTGCTTCCATATTCCATATTCCACTGCCTGCCGCCGTGTGTATTTTGTCTGCATTAGGAGGGCCTACCACCATGTGGGGAGACCACCATGTAAACCCTGGTGGCCACTCAGCAGGTTCCAGGCAGGAGGGGACCCTCCTTGATGGGCATTGCCAGTGCACCATGACCGACCACCTCCCTGCCTCCCCATCTCCCCGCCTCCCCCACGATCACCAAGGCCTGCCCCTGGCCTCGACTTCCCCCAACCAAACTCACCTCTCCCTGGTCATGCAGCCTCAGCAATTGCCACTGCTAGTGGCAGTGCTGCTGAGCTGCCAGTCCTCTGATTGGGCCGGCAGCTCTTGGGTGCGGGCCACTGTCATCAATTGGACATCAGCTCCGGCAGCGGTCTCTTAATTGGCTGCTGTCAGCAAGATGCTGTCCTAGGGTCCCGCCGCCCACTGGAGAAGGGTGGCCTCTCGCTTTCGGTCCTGAAAATTCAAACCATTAAATCAGTCTCCTGCCAGAGTTCTGGTGGGGTCATTAATTCGAGTAGGTGAAGCTTGGATTATAAATTAGGGTAGGTGTGGTTACTAATTGGAATAGGTTAGGGTGATGTTGCTAATTAGAGTGCAGGAAAGGGGCGTTGCTAATTAGAGTAGGTGGGGCTGGAATTACTAATTAAAGTGTGTCGAGATAGGTTACTAATTAGAGTAGGTGAGGCTAGGGTTATAAATTAGAGTCGGTTGGGATTTCTAACTAGAGTAGGTGGGGCTGGAATTGTTAGAATGCAGAGAAGTGGAATTGCTCATTAGATTTGATGGGGCTGCCTATGCTGATTTGAATAGATAAGCTGAGTTACTACTAGTTGTGGAGCGTAGAGTTGTTAATTTGAGTAAGAGGTTCGGTTGATGATTAGGATTTTATTTGTCTTCATAAGCGTATTTGCTTGTTATATAATTCAGTCACATCCTCTCTTACCATCATAACCTTTGTGTACTATTTCTATATTTAGAATCAGGAACTTCAGGAAAGACAGGATTGAAGCAAATATAACTACACCCAAATCTCATTGCTTGCGAAAGCAAAGGTCTGATATAAGCTAATATTTACTAAGACCTGGTTTGTCATCCTAACTCTACTGTGTACTGACATATCATTTCCTGTCTGATTATAAATCCAAATGTTTTTGTTAGGGATGGGGAGGAGGCTGGCTGTGGATCCAGTATGGTAATATAATGTGTTAATAAAAATACTAGAAAGTTTAGAGCTACAGCGGCGAGAAAAATGAAGGGGAAGAGAGAGGGCAAAAGAGAAGATTCAAAAGAAGAGGGAGAGGGGAGCAGGACACTGAGGGCAGCCAGAACGATGGGTAGAGGAGAAATGAAAGCTGAGGAACAATGGAAGAGACAGAAGAGCATTGCAAGGAGAGTCATCGACAGAAGAATAGAAGAAATGAGAATGGGATGGTGAGAGGAATGGAAATGCTTCTAGGATCACTAGTTTGTAAAATTACAGCATATATCTATTATTTGGAAGATGTTGATCTCCTCTGTATCTCACCATCTAATATGACTCTCCAGGTTCAGCAGAGGAATGAACTGATTGAGTTTTTACTCTCATGTTTCACAGTGTCATCTGAACTGCCTTAATCACTACCCTGTAATATTCTGGCAGTCATCCAGTCTTCCCTAAAGAGTCAACACTTGTACCATAACACCTACTAGCTTGTTTTATTGTTTAAATTGGTATTTAATGTATTTTAGTAAGGTGTTTTAGTGGTACTACTATAGCCATTGCTTCTCCAAACTCCCCTTTCACGTTCCTCTCAGATTTGTTATTCTGCATTCTCTCTGTATTCTCATTTTTTTGAAATAGAGAGTCAACACACTGTCTTCTAGTCTAACTCATCATTTCTTAGGAATGGAAAACTGGAGCAGTCATATTCGATAATCTGGAGGCTACATAGACCCAAGTTTGGAGTCGCCTTGCTACTACTTCTTGATTCATCCCATTTCTCCCATACTCTTTTCAACTTGGTGATTACTATCATGCTTTATCTTATCACCAAGGCTTGTTAATTGAAAACTATATCATGCTTCACTGTAATGAAACAGGTTTGTCTATGGCATCCACTGTCGTGTGTATCCCCCACTTCCTCATCCCACAATAGGCAGCCATACCAACTAGGCCCTAAGCTCATGAATTTCCTCCCCAGACCTCTTCACCTCTCCACTCTCTCTCCTCATTTAAGACACTCCTTCAAACCGACCTCTTTGATCAAGCTTTTGGTTGCTGTTCTAGTGTCTCCTTCTCTGGCTTGCTGTCAATTTTTATTTGATTATGCTCCTGTGACGTGCCTTGGAATGTTTTACTACTACTAAAGGTGCTATATAAGTATAAGTTGTTGTAGTCCTGCTGTACCATTTTTAACGGAACTGAGCTGTCTGTGATGTGGGTTGTCCTGTTCTTTCCTTAATTTAGAAGTCCATCTGTGATATGCGCAGGTTTGCTCACAATTTAATGTAACAGGTCTGCCTGTGATGCCTGTGACTCACATTGTCCTGCTGTCATGCTTTAATGTAACAGGTCTGTCTGACATGTTTTGTCCTGCTGTCTTGCTTTATTGCAAACCACCCTTATGGAACATGTATTGTGCCCTGCTGTTATGTTTTAATCATACTTCTTCCAGAGCACAATTTTTTTGAACTCTTCTAAATCAACTTCACACATAGTTCACAACATTATACTGAAATGTAACTTGTGGAGACTATTCAAAAAAATTAAATGTACACCATTTGGTATAAGAGAACAATTGGAGACAGACTTGGAGAAGGAGTGGAGATGGAGATGGAGAAACAGTGGATTTTGAAGAGGTGATTGTGCCGTAATTAATAAGGCCATTCCTTCTCCCCTTATGCCAATATGCTAGCTCAGTAGTAGTAATCTCACCTCTGAGTTAGAAGTTCTGTGGATTAAAGACCCATTCTGGAACTTGAGCATATATTCCTGGATGATAATCCAGTGCCGTACCAAGGTAGTACTGCATTTTTGGAGGTGCTGTCTTTCAAATGAGATATTAAACTCTCTCAGTTGATTGTAACAGTTTCCATGGCACTATCTAAAGAGGATCAAGGATTTTCCTGGCCATCTGCTCAACTAGCAGCACTTAAAAAAATAAGTTTAATTGGTCATTTATCTGCAAACATATGAACATACGAATTAGGAGCAGGAATAGGCCACTCGGCCCCTCGAGCCTGCTCCGTCATTCAACAAGATCTCTTTTTCTTTTTCCTTCTCTGCATCGTCTGAAAGTTTAATAGCCGGAAATTGTAAATAATGTTTCTAGTTCCAGAACTTTTATTACAATATAATTTGAGTATTGCTGAAAATAAAAGCTTCGACAACATATCTCGATCTTCAGCAATACTCAAGTTCTGAACTACTAAACGACTATTAACAATATAATTATAATACTTATATTCCTTGTACTTTGTATGGTAATACTTTGCACATCTCTATATAAACACTCTAACTCTGATCCATTCATTCTCCTCAGTACCTATTCCACTTATTTTAATTATTCTTTTTTTTACTATCCTTTTCATTAACATTTCTCCATACTGCACTTTGAGCTTTTTTTAAAATTTAGTCATTCATAGAATTTAGGTGTCGTTGGAAAGGCCAGCATTTATTGCCCATTGCTCGTTGCCCTTGAAAAGGCAGTGATACGCCGCTTTCTTGAAACGCTGCAGTTGTATGGTGAAGGTATGCCCATGGTGCTGTTAGGTAAGGAGTCCCAGTACCCAGGAACATTGACAAATGTTTAAGTCAGGATAATGTGTCATTCAGAGGGAAACTTGGAGATGGTGCTGTTCCCATGCACCTGCTGTCCTTCTGAGCTGTAGAGTTGAGTTGACTGTTTTCACTGAACTGCCTCTTTGCTATACTTATTTTAACCCCTCTGCTATAGTCTCCAATTTGCTGCTACAACTGCCTTATTAGAATAAATCCCGTCTACAAGAACTTTAATACTTGTTTGGCTTAGGTAAAGTCAATTCCATCTGTTGAGCTTCCACCTTTCCTGGAACTCATTCCAAAGTCACAGAAATCTCAAATGCGCTTTTCTATATCATCTGTTAAGCCACATCTTGATTATCTAACCTGTCTTTCTCTAACTGACTGAGCATATGACACCAGGAATAATCTGAGATTGCTACCATTGAGGTCCTACATTAAATTGGAGAAGGAGACAGCGATGAGGTGGAGACAAATAGAGAATTACAGTAAAGAATTACATATAGAGCAAGAGATATACAAGAATTACAGAGGAAGGGAAGCACTGAAGCATTAGAGACAGAGGGAGAGATACATGGATGAATTAGTTTCAAAGTATCAGATACACTGAAGACAGAGGGACAGACTAACTAAAGGACTGAAGACGGGAGAGGCATGATCAAAGATTGGGAATGGGAAATAGCACTAAAAGATTAAAGATTGAGCCAAAGACATTGAAGGATTGGAGAAAAAGGAGCAATATACTGAAACATAAAAAGATTTAGAAACATAGAAAGATATAGGGCGCAGGAGGCCATTCAGTCCATCATGTTCATGCCAGCCAAAAAAGAGCTATCCAACCTAATCCCACCTTCCAGCTTTTTGTCCGTAGCCCTGTAGGTTATGGCACCTCAAGTGCATATTCAAATGTTTTTTTAACCGTGATGAGGGTTTCTGCCTCTCCCACCTTTTTAGGCAGCGATATCCAGATCCCAACCACCTTCGGTGAAAAATTATACCTCAACACCCCTCTAAAACTTCCACCAATTACTTTAAATCTATGCCTCCCTGGTTATTGACTTCTCTTCTAATGGAAATAGATCCTTCCTATCCACTCTATGACACTCATAATTTTATACTCCTCAATTAAATCTCCCCTTGGCCTCCTCTGTTCCAGATTATCCAGTCTTTCCTCATAGCTAAAGTCCTCCATTCCTGGCAACACTCTTGTAAATCTCCTCTGTAATCTCTCTAATGCGATCACATCCTTCCTCTAAAGTGGTGACCAGAACTGTAAGCAGTTTTCTAGCAATGGTCTAACTAGTATTTTATGCAGCTCTAGCATAACCTCCCTGCTTTTTTACTCTAGGTCATGGCTAATAAAGGAAAGTATCCCATATGCCTTCTTGACCACCTTATCTACCTGTTCTGTTGTCTTCAGGGATCTGTGAACATGCACTCCAAGGTCCCTCTGTTCGTCTACACGTCTCAGTATCCTACCATTTATTGTGTATCCTCTTGCCTTGTTTGTTCTCCCCAAAGGCATTACCTCACACTTCTCTGGATTGAATTCCAATTGCCACTTTTCTGCTCACCTGACAAGTCCATTGATATCTTCCTACAGTCTACAGCTTTCTTCCTCATTATCAACCACATGGCCAATTTTCATATCATCTGCAAACTTTTTAATCATTCCCCCTACATTTAAGTCTAAATCATTGATGTATACCACAAAAAGCAAGGAACCCAATACTGAGCCCTGCAGAACCCCACTTGAAATAGCCTTCCAGTCATAAAAACGCCTGTGGACCATAAGCCTTTGCTTCTTGCCACTGAGCCAATTTTTGATCCAACTTTCCACTTTCCCTTGGATCCCATGAGCTCTTAATTTTCTGACCAGCCTGCCATGTGGAACCTTTTCAAAAGCTTTGATAAAGTCCATGTAGACTACATCAAACACACTACCCTCATCAGCCATCCTTGTTACCTCCTCAAAAAATGTAGTCAAGTTAGATCCTTAAATCCCTGCTGAATGTCCTTGATTAATCTCTGCCTTTCTAAACGATGATTAATACTGTCTCTCAGATTCTTTCGAATAATTTGTCCACCACTGAAGTTAGGCTGATTGGTCAGTAATTACTCGGGCTATCCCTTCCTCCCTTGTTAAACAGTGGTATAACGTTGCCGTCTTCCAGTCCTTTGGTACTACACTGTAGCCAGGGAGGATTGGAAAATAACGATCAGAGCCTCTGCTGTTTCTTCCATTGCTTCTCTTAGCAGCCTGGGATACATTTTGTCCGGACCTGGGGATTTATCCACTTTCAAGAATGCTAAACATTTTAATATTTCCTCCCTCACTATGTTTAACCCATTCAATATTTCACATTCCTCCTCCTTAACTACAATGTTTGTTTCATTCTCCTCTTTTGTGGTTAGCACCGCAGCCTCACAGCTCTAGGGACCCAGGTTCGATTCTGGGTACTGCCTGTGTGGAGTTTGCAAGTTCTCCCTGTAACTGCGTGGGTTTTCGCCAGGTGCTCTGTTTCCTCCCACAGCCAAAGACTTGCAGGTTGATAGGTAAATTGGCCATTGTAAATTGCCCCTAGTGTAGGTAGGTGGTAGAGAATATGGGATTACTGCAGGGTTAGTATAAACGGGTGGTTGTTGGTCGGCACAGACTCGATGGGCCGAAGGGCCTGTTTCAGTGCTGTATCTCTAAATAGAAAAATAAATAAGAACCATACCCACATCCTCCACCTCCAAACACAAGTTACCTTTTTGGTCTCTAATTGCCCCTACTCTTTCCTTAGTTGCTCCTTCTGCATTTATAAAACATCTTGGAGTTTTCTTTATTTTAATCGTCAATATTTTTTCATGCCCTCTCTTTGCTTTCCTAATTTCCTTTTTAATTTCACCCCTACACTTTCTATACTCTAGGCTTTTTGCAGTATTGAGCTTATGGCAGCTGACAGAAGCATTTTTTTTTGCCTTATACTACTCTGTATGTTTTTGATATCTGTGCGGGTCTAGATTTGGGAGTCTAACCCTTTTTCTTTGTGGAAACATTTTTTCTGAACTGTCTTTATCTCCTCTTTGAAGGCCTTTTTAAAATTCTTTTATGGAATGTGAGCATCCATGGCAAGGCCAACATTTGTTGCCCATTTCTAATTGCCAGTTCGAAGGTTTAGTTTAGTTTAGAGATACAGCACTGAAACAGGCCCTTCGGCCCACCGAGTCTGTGCCGACCATCAACCACCCATTTATACTAATCCTACACTATTCCCATATTCCTACCACATACCCACCCGTCCCTATATTTCCCTACCACCTACCTATACTAGGGGCAATTTATAATGGCCAATTTACCTATCAACCTGCAAGTCTTTTGGACCACTGCACTCCATCCCAATGCTCTGACACTGATTTACTTTCAAGTATCTGTTTCCAATCCACTTTTGCCCAATCACATCTCAGCTTAGTAAAATTGGCCTTTCTTCAATTCAAAACTTATCCTCTTTGTCCATATTTATCCTTTTCCATAACTACTCTAAATCTAACTGAATTATGAATTATGGTCACTACCACTAAAATGCACTCCAACTTACCCCTTCCACTTACCTAGCTTCATTCCCTAAAACTAAATCCAGAACTACCCCTTCTCTTGTTGGGTTTACTACATACTGGCTAAAAAGATTCCCCTGAATGCAATTTAAGAACTCTGTGCTTTCTATAACTTTCAGACTGATTTTACCCCAGTTAATTTAACGATAGTTGGAATCTCCTACTAAACTGTCCTGTTATTTTTGCGCTTCTCAGAAATTTGCCTGTCTCCCTCTGACTGTTTGGGGGAGAAGGTCTATAGAACTGTTTCTCAGTTCAACCCATATGTCCTCATTTGGTGCTCCTTTTAGAGTGTCATCCCTCCTCTCAGTTGTGATGTTTCTTTAACAAAGATTGCAACCTGCTCTCCTTTTTCATCCCCCCTCTCTATCCCATCTGAAAACCCTGTAACCAGAAATAGTGAGCTGCCATTCCTGTCCTTCTTTAAGCCTTGGTTCGGTAATAGCTATGATATCATATTTCCAATTGTCTATCTGTGTCCTCAGCTCGCCTGCCTTATTCACTAGCCTTATTCACTTGCATTCTAGTATATACCACTAAATCACTGAACAATTCCTTTGCTATCTATTTTCTAGCCTATGTTTCCTCGACCTTCCATGCTCGCTTACTAATTTTCTGCCTTCTATTTCCAGCATTGTTTCTCTTCCTTCTGAATCTATGTTCAGGTCTCCATTCCTTTGCCAAGCTAGCTTGAACTCTCCCCATCAGCTTGGAGGTAAGAGTATGGATCTGAAGGAGTCAGGAGTTGAGCAGCAGAGTGGCTGGAGCTCAGAGGGAGCATCAGGGAGCGAGGCTAAAAAAATAGTGATGTCAGCACAGGGTAAGGTGCTGATTGGTAAGTAGCTGGTGACTGTGTTTTATTTAATAAGGTTTTAGTTTATTTTTGTTAAGTTTAGTTATTTTAATAAATAGAGGCATAGCAGGGCACCTTAGTCCCACTGAATGCATATCCTATGCCATGTGGGAATTCCAGGAAGCTTCCTGTGTCCTGGACAACTACATGTGCAGGAAGTTTCATTGGCTGGAGGAGCTCAAGCTCCATGTTTCGGAACTCAAGCAGTTGGTGTCACTGCGGGGCATCCACGAGGCTGACAGCTACATGGATACTAGGGATGATCCCCCCCAGCTTAAAAGAGCGCAGGGTGAGAAGGAATGGGTGACTGCCAAACAGTCAAGCAGGACCAGACAGCTAGTGCAGGGATCCCCAAGTGAATTTTGCTCTCTAACCAGTTTAGTTTGAATACTGGTGAAGGTGATGGTACCTTTGGAAAGCACAGCCAGACCCAAAGCCACAGCTGTTTGGATGGCTCAGGTGTGTATGGGTGGAGAGGAGGAAAGTCAGAAAAGCAATAGTGATAGGAGATTCAATAGTTAGGGGAACAGACAGGCAGTTCTGTGGCCGCAGTCATGACTCCAGAATGTTATGTTGCCTCTCTGGTGCCAGCATCAAGGATGTCACTGAGCTGCTGCAGAACGTTCTGAGGGGAGAGGATGAACAGCCAGAAGTCATGGTCCATATCAGTACCAATGACACAGGTAGAAAGAGGGATGAGGTCCTCCAGGAAGATTTCAGGGAGCTGGAAAAGAAATTAAAAGTAGGACTTCCAAAGGTACTAATTTGCTGATTACTCACCCTGCCATACATTAGTGAGTACAGAAATAGGAGAATAGTACAGTGGAATGTGTGGCTGGAGAACAGGTGCAGGAGGGAGGGCATTAGATTCCTGAGGCATTTGGACTGGTTTTGGGGGAGGCGGAACCTGTACAAGCTGGATGAGTCGCACCTCAACAAGGCCAGGACCAGTATCTTGGCAGGGACGTTTGTTAGTGCTAGTGAAGGACTGGGGATAAAGATAGAGATACGCTGAAGGATTGTGGTCAAAATTAGAGATGCACTGAAGGATTTGGGACAAAGGTAGAGATGCACTGAAGGACAGATGGAGGGATAAATGTCACTTGTCAGATAGGAATTTACATAGTTTATCAACCCAATAAATGCTGACAGTAATCCACAGCTGACTAACTAGGAAGTGAAATCCTTCTAGCCCTAGATTCCGTTTCAGTGCTCCATAATAATGTGCTTTAATACATATTATTAATAATAATTGACTAATTAATTAAATAAATTCTCTGGATGAGTTTGAGAACTACTTATGAATCCAAACGGCTCCAGCTTTAACATTTTGATTTGCAATTAGGTTTGGCTTCAGGCAACCGTTCTGCCTATTGTAGGCAAAACATGGACAGGTGCTGCAATAGGTTACCGAAGGTTAAAAAAACCTTCAGAAATATGAATCCAGTTCTCCCAACTACCTGGCAAGTGTATCTAATGAGTAGCTGAGCCCAGAAATAGGAGAAATAAATACAAGACACTGATAGGGAACTCAGGTGAAACCAAAATGTGGAATTTGATACCACAAAGAGTAGTTGAGTCAACTAACATAGATGCACTTAAGGGGAACCTAGATAATCACATGAGAGAAAAAGGAATGGAAGGATACATTGATGGCATTAGATGAAGAGAGTGGGAGGAGGCTTTTGTGGAGCATAGGCCTGTTGAGATGAATAACCAGTTTCTGTGCCGTAAATACAATGTAAGACTATGTAAGGTTTGCATCTTCTAATTCCCCTGAGTTAGCTGATCTCAGTGGTTGAATACATTGCCGATATTAACTAGCTGGGCTCACACTGAAGAATGGCCACTCGGGTGTGATACCAAGTGGGTATCAGTGCCTGTGGAACTAGTTCATCTAGGGTTGACCCCTACAGAAGAGGAGGGAAATCTGAATCAGTACCGCAGGCTCAATCAGAAAAAAGGAATTCTAAATTCTACTGGGATCTACTATTTGAAAGTTACAACCTTTCCAAATTAGTGCTAATTTAAAAAATTAAAGCCCAACCCCGACATCCAAAAAAACATACCATCGATTGAAATCAGATAATATAGCTTTACAAATTGGACAACTGGAAATTACTGTATTGCAGGAGCAATCAATGGCCTAAAATCATTTACTGCCTAAGATATTAATTCAGAGTAAACCGGCAGGATCTCTGTCTTCAGAGGAGAAATGAACTGATATCTATTTTTAGCAAAGACCATAATATGATACTGTGCATATTTACCACATACACATACATTATATATATATATATATATATATGTATTTGGGAGAGAGTATAATATCTATTCCATATCACCCTGAATATAATTATATGATTCAGTCGGCTGTCTAATATTAGTAATTGTGACATCCCATCATCACACAAAAAATAATAAACTAAGCAGTGTAAAGTCTGTATCTGTCCTACTCGGGAACACATTATTAGCTTCTCTGGCTTTGATGTTCCATCTCAGCCCTCAAACGGTTGATACCTGCAGATTGGCTGCTACCCAACATCCTACAAACATTCCAAGTGTTTCTTTATTTCACTTACTTTCGCCTTCGATCTTGTCGCACGTCCTGCTCCAGGTGATCTGCCTGGTTTCTAGTTTAACTTGAAAAGTTTTTCTCTCCGGTCGCTGGGATTTTTTCTGATAATATAAAGTCATGACAGTTCCCAGCTCCAAGTTTCGTATGATCCTGCTAACTTCTGCCTCCATCCTCCCATCTTCCAGCAAAAATCCGTTTGGAAAACCGACTCTGGACACTGACATCTTCAGAGCATCATCCAAGAGATTATTTTTAATTTAAGAAAAGTAAATAAACCCGATTTGATTGAACAGCAACGAAAATAGTTAGAATTGAAAATTGCCCCTTTTCCCTGTCTTTATTTTTCGCTGCAAACCAGTCTCCAGTTGGCCAGGGTAAGTAAGCGGATAGTGGGGTTCCCTCCTCTAATATATAGTCGTACAATTAAACATGGAAAAAATACCCGTGAAATTGCTCCAATGATGCAGTATTGGATCCTTGCCTGTTTCCTGGATGTCTGGACGTTCTTCCCCTTTCTGTCAAATCCTCTGTTATACTGGTAGACGCACTGAAGATGGCTGAGTACTTCGGGAGATATATATATCTAACACGCACACATACAAACACACACACACACACACATATATATATATATATATATATATATACACATATAATATAAATTCTCCTCTTTTTGCTTTTTGTCAGTTTTAGTCCAAGTGGGATCGACACGGTCGAAAGGCAGAGCCGAGCCCAAAGGAAACAGCACATACACACATAGCCGGAAAGAGATCAGACAGGAATCTGAAATATTACAGGCTCGGGGGAGGAAAGGGGTGGAAGAAAGAGGGGGAAAAAGTGTTGGAAAGAATGAAAAACAGCGACATCTAGAGAAAAAGCGTGAATAAAGATATATAGGAGAGGATTGAAAAGGTGGGAAAGAGAGAAATAGGCAAAAACGAATGTTAAGTCGGACAACTAATTGGCAAATGGCTAGGATAGAACGGAGAGGCAGGCAGTAAGGGATAATAATTATATAATACTTACATTTATAAGGTGCCTTATCACAAACACATGTCTCCAAATTGAATTACTTTTGGAGTGCAGTTACTTGTTATGGTGGATAGAAAACAATTTGAAATTAGACAGATACTGAGGGAAGAGAGCCAATGTAAAAGATATAACTAGGGAAGAGGTGACAGCAAATAAAGAACTGAGAGAAAACGCAAAGATAAAGAAATGAGAAATTAGAAAAAAGAACATATCAAAAATAAATTTGCAATAATTTATGAGGATTCGCTGGGGATTACGAGCCACTAAGAGGGCACTGAACACAAGAGGGCCATACCTGTGACATATAGTCCCATCTTCGGAGGCATCATCACTGCCTTACAATAATTACCACGCAACATAAGAATTTCTACATGTACAAACACGGTAAAGTCGTTTATGACAAGCCCCAGTGTTCAGTATTTCTAGTGAAATTAGAAACACACTCTTTAAAGCGAAATAAATCTTCAATGAATGATTATGTTGCTAAACACAACAATTCTTAATTCTTTAATTCTTAAGTTTAATTCTTAGCCTTCCCCATGGAAAGAGGGAATACTACTCTGAAAATAGTAAGATGCAGTGAAATTATCAAAGGGGGGAAATGCAAACGAAAAATAAAGAGGTAAGCTGACACTTACAAAAAATAAAAACAGAAAATACTGTAAAGCACTCAGCAGGTTTGGCAACACTTGTGAAGAGATAAACAGATGACCTTTCATCAGGCCCTATTATGAGAAGATTGCTATGGAGCTGCTATTATATAATACACACTGACTTTTGTTTAACCTATATGCTGTTAGCCGCACTGTGCATCAGGGTACACATGCTCAGCCAGCTTCTGGAGTCTGTTTAAAACAACTCAAGCGAAGGCTTTCCCCACTATGCTGAGCAGGGAGATTCCACGGTAGTTGTTGCAGTCACCGGGGTCACCTTGTTCTTATAGAGGGTGATGATATTGGCATTGCGCATGTCCTGTGGTACTGCTCCCTCATCCCAGCACCAGCAAAGCAGTTCATGGTGTGCTGAGAGTATAGCAGGCTTGGCACACTTGATTATTTCAGGGGTAACGCCGTCCTTTCCAAGGGCTTTTCCGCTAGCTACAGAATCGATGGCATTACTGAGCTCCAATTTTGTTGGCTGTTCGTCCAGCTCGTCCATGACTGGCATAGACTGGGCTGCATTGAGGGCGGTATCAGTGACATCATTTTCCCTGGAGTACAGTTCTAGGTAATGCTCCACCCAGCAGTCCATTTGCTTGCTTGGGTCAGTGATCGTTTCCCCTGATTTAGACTTGAGGGGGGGCGATCTTCTTGATGGTTGGCCCAAAAACTCTCTTAATGCCGTCATACATTCCTCTGATGTTTCTTGTGTCAGAGGCCAACTGAATACGACTGCATCGGTGTTGCCAGTAGTTGTTTGCACAGCGCCTGGCTGTTCTTTGCGCGGTGCTTCTGGAGGCTTTAAGTGCTAAGGATGTTAACTGGCTGGGGGCTTTCTTGTACTTCAGCAGTGCAGTGCGCTTGGCAGCTATGACTAGTTCCATCTCTTCAAAGTGAGATTGAAACCAGTCTGCATTCTGCTTCTCACGTTTGCCAAAGGTGGTCATTGCTGAGTCATAGATGGCGTCTCTGATGTGGGCCCATTTGGTCTCTGCATCCCCTGAGGGAATGTTTTGAAGGGCTTTTTCAAGTGAATTGAGAAACTTTTGTGACAGCTGTGGGTAAAAAATTCTGTTCGTGTTGATGCGCGGGTGGCCCTTCTACTTGGAGGGATGTAACATCTTTGGTTTGAGTCTAACTTTGCTGCACACCAGGGAGTGGTTGGTGTCGCAGTCCGCACTGTGGATGCTGCGTGTGATTTGAACACTGTTTATGGATGCTCGCCTTGTGACGATGAGGTCCAGCTGGTGCCAACGATGTGATCTTGGGTGTCTCCATGAAACCTGGTGACAGGGTTTAGTTTGAAAGAACAAGTTGGTGATGCAGAGGTTGTGGTAGGTCCACACAGTGTGCACAGTGCAGCTTTCGAGCAGAGAGATCCACTATTGATATGCTGTTCTTCCTTCACCAGCTACAGGAGAAATGCTGTGAACAATGGATGCCCCTCTACATTGCCTTCATAGATTTTATCAAAGCTTTTGACCTTGTCAGCAGACGTGATCTCTGCAGACTACTAGCAAAGATCGGATGGCCACCAAAGCTATTAAGCATCATCACCTCGTTCCATGATAATATGAAAGGCACAATTCAGCATAGCGGTGCCTCATCAGACTCATCCTGAGTGGTGTGACACAGAGCAGTGTTCTCGCACCCACACTGTTTGGGATCTTCTTCTCACTGCTGCTCTCTCATGCGTTTAAGTCTTCAGAGGAAGGAATTTTCCTCTACACAAGATCAGATGGCAGGTTGTTCAACCTTGCCCATCTTAGAGTGAAGACCAAAGTACGGAAAGTCCTCATCAGGGAACTCCTCTTTGCTGACGATGCTGCATTAACATCTCACACTGACGAGTGTCTGCAGAGACTCATCGACAGGCTTGCGGCTGCCTGCAACGAATTTAGTCTAACCATCAGTTTCAAGAAAACGAACATCATGGGACTGGACGTCAGAAATGCTCCATTGATCAATATCGGAAACCACACTCTGGAAGTGGTTCAAGAGTCCACCTATCTGGGCTCAACCATCACCAGCAACCTGTCTCTCGATGCAGAAATCAACAAGCGCATGGAAAAGGCGTCCACTGCTATGTCCAGACTGGCCAAGAGGGTGCGGGAAAATGTCGCACTAACACGGAACACAAAAGTCCGAGTGTTTCAAGCCTGTGTCCTCAATACCTTGCTCTACGGCAGTGAGGCCTGGACAACGTATGTCAGCCAAGAGTGATGGCTCAACACATTCCATCTTCGCTGTCTCTGGAGAATCCATGGCATCAGGTGGCAGGACCGTATCTCCAACGCAGAAGTCCTCGAGGCAGCCAAGATCCCCAGCATGTACGCCATACTCAGCCAGCAGCGCTTGAGATGGCTTGGCCATGTGAGCCGCATGGAAGATGGCAAGGACGTATTGTACAGCGAGCTCGTCACTGGTATCAGACCCACCAGCTGTCCATGTCTCCACTTTAAAAGACGTTTGCAAACGCGACGTGAAGACTTGCAACATTGACCACAAGTTGTGGGAGCCAATTGCCAGCGATCGCCAGAGCTGGCGGACAGCTTTAAAGGCGGGGCTGAAGAGTGGCAGTTGTCAGGAAAAGAGACAGCAGTATAAGGAGAGAGCCAACTGTATAACAGCCCTGACAGCCAACTTTACCTGCAGCGCCTGTGGAAGAGTCTGTCACTTTAGAATTGGCCTTTATAGCCACTCCAGGCGCAACTCCAGGCGCTGCTCCACAAACCACTGACCACCTCTATGTCTCTCAAGACAAGAAGGCTAAATGGAAGGAGGAAGGAATGTGCTGTTATTAAATATGTAGAATATGGTCTCAATCTTATCTGTTTTTTTTGCGTGTTGTTGCCTTTATCTCTTCTGGTTTTCTCTTTATCTATTTTTGTCTCCCTAACTTTTCTTTTTGCTTCTCACTTTGTCCTACTCTGCTTTTTCCTCTGTCTTTTGCTTTGTTCTTTCCTTTAGATGACTGACAAGGTAAGGTGAAAAAAGGAGCCACCAACAGCTGTAGGCAGCATTTGGGATGAAGGGTATGGGAAAAATACATCCCTTAGCTGAACACTTTCCATCTGTATAATTACTTGTGCTTCTTCCCACAATTGCTTCAGGCTGCACTCTTACCCTGCACCTTCCCTTCCTACAACTCTTCACTTCCCTCAATAACCCACAGCCCCTTTCAACTATCTAATCAGTCCATGTCATCCCTTCACCTTAGCTGCAATTCCACTCCTCTCATCATTAACTCTCTATCCACACCGTGCAATTCACAATCATTCTCCCCAAGGGCAAGTATTGGCAAATCAAGAGCTCCCCTCACTCTCAGCCTGTTTTTCCCCTCCTCTCTTTCTCTTTTTACTCTTCCTTCCTATCTGTGCTCCTCAATTATATCACCGAGAGCAGAAACAGTATTCATTGTGGAAGCCTTTAAGGCTCAAAATCCACAAAAGACTGCAAAATAGGTGTGCCAATCCTGCTTTCAGTTCATACTGGCAACAACAGAGGATCCCTTTTATGGATAGTTCCCTTTAAAACGGCTGTCTTCTGGGAGGCAACAAGTGGAGCCAACAAGGGTGGAGCAGCTGGACACAGTACCAGACAATGGTATCTGTTATCGATGGTCATGTATCTGAGGTCAGGTTTGTCAGTTTTATGTGGGGAAGGGATGGGAAGAGAGATCACAAAATGGAAAGTGGGATGGAGATGATTATGGCTGATTTGTGAGTTTCTCTGTGAATGATTTGATTGTGTGCTAATTATATTTTTGATTTTGGTGATATATAGTGCGGTAGGTGAGGAATTGCGACAACAGCTATATCTAGAATAAAATAAATCTACAATATGAATGGGAAAAATTTGGGTTTTATATAGCTTGATTGTTTTTTTTCTGCTTTTTCTACCAGTTAAAAGCAAAGAGAAGAAAATTGATGAACATGAAAGACTAATCTTTTGATCAGACTAATTATATTCATGTATTAATAGAAGGTTTAAGGCACGGAAAGAGGCCATTTGGCCCATTGTGTCTGTGCTGGCCAAAAAATGATCCACCTATTCTAATTCTACCTTCCAGCATTTGATCCATAGCCCTGCAGATTACGGCACTTGAGGTGCATACCCAGACTCCTTTTAAATGAGTTGAGAGTTTCTGCCTCAACTACCCTTTCAGGCAGTGAGTTCCAGACCCCCACCACCCTCTGGGTGAAATAGTTTTTCCTCATCTGCCCTCTAATTTTTCTACCAATCACTTTAAATCTATGCCCCCTCATCACTGGCCTCTCTGCTAAGGTGAATAGGCCATTCACCTCTATCTAGACCCCTCACAATTTTGTACATTTCAATCAGATTTCCCTCAGCCTTCTCTGTTCCAAGAAGAACAACCCCAGCCTATCCAATCTTTCCTTATAGGTGCATTTTTCCAGTCCCGGCAACATCCTCGTAAATGTCTTCTCTACCCTCTCTAGTGCAATTACATCCTTTCTGTAATGAGGTCACCAGAACTGCACATAGTAATCAAGTTGTGGTCTAACCAATGAGTTCTACAGTTCCAGAATATCCTCCCTGCTTTTATATTCTATCCATCGGCTAATAAAGGAAAGGATTCCATATTCCTTTTTAACAACCTTATCGACCCGTCCTGCTACCTTCAGGAATCCATGGACATTCACTCCAAGCTCGCTCACTTCCTCTAAACTTCTCAGTATTTTTCCATTAATCGTGTATTCCTTTGCCTTGTTTGACATCCCCAAATGCATCACCTCACACTTCTCCAGGTTGAATTCCATTTGCCACTTTTCTGCCCATCTGACCAGACCATCAATATCTTTTTGCAGTCTACAGTTATCCTCCAAGCTATCTACCACACTATCTTTGTGTCATCTGCAAACCTCTTGTTCATGCCCCCTACATTTACATCCAAATCATTAATATATACCATAAAAAGCAGGGGATCCAGTACTGAGTCCTGCAGAACACCAGTGGAAACAGCCTTCCAGTTGCAAAAACACCCGTCAACAATTACCCTTTGTTTCCTGCCACTGAGCCAATTTTGTATCTACCTTGTTGCATTTCCCTGGATCCCATGGGATTTTATTTTTTTTAACAAGTCTACCATGTGAGACCTTGTCAAAAGCCTTGCTAAAATCCATGTAGATCACATCAACTGCACTACCCTTATCTATCTTCATTGTTACTACTTCAAAAAATTCAATCAAATTAGTCAAACAAGATCTTCCCTTAACAAATCCATGCTGACTATTCTTGATTAATCCATGTCTTTCTAAGTGACAGTTTATCCTGCCCTCAAAATAGATTCCAATAATTTGCCCACTACCGAGGTTAAACTGATTGGCTTGTAATTATTTGGTCTATCCCTCGCTTCCTTTTTAAACAGAGGTACAACATTAGCAGTTCTCCAGTCCTCCGGCACCACACCTGTATCCAGTGAGGTCTGGAAAATGATGGTTAGACCTTCTGCTATTTCCTCTCTTGCTTCTTTTAACAGCTTAGGGTACTTTTCTTCTGGCCCTGGTGATTTATCAACTTTCAAGGGTGCTAATTCCATTAATACTTCCTCTCTCCCTATGTTGATCACATCCAATACTTTACACTCCTCCTCCTTAACTACAATATCTGCATCGTCCCCCTCTTTTGTGAAGACAGACGCAAAGTATTCATTAAGAACCATACCAACATCTTCCGCCCCTACACACAGGTTACCTTTTTGGTCTTTTATGGGGCCTACTCTCTCCTTAGTTATCCTCTTACTCTTAATGTATCGATAAAACATCTTTGTTTATTTGTGATGTATATAGACTGATGTCTATTATTGTATGAATCATTTGAAGTCCTTGATTAAATTCTAACATGCAACTCATTCTGTAATGTCCTTTATAGATCAAGCTTTTCAATTGAATTCTAGCACATAACTCACTTCTTGGTATACCTTATTCTATGTATTAACTATCTGAACTCTTTGAATAGATTCTAGCATATAACCCAGTCCCGGGTATCCATTATTTTCTATTAAAAAAATTTGAATTCCTCAATTAGATTCCAGTCTCTCATTGTTGGTATCCGTGATTCTGTATATAAACCAGTTTAGTCCCGCGATTATATTGCAGTGTATAATTTACTGCTACGTATTCATTTACTCTGCCAAGTTTATTTTATAGTGTAGAAGGGGTAGGAACCCGATGGTTTTGTTTTTCTCTGCCGAGCATATGGGTGCTGAAGCCAATTGTAACTCTCCTACCTCATTTACCTCTTCCCTCCTGCAATTCTCAACCTCTGTGATGTCCTTCTCTATGAACTTTGGTGTTTGCCAAAGTTTTCCAACATTAAGAAAATCCAGCATTTTTGCCATCTATTTGATTTCTCTTTCTAAATCTAAATCTGAAAGTGAAAACTCCATTACTCAATCTTAGCCAATTGTTTTCCACAGATGTTCGGTGACCGAAATAGAATTAAAACAAACATTACCTGTTCTCCTTCAACTCCACGCACTTCCTTCAAGTAAAAGGTGTTGCTATGGGTACCCACATGGGTCCTAGTTATGCCTGTCTTTTTGTGGGATATGTCGAGCATTCTTTGTTCCAGTCCTACTCAGGCCCCCTCCCCCAACTCTTTTTCCAGTACATTGATGACTGTATTGGTGCCGTTTCCTGCTCCCGCACCGAACTGGAAAACATCAACTTTGTTTCCAATTTCCACCCTTCTCTCACCTTTACATGATCCATCTCTGACACTTCCCTTCCCTTCCTCGACTTCTCTGTCTCCATCTCTGGGGATAGGTTGTCTACTAATATCCATTTTAAGCCCACTGACTCCCACAGCTACCTCGACTACACTTCTTCACACCCTACCTCCTGTAAGGACTCCATTCCATTCTCCCAGTTTCTCCGTCTCATCTGCTCTGATGATGCTGCCTTCCATGACGGTGCTTCTGATATGACCTCCTTTTTCCTCAACGAGGATTTCCCCCCACTGTGGTTGACAGGGCCCTCAACCGTATCCGGCCCATTTCCCGCACCTCTACCCACACCCCTTCCCCTCCCTCCCAGAAACGTGACAGGGTTCCCCTTGTCCTCACTTTCCATCCCATCAGCCTCCATATCCAAAGGATCATCCTCCGCCATTTCCGCCACCTCCAGTCACATCTTCCCCTCCCTTCCCGTCAGCAATCCGAACGAAGCGTTCCCTCCGCGACACCCTGGTCCACTCCTCCATTACCCCCACCACCTCACCCCTGTCCCATGGCACCTTCCCCTGCAATCGCAGGAGGTGTAATACCTGCCCATTTATCTCCTCTCTCCTCACTATCCCAGGCCCCAAACACTCCTTTCAGGTGAAGCAGCGATTTACTTGTACTTCTTTCAATGTAGTATACTGTATTCGCTGCTCACAGTGTGGTCTCCTCAACATTGGGGAGACCAAGCGCAGACTGGGTGACCGCTTTGCGGAACATCTCCACTCAGTCCACAAGCAGGACCCTGAGCTTCCGGTTGCTTGCCATTTCAACACTCCCCCCTGCTCTCATGCTCACATCTCTGTCCTGGGATTGCTGCAGTGTTCCAGTGAACATCAACGCTAGCTCGAGGAACAGCATCTCATCTACCGATTAGGCACACTACAGCCTGCCGGACTGAACATTGAGTTCAATAATTTCAGAGCATGACAGCCCCCCATTTTACTTTCATTTTTAGTTATTTTTTCTTTTTTTCTTTTTTACATTTTTTACAATCTTTTTTTTTGCATTTATTTCATTTCATCTTAGTTTGTTCAGTTTGCTTACCCACTGTTATTTTTTTTCAGGTTTGCACTTGCTGCTGTTCAATATTCAGTCCGTTAACATCTGATCTGTACTAATGCTTTGTCTTTCAACACACCATTAACATATTGTTTGCCTTTGCTCCCTGACCTTTTGGTCAGCTATGTGGCCTTGTCCAATCTACACCTTCTCCTTTGTTATCTCTTGCCCCACCCCCACCTCACTTGCTTATAACCTGTGACGTTTCTAATATTTGTCAGTTCCAAAGAATGGTCACTGACCCGAAACGTTAACTCTGCTTCTCTTTTCACAGATGCTACCAGACCTGTTGAGTGGTTCCAGCATTTCTTGTTTTTATTACCTGTTCCTAAACTGGTTTTTAATTGTTCTGTTTGCATCTGGACTGCATCTTAATCTATTTATCTCTTGTCAAACAGTTGTTGGGTGGGTGCATGTGCTTGGTTAATTAGTTAAAAGCCATATATACTTTCATAGAGTCATACAGTCTTTACGGTACAGAGAGAGGACATTTGGCCCATCAGCTCCATGCTGGCTCTCTGTAGAGCAATCCAGTCAGACCCATTCCCTAGCTCTATCCCCGTAGCTCTGCAAGTTTATTTCCCTCAAGTGCCCATCCAATTTCTTTTTGAAATCATCAATTGTTTCCACTTCCACTACCCTTTTGAGTTCCAGGTCATTACCACTCACTGTGTTAAAAAAAGTTCTTCTTCACATCTCCCTACATCTTTTGCCCAAAACCTTAAATCTGTGTCCCCTAATCCAGCTAATGGGAAAAGGCTTTCTTTGTCTACCTTATCTGAACTTAACATAATCTTGTACACCTCTATTAGATCGCCCCTCAATCTCCTTTGCTCCAATTGCTTTCAATGGTAGAGTGGCAAATATTACATTACTACCACCAACTCAGGTTGTTGCAGTTAATAAGTATTTATTTATGTTTTATTCCCTTTGTGCCAGTTAAGCATTCTTCCCCCTGGAGTACAGGCAACAATGATTATGAAGGAGTATTAACTATGATGCATGAAAGAAAGATTTTCATTTATATAGCAGCTTTTACAATCACAGGATGTTCCAAAGAGCTTTACAGTCAATGAAGTACTTTTGAAGTGTCATCAGTGTTGTAATGTAGGAAGTGCAGCAGCCAGTTTGCACACAGCAAGCTGCCACAAACAGCAATGTGATAATAAACAGCTAATTTTTTATGATGTTGATTGAGGGATAAATATTGGCCAGGACACCAAGGGTAACTCCTTATTCTTCAAAATAGTGCCATGTGACCTTTTATGCCCATCTAAGAGGGCAGACAGGGCCTCAGTTTAACATCTCATCTAAAAGACAACATCTCTAACAGTTTAGTATTGCACTGGAGTGTCAACCTTGATTTTTATGTTCAAGTCCTAGAGTGGGACTTGAACCCACAAAAACTAAATCAGAAGTAAGAGTACTACCAACTGAGCCATGGTGTCACCTGGTTTCCTTTTTGTTAAATTGCAGGAGGGCAAGAGCTGCAACAAATGGCAGAGGCATTTAGATCATTTGGAGATCGCTCATGGTGGAGGCTGGGTTTTCAGTTTCAGGGCCATAAGGGACATTCATTACATGGATCTCTTTCCCATCTCTGGCTCTAACTTATTCCATGTGGTTTCCAACCAAAATTCCACTCTTCATGTTTCAGTTCCACCTATGAATATAGATATTTCCAAGATATTCAGCATTCCTCTAACCACTGCTCTCGTTGCATCCTGAGATTCACGCTCAATGCCATGTGCTGCTGTATGCATACTCTCAACCTCTCTCTTCATCAGCATTGACTCTATCTCAAAGCTGTCTGGTCTGTGATTTTATTTCGTTGTTCACCTCATTCCACGCTTTAACAAATAACTTTTCTTCCTTGCAGCTGTCAAGATTCCAAGCTTCAACAACTTTTGAATACCAACACCCCTCCGGATGCTTCTTCCCCTTCACTTTCCTTTGACACCATACCTTCTTTTAATCTCACCCCTTGCTACATTTTCACTATTCCCTCCCACTTTCCCTCTTTGATCCTGAACGTTCAGTCTTCTGCAAAGGCCTCAGCTACATCCCCTTACACCCCTACCTCAATGAATTTCAAGCTCGGCAAGACACTGAGCTCTTCTTCCATTGCCTTCACCTCCACATCCACTTCTTTGGCCTATTTCTTTTCCCCTGCAGAGCGAAACCCTGCCTTCATAATTCTCGTTGCACCTGGACCCCACCCTCTGCTTTCTTGCCTTCTCTAGATCTTTTCATTGAGAACTGCCAGTGCGATATCAAGTCATCTCAATTTCTCTGTTCTCTTCACTCACTCTAACCTACGTCCCTCTCAACTTGCAGCACTCCATTCTCTCATGTTCAACTCTAACATTGTCAATAAACCTGATGATAGGGATGGCGCTGTTGTTGTTTAGTAAACAGACATCTACTGAGCAGTGTCTGAACACCAATTCTCTGACACGTCCTCCTACCTCCCCTGCACCAATCTCACCACTAAACATCAATTTGGCGATCTTCCCTTCATGGCCTCCAATCTCATAGTCCTCCAACCCTACACAGCCAGCTTCTACCTCCTTCCCAATATCCACAAATAGGACTGTCCTGGTAGACACATTGTTCTTGTTCCACAGAACTGATTTCTTGCTATCTCGATTATTTTTTCTCCCCTTGTCCAGTTTCTTCCCACACATATCTGCGACTCTTCTGACATCCTCTGCCACTTTTAATAGTTTCCAGGCCCTAACCGTCTCCTTTTCATAAGAAATATAAGACATAAGAAATATGAGTAGGAGTAGGTCATCCAGCCCCTTGAGCTTGCTCCACCATTCTTAAGATGATGGTTGATCTGATTTTGGCCTCAACTCCACTTTCCTTCCTGCTCCCCATATCTCTGTAGTTCAAGAATCTGTCTATCTCTACCTTAAATATATTCAATGACTCAGCCTCCACAGCTCTCTGGGGTACAGAATTCCAAAGAATCACAACACTCTGAGAAAAAAAACACCTCCTCATCTCTGTCAAACATGGGCAACCCATTATTCTGAAACTATAGTCCCTAGTTCTAGGGTCCCCCATGAGGGGAAACTTCTTCTCAGCATCTACACTGTCAAGCCCCTTCAGAATCTTGTATGTTTCACTAAGATCACCTCTCATTCTTCTAAACACCAACGAGTATCGGCCCAACCTGTCAATCTTTCCTCATAAGGCAACCCTTTCATCCCAGGAATCAACCTACTGAAGCTTCACTGAACTGCCTCCAATCCAAATGTCTCCCTCCTTAAATAAGGAGACCAAAATTCTTTGCAGGGTGTGGTCTCAAGGTGCAGTTCCACAAACATTCTGTATAGTTGTAGTAAGACTTCCCTGCATTTATTCTCCATCCCCCTTGCAATAAAGGCCAACATTCCATTTGCCTGCCGAATGACTTGCCTTACCTGCATGCTAACTCTTGGTGTTCCACCTCACATTTTCCCACATTATACTCCATCTGCCAAAGTTTTGGCACTCACTTAACCTATCTATATTTGGCGACTCCTTGTGTCCTCCTTACGCTTGCTTTCCCATCTGTCTTTGTAACAACAGCAAATTTGACCACAATTCACTTGGCTCCTTCATCCAAGTCATTAATATAAATTGTAAATAGTTGAGGTTCCCTGTGGCACCCCACTAGTTACAGTTTGCCAACCTGAAGATGACCATTTATTCTGACTCTCTGTTTTCTGTCAGTTAGCAAATCTTCTATCTATGCTATTGTCCCCAATATCATGAACTCTTATCTTGTGCAGTAACCTTTTATGTGGCACTCAAATGCCTTTTCGAAATCCAAATACACTACATTAACTGATTCCCCTTTATCTATTCTCCTCGTTACATCTTCAAAGAAATTTAATAAATTTGTCAAACACAATTTCTGTTTCATAAGACCATGTTGATTCTGCTTGATTGGATTACAATTTTCTAAATATCCTGTTACTACTTTCTTATTAATGGATTCCAAACTGGCCTATAGTTTCCAGCTTTCTGTCTCCCTCCTTTCTTGAATAGAGGTGTTACACTTGCAGTTTTCCAATCTGCTGGGACCTTTGCAAATTCTCGGGAAATTCTGAATATTACAACTAATGCATCTACAATCTCTGCAGCCACTTTTTTCAAGACCCGAGAATGCAGGCCATCAGTCCAGGTGACTTGTCACCCTTTACAAATAACAAAGAACAAAGAACAGTACAGCACAGGAACAGGCCATTCGGCCCTCCAAGCCTGTGCCGATCTTGATGCTTGTCTAAACTAAAACCTTCTGCACTTCCGGGGACTGTATCCCTCTATTCCCATCCTATTCATGTATTTGTCAAGATGCCTCTTAAACGTCGCTATCGAACCTGCTTCCACCACCTCCCCCGGCAGCAAGTTCCAGGCACTCACCACCCTCTGTGTAAAGAACTTGCCTCGCACATCCCCTCTAAACTTTGCCCCTCGCACCTTAAACTTATGTCCCCTAGTAATTGACTCTTCCAACCTGGGAAAAAGCTTCTGACTATCCCTGACTATCCCTTCTGACTATTAGTCCCATTAGTTTACCTCGTACTTCTTCTCTAGTGATCATGATTGTATTAAGTTCCTCCTCCCTTTTGCCCCCTGATTTTCTATTATTATTGGAATGCTTTCAGTGTCTTCTACCGTAAAGATACAAAATATGTGTTCAAAGTCTCTGCCATTTCCTTGTTTCCTATCAATAATTCCCCAGTCTCATCTTCTAAGGTACCAATGTTTACTTTAGCTACTCTCTTCCTTTTTATATACTTATAGAAGCTCTTACTATCTGTTTTTATATTTATTGCTAGTTTACTCTCAATCTATTTTCTCATTTTTTTAAGTCATCCTTTGCTGGTTTCTAAAATTTTCCCAATCTTCTGGCCTACCACTAATCTTTGCAATATTGTATTTCTTTTCTTTAAATTTGATACCATCCTTCACTTCCTTAGTTAGCCATGAATGGTTCATCCTTCTCGTAGAATCTTTCTTTCTCAATGGAATATATCTTTGTTGCGAATTATGAGATATCTCCTTAAATGTCTGCCACAGCTCATCTACCATCGTACCTTTTAATATATTTTACCAGTCCACTTTAGCCAACATTGTCTTCATATCTTAGCAGTGGCTTTTATTTAAGTTTAAGGTACTAGTTTCAGACCCAAGTTTCTCACCCTCAAACTGAATGTAAAATTCTAACATGTTATGATCACTCTTCCCTTTACTATGAGATCTTTAATTAATCCTGTCTCATTACACTTTATAAGACCTAAAATAGCCTGTTACCTGGTTTCACCATGGATTTCCAATCCCTTTACACCTCCATCCTCCACTAGGACAACCCAAGGTCACTCCCACACTACCTTGACTACACTTCCCCCCATTCCACATCCTGTTAAGTATTTTTTGCCTTCTCCCAGGAGCTCCGTTGCATCTGATAATGCCACCTTTCATACTTGTGCTTCCGACATATCTTCCTTTTCCTCAACTGAGAATTCTCCCTTCATCGTGGCTGACAGGGACCTGGACCATGTCTGTTCTATTTCTCGACTTTTGCTCTCACACTTTACCCTCCCTCCCAGAACCACGGTAGAGTTCCCCTTATTCTTCCACCCAATTAGCCTGCACATTCAACAGATCACCCTCCATCATTTTTGCTATTAATTTCCCAAAGTATTTCACAGCCAATGCAGTACTTTTTGAAATGTAGTCACTCTTGTAATATATGAAATATTACACAGAGTGTCTAGGCTTAAGCAATGATTGGCTTGAGGTCCCTCAGGCTAGGTTTAAGAGGAAGTTGCATGGGACCACTACAGATTTTAATCAACCAACTTGGATTCAGAACTCAGTGCATGCTAAGAGATGAAATTTGCAGGTAATATTAAACTGGCAGGGGCAGTATACTCAGCTCACAAATTACAGAATTGTTACAGCATAGAGTGAGGCCATTTGGCCCATCGCGTCTGCACCAGCTTTCCAAATGAGCAATTCACCTAGCGCCACTCCCCCGCCATCTCCCTGTAACTCTGCACATTCTTCCCTTTCATACAAGTCTAATTCCCTTTTGAATGCTTCAGTTGAACCTGCCTCCACAACACTGTCAGGCAATGCATTCCAGACCTTAACCACAAGCTGCATGAAAAAGTTTTTCATGTCGCATTTACTTCTTTTACCAATTATATTAAATGTGTCCTCTCATTCTTGATCCTTTCACAAGTGGGAACAGTTTCTCCTTATCTACTCTGTCCAGACCCCTCATGATTTGAATACCTCTACCAAATCACCTCTTAGCCTTCTGTTCTCCAAGGAAAGCAGTTTCAATTTCTCCAATCTATCTTCATAACTGAAGTTCCTCATCCTGGAACCATTCTAGTGTATATTTTCTGCACCCTCTCGAACGTCTTCAAATCCTTCCCAAAGTGTGGCACCCAGAACTGGATGCAATACTCCAGCTGAGGCTGAACTAGTGTCTTATACAAATTCAACATAACCTCTTTGCTCTTGTACTCCATGCCCCAATTAATATAGCCCAGGATACTGTATGCTTTATTAACCGTGGTCTCAACCTGTCCTGTCATCATCAATGACTTCTGCACAAATACACCTAGGTTGCGCTGCTCCTGCACCCCCTTTAGAATTGTACTCTTTATTTTATAATGTCTCTCCATTTTCTTCCTACCAAAATGTATTATCTCACATTTCACCACTTTGAACTTCAGCTGCCACATGTCTGCCCATTCCACCAAATAGTCTATGTCCTTTTGGAGTTCTATTCTATCTTTCTCACAGTTCACAATGCTTCCAGGTTTCATATCATCCACAAACTTTGAAATTGTGCCCTGTACACCAAGATCATTAATATATATCAGGAGCCTCACAGTAACAGGAGCAAGTGCTTGCTGAGTTGATAAGCTAAATCATAAATCACTGTGTAGCACAAAGGGACAAATTCTAGTTAGTCAAAAATCAATTTAGAGCCCTGTCAGAATATCATTCTGTTATGACCAGGTGAGGAAGGGGTCTCAGGCTCCCTTTCATCCATTCTCTGGTTTGGCTACAACAGGGTTTATCCTTTTAACACAGTGATTTATGATTTAGCTTATCAACTCAGCAAGCACTTGCTCCTGTTACTCTAATATAATCTTGCAAATGAACCAATTGGACAGGTTTTCTTGAGTTTAAACAAGAAAGATGTAAGTTTATTAACCTAATCACTCTAAATCATTTAAAATTACTAAAATACGCGATGCATCCATGCTCACATTCATATGAGAGACACACGCACACACACAAATAGATACAGAGGGGAAAAAGCAGAATTGGGAGGTTGGAGTAGAGTCCTTAACAAAAGTTGAATCTAAATTTGGAAGTGTCGTCCCAGTGCTGAATTTGAAGTCTTGAAATCCTCAGTGGGCCACGTGTACAATTCGGGCTTGCTTCTCTGGTTCCGGAAGGCCGAAGAGAGACTTTATCTGTCCTCCTTGTTCATGACTGTGAGGCTCTGTAGGTTTGAGGTTTAGCTGCAGCTGAGGCTTTCCTGGGACTTTGCTGGAGAGGGAGAGAAAAGAGATGTTCCTTCTTGGACAAAAACAAGAAATGCTGGATTCACTCAGCAGGTCTGGCAGCATCTGTGGAAAGAGAAGCAGAGTTAACGTTTCGGGTCAGTGACCCTTCTTCGGAACCTTCCGAAGAAGGGTCACTGACCCGAAACGTTAACTCTGCTTCTCTTTCCACAGATGCTGCCAGACCTGCTGAGTGAATCCAGCATTTCTTGTTTTTGTTTCAGATTTCCAGCATCCGCAGTATTTTGCTTTTATGTTCCTTCTTGGAGTTCAGTTACTGTCTTCGGCACAAACCACAGGTAGTCATGTCATGTGACCACCTCTCTTCGCAATAGAATTTTTTGGAATGATCTTTGAAATTCAAGTTTGCTCAGACATACTCGGTAAGGGTGGTTTGGCTTTTTCAAAGTCAATGGGTGTCGATGGCTTTTGACACCAACATTGACAAAACCATTCTAGGTGATTGAATCAGAGTGCACCCCTATTGTTCTGGCTAGACTGGATAATCACCTCTGTCTCTCAGTTGGCCTTTGGCTTCTCATATGCAAATTGTGCGTGGCCATCTTTAGCTGTTCTGTTCTGTTTTTTTTTGTTATTTGCAATAATGTCCAGTATAAAGGTCTCAGGTGGAGCTCCATATTACGAAATTTATATTTTCCATCACACCTCCCTACCAAACTGAATGAAATGTGACAATAGGGAGCATTTAATTTTAAGTTAAAAAGAGAAAACACAGGAAAACACACATGCATTCACTCTCATCCACTCAGAAATCTTAAAATTGTTGCAACTTGTTTTTTCTCTAGCACTGCTGCTTTAAACTGCCCCTTTCTCTTGAGGTGGGTCTGAGATGGTTAGGTGTTTCCCAATGGGTTGAAAGTTTCTTTATTATCTGCTGGGGATGGGCATCCTCTCTTTTTTTCCTTCTTTCCTCTCTGGAATTCCCATTAGAGTTTCCTCTGTTCAAATTGTATTTTTGCTACCTTTACCCTGTCTGAATCTAATTCCAACCTGCCTCTCACACATTGAGGGAAAAATGGTTGGCCACAAGTCTTAGGATTTCGAATTTCTTAGCTTTGGCATGGAAAATGATCCCACACTGCCCAGCTACATTCCACAACTCTTCCATAGATAGTGCCTTTAACTAATCCCAAATTACTTCACACTGGCGTGGGGAGTTACTGGCTTCGGATGCTGACAAGTTAGTATTCTAGCAACTAAAAACACAAGAAAACCTGTGATGAAGTCTTTTTTTTTTGATTGGGATCAATTTGATTTCCTACTTCCAATTTCTCATTTGTCTGTGGGTACAATGCTGGACTAGAGCCCCCATAATTTCTGTTATGACCAGGTGAGGAAGGGGTCTTAGCTGCTCTTTTGCCCCTTCTCTGGTTTGTCCGCAACAGGGCTTATCCTTTTAACACAGTAATTTAACTCACCAAGTCAGTGAGCACTTGCTCCTGTTACTCTAATTGTCATGAAGACCCTACCTGCCAAGAATGAGGCATATTAATTTTGTCATTTGAACATTCATTTTAAACTGTTCCTGGAATGAAGAAATTATTTGTTTAAAGAGATCAGCAGTGGCTGGAAAACATTTGCATACTAAGAGACAGTGTCTGGAGACAATAGAACGCCTCCCTGATCCAATTAACCCAAATGGATTTTGTGTAAGAGAGCCAGCATTCCAGGGTGTCTGCTAAGATGGAGAATCCACAATGCAGGAGTTTGTTTTTAAAATACTAGTCACATGACTAACCTGCTGGCCTAGGTTTTTGGTTTTGAACTGCTCACAGGATAGTTTAGGGCAGGTTGCAACTGAACTTGGAAGAAGAGAGCCTCTCTCCTGGCTAGCTTTCTCTCTCTCTGATGAATCTCCGGATCCACTGAAGTCACTGAAACCTCAAGAGGGAAAAGACTCCTACATTGAAATAAGTTTTAAAGCGTGCACTGGGCCCCAACGAAACGGCAAGACTTACCGACAAAGACTTTACATCGAACTCAAAGGACCGTAAATAAATCCCAGCTATATTGCCTCAAACTTTTCCCCTTTATTCTACTTTTCTGTCTCTATCTGCAAGTGTTTATCGCGTATGCATGCTAGCATGGTCATGTCATTAACCAAATTAAAGTTTAAGGTTAATAAACTTCCACCTTTCTTGTTTAAATTTAAGAAAACCTGTCTGGTTGATTTCTTTGCCTTACAATTGAAAAGCAGTGAACAAGGATTCACTGAGGGGGAGCTACAAAACACTGTGTTTTAAAAATTAAATCCTGTTATGGTCAAACCAGGCAAAGGTTGTGCCAGAACCCCGAGACCCCTTGCTCACCTGGTCACAACAGAAATTTGGTGGTTAGTGTCCCGGATTTGATCCACAGACAAATGAGAGAAATTAGAATTGGGAAACCAAATTGATCCCAATCAAAAAGAGAAAAGATTTCAATACAGGTTTTCTTGTGGTTGTGTGTGCTAGAATATTAACATGTCAGTGACTGAAGTCAGTAACTCTCAAAGCCAGGGTGAAGTCACTTGGGATAAGTTAAAAGCACTGTCTGTGAAAGAGTTGAGAAAAATGGTGTGGGATCACTGTCCTTGCCAAGGCTAGAAAGTCTGAACTCCTAAGACTACCAGCCAACCATTTTTCCCTTGAATCTGCAGAAGCAGATACAGGGTTAAAAGTAGACTTCAACAGGGAATTGCTTGCAAAAATATAATTGGAACAGAGGAAAATTGAATTAGAAGACAAAGAAAGAGAGAGAGAGGAGAGAGAAAGAAAGAGCCCTCCGGAAGGAACGCGAGGAAAAAAAAGAGGCAGGAGAGAAAGAAAGAACCTTTCAGAAGCAACATGAAGAAAAAGAGAGGAGAGAGAGAGAGCTGTCCAGAAGGAATGCGGAGAGAGAGCTGAGGCGGCTTGAGTTAACTAGGGGCAACAGATAAACCCCACTGAAAGCATGGCCAATATGGAGGATTGTAAATTCAGGGCTGAGTACAGAATTAGAATAAAGAACAGTACAGCACAGGAACAGGCCATTCGGCCCTCCAAGCCTGCGCCAATCTTGATGCCTGCCGAAACTAACACCTTCTGCACTTCCGGGGCCCATATCCCTCTATTCCCTTCCTATTCATATATTTGTCAAGATGTCTCTTAAACGTCGCTATCGTATCTGCTTCCACCACCTCCCCTGGCAGCAAGTTCCAGGCACTCACCACCCTCTGTGTAAAAAAACTTGCCTCGCACATCCCCTCTAAACTTTGCCCCTTGCACCTTAAACCTATGTCCCCTGGTAACTGACTCTTCCAACCTGGGAAAAAGCTTCTGACTATTCACTCTGTCCATGCCACTTATAACTTTGTAAACCTCTATCATGTCGCCCCTCCACCTCCTTCGTTCCAGTGAAAACAATCTGAGTTTTTCCAACCTCTCCTCGCAGCTAATGCCCTCCAGACCAGGCAACATCCTGGTAAACCTCCTCTGTACCCTCTCCAACGCCTCCATGTCCTTCTGGTAGTGTGGCGACCAGAATTGCACGCAATATTCTAAGTGTGGCCAAACTAAAGTTCTGTACAGCTGCAGCATGACTTGCCAATTTTTATACTCTATGCCCCGACCGATGAAGGCAAGCCTGCCGTATGCCTTCTTGACTACCTTATCCACCTGTGTTGCCACTTTCAGTGACCTGTGGACCTGTACGCCCAGATCTCTCTGCCTGTCAATACTCCTAAGGGTTCTGCCATTTACTGTATATCTCCCACCTGCATTAGACCTTCCAAAATGCATTACCTCACATTTGTCCGGATTAAACTCCATCTGCCATTTCTCTGCCCAAGTCTCCAACCGATCTATATCCTGCTGTATCCTCTGACAATCCTCATCGTTATCCGCAACTCCACCAACCTTTGTGTCGTCCGCAAACTTACTAATCAGACCAGCTACATTTTCCTCCAAATCATTTATATATACTACAAACAGCAAAGGTCCCAGCACTGATCCCTGTGGAACACCACTAGTCACATCCCTCTATTCAGAAAAACACCCATCCACTGTTACCCTCTTTCTGTGACTGAGCCAGTTCTGTATCCATCTTGCCAGCTCACCTCTGATCCCGTGTGACTTCACCTTTTGCACCAGTCTGCCATGCGGGACCTTGTCAAAGGCTTTACTAAAGTCCATATAGACAACATCCACCGCCCTTCCCTCATCAATCATCTTCGTCACTTCCTCAAAAAACTCAATCAAATTAGTAAGCCACGACCGCCCCTTCACAAAACCATGCTGTCTCTCGCTAATAAGTTCGTTTGTTTCCAAATGGGAGTAAATCCTGTCCCGAAGACTCCTCTCTAATAGTTTCCCTACCACTGACGTAAGGCTCACCGGCCTATAATTTCCTGGATTATCCTTACCACCCTTCTTAAACAAAGGAACAACATTGGCTATTTTCTAGTCCTCTGGGACCTCACCTGTCGCCAATGAGGATGCAAAGATTTCTGTCAAGGCCCCAGCAATTTCTTCCCTTGCCTCCCTCAGTATTCTAGGGTAGATCCCATCAGGCCCTGGGGACATATCTACCTTAATGCTTTGCAAGACACCCAACACCTCCTCCTTTTTGATAATGAGATGACTGAGACTATCTGCACTCCCTTCCCTAGGCTCATCATCCACCAAGTCCTTCTCCTTGGTGAATACTGATGCAAAGTACTCATTTAGCACTTCGCCCATTTCCTCTGGCTCCACACATAGATTCCCATCTCTGTCCTTGAGTGGGCCAACCCTTTCCCTGGTTACCCTCTTGTTCTTTATATATATATAAAAAGCCTTGGGATTTTCCTTAATCCTGTCTGCCAATGACTTTTCATGAACCCTTTTAGCCCTCCTAACTCCTTGCTTAAGTTCCTTTCTACTGTCTTTATATTCCTCAAGTGCTTCATCTGTTACTAGCCTTCCAGCCCTTACAAATGCTTCCTTTTTCTTTTTGACTAGGCTCACAATATCCCGTGTTATCCAAGCTTCCCGAAACTTGCCAAACTTGTCTTTCTTCCTCACAGGAACATGCTGGTCCCTGATTCTAATCAGCTGACGTTTGAAAGACTCCCACATGTCAGATATTGATTTACCCTCAAACAGCCATCCCCAATCTAAATTCTTCAGTTCCTGCCTAATATTGTTATAATTAGCCTTCCCCCAATTTAGCACCTTCACCCGAGAACTACGCTTATCCTTATCCACAAGTACCTTAAAACTTATGGAATTATGGTCACTGCTCCCGAAATGCTCCCCCACTGAAACTTGGACCACCTGGCCGGGCTCATTCCCCAATACCAGGTCCAGAATGGCCCCATCCCTAGTTGGACTATCTACATACTGTTTCAAGAAGCCCTTCTGGATGCTCCTCACAAATTCTGCCCCATCCAAGCCCCTAGCACTAAGTGAGTCCCAGTCAATATTGGGGAAGTTAAAATCACCCACCATTACAACCCTGTTACCTTTACATCTTTCCAAAATCTGTCTACATATCTGCTCCTCTACCTCCCGCTGGCTGTTGGGAGGCCTGTAGTAAACCCCCAACATCGTGACTGCACCCTTCCTATTCCTGAGCTCCACCCATATTGCCTCGCTGCATGACCTCTCTGAGGTGTCCTCCCGCAGTGCAGCTGTGATATTCTCCTTAACCAGTAATGTACCTCCCCCACCCCTTTTACATCCCCCTCTATCCCGCCTGAAGCTTCTAAAGCCTGGAACATTTAGCTGCCAATCCTGCCCTTCCCTCAACCAAGTCTCTGTAATCGCAACATCATATTTCCAAGTACTAATCCAAGCTCTAAGTTCATCTGCCTTACCTGTTATACTTCTCACATTGAAACAAATGCACTTCAGACCACCAGTCCCGCTGTGCTCAGCAACATCTCCCAGCCTGCTCTTCCTCTTAGTCCTACTGGCTTTATTTACTATGTCCTCCTCATTTACTTCACTTGCTGTCCTACTGCTTTGGTTCCCACCCCCCTGCCACACTAGTTTAAACCCTCCCGAGTGGCGCTAGCAAACCTTGCAGCCAGGATATTAGTGCCCTTCCAGTTTAGATGCAACCCGTCCTTCTTGTACAGGTCCCATCTGTCCCTGAAGAGAGCCCAATGGTCCAGATATCTGAAACCCTCCCTTCTACACCAGCTGCTCAGCCACGTGTTTAGCTGCACTATCTTCCTATTTCTACCCTCACTGGCACGTGGCACAGGGAGTAATCCAGAGATTACAATCCTAGAGGTCCTGTTTTTTTAAACTTACTACCTAACTCCCTAAACTCCCCCTGTAGGACCTCATCACTCTTCCTGCCGATGTCATTGGTACCAATGTGTACCACAACCTCTGGCTGTTCACCCTCCCCCTTCAGAATGCCCTCTGTCCGTTCAGAGACATCCTTGACCCTGGCACCAGGGAGGCAACATACCTTCCTGGAGTCTCCTTCACATCCACAGAAGCACCTATCTGTGCCCCTGACTATAGAGTCCCCTATAACTATTGCTCTTCTGCGCTTTGTCCCTCCCTGCTGAACAACAGTGCCAACTGTGGTGCCACTGCTCTGGCTGCTGCTGTTTTCCCCTGATAGGCCATACCCCCAACAGTATCCAAAACGGTATACTTGTTAGAGAGGGGGATAGCCACAGGGGATTGCTGCACTGACTGCCTGCCCCTTCTAGCGGTCACCCATCTATCTGCCTGCACCTTGGGTGTAACCACTTCTCTAAAACGCCTGTCTATGACGCTTTCCGCCACCTGCATGCTCCTAAGTGCATCCAGTTGCCGCTCCAACCGATCCATGCGGTCTGTGAGGAGCTGCAACTGGGTACACTTCCTGCAGATGTAGTCGCCCGGAACGCTGGAAACATCACGGACTTCCCACATCTCACAGGTGAAGCACTTCACCCCTCTAACTGACATTTCTATCACTAATTAGTTAATTGATATAAAATAAATAAATACTTATTAAATCCTTACTAAATTATGATACACTTCACTATGTGGTCCCTAGTGCTAGATTTCTACAATAAATATTAAATGCTGTCTAAATACAGTAATCTCCTCCCTCTGGTTTAGTTACTCTACTTATTAATTAGTTAATTAGTGTTTTAATCAATTTTTATCAGTTTTATTTTCAAATTCGGTACAGATTCCCTACCAGCCAATCAGGTCACAGCTTTCCTGTGACGTCACTTTTTCAGTTTTTTTTTCCCACCCGAGTGAGCTTACTCTGTATACTCTCCGCTCCGGAACTCCGCCCTCCGAGAATCCCCGAGGTAAGTTTTTTATACTTACCGGTCTGGAACTCCGCCCTCCGAGTCTGCTCCGAGAATCCCCGAGGTAAGTTTTTTATACTTACCGGTCTGGAACTCCGCCCTCCGAGTCTGCAATTAAAATTAAATGAAGGAGACGTGGAAGCATTTTTTTTTGTATCTTTTGAAAAACTGGCAAGGCAGTTAAAGTGTCCAGCTGAGACTTGGACTCTGCTGCTACAAAGCAAGCTAACCGGAAAAGCCCATGAGGTTTATTCTCTGTTGCCAGATGAGAGTTTATCAATTATGAACTGACAAAAAATGTTATCCTCGAGGCATATGAGTTAGTACCAGAAGCCCATCGCCAAAGTTTAGAACCCTCAAGAAGCAAGCTGATCAAACTTACCTGGAATTTGAGAGAAATAAGCAGCTGACTTTTGACCAGTGGCTGAGGGCTCTTAAAGTGCAGCTCAGCTATGAAAATCGCAGAGAGGTAATTTTGCCAGAGGAATTTAAAAACTCTCTTCCACTCTCCATAAAGACACATGTAGAGGAACAGAAGGTACATAGAGCCCGCCGGCTGATGCATTTGCTTTCATTTCTAAGTCGGTTTCCCAAGGGAAAACCTTTCCTAGTCACCCCCACAAATCCGAAAAGGACAAAGGATGGAAAGGTGATAGAAGACCAAGCAGTCCTGGGAGGGAAGGAAAAACAGGAGACACAGGGGGCCCTTCTCCAGCCAAAAAGGATAGTGCTGTAAGTAGGAGTGAGACCCAGAGACCTGTGCACTTCCATTGCAACAAAGTAGAGCATCTAAGAGCTGACTGCTGGAAACTAAAGGGAAAACCTGTAGGGTTAATTAGGGACACACGCTCAGTGAAGGAAAAGGGACCCTGATGGAAAGCACAGCGGAACAAGCTGTGGCTTTACACAAACAAGAAATGCTGGAAATACTCAGCAGGTTTGGCAGCATCTGTGGAGAGAGAAGCAGAGTTAACGTTTCAGGTCAGTGACCCTTCATCAGAACTGGCAGATATTAGAAATGTAAAAGGTTTTAAGCAAGTAAGGCGGGAGGTAGGGCAAGAGATCACAAAAGAGAAGGTGTTGATAGGACAAGGTCACAGAGAATAATTGACCAGAAGGTCATGGAGCAAAGGCAAATGGTATGTTAATGGTGTGCTGAAAGACAAAGCATTAGTACAGAGAGGATGTTAATGGCAGAAAATTGAGCAGCCTGGCCCCAAGCACAAACATGAAAAAAATAGTGGGTAGGCACAGTACAAACAAACTAAAATAAACACATAAAAGCTGTGGCTTTAACTGCAGTAATAGTGAGACCCAGGAAGCTTACGGCTGCAAGTGCAGGAAAATTTAATAGGATTCCTGAGGGTTATCAGGATTTTATGTCTGAAGGGAGAGTAACCCCACACCCCTCAAGTGGGGCAAGCAAGCCCATAGTAATCCTCAGAGACACAGGGGCCACTAGATCCCTTTTACTGGGAAAAGGCCTGACCTGTCCCCCAGAGAGTGCAGTAAACACCAGAATGGTGGTGAATGGATTTGGAGGGCAGTGTAAGCCTGTACCTTTACATCAGGTGCACTTGGAATGCGATCTAGCTTCGGGACTGGTGACTGTAGGGATTGTCCCTAGTTTGCTTGTGGATGGGGTTGACCTACTCCTAGGTAATGATCTGGCGGGGACGAAGGTGGTAGCTGCCCCAGTAGTGAAAGAGAGACCACAAGAGGTCAGAGAGCCAGGGCAGTGGCAGGAAACGGTCCCCTGCAGTTTCTCTGAATGTGTAGTGAATCAGGCCATGATCAAACCAGCTCCCCGAGAGGAGATTGAATTGGCACTGCAGGCAGATGACCATGAGGTCTGCCTGTCTGAGACTTTCTTTGGAAAGTTAGAACACCCAGGGAATGAATCTTCCCCAGTTGAGGCTCAGTCAGCCAACCCAGTACTGAGACAGTTAGCACAGGCTGCCCTGTCTGAAATTGTAGCAGAGGTAGTCCCTGATTGCTATTATTTAAAGAATGAGGTACTAATGAGGAAGTGGAGTTCTCCTCACATACTTGAGGACAAAGAGTGGGCAGTGGTTCATCAGTTAGTGGTGCCGCCGAGGTACCGGAGAGAAATATTAAGAATGGCCCATGAGATTACAGTGGTTGTACATGTCAGTATACAAGAAACCAAAGCCTGCATAGACAGCAGTTTGACTGGCCAAAACTCCACAAAGATGTGGTGGAGTGCTGTAGGAATTGCCTCATGTGCCAGGTTGAGGGGAAACCCCAACCTAGAATGAAATCTGCACCCCCAAGTCCTGTATCGGTGTTTGGAAAACCCTCCAGTAGAGGGCTGGTGAACTGTAAGGGACCCCTGCCAAGAACAAAAGGGAACAGGCAGGCACAAGGCTGGCAAAAAGTTAGAGAGGAAAGGGGAAAAAGGGACAAAGAGGACAGGTTAAAGGAATTCCTTGAGGATTCCCAAATGAAAACCCTACTGTCCTGTCAGCCAACTCCAAAAGGTTTGAAAAGTTAAACCCCACATCCTCCTATGTAAATGCAAACACTAGAAGCACCCTACCAGAGTTGCTAGCAGCATTTACAGGAACCTGTAGAGACAAAGAAAGTCTTCAAGAGGGCAGAAAAACTGTGAGGGTGAAGCCTCACCTAGTCAAAGTGCCACAGGGGAGTGCAGTAGAATCTGGGCAAATACCTGCAAGCAGGAGTGTCCCAGAAGACAATGGGAATATTGGCAAGGAATCATCCCCCACATTCAGGAGAAAAGGGAACTAACCATCCCCTAAGGTGAAAACCCCTTGCATGACTCACCAAAGCACTGAAAGAGTTCAGAGTGGATCCACCCACTGCCGACGCCCATGAGCAGAACTCCAACCTCGGGCTAATTAAATCTAACCCTCCCCCTGCAGACCTCAACAGAAACAAAGACACCCTAGGCAGTCATGGAAAGGTGCAAACTGAAAAACCTCCCCAAAAAATCACATTTATTGGGATGCCAAAAAGGGCAGTTTAAAGCAGAGCTTCTGCCAAGAAATGACAGGCTGTAACAATTTTTAGAATTTCTGAATGAATGAGAAAGATGCAGGTGTGTTTTCCTGTACCTACTCTTATCTCTCGTCCCTTTTAATGAAGTGCTGTTTAAAAAAATCGCATTTCATTCCGCTGGGTGTGGAGATGTCATAGAGTTACACAGCACAGAAACAGGCCCTTGGGCCCATCGTGCCTAAGGTCATGAAGACCCCACCTGCCAAGAACAAGACATATTAATTTCGTCATATGAACATTAATTTTAAACTGTTGCAGGAATGAAGAAATGACTTGTTTAAAGAGATCAGCAGTGGCTGGAAAACATTGGCATACTAAAAGTGTGTGCCTGGAGACAATAGAACGCCTCCCTGATCCAAATAACCCAAATGGATTTTGATCACCAGAATGTAAGAGAGCCAGCATTCTCGGGTATCTGCTAAGATGGAGAATCCACAAATGCAGGAGTTTATTAAAAATTAACTAATCACATGACTACCCTGCTGGCCCAGGTTTTTGGTTTTGAACTACTCACAGGACAGTTTGGGGCATATTACAACTGAACTTGGAAGACAGCCTCTCTCCTGGCTAGCTCTCTTTCATAAATCTCCGGATCCAATGAAGTCACTTAAACCTCAAGAGAGAAAGTCCTCCAACAACGAAACAAGTTTTAAAACATGCACTGGACCCCAACGAAACGGCAAGGCTTACCAGTAATCAAAGACTCTACTTCAAAATCAAAGGACTGTAAATAAATCCCAGCTATTGCCTCAAATCTTTCACCTTTATTCTTCCTACTTTTGTCTCT
The DNA here is from genome assembly GCF_036365525.1 of Heterodontus francisci. NCBI lineage: Eukaryota > Metazoa > Chordata > Chondrichthyes > Heterodontiformes > Heterodontidae > Heterodontus > Heterodontus francisci. Next base: position 49,374,672 of record NC_090375.1, read on the forward strand.
ATCTGCATGCTTATCCCGTATGCATGCTAGTGTGGTTGCGTCACATATTCGTTAACCGAATTAGAGTTTAAGGTTAATAAACTTCCACCTCTCTTGTTTAAATCTAAGAAAACCTGTCTGGTTGATTTCTTTGCCTTACAATTGGAAAGCAGTGAACAAGGATTCACTGAGGGGGAGCTAACAAACATGGTGTTTTAACGATTAAATCCTGTTAATGTCAAATCAGGCAAAGGCTGAGAGGGAACTCCGAGATCCCTTTCTCACCTGGTTGGAACACTAATATATACTTGCAAATGAACCAATCAGACAGACCCTTTTGAGTTTAAACAAGAAAGATGTAAGTTTATTAACCACATCACTCTAAACTGGTTAAAATGACTAAAATACACAACGCATCCACGCACACGTTCATACGAGGCACACACATACACAAATCAATACAGCAGGGAAAAAGCAAAGTTGGGAGGCTGGAGTAGAGTCCTTAACAAATATGGAATTTAAATACAGCAGTGTAGTCCCAGTGTCCTTAGGTGAAATTGAAGTCATTGCTGGGGCCACATGCACAATTCGGGCTTGTTTCTTTGATTCTGGAAGGCCGAAGAGAGATTTTATCCGTCCTTATTCATGACTGTGAGGATCTATAGGTTTGAGGTTTAGCTGCAGCCGACACTTTCCTGGGACTTTGCTGGAGAGGGAGATGTTCCTTCTTGGAGTTCAATTACTGTCTGCTTTCTGAGGCACAAATCACAAACTCTCAAGTTACATAGGTCATGTCATGTGACCACTTATTTGCAGCAGACGTTCCTGGAATGATTTTTGAAATTCAAGGTTGTTCAGACATACTCGGGGGCGGGGGGTTTGGCTCTTCAAAGTCAATGGGTATGGATGGCTTTTGATGACCATTGAGAAAAACATTCTAGGTGATTGAGTCAGAGTGCACCCCTATTGTTCTGGCTAGACTGGGCAGTCACCTTTCACCCAGCTGGCTTCTCATATGCAAAAAAGGTTATTTGTAATAATGTCCAGTAAAAAGTACTCAGGCAGAGTTCCATGACAAAATTAATATTTTCCATTTGGCATGTGGGATTTCCATCATTCTTTATACAAGGCACATTCAAAATATGAAGACTTTATTTTACAGTAACAGAAATAAAAATATTTAATAAGGGGGGGGGGGGGAAGAGAGGCTGTTCTAAATAGATGAATTAAGATGGGTCAAATAGGTTTCCTCTTCTCTAATTATTCTGTAAACTTGCAACTGCAATAAATGTATTAGTGAAGAAAAATTGAAAGCATTTTTTGAAGCAGATTAAGATATTTTGAATTTATTTTTTCCTGGCTTGCCTTTTATGACTGCTGAGGATGGCTGAATCAAGACAAGGCAGAAGGGGTTTTGTTGATGCAGATGGGCAAATAGGTACTACATTTCATTGCCAACAGCCCATTGTCTGCAATAGGCCCGGGACTAGAAACCTGATTTTGCCCTCCTCAGATTAACCAGCCTCATTTCCGGTACCTTTGGTGTTCACTCCATCCCCTTTAACAATGGTTGATCAAATCACATCCAACACAACTCCAGCGATAACAACTCTCCTCTGTGTCAGTTAATTCTTCAAGGCTTTGCATTTGCCATTTATTAATTTTTTTATTCGTTTGTGGGATATAGGTGGCACTGGCTAGGCCAGCATTTATTGAGTTCAATAACTTCAGTGCATAACAGGACCCCCTTTTTATTTTGTTTTTTAAAAATTTTAGTTTGTTTCATCGTTCATTTTTCTTATATGCCTGCCCACTGTTTTTTTCATTTTTGTGCTTTGGGCCAGGGATGTTCATTTTCTGCCCATTAACACCCTCTCTAACCAACACTTTGTCTTACAACACATCATTAACATTCCATTTGCCTTTGCTCCATGACCTTCTGGTCAGTTATTCTCGGTGACCCTGTCCTATCAACACCTTTACTTTTGTTATCTCTAGCACCACCTGTATCTCTTTGCTTCCTGCCCATTCATGTATCTGTCTAGATACATCTTAAAAGACGCTATCGTGCCCGCGTCTACCACCTCCGCTGGCAACGTGTCCCTGGCACCCACCACCCTCTGCGTAAAGAACTTTCCACGCATATCCCCCCTAAACTTTTCCCCTCTCACTTTGAACTTGTGACCCCTTGTAATTGGATCCCCCACTCTGGGGAAAAAGCTTCTTGCTATCCAGCCTGTCTACACCTCTCATGATTTTGTACACCTCAATCAGGTCCCCCCTCAACCTCCGTCTTTCTAATGAAAATAATCCTAATCTACTCAACCTCTTTTCATAGCTAGCGCCCTCCATACCAGGTAACATCCTGGTGAACCTCCTCTGCACCCTCTCCAAAGCATCTACATCCTTTTGGTAATGTGGCGACCAGAACTGCACGCAGTATTCCAAATGTGGCCGAACCAAAGACTTATACAACTGTAACATGACCTGCCAACCCTTGTACTCAATACCCCGTCCGATGAAGGAAAGTATGCCGTATGCCTTCTTGACCACTCTATTGACCTGCGTTGCCACCTTCAGGGAACAATGGACCTGAACACCCAAATCTCTCGGTACATCAATTTTTCCCAGGACTTTCCCATTACTTTTATCAGTAAATGAAAGAAACATTCTCTTTTTGTTTATATGGCATGCCCATAGCACAGTGAGTAGGTTGCTGAGAAATGAGATCAAGATCTGGCATGCAGTTGGTTGCGGGGTGGTTCCTTTTGTGTGGGCCTGCCATTTTTCAGCTTCTGTTTTGGTTCTTCAGATTTATTTGATCTTTGGGTGGCATAGGAGAGGAAGAATATACTTAGCATAAAATCTTATTCCAGTTGCTGCTTGTGTCCCGAGGGGAGGTTTTCAGCACTTTGCCTTTCTGCTTATTCCTTAAACTTGCCATTTCTTCATGTCTAGCATATGGAAAAATATTAAGTATGATTTTGTAAAAAAAAAATCATTTCCACAAGCTAATTTCAAAGATTCCTTTGCTTTAAGTGGCCTTATCACATAACATTGCCACATAATATTACACTCAGTGTCACCTATAGTCACAATATTTTTTATGTTTTGACTGTGCACAATGACATTTTCTTTTCCTGGTGCTTTTTTTGGCCTCAAACATCAGGATTACTTGACCCTGAACCTAGATTAGTACCAATCTACAAACACAAGGCTTTAATTTTCCAACCTTGGTTTCCATTCAACTATTTTGTAGCGTTTGTAATACTCACTTGTTTTTACTCTATGCTAGTGGCAATAGCTTGAGTTACACTGAAATACTGAATTCAGCTTTGTTGAGAGATATTCACCTATAATTGCAGTGGCTGTGCATTTTATAGGTAACCAATGGCCCCTCTAAGCTGCACAGCAACCCAAAAATTCCCACAGGCCACACACAAGTTGCCCCTTTAAGCTGTGCAAAAAACATAAGGGGCTGCGCACTTTAATTTTTTTTTGCGACTGCACAAGCAATTTGAGCATAGGTTGCAGGTAACATCAAGAACTTTTAGATGACAGAGCGATGTACTAAGGCACTATATAATTGCAAGTTTTTTCTATTTCCTTTAGAAGCTCATCACTTCCCAACACGTGCTATGGACACATGCTGCAATACAGCATTATTAAGTCAAAACTTTTACTTCCATTAAGTTTTACATATTTCAATAACTTTCATCTTAATTCTTTCCAATGAACATTTCCCACCAACTGTGCAACAAAGCAAATCAAAAAGTGATTTATATTATACAAATTTGTAAATATAAACATTTGAAAGAAACAGATTCAAAACAGTTTTCGGGTGCAATTAACGCAAGATCTATTTTGACTTCCTGAGGTATTGTGTAATTGCTTTGAGGTGAACACGTTTTTGGTTTAGAATTCAAAGTCCTCATCAGTCATATCGATGGCCCAGGCAAATTTCTCTCTTTGTGTCTTGTTGTAGATCTTCTCAATGGGAACTTGCCACTTCTTGCACCTTCAAAGACAGGAGACAAATGGGTGAAACATATTTCATATAGGCTGCCTGTAATTTCATAAATGTGCAAGATCATATAGGAAATTAACAGTGACAAGGCTTGACATCTTGTATGAAATCCCAAACCAGGTAAGATGAAAAATAGTCAAAGGTTAGGACCAGTGCCTGAGTTCTGATGTTTGGAGGGTGAGGGAGAAAGATCTCAAAAAGACTTTTGTTTGAACTGTGAATTTGAAAATAAAGCAGAAATTGTTGGAAATATATAGTCTGTCAATCCGCATCTGAACAGGAGGAGAGACAAGTTAAAGTTGAGGGGAAAAACTTTGTCAGGACAGAAATCAGATTCTAGTCTCTAGCTTATGCTAGAGATGAGTTCCAGATATCTCAATCAAAAACTGAATTTGATGGGTGAAACATCAAAATGGTGAAACATCGCCTCCACTGCCAACTGCTTGGCACATTATGTCATGCCTGACCAGCATTGTTTCTTGTAATTTAGAGTATTCAGAAAATCAAATAATATGAATCGCATGCCTCACTGTGGCAGCTTAAAAAAAAAGTGAATACTTGCATTTATACAGCACTTTTCACAACCACTGAATGTCTCAAAGCGCTTTACAGCCCATGAAGTACTTTTAAAAAAATATAGTTACTGCAGCCAATTTGCACAGCAAACTCCCACAAACAGCAATGTGATAATGACCAGGTAATCTGTTTTTGTGATGTTGATTTTTTGGCCAGTGTGTAGCAAGACCAAGAGAAGATGCAGTTTTGGACCTAGTTTTAGGAAATTAAGCTGGGCAGGTGGAAGGAGTGGCAGTGGGAGAGTATTTTGGTGGTAGTCATCATAATTCAGTCAGTTTAACATAATTATGGAAAAGGACAAATATAGAACAGGAGTTAGAGTTCTCAATTGGGGCAAGGCCAATTTAACAAGCTGAGGAGCGATTTAGCAAAAGTGAACTGGAGACAGCTACTTGAGGGTAAATCAGTATCAGAGCAGTGGGAAGCAAAGGAGAGATTCAAGGGGTTCAGAGTAAACATGCTCCCACAAAGAAAAAGGGTAGGACGGCCCTGGGATGTCAAGGAGCTTACCGGGTAAGATAAGGCAGAAAGGAACGCTTATATCCGACACAGAGAACTCAATACTCCAGAAAGCCAAGGGGAGTATAGAAAGTAGAGGGGTGGAATCAAAAAGGAAATTAGGAATGCAAAGAGGGAGCATGAAAGAATATTGGCAAGCAAAATCAAGGTGAACCCAAAGATACATTAAGAGTAAGAGGATAACTAAGGAAAGAGTAGGGCCCATAAAAGACCATAAAGGTAAGCTATGTGTAGGGGCAGAGGATGTTGGTATGGTTCTTAATAAATACTTTGCATCTGTCTTCACAAAAGAGGGGAATGATGTAGACATTGTAGTTAAGACAACGGAGTGTGAAGCATTGGATGTGATAAACATAGGGAGAGAGGAAGTATTAATGGGATTAGCATCCTTGAAAGTTGATAAATCACCAGGGCTGGATGATATGTACCCTAGGCTGTTAAAAGAAACCAGGGAGGAAAGAGTGGAGGGTCTGGCCATCATTTTCCAGTCCTCACTGGATACAGGGTGTGGTGCCGGAGGATTGGAGGACTGCGACTTTTGTTTAACAAGGGAACGAAGGATAGACCAAATAATTACAGGTCAGTCAGTCTAACCTCAGCAGTGGGCAAATTACTGGAATCAGTTCTGACAGGATAAACTGTCAGTTGAGCACGGATTAATTAAGGATAGTCAGCATGGATTTAACGGACGATCTTGTCTGACTAACGATTTAATTTTTTGAAGTAGTAACAAGGAAGATTGATGAAGGTAGTGCAGTTAATGTGGTCTACATGGATTTTACCAAGGCTTTTGAAAAGGTCCCACATGGCAGACTAGTTTAAACAAAAACAAAAGCTAAGGGGATCCAGAGAAATGTAGAAAGCTGGATATAAAAGTGGCTCAGTGACAAGAAACAAAGGGTAATTGTTGACGGCTGCTTCCAGTGGCGTTCCACAGGGCTCAGTACTAGATTCCCTGCTTTTTGTGCTATATATTAACAATCTGGACGTAAATATAGGGGGCATGATCAAGAAGTTTGCAGATGACAAAAACTGGTCACGTGGTTGATCGCAAGGAGGACAGCTGTAGACTGCAGCAAGATATCAATGGACTGGTCAGATGGGCAGAAAAGTGGCAAATGGAATCCAACCTGGAGAAGTGTGAGGTGATGCATTTGGGAAGGTCAAACACGGCAAATGAATGCACAATTAATGGGAGAATACGGAGACGTGCAGAGGAAATGAGGGACCTTGGAGTGAATGTCCACAGATCTATGAAGGTAGCAGGTCAGTCGATAAGATGGTTAAAGAGGCATATGGAATCCTTTCCTTTATTAGCTGAGGCATAGAAGAGAAGGGAGGTTATGCCGGAACTGTATCATTAGTTAGGCCACAACCTGGGTACTGTGTGCAGTTATGGCCATTTCATTACAGAAAGGATATAACTGCATTACAGAGGGAACAGAGGAGATTTATGAGGATGTTGCCAGGAATGGAAAAATGCAACTAGGAGGAAAGATTGAATAGGCTGGGATTGTTCTCCTGAGACAGAAGCTGAGTGGAGATTTGACTGTAATGTACAAAATTGTGAGGGGCCTGGATGCAGTGGATGTGAGGGGTTTATTTACCTTTGAAGAGAGGTCAGTGACTAGGGGGCATAGATTTAAAGTGATTAGTAGAAAGATTAGAGGGGAGATGAGGAAAAATGTTTTCACCCAGAGTGTAGTAGGGGTCTGGAACTCACTGCCTGAAAGGGTAGTAGAAGCAGAAACCCTCAATTCATTTAAAAGGTGCCTGGATAGGCAAGTGCTGTAACCTGCAGGGCTACGGACCAAATGCTGGAAGGTGAGATTAGGCTGGGTGGCTTGTTTTTCAGCCAGCGCTGACACGATGGGCCAAGTGGCCTCCTTCTGTGCCATAAACTTTCTATGATTGAGGGATATTGGCCAGGACACCGGGGATAACTCCTCGGCTCTTCTTTGAAATTGTGCCATAGGAGCTTTTACATCCACCTGAGCAGGCAGATGGGACCCCAGTATAACATGTCATCCGCAGGATGGCACCTCCGATAGTGTAGCACTCCTTCAGTACTGCACTGGAGTGTCAGGCCTTGATTTTTATGCTCAAGCCCTGGAGAGGGACTTGAACCCCAACCTTGTGATTCAGAGGTGAGAGTGCTCCTAACCAAGCCACGGCTGACAGTTCAGGTAACTTTGAATTGTTCTTACTGACCAAGCAACGGTGATCCTGGGATCAAGATAGTTGAGCTTGGAGGTACCCAATGCAATCTGCTTGTTCTCCTCTCTGTCTGTTGCTTGAACCTCCAGCTTCATCAGTTGTTCTTCTAACCTCTGTAAGAGTTTTTTCTTCTTCTCCACCACCCTGCACAGATAAGCTTCTTGTCAGTCTCTTTAGAACAAGATCTTTTGAAGAGTTAGTCAACAAGGCAAGGAGGTCATTCCACATTTATTTGGGAAACGATAGCAAATTCAAGATGAATCACTTCTGGACCAAGCTTTCTTCTCAGTCTTTTCACCCCCATCCTAAACAATTTACTTTCTTGATTGACGTTGGATACAATTTCACAGCTCCAGTAGCTGCTCTTCAGTAGCCTGCCACATGGTCATTAGCAACATGTGCTCATTGACTGTTGACAGAATTTTACCAAAGTGTACAATCACAGCTGTGTCTGGTTTTCACTAGATAGCTTTTAAGAATTTATAGCGTAGATAAAGGGAAACTCTCTCCTCTAATGGGGGAATCCAGACAAGAGGGCATAATCTTAGAATTAAGTGCTAGGCCGTTCAGGGCGATGTCAGGAAATACTCCTTCATGCAAAGGAAATCTGCAACTCTTTCCAAAAAGCTGTGAGGCTATGCCAATTAAAAACTCCAAAACTGAGATTGATGGATTTTTGTTAGGCAATGATATTAAGGGTTATGGAAACAAGGCAGGTAGATGCTGTTAAGATACAGATCAGTCATGATCACAGTGAATGGCAGAACTGGCGCGAGGAAGCTGAATGGCCTCCTATTCCTAGCCTACTGGTGCTGGGTTCAGCTCTATATATTACCATTTTACCAAATGAGCAAATCAGGAGAGTAAATACTTTACAAAAGCAGAGAACATGGATATTGTAAAAGTAGACAATGATTTCCTGCCAGTTAAACTACAAAAACTGAGCAATATTTTATTGAGCAATATGCTGTTTCATGAACCTAAGGAAACGCTTACTGTTTTGATCTTTCATCTTTTTTCACTTTGTAATCCACTTTGGCATTTTTCAGATCTTTCTTGGCCACAGCAAGTTGTTCCTTTTTTGCTTCAATCTGCCAACAGAAAAATATGAACTCTAAATCACAGCCCATTTGTTACTGTTGCATTTACGGACTACCATCCCAAGTATTAATTAGTGCAGTTGTCAGTCAGAAAGGGATACCACGGGTAATCTCCCTTTCCTCTTCCTGAGGATGGCGTGCCTTTAGTCACTCACCCAACTGGACATTTCTCAAGTGTGAGCCTAAACTGTCATCAATCGACTATGATGGCCTCAGTAAAATCCTCACTAGATTTCTACAGATGCAGAGTTCACTGGATAGCAGTAGGAGTTGGAATCTTGGTTGGTTAAATTGCCGACTGACTAGCGGTGAAGTAGACTATGACATACCGCTGCTCTGCCAACAGTGGCAACTGAAGCTGGAACTGAACTCTACTGCAGTTCCACATCACACCCATCAGGTACTGCTGAACCTCTTCTAACAATTAGAGAAGTTAGGACTCTTTTCCTTGAAGAGAAGGCGGAGAGGTGTTTTGATAGAGGTATTCAAAATGATGAAGAATCTGGACAGAGTAGATAGAGATAAACTGTTCCCACTCGTGAAAGGATCGAGAATGAGAGGGCACAGATTTAAAGTATTTAAGAGAAGTAAAAGTGACATGAGGAAAAACATTTTCACGCAGTAAGTGGTTAAGGTCTGGAATGCGCCGCCTGAGAACGTGGTGGAGGTAGGTTCAACTGAAGCATTCAAAAGGGAATTAGACAGTTATATGAAAAGAATATGCAGAGTTATGGGGAGAAGGCAGGGGAGAGGAGCTGAGGGAATTGCTCTTTCAGGGGGCCGGTGTGGAAGCAGTGGAATGAGCAGCCTTCTTCTGCACGATAACGATTCTGTGATTCTGTGAATTAATGTGTGTTGGATCTCTTTTAGCATTGTGATACAGATCTGAAGATATTCAGTTAACAGGTAAAGCGCATGTCAACTAATTTAAGGTGCCTTTAGTACTAGTTGTGTTCATTTTAAAATTTCTTTCATAGCTATCTGAAGTCAACTTTTAATTTCTCAAACTTGCTTTATGTTAATAATCAGAGGCAGATGATTGGCAAAAGATTTAGGAAAGAGATGAAGTATTTTAATTTTTAACTATAAATACAGCAAATTATGATTTCCAAAGGGTGGTGGAAGCAGATTTAATAGTAACTTTAAGAAAATTGGATATGTACTTGAAAAGGAAAAATTTAGAGGTCTATGGGGAAAGAGCAAGGGAGTGCGACTAATTGGATAGCTCTTTCAAAGAGCTGGCACAATGAGTCAAATGACTCACTTCTGTGCTGTAAGATATCATTCTATGATTTTTTTTTAAAATGTAGCCACTTGGAGATTGTTAGGTGCAACTAGGTGCCTAGTCCTAGGCTGCAATCTGAGCAGGGCCTTATTAGGTGGTTATGCTCATCTACCGCAGGAAACAAACATGCTCTTGACTTTTTTTTTTAATGCATTCTTTACAAATTTTTCAACATATTTCTCATACTGTACAGCTAATAACCTGTAAAATCATGCTAAACAAATGGAGTAACAAATCTAAGAATAACAGGTGTTGGGAGGTAGGCCACAAGTGGCGCCAGGCTATGGCATCAGTACCTCAAAGTGATTCAAAAGCATCATACTCGATTTAGGAGGTGACCTAATTGAAGTTTTTAAAAATCAAAGGAATTGGCAAAAGTACTCCAGGAAAATTGTTCACTATAGTGAAGACTTTGAAAGTAAGTTTAAAAAAAAAAATCAGGAAGTTGGCAACATGTAGAGCAGTCCAATGAAACGTTTCCAGATGAAGTTCAATGGCATTGTGAGACAAGTTATCCAGGAAAGGCCTTTAAGCCAGATGGTATAAATGGGTTTCCAATACAATTTGAAATGTTTCGAGAGGAAGAATTGAAAAATACGGCGAGAAGTTGGATATAGAGATCATTAAAAAAGGATTGATTTGCTTGCACTAAATGTTCCTGTTCTTGTTAGAAAAATGTAAGAAACAATATTGATTTTGTGCTAGTCCAATCCCTAGCAATGAAATGAATGAGTTTTGTTGTCTTTATTTCAGTGTGCATTTCCTGCCTTGGTCAAGACATTCTACCTTGGCCTGAATGTTTTTCATGGATTTCTCATAAGTTTTCGGGGGTGTCCTCTGGTGGTTGCAGAGAATGGCCACTGCTCTGTTGGCTCGGTTGTAGGACAGGATTTTTTCTGCAATACTTTCTTCGGCTGTAAAGAGGGAAAAGAAAGTAAACCACACCATTGATCAAATAACTGAAATATTGTAAAAGCTTCTAATTAATTGTTTCAGGTGGAGAAGGCTTTAGAAAAGTCAGGAGTCCTGTAGCACCAACTTTTGTCAAGAATCCAAAATCATAGGAACATTAGGTTATTCAATCACATAAGCCTGCTTCGCCATTCAATTAGATTGCGACTAACCTGTCCCTCAACTCCATTTTCCCACCTTTGCTCCATATCCCTTAATACCCTTGACCAACAAAAATCTATTGATCTCAGTCTTGAAAGCTCCAACTATCCCAGCAGTCTCAGCCTTTTGGGGGAAAGTGTGTTCCAGATTTCCACTAGCTTTTGTGAGATAAAGTGCTTCCAGTTTTCACTCCTGAATGGTCTAGCTTTAATTTTTAGATTTAACCCCTGCTCCTGTTCTGGATTTCCCCCATCAAAAGAAACAATTTTTCTGTATCTGCACTATTAAATTCCTTTAACATTTTAAACACCCCAATCAGATCACCACTAAATCCCAACAGTGTTGCTCAAGTACCATTCTTGGGATGAAATAAGACACTGCCTTGCAGAAAAGGAAGGCAGGCTTGTTTTTCCATAGAGCCTCACACGACCACTGGACATCCCAAAGCGATCTGGTGTTCCGCAGGGATCAGTGCTGGGACCTTTGCTGTTTGTAGTATATATAAATGATTTGGAGGAAAATGTAGCTGGTCTGATTAGTAAGCTTACGGACGACACAAAGGTTGGTGGAGTTGCGGATAATGATGAAGATTGTCAGAGGATACAGCAGGATATAGATCGGTTGGAGACTTGGGCGGAGAAATGGCAGATGGAGTTTAATCCGGACAAATGTGAGGTAATGCATTTTGGAAGGTCTAATGCAGGTGGGAGGTATACAGTAAATGGCAGAACCCTTAGGAGTATTGACAGGTACAGAGATCTGGGCGTACAGGTCCACAGGTCACTGAAAGTGGCAACGCAGGTGGATAAGGTAGTCAAGGCATACGGCATGCTTGCCATCATCGGTCGGGGCATAAAGTATAAAAATTGGCAAGTCATGTTGCAGCTGCACAGAACCTTAGTTAGGCCACACTTAGAATATTGCGTGCAATTCTGGTCACCACACTACCAGAAGGACGTGGAGGCTTTGGAGAGGGTACAGAAGAGGTTTACCAGGATGTTGCCTGGTCTGGAGGGCATTAGCTATGAGGAGAGGTTGGAAAAACTCAGATTGTTTTCACTGGAACGACGGAGGTGGAGGGACGACATGATAGAGGTTTACAAAGTTATGAGCGGCATGGACAGAGTGGATAGTCAGAAGCTTTCTCCCAGGGCGGAAGAGTCAGTTACTAGGGGACATAGGTTTAAGGTGCGAGGGGCAAAGTTTAGAGGGGATGTGCGAGGCAAGTTATTTACACAGAGGGTGGTGAGTGCCTGGAACTTGCTGCCAGGGGAGGTGGTGGAAGCAGATACGATAGCGACATTTAAGAGACATCTTGACAAATACATGAATAGGAAGGGAATAGAGGGATATGGGCCCCGGAAGTGCAGAAGGTGTTAGTTTAGGCAGGCATCAAGATTGGCGCAGGCTTGGAGGGTCGAATGGCCTGTTCCTGTGCTGTTCTTTGTTCTTTGATTTATAGCCAATGCAGTACTTTTGAAATGTAGTCACTGGTGCAATGTAGGAAATGCGACAGCCAATTTGCACACAGCAAACTCCCATAAGCAGCAATGTGATGATGACTGAAGGATAAATACAGGCCAGGACACTGGGCTTAATAGCCCGCTCTTCCTTGAAGTAGTGCCTTAGGTTCTTTTACGTCCACCCAAGACAGAAAACGGTGCCTTAGTTTAACATCTCATCTGAAAGACAGCACCTCAATAGCGCAGCACTCACTCAGTATTGCACTGGAATGTCAGCCTTGATTTTTGTGCTCAAGCCGTACAATAAACTTTCCCACAGCGTGCTCACAGACCTATCACACCACTATGAGCAGTTGGCAAAGTGGATGGAAGTCTTTGGAAGAGAAAAAAAACACTAATGATTTGATTGTAGATTGTGTAATTTTAAGGCAGCCCTCACTCCCTCTATGGACACTGGGATGGCCCTGCTTCCCAATTGCATTAATTTGCTTTCAGAATCAGTCTCCAGTCTAATTAGATATAAATGTTGACTATTTTGGACACCTGGAGAGAAACAGCTCTGAATCCTAACTCATCAACTCCGAGCCCATTCTACATAAAATGCTGGTACCCGATCTGCCTCCAGTTTTAAACATAAAACAAGCAGGAACAAAAGGAAATTAACACAAGAAATAGGAACAGGAGTAGACCATATGGCCCATCGAGCCTGCTCCGCCATTCAATATGATCATGGCTGAGTTCCACATTTGAACCTCTCTCTGGGTAAAGAAGTTTCTCCTGAATTCCTTATTGGATTTATTATATTTATATTTATGACCCCTCGTTCTGGTCTTGTCTGCAAGTGGAAACATCTTCTCTACATTTACCCTATTAAACCCTTTCATAATCTTAAAGACCTCTATCAGGTCACCCCTCAGACTTTTATTGTCTAGGGCATCACAAAGTGGAACTACACAAGTGGAGCTTGAGCTATTCTGCTTCTCCCAGTCTCAGGCACTAGCATAACTACAGGTGCTCTTTGTAATAGTTAGGATTATGTGACAATTCAGACAAACACATTTCTTGCTTAACCCTAGTGGATTCAAACTTGTCCAACGAATAAAAATAAAGGGACAACTGCAGATGCTCATAGAATCACAGAAATTTACAGCACGGAAATTTACATTTCAGCCCATCGTGTCTGCACCAGCTGACAAGTAGCCATCCAGCCTAATCCAATTTTCCAGTTCTTGGTCCTTAGCCTAGTAGGTTCGGGCACCTCAAGTGCATATCCAAGTACTTTTTAAATATTGAGGTTTTCTGCCTTGATCACCCTTTCAGGCAGTTAATTCCAGATCACCACCACCTTCTGGGTGAAAAAGATTTTCCCTCTAATCCCCTCACCTCTTAACCTAAATCTATGCCCCTTGGTTATGAACCCGCAACCAAGAGGAATATCCACTCTATCGAGCCCCTCAATTTTATTGAGGTCTCCCCTCAGCCTCCTCTTTTCCAAAGAAAACAATCCTAGTATATACAATCTTTCCCTCATAACTAAAATTCTCCAGTCCAGGCAACATCCTCGTAAATCTCCTCTGTACCTTCTTTAGTGCAATCACATCTTTTCTATAGCTCGGAGACCAGAACTCCACAGTACTGTAGGAGCCTACCTAGTGTTTTATACTGTTCCAACATAACCTCCCAGCTCTTATATTCTTTGCCTTAGCTAATAAAGGCAAGTATCCCGTATGCCTTCGTGACCATCTTATCTACCTGTCCAGCCACGTTCAGGGATCAGTGGACATGCACTCCAAGGTCCTCTGTTACTCTACACTTCTCAATATCCTACTATTTATTGTGTATTCCCTTGCCTTATCCAAATGCATTACCTCATACTTCTCCAGATTGAACTCTAGTTGCCACTGTTCCGCTCAGCTGACTACTCCATTTATATCTTCCTGCAGTCTACAGCTTTCTTCATCATCAGCCACACAGCCAATTTTTGTACTGTCTGCAAACTTCTTAATCATACCCTCTATATTCAAGTCCAAATCACTGATATATAGCACAAAAAGCAAGGACTTAGTTCGGAGCCCAGCAGAACCCCACTAGAAACAGCTTTCCAGTCACGAAAACATCCAATCATTACCCTTTCCTTCCTGCCTCTATGCCAATTTTAGATCCAACTCGACACCCATTTTGCCTTGGATCCCATGCGCTTTTACTTTCTTAACCAGTCTGCCATGTAGGACCTTATCAAAGGCCTTGCTAAAATCCATACCAACTACATCAAATGCACTACCCTCATTGATGCTCGTTACTACCCCAAAAAGTACAATGCTAGTCAGACAAGATCGTCCCTTAACCATTCCATGCTGACTGTCTGAGTATTCCTGGTCTTTCTAAATGATGATTTATCCTGCCCCTCAGAAGTTTTTCCAATAATTGTCTCACCACCGAGGTTAGGCTAACTGGCCTCCAATTACTCTGTGTCCCTTTCTAAAACAAGGGTATAATGTTAGCTGTCCTCCAGTCTTCTGGCACTATACCTGTAGTCGGAGAGGATAGAAAATGATGAACAGAACCTTTGCTATTTCTTTTGTTTCCCTTAACAGCCTAGGATACATTTCATCTGGGTTTGTGGATTTATCCACTTTCAAAGATGTTAAACCTTTAATACTTCACTGTGCTAATTTCATCTAATAGTGCATACTCCTCCCTGATTGCAATGTCTGCATCCTCCCTTTCTTTTGTGAAGAGAGATGCAAAGTATTCATCAGGAACTATACTTATGTCCTCCGCTGCTTACTTGGATGGTTCTGAATAGGCCCTATTCTTTCCTCTTGCTGGAAATCAAATTTAAAAATATAAGTGCTGGAAATACAGAGGGGCTAATGTTTTTGGTGGCAGTTAAAGCCTAAAGCAAACAATATTCTCTTGTTTATCTGAGGCATGAGGAAGAATCTATTGCTAAAGGATGCTTTAAAGTTAGGTTTTTTTGGTACCTCATCTTATTTCAGATGTTTGAAATGTTAAACCATCTGAATCAGGTGCATTGCCTGCATTTTCTGTTCTTTTTCAGATTCAGTTTTATGCCAACAAAAGGGCTCAATGACAGGATGACTAATCACTTACGGTCAGTCAATTCTGCTAACTGTTCTTGCAATGTGATGGAGGCATTGTATGTTCGGAATACTTTGGCAGTGAGCCCCTCCATTAACTCCTGAAGGTGTTTATTCAGATCAGAGGTCTAAAAAAGAGAAAAGAAAACACATTCATTCTCATGCATAGTTCCAGAAAGATGGTTAGTTTAGTCTATAGTTGGCAGGAAAAGCTGATCAACAGATTCTTTTCAGCATTACTTTCATACAGTTATATAGAAGGGTTGAAGAAATAGCACGTCTGTGAGTTTCACTAATGTAGATTTATCTAAACAAAACATACATTCAATCTGTCAAAAAGGTCATCTGCAGGATCCTTATTCTCCATGAATAATTTTAGATTCTTGAACACCTGGAAGAAAGAAATACAAACACATCACTATGGAATGGTAAATGTTGCGCAAATATACAGATATAGGCATAATAAATGAAAACTTGCATTTATATGGAGCCTTTCATGACCTCAGGGCATCCCAAAGGATTTTACAGCCAATTAAGTACTTCTGAGGTGTAGTCACTGCTGTAATGCAGGCAACGTAGCAGCCAAATCATGCACGGCATGATCCCACAACAGCAGAGATATATGACCAAAAAACACTTGATTTTTTTATTAATATGGTTGATGATTGAATATTGGTCAGAACACTGGGGAGAATTCCTTTGATCAGGAAGGGAGTAAGTGTGGAAGAGTAATAGTGATAGGGGATTCGATAGTCAGGCATTTCCGCAGCATTAAACGGGACTCCAGGATGGTGTGTTGCCTCCCTGGTGCCAGGGTCATGGATGTCACGGAGCGGCTGCAGGACATCCTTCTGGGGGAGGGTGAACAGCCGGAGGTCATGGTCCACATTGGTAGCAATGACATAGGCAGGAAGAGGGATGAGGTCCTGAAAGCAGATTTTAGGGAGTTAGGAAGGAAATTAAAAAGCAGGACCTCAAGAGCAGTAATATCGGTATTACTCCCAGTGCCACGTGCTAGTGAGCATAGGAATAGGAGGATTGATTGATTGAACACATGGCTGGAGAAATGGTGTAGAAGGGTGGGCATCTGATTTCTGAGGCATTGGGACCAGTTCTGGGGCAGGTGGGACCTGTACAAGATGGACGGGCTACACCTTAACAGGACTGGAACTAATATCCTCACAGGGAAATTTGCTAGTGATGTTGGAGAGGGTATAAACTAGCTTGTAAGGGGTATGGAAACCTGAGGGGTAGCTCAAATTGGAAGGAAGTAAAGCTGATAACAGAAGGGGGAAAAGTAGCAAGCGACATTAGAAGGCAGGCGAAATAAAAGCAAGCATCAACTAGGTTTAGAATGCAGAATGTCAAGTCGACAAGGTTACGGGCACTCTACCTGAATGCACGCAGCATTCATAGAGTCATACAGCACAGGAACAGGCCCTTCGGCCCAATTTGTCTGTGCTGGCCATCAAGCACCTATTTATTCGAATCCCATTTTCCAGCAGTTGTCCTGTAGCCTTGTATGCTATGGTGTTTCAAGTGCTCATCTAAATACTTCTTAAATGTTGTGAGGGTTCCTGCCTCTACCACCACTTCAGGCAGTGTTCCAGATTCCAACCACCCTCTGGGTGAAAATTTATTTCCTCAAATCCCCTCTAAACCCCGGGACACTTACCTTAAATCTATGCCCCCTGGTTACTGACCCCTCCACTAAGGGAAAAAGTTTCTTCCTATCTATCCTATCAACGCCCCTCATAATTTTGTATACGTCAATCAGGTCCCCCTCTCAGCTTTCTCTGCTCGAAGGAGAAACAACCCGAGCCTATCCAGTCTCTCTTCAGAGCTGAAATGCTCCAGCCCAGGCAACATCCTGGTGAATCTCCTCTGCATCCTCACCAGTGCAATCACATCCTTCCTACAGTGAGATACCCAGAACTGTACACAGTACTCCAGCTGTGGCCTAATTAGCGTTTTATAGAGCTCCATCATAACCTCCCTGCTCTTATATTCTATGCCTCGGCTCATAAAGGCAAGTATCCCATATTCCTTCCTAATCACCTTATCTACCTGTGCTGCTGCCTTCAGTGATCTATGGACAAGGACACCAAGGTCCCACTGTACTTCTTAGGATCCTACCATCCAGTGTGTATTCCCTTGCCTTGTTAATCCTCCCAAAATGCATCACCTCACACTTAGGATTAAATTCCATTTGCCACTGCTCCGCCCATCTTACCAGCCTATCTATACCGTCCTGTAATCAAAGGTTTTCCTCCTCACTATTTACGACACCACCACTTTTCGTGTCATCTGCAAACTTACTGATCATGGCTCCTATATTCACGTCTAAATCATTAATGTACACTACAAACAGCAAGGATCCCAGCACCGATCCCTGTGGTACACCAGTGGTCACAGGCTTCCACTCGCAAAAACAACCCTCGACCATCATCCTCTGCCTCCTGTCACTAAGCCAATTTTGCATCCAATTTGCAAAATTGCCCTGGGTCCCATGGGCTCTTAACTTCTTAATCAATCTCCCATGCGGGACCTTATCAAAAGCCTTACTAAAGTCCATGTAGACTACATCAACTGCTTTACCCTCATCTACACATCTAGTCACCTCCTTGAAAAATTCAATCAAGTTTGTTAGGCACGATCTCCCCCGACAAAGCCATGCTGACTATCCCTGCCTCTCCGTGGAGATTAATCCTGTCCCTCAGAATTTTTTCCAAATTTCCCTATCACTGATGTTAGACTCAGTGGCCTGTAATTACCTGGTTTATCCCTGCTATCCTTCTTGAATAATGGTACCACATTCGCTGTCCTCCAGGCTGTTATGTGAGGCAAGGGAGGAGATAGCAGGGACTCTGACACAAATTTTCAAATCCTCTCTGGCCACAGGAGAGGTACCAGAGGACTGGCTCAGTTCTAGTGCATTGGTGACCACATTTATCTGGACTCATGTTAAGAATAGCACTTGGCAGACAAACCAGTGAGCTACCCACCCCATAAAACCATACACTAATTCAAGTGAGTACTCTTGTGTATTCTCAGTACAATTACTGGAACATTATTAGTGGTAGGAAATTTTTGAGGGTTCTGTTGTCCTCGCCTCTGAAAATGATTCCAAAGCCATTTGCCAGTCCCTTACCCTGTTGCATTTGCATCAAACCCAGGACCTTTCTGATGTGTATGACTTAGTACTGCATCAGTTACATGCTGAAGCATCACCGAATCGTTGCCGTGCAGAAGGGGGCCATTTGGAGAGAGCACTGGCTCTCCGAAAGAGCAATTCCCTCAGTTCCATTACCCTGCCTTCCTTTTCATTATTAAATAATGCTCTCTCCAAGAGCTATATCTAACTCCTTCTTGAAAACATACAATGTTTTGGCCTCAACTACTTTCTGTGGTAGCGAATTCCACAGGTTCACCACTCTCCGGGTCAAGAAATTTCTCCTCATCTCCGTCCTGAATGGTTTACTTCGTATCCTTAGACTATGACCTTCAGTAGTTCAGATATCAAGATCAATTCAGCAATCTCACTGCAGCTCCCCTCAACTTGCCCCAACATAGGCCATGTTGCTGGTCTGTGTGGCTCAGTACTGTACCTTTTGCCACATTCACAACTTAACCACTCAAGGAATATGTACAGATTTAAACAATCATACTTGTGGTTCTAAACAGCCACTATTGAAATAATTGAATCAGATTAAGGCAGGTTAAGATCATGAATGTGTTCTATAGTGCACTTGCATTTCTTACTCGAGATGGACTCTGTACCTGTTTTTCCACTGGAACCTTGTTGTAGTATCTAATAGAGTCCTTTCCAAGGAAGTCAAATTCTACCACGCACTGCAGTCCACCATCGTTATCGTGCAATTTAATATGTTCCACACGGAGTGAACAGCAACCGACTGTATCAGCAGTTTCTCCTTCCTCCTTCTCATTCCCAGCTCTCAACGCTAACTACAAAAGCACAGAATAAGCTACTTAATTAAAGCACAATTAAAAGTAACCATTCGGAATGAAATAAAACTATCCAATCATTGCCCATGCATTGCAGTTTGAAGGAACTTATCCAATCTCCCATAATTGGGATGACCAGATTTTGCAGTTGTAATGACGATGGATCAGTCAACATTTGCCAAGATTACTGTGAAACTGATAACTTCTGGCATCCGCACGTGCGCAGTTAAACGAGGAAATCCAGCAGTTTCTTTCCGTAATTCCCCGTTCCTCCACAGGGCGTACTGAAGTCCTCACAAATGGAAATAAATTAAAAGTTACTGAATTGATGTGAACTTCTAATTCATACTTTATTATTCTCACTGTAAAACTCCTTGAAAAAGTTACACCTTGTTGAATAAGGTGTAACTAGGATTTTAATAGTTTAATAGTCATAATTCATGCTGCATAGCCTCTCTGGCCCTGAAAAAAACAATTTTATATTTGTGGAATGTCAAACTTCTCCATTCTATGATTTAAAAAATCCATAGATTTAAAAAAAAAATTCTGTAGTTTATGAGATTTCAGCTCTGCCTTAATCCCATGTGCATGCCCCAAATTTATTCTGCTTTCTGTCAATTATAAAAAGTGAATGATAAAACTTTCTAGTTCCTTCCTGGCTTGCTGTCTGAGAATTCTTCAATGTGACTGCTTAGCCTGCTTGAAAGACATCACTTTTGCTAGATGCCAGAGATCCTCTACCAGAATGAAACTGACGTCAGAAAAAGTGAAATTCATGCCAGAGAGAGGGACGGCTTTCAAGGTCAGCGGTGAGCACCATCACTTCATCGCTGACCACAAAGCCCATCCCAATGATGTGACATTATTGTGAGCAATTCTTCTCTCGTCTCTCCTCATCCCATAAAGTTCATCTTTATCCTTTTTCTCAACAACCTGGCTAACGCTGAACTCTAGGTTTGTGTCAGTAGTAACCAGCCTGCAGCTCTTCCAAGACCTGGAAATTTGCTTCACGGAACCCAAACTTACTTTGTGCTCAAGACGCATTTGCTGGTTCGGTAGTTTTAATTTAGTGGGTGTGGATTTAGAAAAGGGATATTTTATTGATGGATCAATCCCAAATCCAAGCATCAAAATCTTTTGGTATCAGAAAATGAGATACGTACACAAATTAATAGAAACATAGTATGGGCATCAATGCTTTGCAGTGAAGTCCACAAAAAAGAAAAGCACACATTTAAAACTGTTTCTATTCTCTGCCTCTAATACTGGTAGCTTGGTAACTGCACCATGTAGTACTGAGTCACATAAGGCAAGGAAGATCCAGTCCCTGGTCTGTGCCTAGTCAGCACATCACAGCTACACAATAGCAAGGCTGTTAAGAATGAATGAGAAGGGAAGGGCAAGAAAAGACAAAGTGCTTTAAATTATGGAAGAACGAGACAGACCATCACAGGAGGCACGAGTATAAACAGCGTAGGCCTAGCGAGAGCATTGCAAAACGCCCACAAACTGAAAAAAGTGTAGTGATGTCACAACCAGCAAGAAGGGTTCATCCGAGGAATTGCAGATAAGCATTTAAAGAAAGACAGACCTGAATTTATACAGTGTCTGCAAGACCACAGGACATCCCAAGGTGCTTTATGGCAAGTGAAGCACTTTTGAAGTGCGGGGGAGGTGGTGGCTTAGTGATAACGCCACTAGACTAGTAACCCAAAGCCCCAGGCTAATGCTCTGGGGATACTGTTTGGAATCCCACCACAGTAGATGGTGGAATTTGAATTCAATTAATAAAAATCTGGAATTAAAAAGCTAGTCTAGTGGTGATCATGAAACCATTGTCGATTGTTGTAAAAAAACCATCTGGTTCACAAATGTCCTTTCATGAAAGAAATTTGCGGTTCTTACCTGGTCTGGCCTACATGTGACTTCAGACCCACAGCAATGTTGTTGACTCTTAAATGCCCTCTGAAATGGCCGAGCAAGCCAGTCAGTTGCATCAAACTTCTACAAAGTCTAAGAATAGGAATGAAACTGAACAGACCACTCGGCATTGACCTAGGCACCGGAAACGACAATGGCAAACCCAGCCCAGTCAACCCTGCAAAGTCCTCCTTCCTTACTAACACCTGGGGGCTTGTGCCAAAATTGGGTGACCTGTCTCACAGGCTAATCAAGCAACAGCCTAACAAAGTCATACTCACGGAATCACACCTTGCAGACAATGCCTCAGACACCACCATCAGCATCCCTGGGTATGTCCTGCCCCAGGAGCAGGACAGACCCACCAGAGGTGGTGGCACAGTGGCGTATAGTTGGGAGGGGGTTGCCCTGGGAGTCCTCAACATCGACTCAGCACCCCATGAAGTCTCATGGCATCAAGTCAAACATGAGCAAGGAAACCTCTTGCTGATTACCACCTACTGCCCTTCCTTGACTGATGAATCAGCGCTTCTCCATGTTGAACATTAGCTGGAAGAAGCACTGAGGGTAGAAAGGGCACAAGATGTACTCTGGGTGGGGGACTTCAATGTCCATCACCAAGAGTGGCTCGGTTGCACAACTATTGACTGAGCTGGATGAGTTCTAAAGGACATAGCTGCTAGACTGGGGCTGCAATGGGTAGTGAGGGAAAGACCTTCTTTACCTTGACCTCACCAATCTACCCGTCTCAGATGCATCTGTCCATGACAGTATTGGTAGGCGTGACCACCACACAGTCCTTGCAGAGACGATGCCCCATCTTCACACTGAGGGTACTCACCATCGTGTTGTGTGGCGCTACTACTGTACTAAAAGGGATAGATTTCGAAGAGATCCAACAACTCAAAACTGGGCATCCAAGAAGTGCTGTGGGGCATCAGCAGGAGCAGAATTGTATTCAACCACATGGCCCGGCATATCCCGCACTCTAACATTATCAAGCCGGGCAACCAAACCTGGTTCAATGAAGAGTGCAGGAGGGCATGCCAGGAGCAGCACCAAGCATACCTAAAAATGAGGTGTTAGCATAGTGAAGCTACAACACAGGACTACTTGCATGTCAAACATCGGAAGCAGCATGCAATAGACAGGGCTAAGCGATCCCACAACCAATGGATCAGATCTAAGCTCTGCAGTCCTGCAACATTCAGTCATGAATGGTGATGGACAACTAAACAACTGACAGGAAAAAGTGGTTCCACAAACATCCCCATTCTCAACGATGGGGAAGCCCAGCACATCAGTGCAAAAGACAAGGCAGAAACATTTGCATCCATCTTCAGCCAGAAATGCCGAGAGGATGATCTATCGCGGCTTCATCCTGTGATCCCGAGCATCATAGATGTCAGTCTTTAGCCAATCCGATTCACTCCACGTGATATCAAGAAACAGCTGAAGGCACTGGATACTGTGAAGGCTATGGGCTCTGATAACATACCGGCAGTAGTACTGAAGACTTGTGCTCTAGAACAAGCCGCACCCCTAGCCAAGCTGTTCCAGCACAGCTACAACACTGGCATCTACCCGGCAATGTGGAAAATTGTCCAGGTATGTCCTATGCACAAATAGCAGGACAAATCAGACCTGGCCAATTCCCACTCTATCAGGGTCTACTCCCGATCATCAGCAAAATGATGGAAGGGGCCGTCGACAGTACTATCGACCGGCACTTGTCCAGCAATAACCTGCTCACTGATGCTCAGTTTGGATTTCGCCAGGGCCACTCAGCTCCTGTCCTCACTACAGCCTTGGTTCAAACATGGACAAAAGAGCTAATTCCAGGTGGTGAGGTGAGAGTGACTGCCCTTGACATCAAGGCACCATTTGACCAAGTATGGCATCAAGGAACCCTAGCAAAACTGGAGTCAATGGGAATCAGGGAAAACTCTCCACTGGTTGGAGTCATACTTAGTTGTGGTTGTTGGAGGTCAACCATCTCAGCTCCAGGACAACACTGCATGAGTTCCTCAGGGTAATGTCCTGGGCCCAACCATCTTGAGCTATTTCATCAATGACCTTCCTTCCATCATAAGGTCAGAAATGGGGATGTTTGCTGATGATTCAATGAATGTTCAGCACCATTCACAACTTGATACTGAAGGAGCCCATGTCCATATGCAGAAAGACCTGGACAACGTCCAGGCTTGGGCTGATAAATTGCAAGTAACATTCGAGCCACACAAGTGCCAGACAATGACCATCTCAAACAAGAGAGAATCTAACCATCTCCCCTTGACGCTCAGTGGCATTACCATTGCTGAACCCCCCACTATCAACATCCTGGGCGTCGTCATTGACCAGAAACTGAACTGTACCTGCCACATAAATGCTGTGGCTACAAGAACAGGTCAGAGGCTGGGAATTCTGTGACATGTAACTCACCTCCTGACTCCCCAAAGCCTGTCCACCATCTACAAGGCACAAGTCAGGAGTGTGACGGAATACTCTACTTGCTTGGATGGGTGGGTGCAGCTTCAACACTCAAGAAGCTCGACACCATTCAGGCCCAAGCAGCCCGCTTGATTGTCATCCTATACAATGCCTTTAATATTCACTCCCTCCACCACCGATGCACAGTGGGCAGCAGTGTGTACCATCTACAAGAAACACTGCAGCAACTCACCAAGTCTCCTTCAACAGCACTTTCCAAACCCACAATCTACCACCTAGAAGGACAAGGGCAGCAGATGCAAGTTCCCTTCCAAGCCTCACACCACCCTGACTTGGAACTATATCACTGTTCCTTTACTGTTGCAGGGTCCAAATTATGGAACTATCTTTCTAATAGCACTGTTGGTGTACCTACACCCCAAAGACTGCAATGGTTCAAAGAGGCAGCTCACCACCACCTTCTCAAGGGTAAGTCGGGATGGGCAATACATTCTGGTCTAGTCAGTGATAACCATATCCCCTGAACAAATACAAAAAATTCACTGTTGTAATGTAGGAATCACAGCAGCCAATTTGCACACAGCAAGTACCCACAAACAGCAACCTGATAATTTAGAGATCATTTTTTTTTTGATTGATTTTGACTGAGAAATTAATACTGGCCAGGACACTGGGGATAATCTCCATGCTCTTTGAAATAGTGCCATGGGGTCTTTTCTGGCCACCTGACAGCACAGACTGGGCATTAGGTTAATGTTTCATACAAAAGACAATGCCTTTGACAATGCAGCAATCCTGCAGTACAACGCTGGAGCATCAGTCTAGATTTTTGAGCTCAAGTCTCTGGAGTGGAAATTGAACCCACAACCTTCTGACTCGGAGGCAAGAGTGCTACCAACTTATTTGGTGATTAGTGTTAAGTTAGTTTAACTTTAGTTTATTGGTTAGTGTTTCTTTTCCCCCCCAGTGGTTCGAGTATTATGCCGGGATCTTTGATTGCTGGTAGGGTTAGGAAGCCATGTGGTCGTGATTTGAAAATTGAGTTCCTGGAGGGTGGCACTTGAGCACACTGTCTCTGGAACACGATGCAATTTTCAAAAAGGATGGGAAAGGTGGGGAAGTACAGGGAACCTTCTCGTTTCCTAATAACAGTCTATTAAGCTCCTTGAGGAGCTTGAAGGCAATTTCCAAAGCTGATAGCACTGAACCTGAGCAGTCTGGCGCATAGCCTTTGGGTACAAAGCTGGATGGTGGTAAATTTATTTCTTGATCTGGAAAAATTCTGGGAGCCGAGGGCCCTTGTACCAGATTGTGCCCTTTACCTTCTATCTGGCCTCTTTTGTGCTGGCCTTCCGAGGTGCTGCCTGCTCTCTTCTGCAATACAGCAGCAGGCCACATCGTGGTTGCCACTGCCTTTGCCACTTGTGCTCCGCAGGCATCTCCTGCCTCCTGGTTACGCTCAGCACAGTTAATTGGGCACCGGGACTGCTGCCAGCCTAATTAGGGCATTTAGATTTCATGATAGCGTTCTATGAACGACGCAGCGGCCGGGACACAAATTATTCGGGCATTGGGCCCCCAACCCAGATTTGAAAATCAGGCCCTTACCGTTTGAACAGTTGACAGCATTCAAGCTCAAGAAGCAATTTTAAATAAGTTAGTTAACATAGCTAGATGGCTGGAGTCTGTCACATGCACATAGTGTGCCAAATGAGAATTCTACAGCACTGTTTCCTGGAAAATCACAAATGCAGGAAATACTATTAAATGCTCCCCCTCAAGTTTTTCAGCTTCAGGTGCAGCTGGCATCACAACAGGGCCTAATAGGAAGCTGAGTTTTATGGCTAGCATGTTTCAGCAGGTGGTCAACCTGCAGTTATAGAGCATTAGGGGGAGAGGGAGTGGGTAACCATTGGACAGACTTGGAGGAAAAGGCAGGTCGTGCAGGAATCCCCTGGAACGTGGCAGTCACAAATTGGTAACTAGTGTTGAACACCAGCAAGGGTAATAACACCTCTTGGGAAGTGCAGTCAGAACCAAATTCACAGCATTGTGGGAGACTCAGGTGCACCAAAGGGTGATGGGGTGCACAAGTAAGTGCAGAACTGCAGTGGTTGTAGGATTCAACAGTCAGAGTAGACAAGGGACTCCAACTACAGACTTGGTGTGTTGCCTCTCCCGTGCTAGGATAAACAAGCATAATGTGAATAAGTGTGATATTATCCACTTTGGTAGAAAAAAACAGAAAGACAGTATTTCTTAAATGGAGGGGGGTTGGGAAGTGTGACTGTCCAAAGGGACTTGGGTGTCCTTGTTCATGAGTTGTTAAAAGCCAGCATGCAAGTGCAGCAAGCAATTAGGAAGGCAAATGGTATATTGGCTTTCATCGCAAGGGATTTTGAGTACAGGAGTAAAATAAGTCTTTCTGCAATTCTAATTCAAACTTGGTGAGACTGCACCTGGAATAATGTGTTCAGTTTTGGTCTCCTTATCTAAGGAAGGATATACTTGCCATAGAACGAGGGTAACTGGGATGGCGGAAGGAGAGACTGCAGAAACTGGGCCTGTATTCTCTAGAGCTTTGAAGAATGAGAGGTGATCTCATTGAAACTTACAAAATTCTTACAGGGCGTGACAGGGTGGATCAGGGTAGGATGTTTCCCCTGGCTGGTGAGTCTAGAACCAAAGGATACAATCTCAGAATAAGGGACAGCCATTTAAGAGCGAGATGAGGAGGAATTTCTTCAGAGGGTGGTGAAACTTCGGAATTCATTACCTCAGAGGGCTGTGGTAGCTCAATCACTGAGCATGGTCAAGACAGAAATCGAAAGACGTCTAGCTACTAATGACATCAAGGGTCATGGGAACAACCCGGGAAAGTGGCGTTGAGGTAGATGATCAGCCATGATCTCACTGAATGGCGGAGCAGGCTCAATGGGCTGAATGGCCTACTCTTGTTCTTATGTTCCTATATTACTGAACAGATGCAGGACATTCTGCAAGTGAAAGGGAAACAGCCGGAAGTCATGGCCCATATTGGAACCAACGACATTGGTAAGAAAAATGTTGAGCACCTACAGGCAGAGTTTTAAGAGCTAGGAAAAAAGGTTAAAGATTTGGACCTTAAAAGGATGTCAATCTCTGGGTTACTCACAGTGCCACATGCTAGTAAGTACAGAAACAGCAAGGTAGTGCAGGTGAATGTGTGGCTAAAGAACTGGTGCAGGAGGGAAGGCTTCAATTTACTAGGGCACTTGGTCCAGTTTTGGGGCAGGAGGGAGCTGAACAAGCCAGGAAGGCTGAACCTGAACAGGGTGGGGACCAATGTCCTTGCTGGGAGGTTATTTATGGCTGCTGGAGAGGGTTTAAACTAATGTTGAAGGACAAGACAGCAGCAGAGAGGAGAGCCAAGGTGCACAGAAAACTAGGAGGGACAAACAGCAACAGAAGAATAGTGTAGAAAGAGCAAGAAAATGAAGAATAAAGTATGGTGTTGGAATAAAAAGAAATGCTGGAAATACTCAGCAGGTCTGGTAGCATCTATGGTGTTGGAATGTGCGCGTGTTAATGCAAGGTGAGTTATTAATAAGGTTGAGGAGTCAGAGGCACAAGTTATCACAGGAGGTTGTGTTATAGTGGCTGTAATGAAAACCTATTTAAACATAGGCAGGTATGGTAACTAGAAATGCCTGGCTACAAATGTATTCAAGAGGGATATGGAGGGGGAAAAAAAAAAAAGAGGTGGCAAAATTGATCAAGAAAAATATTATAGTTCTACAGAGGGAGATATACTAAAAGATTTAAAGACTAAATCTGCCCTGTCAGAGTTACAGACTGAAAAGAACTGCTAAAATTGCTGGCTATTTGCTATAGAGCCCCAAACAATGAAAATGAGATCGAAGAGGAAATCTGTACGCCATTTCAGAGAAATGCAAAAATAATAAGAGCTGTAATTGTAGGGGACTTCAAGTAGCCTCATAGGCTTGGAGGGAGGGGGAAAAAAAAAGTAGAGCGTGAAGCATTCCTAAAATGTGCACAGGAGAACTTTCTTACAATGCTTCTGGCCCAACAAGAAATGAAGCAGTGCTGGATCTAGTTCTGGGGAACCAAGTAGGGCAAAGAGTGTGTTTCAGCGGGAGAACATCTGGGTAACAGTAATCATAATATAATTAGGTTTAAAGTAGTTATGAAAAGGGACAATGAAAAATCAGAATAAAGATGTCCAACTGGAAGAGAGCCAATTTCAGTAATTTCAGAAGGGATCGAGCACAGGTGGACTACAAACAGGCTTTCAGAATGAGCTATGGCAGACTTTCAAGGCAGAGCTAGTTCAGATACTGTTACGGCCAGATGAGAAAGATGCCTAGGGGTCCCTCTCAGTATTCGCCTGGTCTTACTGTAACAGGGTTTTATTTTTAAACAATGTTTTTAGCTCCCCCTTGGTGAATCCTTGTTCACCGCTTTCCAACTATAAGGTAAAGAAACAAGCACAAACAGGCTTTCTTAGGTTTAAAGAAGAAAGGTGACATTTTATTAAACTTAAAGTCTAATTCGGTTGAGGCCTACGGATGAAGGACACGCCCACGCTAGCATGCATACGCAATACACACATGCAGATAGGGACAAAAAGGAGAAGAAAACTAAAATAGAAAGGTTTGAGGCAATATCTGAAGAGTTGTTACGGTTCTTCGAGTTCACTGTAGAATCCTTGCTTGTCAGTAATTCTCGCTTTTCGTTGGGGCCCAGTATCATTCTTAAACCTTGTTCAGTGTAGGAGACTTTTCTCTCTTGGGGTTCATGTGTCTTCAACGGATTCTGAAACTGGTGAGAAAGAGATGGGAACAGACAGGATAGGCTCTTTTCAATCCAGGAGCTAAGAGCTTTCTGCCTTCAAACACCGTTTCTCCAATTTAAAACTCTCAGTTCAAACGCTGCAACAGCCAGTTAGTCATGTGACTAAACTGGTCTGACTACATCTGTTCTGTGTAGTGGGAGCAGGGACTGGTCCTTTGTTCCAAGCAGCGTCTGTTACTGTGCAAAAATGTCCTTCTGGCTAGGGGCCTGGCAATTCCCTGCATCAGGCCTTCCCTTCTTCCCAGCAACAATTTGAAATTTAATGTCTGTGTGCTAATGTGGCGAATTAATGTGCCTCATTCTTGGCAGGTGGGGGCCTGCATGACAATACAAACCAAGCATATTTCCATAAACAGAGGTGTTAAATAAGTTGACATCATTCAAAGTTAAGTTACCCAGTCTAGATAGGACACATTTTAGGTTGCTGAGGGAAGTTAAGATAGAGATAGCTAAGCTCTGACCACAATCTTCCAATTCTACTTGTATATTGATACGATGCCAGAAGACCAAAGGATTGCAAAGGTTACACCCTGTTCAAAAAAAAAAAGGAGACGGTATTAATCAATAACTGCAAGCCAGTCAGCCTAAAGTCAGTGATGGGTAAAATACTAGAGACCACGGACAAGGACAAAATTAATTTGCACTTGGAGAAGCATGGGTTAACAGACAGCAAACAGTCCGTGGATGATACAAAATTTGACAATATAGTAAATACTGAGCATGATAGCAGCAGACCTTAGGAGGACATAGACAGACTAGTGAAATGGGAAGACACAGGGCAGATGCCTTTTAACATGTATAAGTATGAAGTGATGTACTTTGGAAGAAACAACATGGAGAGCCAGTATAGCCTAAATGGTGCTATTTTGGGAAACGGGTGCAAAAATAGAGGGACATTGGGGTTGCATATTCACAAATCTTATAGGGTTAGGAGAAAAATTTGATATGTGAGACTAAATTGGACAGCTGTTTCAAAGAGTTATATTATGGATGGTAGAATGGCTTCCTTCCATGCTGTCATATTCCATAATTCTATAGGGTAGAGAGAAACAGTTTGTTGAGGTGGCAAGCCCAAAGGGCTATAGATGCTACATTGAAGTAGCAACATTTAGAATAGGGAGCACAAAAGACTCCTTTACACAGTTGTGAAGCAGTAGAACTCACTTCCATGGTTAGTGGTGGAAGATTCAAGATTAGATTGGAAAGGTAAAGGAAAAGGGGATAAAACAATATGAACTGGATGAGAAAATGCGATTCAGACTAACTGCTTACATGGAACACCAAAATAGATTGTTTGGAACATGTTGCAACTCTATCTATTTCTATGACGGGGTAAATTCATAGAATCATAGAAACTTCCAGAACAGTCCATTCGTCCCAACATGCGTGTGCTGGCTCTTTGAAAGAGCAGTGCTTAGTCCCATACCTGTTTTTTTTTGTCCATAACCCTGCAAGTTCCTCATCCTCAAGAAACTATCTTAAGATATATGGAAACAGCTACCACAGCCCTTTCAGATAGAGCTGTGTGGATCTGGAAAGCTCTGGGAAGGAAAATACTGCCACCTTAATTCCATGGGCTTCCGTCTTCTTAAAGTCTCCTGTGTGGCTCTTTGTTGAATGCTGGAACGATTTGCCTTCAACAAATATTTACTGGCCTTCCTCGATTAACCCGTGCCTTTCCAAAAGAAAATTCATTTTGTTCCAGAAACATTCTCACCACTGATGCTCGGCTGATGCCCTGGTTTATCCTTCTCCCCTTTCTTGAACAGTGGTGTAACATTAGCAACTGTCCAGTCCTCTGGTGCTGTTTCTTTATCCACATCTCCCAGATTGGATCCAGATTGTGGCCAATAACTCATTTCTACCTTTGCTTCTTTCAGCCACCCAGAATGCGTTCCATTTGGACCAACTTTCAGTATTGCTACTTCTTAGTTCGGCTTCTATTGCTACTCTGTCCATAACTTCTATCTCCTCTAAGTGTAACCTTCACATCAAGTTTCCTTGGTGAAGACAGATGCAAAGTACTCATTTAATACTTCAGTCACGTCCTCTGCCTCTACATGAAGACATCCCTTTGGGTTCTTAACTGGCCCAACCTTTTCCCTAGCTAATCGTTTACACTTTATAAACTGTTCATGCTGTGCAAGAAAGGATCAAATGGCCTTCCATTATACCATGTTTTGTTGTGAAAAGTTCTCATACATTGATCTCATTCATCTTGAACAATGTAAAACAAAAACAGTCCAAAAGAGTAAAAAATAAATTGTACTTTGTCAATGAAATACAGTGCCACTGCTCGTTGTCGTGATTTCATTTCCCTCGATTTCCAGTCTATATGATACTGAGTTCGGATTGCATCGATCTTGTCCTTCAGACGCCGAGCTACTTCATATTTCTGCCAGTCCTTCTCACCCTGAAAGTATTAATAGACAACAATACAAAGTCATTTCACTTAAATGTGGAGATAAAGAGAATGGATCCAGAGCACCTCGCCCTCAGCACCTCAATGGCTAGTGATATACTTGAACATAATAGCAATGAAAGGGAGGAAGTATTAGCTGTTTTAGCGGGCTTAAAAATGGATAAATCCCAGGCCCAGATGAGATGTATCCCAGGCTGCTTTGTGAGGCAAGGGAGGAGATTGCAGGGCCTCTGATGCAAATTTTCAAATCCTCTCTGGCCACAGGAGAGGTACCAGAGGACTGGAGGACAGTGAATGTGGTACCATTATTAAAGAGTAGCAGGGATAAACCAGGTAATTACAGGCCCGTGAGTCTAACATCAGTGGTAGGGAAAATATTGGAAAAAATTCTGAGCGACAGGATTAATCTCCACTTGGAGAGGCAGGGATTAATCAGGGATAGTCAGCATGGCTTTGTCAGGGGGAGTTCGTGTCTGACTAACTTGATTGAATGTTTTGAGGCGGTGATGAAATGTGTAGATGAGGGTAAAGCAGTTGATGTAGTCTACGTGGACGTCAGTAAGGCTTTTGATAAGGTCCCGCATGGGAGATTGGTCAAGAAGGTAAGAGCCCATGGGATACAGGGCAATTAGGCAAATTGGATCCAAAATTGGCTTAGTGGCAGGAGGTAGAGGGTAATGGTCGAGGGTTGTTTTTGCGAGAGGAAGCCTGTGACCAGTGGTGTACTGTAGGGATTCGGTGCTGGGATCCTTGCTGTTTGCAGTGTACATTAACGATTTAGATGTGAATATGGGAGGTATGATCAGTAAGTTTGCAGATGACACGAAAAGTGGTGGTGTCGTAAATAACGAGGAGGAAAGCCGTAGATTACAGGACGATATAGATGGGCTGTTAAGATGGGCGGAGCAGTGGCAAATGAAATTTAATCCTGAGAAGTGTGAGGCATTTTGGGAGGACTAACAAGGCAAGGGAATATACAATGGATGGTGGGACCCTAGGAAGTACAGAGGGTCAGAGGGACCTTGGTGTACTGGTCCAAAAACCACTGAAGGCAGCAGCATAGGTAGATAAGGTGGTTAGGAAAGCATATGGGATTCTTGCCTTTATTAGCCGAAGCATAGAATATAAGAGCAGGGAGGTTATCAAACGCTAGTTAGGCCACAGCTGGAGTACTGTGTACAGTTCTGGGCACCACACTATAGGAAGGATGTGATTGCACTGGAGAGGGTCAGAGGAGATTCACCAGGATGTTGCCTGAGCTGGAGCATTTCAGCTATGAAGAGAGACTGAAAAGGCTGAGGTTGTTTTCCTTAGAGCAGGGAAGGCTGAGGATAGATCTGATTAAGGTACACAAAATTATGAGGGGCATTGATGGGCTAGATAGGAAGAAACTTTTTCCCTTAGCAGGGGGGTCAATAACCAGGGTGCATAGATTTAAGGTAAGGTGCAGGAGGTTTAGAGAGGATTTG
This sequence comes from Heterodontus francisci, assembly GCF_036365525.1. Classification (NCBI taxonomy): domain Eukaryota; kingdom Metazoa; phylum Chordata; class Chondrichthyes; order Heterodontiformes; family Heterodontidae; genus Heterodontus; species Heterodontus francisci. Next base: position 49,407,134 of record NC_090375.1, read on the forward strand.
AGGAAATATTTTTTCACCCAGAGGGTGGCTGGAATCTAGAACGCAGTGCCTGAAAAGGTGGTAGAGGCAGGAACCCTCACAACATTTAAGAAGTATTTAGATGAGCACTTGAAACGCCATAGCATACAAGGCTACGGGCAAAGTGCTGGAAAATGGGATTAGAATAGTTAGGTGCTTGATGGCCAGCACAGACATGATGGACCTGTTTCTGCACTGTATAACTCTATGACTCTAGTCTAGACCATATGCAAGCTACACCTTGTGGAGTGACCTTATTGGACTAGTCTGCATAAATTCATTGCAAATAGAGGATTAACCATTACCTTATTTATTTCGCTTTAACAAGGTAGTTAAAGGTGGCTGCAGAACTCTTTGGGTTGGCGTACTTAAATAAAAGCTGTTTTCATAGCAGCAGCTCTCTGGTACCATGACCAATATGTTCACTGCCTAGCCTGTGATCAAAGTGCGTTATTTGACCACAGAGGTTCCCATAGCCCATCATGACCATCTTCGGATATCCAAATGCCCATTTTTATACATGGGATCAATGCATTGCAATCAGGAATAGAAATTGTGACTGATTGTAATCCTCCCATTAACTCAGGATCTACTGCCACACCAACTGAAATTAGCTTTTTAAAACATTTATTTGAAGTTAATTGTCAAGATCTTGGCGACACTGGCGACGTTAAATTTACTGCCCATCTACAGTTGCCCCGAGAATGTGATGAGCCTTCTCTATTGAATTTTGCACTCTGAGTAATGGTATTAAATAGGGAAATCCACACAATGAAGGAATCATGATTTAGATTTTTTTTTAGATTTAGAGATACAGCACTGAAACAGGCCCTTCGGCCCACCGAGTCTGTGCCGACCATTAACCACCCATTTATACTAATCCTACACTAATCCCATATTCCTCCCACATCCTCACCTGTACATAGTTGTAGTTTATCTGAGGGGGAAAATTGCTGTGATTTGATCCTCTCCTTGCTCTATTCTGGAAAGCCAAATGGTGAAGGGCAGTACTGGAGCCAATCTTTACTCTGTCCTACACTTATTTAGAGTGAAACATTACAAGCATACACTTCCCAGCTCCACTACACCACAGCTTCAATAAGTGTCTCTTTATACATGCTCAAGTTAAACCCTAATTAATGCCCTTTGCCTGCATACAATTAAACAATTAATATACAATTAACACTGTGTGCTCTTTCAGATGGGCCTAAAAAGATTTCACAATAATTCAAAGAAGAGCTGGGGAGTTTGCCTTGTGTCCTAGTCCTCACCAAATGCTCACATATGTACTTCCAAGCAAGGATAACTCAGCACAGATTATCTGTGTGGCTCAGCTACTCACAGGATAAACACCTTAAAACTTTTTTTTTACAAAAACTATAGGGTCAAAGCTCATAATTCAGGCTGAATAGGGAAAAGTGACAAATCAGAATTTTATACCACAAGAGGCCACCAGCTCTGATATGCTTAATTCCATTCCCCAAATGCTGTTAAAGTTTTCTTTCCCAGATATTTATTCCCTTCCCTTTAAAAAGCTATTATGCATTCTGCTTCTGCATTGTTCTTATTCAGGACATAGCATGTCCTAACCGCCCTCAAGTAAAAAAATAAATTCTCAACCTAGTTATTCTGTGCCCTCTAGTTACTAACTGATTGAGCAGTGGGAAGAGTTTCACTTCACTTCACCCCACACCACACATTCACCATGTCAAAAATCTCAATTTTGAACAATTATATGAAAACTTTTCCAAATTTCTCATGAAAAAGGCCTCAACCTAAAAGACTAGGTTAACTAAAGTGGCATTTGGTTATAAGTCACTAATAGTGTTTTTGAAAGCCTATAGGTTGTGTCAGAAAGGTAAAATGGAGATAAGGAGATCGACAAATCTGTGATCTTGAGAAAGAACAAGCTAGAGTAAGAGATGGCGTGATAAATGTTATACCCATTAAACCAAGAAAATGATAGCCACCCACTGTCAGAGAACACATACCTTAAGTTTGGAACTTGGGTTGAGCATGATGTATTTAATGAGTCCCTGGACATTTTCTGTCCATGATGCCAGCCACGTTACTTTATTATCAAAACGTACTTCCTTCCACACATGATCTGTTGGGGGCTCTGGAATCTTGGAATCCCTGAATAAAATAAACTTAGTTTAGAAAAACAAAATCAAAAACAGACAAGTCTGAACAGGTTACACTAGCTCAAATTATATTTGTGAGCTAGACCAGTAACAGATCAGCAGACTGGTTACATTTAAGTGTACAGAGGTTACAGGGAAACTCCTGTATTGTATTCAGACTTATCCTGAGTTCTGAGATATTTGAAGAGCCTTTTACGACAGAAGATCTTTTAGCATCTAGCTGTTTTGATATGGAACTTTAACTGATTATCCAAGGAACAGGACTGCACTATGTACATAGTCATTGGAAATATGTGTCAGCAATCCCAGCATTTACGCTGGGTTATGTCATTCAATGCGTTCACCGCTGACCCTTCCAGAGACTGCAGGGTCATGAGAGGGGTACTTAAAATACACGGGGACAATGGGAACCTTGCAAGGGACATCAAAATCAATAAGAAGAAACTTTATAGTTACATAAAGAGAAAACGGGTGGTCAAGAGCAATGTCGGCCCACTGAAAGCTGAAACTGGAGATACTGTCATTGATAATGGGGAAATGGCAGACATGTTGAATTACTTTGCCTCAGTATTTACAGTTGAAAAGGAGGATAACTTGCCGGAAGTCCCGAAAAAATTAATAGCCGATAGGGGACAGGGACTTCATACAATTAACGTAAGTAAATCACCAGTAACAAGGAAATTAATGAAACTAAAGAGTGAGAAATCCCCAGGACCGGACAGTTTCCATCCGAGGGTGTTAAAGGAAGTAGGCACATTGTAGATGCCCTAACTATAGTCTTTCAGAGTTCCCTAGATTCATGAGCGGTCCCTCTGGATTGGAAAGCTGCACGTCACTCCACTTTTTAAGAAGGGTGAAAGGGGGAACCAAGGAAATTACAGACCAGTTAGCCTGACACCTGTGGTGGGCAAGTTGCTGGAGTCTATAATCAAGGATAGGGTGACTGAATACCTAGAAAAATTTCAGTTAATCAGGGACAGCCAGCATGGATTCATGATGGGAAGGTCATGCCTGACAAATCTCATTGAATTTTTTGAAGAGGTGACTAAGGTAGTGGACAGGGGAGTGTCCATGGATGTTATTTATATGGACTTCCAGAAGGCATTTGATAAAGTCCCACATAAGGGACTGTTAACTAAGGTAGAAGCCCATGGAGTCGAGGGCAAATTATTGACATGGTTAGAAAGTTGGTTGAGTGATAGGCGACAGAGAGTGGGGATAATGGGTAAGTACTCCGATTGGCAGGATGTAACTAGTGGTGTCCTGCAGGGATCTGTGTTGGGGCCTCAATTATTCACATTATTCATTAACGACTTGGATAATGGCATAGTAAGTCATATATCCAAATTTGCTGATACAAAGTTAGCATTGTAGACAGTCTAGGTGATAGCATAAAATTGCAAAGAGATATCGACAGACTAGGTGAGTAGGCAAAACTGTGGCAGATGGATTTCAATGCGGACAAGTGTGAGGTTATCCATTTTGGACTAAAAATGGATAGAGCAGGGTACTTTCTAAATGGGAAGAGGTTAAGTACAATGGATGTCCAAAGAGACTTGGGCGATCAGGTGCATAGATCTTTAAAATGCCACGAGCAAGTGCAGAAAATAATCAAAAAGGCTAATGGAATGCTAGCCTTTATATCCAGAGGATTGGAGTATAAAGACACAGAGGTTATGCTGCAGCTGTACAAAACCCTAGTTAGACCCCACTTGGAGTACTGTGAGCAGTTCTGGGCACCACACCTTAGGAAGGATATATTGGCCTTGGAGGGAGTGCAACGTAGGTTTACAAGAATGATACCTGGACTACAGGAGTTAAGTTAAAAGGAAAGATTGCACAAATTAGGCCTGTTTTCGCTAGAATTTAGAAGGTTAAGGGGTGATCTGATCAAAATCTTCAAGATATTAACAGGAAAAGACAGGCTAGATAAAGATAAACTATTTCCACTGGTTGGAGATACTAAAACTAGGGGACATAGTCTAAAAATTAGGACCAGACTGTTCAGGAGAGATGTTAGGAAGCACTTCTTCACGCAAAGGGTGGTAGAGGTTTGGAACTCGCTCCCACAAACAGCAGTTGAAGCTAGAACAGTCGTTAATTTTAAATCTGAGATAGATAGATTTTTGTTAAGCAAAGATATTAAGGGATATGGGCCAAATGCAGGTATATGGAGCTAGGCCGCAGATCAGCCATGATCTCATTGAATGGCGGGACAGGCTCAAGGGGCCGAATGACCTACTCCTGTTCCTATCTTCCCATGTTCCTTTGGAACCTGATTTCCCCAAGCTGCTGTGAAATTCAGCTTCAAGTCGCCCAAGTCACCTCACCCACCAGAAACTTAGCAATTTGAGTCATGTTAATCTTTGCACGGGTAGTAAAACTGAATGCTCCCTTTTGGCAGCAGGTCAGTGAAATTTCCTTTTATACAAGTACAGGTCTTTGTGTGTCTACTTCTTTCTCTTTAGGTGACCCTTGTTTGAACTCTCAAAGTGGGCCCCAATCCTGCTGGGATACTTTATGCTTCGAACAGCGAGGTACACCACTAGAATGTTGAGCAAATTACTGACAAAAGGGAAAAGGAAATAAATGAAACTAGGAAACCTGTCATCCCATCAATATGGGCTCAAACTAAACCAGTGTGAGGTGCCAGTGCAACTATTGGATCACCAAGTCCCAAAGGGTTTCTTTGCATCACGAAGGCAGGCAACGAGGGTTACTTTTTGCTTCATATAAAACAAAAAAATACAGAAGATTCCCTGACACTCCCCCAAAATAGAAGCGATCAACACAAGAAACAAGTGATACTCAACCACAAACATATTGGGAAAGATTAGTTCACATGTTCGAAAAGAAAATGGTGCAGATTTGGAATTACATCAGGGAAAAGGGGAACAAGATAGAAAGATAAAAAGTGACAGGACCTAAATGACAGAATAGATTCTTTGTATTATTTCTTTCATTCATCATGTAAACTGCTTACTTGCTGCAGTTGATAATGACGTCTTCAGGCATGATCCTTTTCTTTAGTTTTCCCATCTTTGGATGGTTGCCACGTCCACGAAACAGCCCCGGAGGCTCGATTTTGAAGTTAGCAATTCTCTCCCGATGTCCATCCATTACACAGTAGCCATAAATCTCAGTGATTGCATCTTGCTCTAATTTTAGCTTCTGTAAGAAAAGATTGGATTTTCAGTGGATATTTCTAAGTTTGTTTCCACCCATTTTCTTCCCTCCTCGTGCTGGAATTTAGATACATAGGTACCTTCTTGCCTCCAATAGCTCACCTGAGTTTCCATTTTCTATGAAGACGACTAGACAGCAAGTATTTCCAGAGTATGTGATTGTGGACATGCCCGAACTCGAGACATCCACTTTCCAGTAAGGCAGTATTCACAGGAAGAACCCTGGATATTTGTCACTTTTGTAGCCCTGGGGTGCCAAGCTGAATTGCAGCATCCCTATTGCAGCCTTAGAGCTGGATTTAAGGTTGGGGTCTTGGAGCTGTTTCTCTTACTTTTAATTTTCTAAAGTATTTTTAGATCATAGAGTCATATAATGGTTATAGCACAGAAGGAGGCAATACAGCCCATCACATCCATGCCAGCTCTCTGCAAGCAACTCACCTAGTCACACTTCTCTGCCTGTTCCCTGTAGCCCTGCAAATTTTTTCTCTTCAGATAATTATTCAATTCCCTTTTGAAAGTCATGATTGAATCAGCCTCCACCACTCAAACAGTGCATTCCAATTCTTAACCGTAAAATAGTTTTTCCTGTGCAAATTATTAATAATCTGTACAGACTACATAATTTCTGCTCCCTCTCTTCCTTCCATTAGACCAATCATGAATTTGGTCTGCTTTCCTTCATCAGCTGAAATAAAAAAGGAACTCAACCTAAAATGCCAACTTGCCTTTTCGCATTCTAGATGCCAATAGACATATGCATTCCCAATATTTTCTGCAATTTTTCAGTATTCATTGTTTGGTCCTGGTTTTAAAAGGAGGAAGGGCACATGGAGGCCCTGCTCTGAGCATCAGCAGGGCCTCATTTAAATAAAAGTCTCTCTGAGCCCGTCCCCCAGATTCACCATTCCTGAATTCAGACAAAGGGTCCACACACCCAACATGTCAGCTCCTCTGCTCCCTACAGGAGAACAAAGCAGGCCATTCAGCCCTTTAAGCCTGTTCAATATGAAAGGGATGTCGAACCAAGGCAGGAAAATGGAGCCAAGATACAGATCAGATATTATCTAATCGATTGACTGATAAGTGAACAGACTATTCCTGTTTCTATTTTCCTCTCTCAATTAGATCATGGCTGATCTGCATCAACTCTATTTACTCATCTTAGTTCGATATCCCTCAATAACCTCACCAACAAAGATCTATTGATCTCAGTTTTGAAATGTCCAATTGACTTAGCCTCAGGTTTTTTGGGGAAATAGAGCTCCAGATTTACACTATCATTTTTGTGAAGAAGTGGTTCCCAAAATCATTCCTGAATGCCCTAACTTTAAATTTTAAAGGTTTTGCCCTCTGTTTGAGTTTCCTACAACAGTAAATAGTTTCTTTTTATCTACCCTATCAAATCCGTTATAACCATCTTAAACAAAATTAGATTACCCCATCTACACTCAAAGGATTGAAAGTCTAATCTATACAATCTGCCCTCAAAGTTTAACCCCTTCAGCCCTGATATTATTCTGGTGAATTTGGACTGAACCCCTCCCAAGGCCAAAATATCCTTCCCTAAGGTGTAGTGACCAGAACTGAATGCAGTACTCCAGCTGCAGTCTAACCAGAAATTCATAGAACTATAACACAATTGTCTTGGTACAATTGTACAGGGTTTTGGAGAGACCACATTTGGAGTTCTGTGTGTATTTTGGTCTCCACATTTAAGAAAGGATATACTTGTATTGGAGGTGGTACAAAGGTTCACTAAATTGGCCCTGGGATAAGGAGGTTGTGCTATGATGAGAGGCTGAGTAAGTTGGGCCTATATTCTCTGGAGTTAAGAAGAATGAGAGGCGATCTCATTGAAACTTAAGATTCTGGAGGGGCTGCATAGGGTACACAGATTGTTTCCGCTGGTCGAGGAATCAAACACTGGGGCACAGTCTTAGGATAAGGGGCCGATCATTTAAGACTGAGATGAAGAGAAATTACTTCACTCAAAGGGTTGTGAATCTTCGGAATTCTCTACTCCAGAGGGTTGTGGTTGCTCCATTGTTGAATACATTTAAGGTTGGGACACAGATTTTTTGGTCCCTCAGGGAATCAAGGGATATGGCGAGCGGGTGGGAAGATGGAATTGAGGCCCAAGATCAGCCATGATTGCTTTGAATGGCAGAGCAGGCTTGACAGGCCATATAGTCTACTCCTGCTCCTATTTCTTGTGTTCTAGCACAACATCAACCTGTTTGTATTCCAGCCCCCTTGAGATGAAAGCTAAGGGTCTATTATTCTTTTCATTTTTTTTTCTGTACTTGTCCACTAACTTAGTGATTTCTGTACATGGACCCCTAAATCTTTAGCTCCAAGTTCCAAACTTCTCACCATTTAGAAAATACTCTGATCTATCACTCTTGGGTCTAAAGTGGGTGACCCCATGCTTTCCCACATTAAACACCATCTGCCACAGTTTTACCTACTAATTTCAATCTGTCAATGTCCCTTTTTAACTTTCTATTCCCATCTACACTATTTACTGTGCCACCTAACTTAGTGTCATCAGCAGATTTGGATATATAGCTCTCTATTCCTTCATCTAAGTCTTTGATATAGTGAAAAGCTAAGGCCCCAGTATAGATCTATGGGTGCCACCACTCATCATATCCAGCCAAACAGAGTACATACCCATTATCTCTACTCTGTCTCCTACCGCCAAACAACTCCTTACACATCAATAGGCCAACTAATTCCATATGCTTTTATTTTTTACCAGTCTCTTGTGTGGAATCTGATCAAATGCCTTCTGGAAGTCCATATAAATATCCAGACATTCTCTTCTCTACCACATTAGTAAACTGCTCAAAACATTTAACAATTAGTTCGACATGACTTGCCCATTACAAATCCATGCTGACTCTGATCTGTTCATTTTTATCCAAGGCTCAAGCACTGTGTTCTTCATAACAGATTCTGTCATAGATATTAGACCAATATCTATAGTTTCCTAGTTTCGCTCCCACTATAAAGAATGGAATGACAAATTTTCCAATCCAAGATAACAATTTCTGAATTGAGCATTTCGGGAGATGATGATTGAAGTATCTACAATTTCCAGAAAGTGTCTGCTGGCCTGTTGAACAGTTCTAGCATTTTGTCATTTGAGAGATCTTATGACGTCGTTATAATATGTCAAGATTGGTACACATCTAGAATGATACTGGGCCAGGTGACCCAAATTGCACTGCCAGGGAAAACTAATCCCAGTGCAATACTGAGGGTAGTTCACTGGCATCAAAACAATGGTTACATTCTAATGTTAGCAAAGAGCAGTTGGGACTGTTTTTTGCTAATATTAAAACTAAAAGTATTTATATTTTTCAACCTTGAAAAGAGGTAACTTCAGACAGAGAATTTACATCTAGAACAATATTTTAAAGCAAATCAAGACAAGACAAGGGACACAATTTCAAGTAACAATTTTATTACTGTCAGGAAATTCTTCAAAGTGGTCTAACTCCCCATTTCTATCGAGACATTTTCCAAATAGGCCAAAACTGAAATTAAAAGAGATCAGAATCTGCCTTTACACTAGATATGGTTACATTCCAACTGTTATGAAAGAAAAGTGCCACGAGGTAACCTCATTCTATTGCCTAGGCTAAATTTGGGCAACGGCAGAGTTAATGTCAGTATCTTGCCCAAATCTCTCTGCCATGCTAAACTATGTTGCATACTTTCCAGAAGCAGCTCACTATACAGGTGTCTTCAAGGAGTTTGGAGGGGGGTGGGGCAGAATAAATAAGCTGCTGTGTGAGGTCATACCTATGACATTTATGATAGCAGCACCACTGAATCCAGTATTTTAACTAGTTTCAGTATACACATGTGATATGACTAGTGTGGCCTTTAGACTGGCAATCCTGTACTGAGCATTTTATGCTTTGTACATTTTTATACTCCAAACATTTCGAAAAGAGACTCTTTAAGGGCCACAAAATATATTGGAATTGAATCCTAGAAATCTGAAAAACATACTGCTGGTAATATGCATATCAGATCAAACAATACTTATCAGGCAGAGGTTAATTTTTTTGGGCAGGATTCACCAAATCTTAACTAGCTTCTTAGAAACTGACTACAAACAGGACAGCAAGAAAAATGCTTGTGACACGGTTGCATCAAAATCAAAACACAGTCAATCACTTCTGGATTTCTTCCCCACATACTGCCTTTCAACTCCAGCCTCAAATACACAGAACAAGTGCTGGATCACATCATCTAACCAAACCAGCATCAATCTAAAGCCGGAATAGTTAAGTGCCTGAATTTGTTTAACATATATATAAAAAAAAAACTTAAATTTCCTCAGTTTAATCTGACTGTACTTGTTGTCTGTTTTACTCCTTTTCTGCCTTTCCCTTCTGAAGACAGAGGTATAGGCCCATGGACAACAGTAGCCTGTTGGAATCTTAGCCAAATGGTCAGTCCTTAAATATGGGCTTTGACAATGAGCCTATTTGCTTGCGGGAGCATCACTGTAGAACCTGATCCTTCATTTACTATGTTTATATGCACTATGCAGCAGAATTTATCCAATAACTATCTGGAGTAAGCATGCTGGATAATTCTGGCTTGCCTCGTCCTGAGGATAATTATACTCGCCCCACTACTGCATGCTACTGATCAGCTCATTAACACCAACTAGGAAGTGAACGTGGGATTTTCCTGCTCTCTCTAGCTCAATTCTACAGTCTTTATAAATTGAGCCATCAGCTTCTATTTTTTCTGAAAACAGAATGTGCATCAGGGTAGCTGGTTTACAAAAAAAAGCAAGCTAATCATTTGACAGACAAGTTGCTAATCTCATGAATCTTCCATTTCCACATTCGCCATGAGGGCACTTTTTTGTGTTCATTAAGTCTAATGATGTCAACAGTAAGAAATTCAACCTTTTTTTTTAAATTGTCATCAGTCACCAACAGGTCAAATATAGCCCAGTTTAAATGCAGAACAAATATTTCTTTAATCTGTAACTCAAAACAACGACTACACTGATGACAGTTTTGCATTTCTCATGCCTATCCTCCCCTTGCCTCAGCGGGACTGGCTAGAGTAATTGCTATTAAGGCACCAGCTTGTGATGTTAGTCTATGCACAGGACAAAACTGGGTTGACATTACCCAAGATAATTTCAAGTCTTACACCCAAGAAGGACTTTAAAAAAAAATAAAGGCAATTGGATTAAAGCATGGAAATCGGTCTCCATCACTTCACTAAGAATCTCCAAAGCAAGCTACTGAGAAATGCAAGATTTTCATTTGCTGGGCAGAGTGCATACTTTACCATTTTGCACCTTGTTCACTTAAGTCCAGAGTTTATTGTGCACATTAGCAGCACCAAGGGCTTATGCAAGGGTAGTGCTGTATTAACCAGCTGAAGCCACACAGTTGACGAGGATAGAGCATGAGTAGACTTTCCCTTGACAGCCTAAGTAGGAACATTTACCCATTAAGGTGTTGGCTTACACAATTATCTGGTACTGAAAGAAAGGAATAACCTGCCCCATTGGGATTCCTTTGGGTCTCATTAATGTACTAAGCTGCTGATCAATAATCCCTTGGAGTACTATGGAAGTATGAACCTAGGTTTCCATAGAAGTTCATAAACTAGGCAGCCATTTCACCCATTAAGTCTGTACTGGATCTTTGATAGAGGAACTCATATAAATCCTATTAACACACACTCGCTCCATAACCCTGTCTTAAGAGTTTTCCCACAACTGATGTTAGACTAATTAGTCTCGGAACTCACTTTATTTTTCTCTCCCTTCATAGCAAAGATGTTATTCGGTTTACCTCCAATCCCTGCCACAATTTGCATATAGGTTTGGGCTTGACTGCCTACTTGAATAGCTTGCTGGCATTCTCCATCTAGGCTCACAAATGAAGAATGACCATTTGGGTCAGTTGCCAATACCTGTTGGACTGTACCCCAGCATGAACCAGTGTCTTAAGGACAGGAGAGGAAGTTTACAACAAATCGTCGACTAGACAAATATTCTCACCTGTTTCTCCTCCTTGGGCAATGCTTTCTTGGCCTCTGCTTTTTCAGTGAAGTATCGATGCAGGTTTGCAAAATCACATTTATTTAGGTCGGTGATTATCATTTTCTCATGCTCGTTCATTTCCTGTACCCCAGAAGAAGGCCATAACAGTAAACAGGTTACAGTTATATTAACAGAATTTACCACTCAGAGCAGCTCACAAATTTTCATTTTTATTGCCATCAGAATTTATGCAAAACTGTACTTCAGTACCAAATCATGCTACATATGGTGGTACAGAAAATCGCAGGAACTGTCAGAGAATAGCATTTTCACTACACTTTATAATCAATGAATTGCTTTTAAAGCGCAGTGACTATTACATTGGCAGCTAAGCTACCCCGAGAATTCCATAAATAATGCAGCAAATGCCTGCTGTGGGATGTACAAACATACTAAAATGACTGAAAGGTAGACCATCAAGCCTGCGCAATCATGGGGCTGGATTTTGTGTAGGAGTTGGGTCTCCCAGGCTGAAAAGGCAGGCGACCCCACCTCTGTACTTTTGCAGCCACACTGGAGAGATTCTCTGGTGTTTATCAATTAAAGATTTATGAGCTGTCTCTTTAAAGATGGGAATCCTGTCTCCATCAGCTGCTGGCCAATCAGAGAGCCAACAGCTCAGCCGTATTGGCAGTGCCACCAGGAGCGGTGGCCACTGCAGAAGCCTTGGACCCAAACCCATGCTGGAAACCCACACAAGTAGGTGATGCCGAGTTGCCGGGGCCAGTTCAGAAGCCCCAACAAGTCGGGCTGAGGGGTGGTCATGAAGTCCAGTGGGAGGGGGGTCTCAGAGATAAAGTTGTTCCCAACGGGGTCCTCCATGAGCCACAAATTGCCCATGGAGCAGGCCTCTTCTCTCCCCCAGCACCCCTACAAGGAGAGCATGGGAATATAGGAGCAGGAGTAGGCCATTCAGCCCATCAAGCCTGCCTTTCCATTCAATATCATGGCTGATCATCCACTTCAATGCCTTTTACCCACAGTATCGCCATATCCCTTTTTAAAAAAATATTCGTTCATGGGATTTGGGCGCCGCTGGTTAGGCCAGCATTTATTGCTCATCCCGAATTGCCTTTGAATTGAGTGGCCATTACAGAGGGCATTTTAAGAGTCAACCACATTGCTGTGGATCTGGAGTCACATATAGGCCAGACCAGGTAAGGAGGGCAGATTTCCTTCCCTAAAGGACATTAGTGAACCAGATGGGTTTTTACAACCTTCAACAATAGTTTCATGGTCACACTAGACTAGCTTTTTAATTCCAGATTTATTAATCGAGTTCAAATTTCACCATCGGCCGTGGTGGGATGAGCTGGGCCTCTGGACTACCAGTCCAGCGACGTTATCACTACGCCAACGCCTCCCCCTTATGTCACTGGTATTTAGAAATCTGTCAATCTCTGCTATACACATACTCAATAACTGAGCTTCCACAGCTCTCTGGGGTACAGAATTCCAAAGATTCACAACCCTCTGAGTAAAGAAATTTCTCATCTCTGTCCTAAGTGGCTTCCCCTTATTTTGAAATTATGTCCCCTGGTTCTAGTCTCGCCAACAAGGGGAAACATCTTAGCTGCATCCACCCTGTCTATACCTTTAAGTATTTTGTAGGTTTCAACGAGATCACCTCTCATTCTTCGAAACTCTAGGGAATACAGGCCCAGTTTCCCCAATCTCTCTTCACAGAACAGTCCCACCATCCTGGGAACATCCTGGTGAATCTTCGTTGTACTCCCTCTATGGCAATAATATCCTTCCTAAGGTAAGGGGACCAAAACTGCAGAAAGTACTCCAAGTGCAGTCTAACTACGGTTCTATACAATTGAAGCAAGACTTCACTACTCCTGTACTCAATTCCTCTTGCAATAAAGATTAATATACCACTAGCCTTCTTAATTACTGCACCTTCATGTTAGCTTTCAGTGATTTATTGATTAGGACACTCATGTCCCTTTGTACATCTACACTTTCTAATCGCTTACCATTTATGAAATACTCTACACATCTGGGCGGCACAGTGGTTAGCACCGCAGCCTCACCGCTCCAGCGACCCGGGTTCAGTTCTGGGTACTGCCTGTGGAGTTTGCAAGTTCTCCCTGTGACCGCGTGGGTTTCCGCCGGGTGCTCCAGTTTCCTCCCACAGCCAAAGACTTGCGTGTTGATAGGTAAATTGGCCATTGTAAATTGCCCCTAGTGTAGGTAGGTGGTAGGAGAATTGTGGGGATGTGGTAGGGATTATGGGATTAACGTAGGATTAGTATAAATGGGTGGTTGTTGGTCAGCACAGACTCGGTGGACCGAAGGTCCTGTTTCAGTGCTGTATCTCAATAAAAATAAAAAAATAAAATCTGCTCCTCCTACCAAAGTGGATAACCTCACATGTTCCCACATTATATTCTACATGCCACGTTCTTACCCACTCACTAAGTCTGTCCAAATCCCCTTGAAGGTGCTTTGCATCTTCCTCACAACACACATTCCTACCTAGTTTTGTGTCATCCGCGAACTTGGAAGTATTACATCTGGTCCCCACATCCAAATCATTGATAAATATTGTGAACAGCTGGGGTGCAAGCACTGATCCCTGCAGTACCCCACCAGTCACAGACTGCCAATGTGAGAATGATCCGTTTATTCCTACCCTCTGCTTTCTGCCTGTTAACCAATCCTTAATCCATGCCAGTATATTACCTCCTATCCCATGTGCTTTAATTTTGCTAACCAATCTCCTGTGGGAGACTTTATCAAAAGCCTTCTGAAAATCCAAATATACCACGCCCACCGACTCCCCTTTTATCAACTCTGTAGTAACATAGTCAAAAAAACTCCAGCAGGTTTGTCAAACATGACTCCCCATTCATAAAGCCATGTTGACTATGTCCGAACAGATTATTATCCAAGTGTCCATTTATCACATCCGTTAGAATAGATTCTAGCATTTTCCCAACGACTGATGTAAGGCTACCAGGTCTGTAATTCCTCGTTTTCTATCTCAATGGGTCTCTGGGCAGGAAGGCTGTCGTCCGTCTATCCCACCCCCGGAAAGATCGCTTGGCAACAGGGAGGCAATGTGCTCTCTACCCTGCCACCACCCACCCCAGCTGCGATACTCTGTGCACCCCCGCCTCAGAGTCCATAAAATCCCAGCCATGATGCCTGATGCATCGTGAATAGTCCACCCACGAGTAGCCGTGTAAGCTTTTTGCAAAGGCAAAAAAAAGTGATAAAGTCCAAATAATTTAGGGACAATAATCCAGAAAATCCTTCTCCAATTCTGTTAGACTAACAAAATCAGTGCAGGAGACCACATTGATTATGCATATTACCACTTGGTATTTCACCCATCTTTTATAAGGTGTGACCTCTGCTCCAGTCAGGAACTGGTTTAGCTCTCTTTTTGAAGTATGGAGGGTCAACACCCACTGCACAAGCAGGCAACTTGTTCAAAGGTCGACAATGCTCTGGGCAAAGGCACACCTAACCCTAATCTAGCCCTATCTTTTGTAATTTATACATTTGACTCCTGGTCCTTCCTAAGCCCTCAGCAGGAAAACATATTGTTCTAAGGCAATCATGATGTCTGTATAATCTATAACAATGAATGATGGTTATCAAACTGTATAGTGGGATGCAATTCAACCAAATAATATGTATTCAAATTAACACTAACCTGAACAAGCTACTCAAATTCTTTTACCTTAAAGAACTAACAGCGCAGGGGAGTGATTCCGTTCTTGATTTTTTTTAAAAAACACTTCAAATCCATAATTCTCAGCATTCCATATCTGAGCTATTATATCTGCACGATCCCGATGAGGCTCACTGCCAAATTGGGTACAAAATTCAACAAATCACCTCAGCAGAAACCATGATTACTAAATTGGAAAGCTTACAAGGTCCAAACACGCCACTTGATGCATGAGGATCAAACTGAATCATATCATTAGACTATGTAATGGGTACTAATGGACAATATGCTAGTTTCAAAATTCCACAAATAGATAAAACACAATGTGCTAATATACAGAAACATAGTGCAGAACACCATGCTCCAGTGGAAAGGTTTCAATCTTGGCCGTGCAGTTTGAAAGAGGAGAAATTTCACTACTCTGTCAATTAAGAGAATAACCACCTCCTCTGATCTTCAATGACACCATCATCAAATGCCCCAGCATCATCCTGGCAGAAAATCACCAATAACCAGAAGCTTCACTGGACCAGCCAATTCAAGGTGGTTACCACAGCAAAGCAGAGCAGAACCTGACTAATCTAAGTGGATCCTCTCCAACATACTACAGATTTGAACCTCATAGTTGTTGAATACTCACACCTCTCATCTCAATGGGTGCAGCTAGGACACCATCCAGGACAAAGGACACCATCCAGGACAAAGCTGTTAACTTCTGTGGAAAGGGCACCAGTTAAACCAGTATCCACCCTCCTCTACCAACAGTGCAATGTGGCTGCAGGATGCGCTAAAAGCAGGATGCACTTCAGAAATTCTACTTCACCATGACAGCACCTGTCAAGCCCTTGATTCCCAACACCAAAAAAGGCAAAAGCTGTTGTTACGACTGAGGTGGGAGGAGTGCATGGTCTTCTCTAGTTCCACTTCTTCACAGATCACAACATATATTTAAATGTTTACCCTGTTACTGATACGGTCAATCTTAGACTCTACTCTTTATCCCAGAATAAAATGCACCAAGCAGGTTTCTGCAATAAACAACAAAATTACCAGTTTATTATAAAACAAGACTTAATCAGTAATGAAGCAAAGCATTAACAGTGTGAAATATGAAAATTTCATTTTTACCTTAGACACAGACACACACACACAGACACACCAGTCAACTGAAGGAGAGATGTTTTCTCGAGAGCTGTGTTACAAAAAAAGACAAAAAGAAACTTTGGCCAAATACTTGCTAATTCTTGAAGAAAAAGACACGGAAAGATGATATTTGTCCCTTTGTGGTTTGGCGTCCCAATTACGTGTAGACGGCTATCTCTGGAATCTTCCTAGAACAGTTCTTTTCTGGCGACTTTGAGATCAGTTAGGCAGGTTTTCCAGAAGAAACGCAGAAATAGGTGTCTCTGGCAGGCTTTTCAGGAGGAATGCAGCATCAATTTCTCTATTACACTTGCTTTTAAGAGCTTCTCAAAGAGATGGGAAAGCTGGCAGGCTTTTCAAACTGACATTCATGGGATGTGGGCGTCAGTGGCTATGCCAGCATTTTTTGCCCATCCCCAATTGCCCTCGAGAAGGTGGTGGTGAGCTGCCTTCTTGAACCGCTGCAGTCCATGTGAGGTAGGTACACCCACAGTGCTGTTAGGAAGGGAGTTCCAGGATATTGACCCAGCCACAGTGAAGGAACGGCGATATAGTTCCAAGTCAGGATGGTGAGAGACTTGGACGGGAACTTGCAGGTGGTGATGTCCCCATGCATCTGCAGCTCTTGTCCTTCGAGGTGGTAGAGGTTGCGGGTTTGGAAGGTGCTGTCGAAGGAGCCTTGGTGCGTTGCTGCAGTGCATCTTGTAGATAGTACACACTGCTGCCACTGTGCGTCGGTGGTGGAGGGAGTGAATGTTTGTGGATGGTGTGCCAATCAAGCGGGCTGCTTTGTTCTGGAAGGTGTCGAGCTTCTTGAGTGTTGTTGCAGCTGCACCCATCCAGGCAAGTGGAGAGTATTCCATCACTCCTGACTTGTGCCTTGTAGATGGTGGACAGGCTTTGGGGAGTCAGGAGGTGAGTTACTCGCCGCAGGATTCCTAGCCTCTGACCTGCTCATGTAGCCATGGTATTTATATGACTCCAGTTCAGTTTTTGGTCAATGGTAGCCCCTAGGATGTTGATAGTGGGGGATTCAGCGATGGTTAGATTCTCTTTTGTTGGAGATGGTCATTGCCTGGCACTTGTGTGGCGCAAATGTTACTTGCCACTTATCAGCCCAAGCCTAGATATTGTCCAGGTCTTGCTGCATTTCTACATGGACTGCTTCAGTATTTGAGGAGTTGTGAATGGTGCGGAACATTGTGCAATCATCAGCAAACATCCCCAGTTCTGCCCTTATGATTGAAGGAAGGTCATTGATGAAGCAGCTGAAGTTGGTTGGGCCCAGGACACTACCCTGAGGAACACCTGCAGTGATGTCATGGAGCTCAGATGATTGACCTCCAACAACCACAGCCATCGTCCTTTGCGCGAGGTATGAATCCAACCAGCAGAGAGTTTTCCCCGATTCCCATTGACCTCTGTTTTGCTCGGGCTCCTTGATGCCATACTCGGTCAAATGCTGCCTTGATGTCAAGGGCAATCACTCTCACCTCACCTCTTGAGTTCAGCTCTTTTGTCCATGTTTGAACCAAAGCTGTAATGAGGTCAGGAGCTGAGTGGCCCTGGTGGAACCCAAACTGAGCATCACTGAGCAGGTTATTGCTAAGCAAGTGCTGCTTGATGGCACTTTTGATGGCACCTTCCATCACTTTACTGATGACTGAGAGTAGGCTGATGGGGCAGTAATTGGCTGGGTTGGACTTGTCCTGCTTTTTATGTACAGGACATACCTGGGCAATTTTCCACACTGCCGGGTAGATGCCAATGTTGTAGCTATATTGATCAGCTTGGCTAGGGGTGCAGCAAGTTCTGGAGCACAGGTCTTCAGTACTACTGACAGGTCTTTGACAGGTTGATTCTTAAACTCCTTTCAGAACATTGCCCAAATCCCAACTGACTGCCCAAAGTGAAACTAAAAACATCTCAAGAGTCAAGCCTCCTCACCCTATAAACCTTGACCTGTCACTTCTCTGCAAACATCTTCTCCAAGTCAAAAGCACCTGTTGGTATTCATCTGAAGACAGGTAACTTCCAGTAAGGGTTGTTTACAAACCTAGTCCTCTCAGTACCCTTTCAATGACCCGTGAAAAAAAAATCCATGGAATCCTTTTCCGTTTTCCCAAATAAAACGTCCATAATTCTAAAACACGAGTCCTAAAAAAACAAAACAAAAATAAAGACCCATCATGACACTAAAAATCAGGGGAGTGAACCACCTGCAAGTTCCCTCCAATTCATGTATCATTCTGACTTGGAAATATACTACTGTTCCTACATGGGGCTGCACAGTGGCGCAGTGGTTAGCACTGCAGCCTCACAGCTCCAGCGACCCGGGTTCATTTCTGGGTACTGCCTGTGTGGAGTTTGCAAGTTCTCCCTGTGTCTGCGTGGGTTTCCTCCAGGTGCTCCGGTTTCCTCCTACATGCCAAAGACTTGCAGGTTGATAGGTTAATTGGGCATTATAAATTGCCCCTAGTATAGGTAGGTGGTAGGGAAATATAGGGACAGGTGGGGATGTGGTAGGAATATGGGATTAGTGTAGGATTAGTATAAATGGGTGGTTGATGGTCGGCACAGACTCGGTGGGCCGAAGGGCCTGTTTCAGTGCTGTATCTATAAACTAAAAAAAAAACTAATCACTAGGTTAAAATCATGGAATGCCTTATCTAGGATCATAGGAACAAGGGTAGGCCATTTAGCCCCTCGAGCCTGTTCCACCATGCAACGAGATCATGGCTGATATGCGACCATATCCATATACTCACCTTTGCCCCATCTCGGTGATTATTTTAAAACTGAGTGTGGTAAGATTTTGTCCAAAGTTAACAATTGATCTAACAATGCCATTTGCAGAAAAGTTTTTCAAACTTCTATCACCCTTACCTATCATTTATTGTTGGATCTGCAGTGGTTCAAGGAAGCCTACTACCGCCACCTACTCAAGTGAACTAGGGATGGACAATGAAACTGACTTGCTCGTGCTGCCCATATCCCAAGAACAAATGATAAAGTGCAAACTGATCAGCTCATATTCAGTTCAGGGAATGCTAAAAATATATAGAAGGTTTACTACCACCTGTAGCAGTAAAGCGAGGTGCAAACTGAATTATGCACAATTCTGCATCAGTTTTGATTGTTCCCAATCCCACAATGGCAATGTCTTTTCTGTGAAAGGCTTTAGCATTTTCAGTTATAATTTCATATTTGCAGTTTTTCTACTGGATTCCATTCATTCCAATAAAAAAGATGGCACTTAAAAGGAAACTGCGAGTGACATTAAATTAAAAATGTAGAAACCATTTCTTACTCATTCTTCCTCAGGACCTCAAAACTGCAGAACTCGCCTCCCTGAGTTTTCCAATCTACAAACTTTTAAAGTCCAAGCTTTGCATCAACTAATTAATATTTTAAGACTATCATCTTCTATCCTAATCTTCAACTTTGGGCTTGACCCTGCATACGGTTACTCTGTTAAAACAAAAGTAACACACACCTTTTTCCAGTCGTTAAAGAAGTTTTGTCTGAAGATGTCCTTTGTCGTGTACTCATGATCCAGCATCTTAGCGTAGAAGGTGGCCACTTCTTCTGCTCCGGGACTTAATGTCATTGGATTACCTACACAAACAAATCTGATTTACAAAACAAGTCATCAAAGGTGGAGAGGCAAAGAAAAGCTACTAGAAACTAATTGTTGAGATTTTAAAAATGTAACTTGAAAGAAAACTAGGAAAATATTGGGCTAGCTGTGTATTTCCATCAGCATCTGAAAATAAAAAAGGGAGATTACTGCATAGTTCTTGCCAACACCATAAACCGGTTTAAAAAGTTAAAATAAAAACAGAAAATACTTTCTAGCAGCATCTGTGAAGAGAAAGAGTTTGAATTTCCAGTTGGTAGCCCTTTGTCAGAAATGATAGCTCTGGTTTTTCTCTCCACAGATGCTGATAGGCCTGCTGAGTACTCCAAACGTTTTGCAGAACCATAGAAAAATTACGGCCCAGAAGGAGGCCATTCAGCCTATCGTGTCTGCGCCAGCTGAAAAAACTAGCCGCCCAATCTAATCCCACCTTCCATCACCTGGTCCGTAGCCTTGCCGGTTACAGCACTTCAGGTGCATGTCCAGGTACCTTTTAAATGAGTTGAGGGTTTCTGCCTCCAGCACCATTCCTGGCAGAGAATTCCAGACACCCACCATCCTCTGGGTAAAGATGTTCTGCATGTCCCCTCTATTCCTTCTACCAATCACCTTAAATCAGTGCCCCCGATAATTGACCTCTCCGCTAGGGGAAACAGGCCCTTCCTGTCTACTCTATCTTGGCCCCATAATTTTGTACACCTCAATTAAGTCACCCCCTGAGCCTCCTCTGTTCGAAGGAAAATAACCCTAGTCTTTCCAATCTTTCCTCATAGGTGCAAATTTCAAGGCCAGGCAACATTCTTGCAAATCTCCTCTGTATTCTCTCCAGAGCAGTTATGCCCTTCTGGTAATGTGGTGACCAGAACTGCAGGCAATACTCCAGCTGTGTCCGAACCAGTGTTTTACACAGTTTCAGCATTACATTGTATTCTATACTTCAGTCAATAAAGGAAAGCATTCCATATGCCTTCTTCACCACTCTACCTGTCCTGCCACCTTCAGGAACCTGTGGACATGCACTCCAAGGTCTTTCACTTCTTCTACCCTTCTCAACATCCTCCCATTTATTGTGTATTCCCTCGCTTTTTTTGCCCTCCCCAAATGCATTACCTCACACTTCTCCGACTGAATTCCATTTGCCACTTTTCTGCCCACTCAAACCATTGATATCATTCTGGAGTCAACAGCTATCCTGTGTCATCATCAAATTTCCCACTCATGCATTCCACATTTAAGTCCAAATCATTAATATATACCATAAACAGCAAGGGACCCAACACTGAGCCCTGTGGAATGCCACTGAAAACTGTTTTCTATTCGCAAAAACATTTGTCGACTACTACCCTTTGTTTCCGGTCACTGAGCCAATTCTGGATCCAACCTGCCACATTCCCCTGTATCCCACGGGCTTTCATTTTACTGACTGGTCTGCCATGTGGGGCCTTGTCAAATGCCTTACTAAAATCCATTTAGAACACATCCACTGCACTACCCTCATCAATCCTTTTTTATTTCAGATTTCCAGCATCCACAGTACTTTGCTCTTACGAAGTTAACTTCTCTTTTCAGATGCTGACTTATTTCCATGCACAACGTGCAATTTCTAGTTATTCCTTCAAAAGATTAGGGAGTAGAACTAATCATAACACTGTTCTTTTACCTAGTGGAACCTGGTCCAAATGGATGAGCTGAAAGAGTTGGCTCATTTTGTGCTACAAAGATGGCAAGTGAGTTTAGGGGTAGAATTGTCAATCCAACTTCAATTGTTTAATATTAGTCAGTTCAGCTGGTGTGAGGAATAGACACGTCATACTACTTCAGTAAGTGATCTTTCAAAGTTTGTTTAGAGATGGATTCCTTTTTAAAATAAGATGAGCTTAGTACAGATTGTAGAACTTAGGTTGTGAGCTGAAGCCTTACTATGGATTTGAGTACAAAGCAAAGAGTAACACTTTGGTGCAGTCCTGACAGAATGTTCCGCTGTTGTTGCATCCCCGATTTTAATCCCTCCATTGGCGGCCAACCCTTCAGTTGCCTAGGCGTTAAGCTCTGGAATACTGCCACCACCCAGGTGAGGTGAGAGTGACTGCCCTTGACATCAAGGCAGCATTTGACCGAGTGTGGCAACAAGGAGCCCTAGCAAAACTGGAGTCAATGGGAATCAGGGGGAAAACTCTCTGCTGGTTGGAGTCATGCCTAGCGCAAAGGACGATGGCTGTGGTTGTTGGAAGTCAATCATCTGAGCTCCAGGACACCACTGAAGGAGTTCCTCAGGGTCGTGTCCTAGGCCCAACCATCTTCAGCTGCTTCATCAATGACCTTCCTTCAATCATAATGTCAGAAGTGGGGAGGTTTGCTGATGATTGCATAATGTTCCGCACCATTCGCAACTCCTCAAATACTGAAGCAGTCCATGTAGAAATGCAGCAAGACCTGGACAATATCTAGGCTTGGGCTGATAAGTGACAAGTAACATTTGCGCCACACAAGTGCCAGGCAATGACCATCTCCAACAAGAGAGAATCTAACCATGACATTCAATGGCATTACCATCGCTGAATCCCCCACTATCAACATCCTAGGGGCTACCATTAACCAGAAACTGAACTGGAGTAGTCATATAAATACCGTGGCTACAAGAGCAGGTCAGAGGCTAGGAATCCTGCAGCGAGAACTCGCCTCCTGACTCCCCAAAGCCTGTCCACCATCTACAAGACACAAGTCAGGAGTGTGATGGAATACTCTCCACTTGCCTGGATGTGTGCAGGTGCTACAACACTCAAGAAGCTCGACACCTTCCAGAATAAAGCTACCTGCTTGATTGGCACACCATCCACAAACATTCACTCCCTCCACCACCGACGCACAGTGGCAGCAATGTGCACCATCTACAAGATGCACTGCAGCAACGCACCAAGGCTCCTTCGACAGCACCTTCCAAACCCGCAACCTCTACCACCTCGAAGGACAAGAGCAGCAGATGCATGGGAACATCACCACCTGCAAGTTCCCGTCCAAGTCTCACACCATCCTGACAGAACTATATCACCGTTCCTTGACTGTCGCTGGGTCAATATCCTGGAACTCCCTTCCGAACAGCACTGTGGGTGTACCTAACTCATATGGACTGCAGCGGTTCAAGGCAGTGGCTCACCCCACCTTCTCAAGGGCAATTAGGGACGGGCAATAAATGCTGGCATAGCCAGTGATGCCCACATCCCATGAATGAATAAAATAAAACCACCCTCCACCCCCCTACTTACTTTTTGTCTCTTAAGACACTCCTCAAAAGCTACCTCTGACAAAGCTTTTGGTCATCTGACCCAATATCTCATACCCAATGTCATACTTTGTCTTATAATGCTCCTGTGAAGCACCTTGGATATTTCATTACATTAAAAGCGCTATATAAATATTTGTTAAATAGCGCCTTTAACGTAATAAAACGTCCCAAGGCGCTTCCCAAGAGCATTAAAAACGTAGTATGACACTGAGCCACAAAAGGGGATATTAGGTCAGATATTAGGGCGGCACAGTGGCGCAGTGGTTAGCACTGCAGCCTCACAGCTGCAGGAACCCGGGTTCGATTCTGGGTACTGCCGTGTGGAGTTTGCAAGTTCTCCCTGTGTCTGCGTGGGTTTTCTCCGGGTGCTCCGGTTTCCTCCCACAAGCCAAAAGACTTGCAGGTTGGTAGGTAAATTGGCCATTATAAATTGTCACTAGTATAGGTAGGTGGTAGGGAAATATAGGGACAGGTGGGGATGTTTGGTCGGAATATGGGATTAGTGTAGGATTAGTATAAATGGGTGGTTGATGGTCGGCACAGACTCGGTGGGCCGAAGGGCCTGTTTCAGTGCTGTATCTCTAATCTAATCTAATCTATAACCAAAAGCTTGGTCAGAGGTAGGTTTTAAGAAATGTCTTAAAGGAGGAAAGCGAGGTAGAGAGGCGGAGAGTTGTTGGGAGGGTATTCCAGAGCCTGGGGCCTAGGCAACCGAAGGCATGGCTGCCAATGGTGTAGTGATTAAAATCAGGGATGCACGAGGCCAGAATTAGAGCAGCGCAGATATCTTGGGAGTGTTGTGGGGCTGGAGGAGATTACAGTGGTAGGGAGGGGCAAGGCATGGGAGGGATTTGAAAACAAGCAAGAGAATTTTAAAATCAAGACATTATTTGATTGGGAGCCAAGGTAGGTCAGAGCAACAGGGGAACAGGATATGGTGCGAGTTTAGACAGGGACAGTAGTAGTATTGGATGACCTTATGTTTATGGAGAGTACAATGTGGGAAACCAGCCAGGAGTGCCTTGGAATAGTTAAGTCTAGAGGTAACAAAGGTATGAACGGAGGTTTCAGCAGATGAGCTGAGAGAGGGGTGAAGTCAGGTAATGGCACAGAGGTGCAAATAGGCAGTCTTAGTGATGGTATGTATGAGGTCAGAAGCTTAACTCTGGGTCAAATAGAACACCAAAGCTGCAAACAGACCAACTTAATCTCAGACTGTTACCAAAAAGAGGCATGGAATCAGTAGCTAGGGAACAAAGTTTGGAGCGGGGATCAAAAACAATGCCTTCAGCCTTCCCAATATTTAACTGGAGGAAATTTCTACTCATTCAGTACTGGATGTTAGATAAACAGCCTGGTAATTTAGCAACAGTGGAGGACTCGAGAAGTGATGGTTCAGTAGAGCTGAGTGTCATCAGCACATATGTGAAAAATAATGCTGTGCTTTCGTGTGATGTCATCAAGGGGCAGCTCATAGATGAGAAATAGGAGGGGGCCAAGGATAGATTCTTGGGAGACTCCAGAGGTAATGATGTGGGAGCAGGAAGAGAAGCCAATGCAATTGATTCACTGTCTATGATTAGATAAGAATGGAACCAGGTGAGAGCAGTCCTACCCAGCTGGATGACAGTGGAGGTGCATTGGGAGGAGGGAGGAGGATGGTGTGGTCAACCATATAAAAGGCTGCAGACAGGTCGCAGAGGACAAGGAGGGAAAGTTTACCTTTGTCACAGTCGCATAGGGCATCATTTGTGACTTTGTTAAGAGTTGTTTTGGTATTGTGGCAGTGACAGATACCTGACTGGAGGGATTCAAACAGAGTTCCAGGAAAGATGGGAACACATTTTAAAGGTGACAACACGTTCAAGGACTGAGAGAGGAAAGGGATGGTAGTTTGCAAGGGCAGTGTGGTCAAGGGTTGGTTTTCTGAGGAGAGGGGTGATGACGGCAGAGTTAAAGGACAGAGGGACAATACCTGAAGAGAGAATGAACAGTTTACAATATCGGCTAACATGGGGACCAGGAGGGGAAGTTGGATGATCAGCAATGTACATACGAACATAAGAATTAGGAGGAGTGGGCCACTGAGTCCCTCGAACCTGCTCCACCATTCAATAAGATCATGGCTGATCTGATTGTAACCTCGACTCCACGTTCCCGCCGAACCCCAATAGTCTTTCACCCCTTTGCTCATCAAGAATCTATCTACCTCTGCCTTAAAAATATTCAAAGACTGTTTCCACTGCCTTTTGAGGAAGAGTGTTCCAAAGACTCATGACCCTCAGAATAAATTTCTCCTCATCTGTCTTAAATGGACAATGCCTTATTTTTAAATAGTGACCCCTTGTTCTGGATTCTCCCACAAGAGGAAATATCCTTTCCACATCCCACCCTGTCAAGACACCTCAGAATCTTATATGTATCAATCAAGTCACCTCTTACTCTTCTGAACTCCAGCGGATACAAGCCTAGCCTGTCCAACCTTTCCTTATAAGACAATCTGCCCATTCCAGCTAGTAGTCTAATAAACCTTCTCTGAATTGCTTCCAAAGCATTTACATCCTTCCTTAAATAAGGAGACTAATACTGTACACAATTCTCCAGATACAGTCTCGCCAATGCCCTGTATAGCTGAAATGTAGCAGGAATAGGATCCAGGGAACAGGAGGCAGGTCTCATGGACGAAATGAGCTTGGAGAGGGGATGAGGGGAGATAGAGAAACAAGAGAAAGATGACAGTTCAGGCCTAGGGCCGGGGAGGCATTATAAGACGCTTGGTCAAGCAGGCCAGTGGAAGGGGGGGATGCGGCAGTGGCAGCCGAGTGGGTGGTCTCGACCTTAGTGACAAAGTCGTCCATGAGCTCCTTGCACTTTCACACTTATTGTTGGAGGTGAGGGTGGAGGGGTTTAAGAAGACAGTTTGCAGTAGAGAAAAAAGCCAGGTTGATCTTTGCATTCCAAGATGATCCTGGAATAGTGAGCAGTATTAGCAGACGAGAGCCAGAACCGATAGTGTTTTACGTGGTCCAGCCAGATCTGGCGGTGGATGGCTAGACCAGTTGTCTGCCATATCCTTTCATGTCTGCATCCTTTGGACCTAAGGGAGCAGACATGAGGGCCATACCAGGAGGAACAGCCAGGTTGGGAGAAACAGATCTTTTTATTGGGGACTCGAGGGTGCGGTTGAGCAATTCAGTTGCAGAAATGTTGTGGCGAATGGAGGGCCAAAAGCTAGATAGTTGAGATTTTGTAAGTGCTGTTATAAGTGAATAGGGAGCTAGTTTCATTTTCTAGGGATGGATACAAAATGAGGTAGGGTTGAGGCATGTAAGGGGGATGTGGGTGGAGAGTGATACAAGGAAGTGATCAGAGATGGCCATATCTCTAATTGATATGATGGGACTAACAAGACCACATGAGATGGCATGGTCAAGGGGGTGGCCGTGAATATGGGTTGGGGAGTTTACATTCAGTGGGAGATTTAGGGAGGGTAAGAGGGCAATGAACTCAGAGGAGAGAACATGAGTTGAGATCGAAATGACCAAGGATGAGAAGTCATTTAGTGTAGAGGCTGAGGAGGAAAGCAGCGAAAATATTTTGGTGGTAACATTTTTAATCATACTTGGGTGGGTGGTAGAAAATGATTTTGAAAGAGGTGAGAGGGGTGGAACAAGGCGAGATGCTCAAAGGTGGAGAAAGTACCAGAGGTGTAGAGGGTCAGGTCAAGGTGTGATCTGGTGATTCGCGCAACACTACCATGATTGTCTTGGAAGAGCAAGTGGTGCAAGATGTAGCCAGGCAGGGAGGTTTCATTAAGCAGCAAGAGGTCATCACCATGCAGCCAGGTTTCTGTCAAGGTCAAAATGTCAATGCAATCATCCACAATAAGTTCATGGATGGCAAGGGCCTTGTTCACAAGTGAATGGACATTCTGGAGGGAGATGCGTAGAGGAATGGTGACAGCTGATCCACTGGCAGAGTGCACAGAGTCAGCAGTGGAAGAGGTGAGTTGGACAGGAAGATTGGCAAGATTATCCCCCAGCAGGTGCACTGGGTGGGAAGGTTGACAAGAGAGTAGGATGGGCAATTGGGGTTGCTGTTCATAATGAGCCAGTGCCGAGTGCATTGATGGGGCTGTCGGAGGATGCCAAGAGAGGGACAGAGGGAAGCTGCAGGCTTATCCAATAGGGAATCAAGCCTGGGATGGTGGCAAGACAGCAAGGTTGAGAAGTACTGAAGGGTTGGGATAGGGATTTGGGAGGGCAGAATATCTGAGAGTGAAGAAGAGAAAGGAGGCATGACAAAAGAGAGTCTAGGAGGAGTAAAGAGAAAAGAAGTTCAAGAGAAAGAGCAAAAGTGGAAATAGATTGATGGGCTAGTGTCTGGTGTGACAGCCAAAATGCGCGTTCAAATGGACTCAGGGACTGCTCAAATTACATGGCTCTAGTTGCATAATAATCAGGGTACTTAAAAAACATGATGGTAAATGAGAAAAAGGAGATAAATGGAGATAATAGGAAGGAGTAGAGTTAAAGTCAGAAGTCCCATGGTGGAATAATGACAACTTAGGTAGGGTGGAATCAGCATGGAGCATCAACAAGCTGCTGTCCGGGTTTGGAAACAGATGTAGCGAGTGAAATACAGAAGCTGTTTGAGGGCATTATCTATCTGCTCAGGTAGATGTAAAAAGATCCCTTGGCAATATATGAAAAAGAGCAGCACAAGCTTTCGGTGTCATGGCAATGTTGATCCCTCAAACAACATAATCAAAAGGGATAAAAACAACAAATGCTGGAAATACTCATCATGTGATGAAGGGTCACTGACCTGAAACGTTAACTCTGCTTCTCTCTCCACAGATGATACCAGACCTGCTGAATATTTTCAGCATTTGTTTTTATTCTGTTGTTCATTCACATTCTATGCACAAATTAGCAGGTGCATTTGCCTACATAAGTAACTACACTAAGAATAATCCACTGGTTGTGAAGCACTTGGAATATGCTGAGGACATGAAAGTGCTACAGAAATGCAACTTCTTTAATGGCAGGGTGTGCATGGCTTTACTCGGCATCAGGATATTCCATATTCGCGATTTTAAAATTGGAAAGGGGCAAAGACCTGCCACTGAAAGCACTGACTTGTGAGAGTATGATTCCACTGGAGTTTCCTACCTTGCTTTAAATGAACACTGAGACTAGACTGCTAGTGCTACTATAATTGTGAACAGGAAAAAGCAGCAACACAGTGGGCTTGTGCATCCAATGTATGTATGTACATACGCACGCACGCAAGCACAGAGAGCACTTTCCCACAAGGTTTAGTGGATAGTGATGAGTTGTGAGAATTCCTGATTATTGGAAATCCTTGGCTGGTATTCTCCCTATTCAAAAGATGCTGGGACCAATTATACCAACCAAATTGCCTTTACAAAAGAGTTTACCTAACACACCACAGATTAGGGATCGGATATCGGGGCTTTCCTGGTCTGTATGGTTCCATTCCACAACAGACAATACACTTCACAACCGTGCTACTGGTGTGAACCTAAAAGTTTAAAGCATATTTAGACACAGAGAAGAAAGACAAACCTGTAAATGAACAGCTATATTTGTAACATTCAGGAATTGCAACACGAATAAAGAAATTTGACAGAGTACCATTCCCTTTTATATTTTGCAGGAGAGGAAGATTCACTTTCTTCCTGTTAATATATCCATTGTAAAACTGACATATGTATTACAAATAGGTGAGTAACAGAATAGACCATATTACATATGATATCCCAATTTTATTTTTGCAACCAAAAGGAAAGCATGCAATGACAACTATTATGTTGCTTAAATAGTATTTGAGGTGCATCCCCTTGTAATCTGAAGTTACTCTTCACTGTGCACCTTACTAGCTCCCTACTTAAAAAAAAACCTGAACATTTGAGGGGATGTAACTCATTACAGAGCTCCAGAAATTGGGAGAAAAGCACCCCCCATGTCACTAATATTTTAATCCACCAGACTAGATATTTTTGCTGCCTTGCTAAGTAATGTTTGACCCGATATGATTTTTTTTTGGACAAATTTACTGAAACCATTGGTGCATTAGGAAATAGCTGCCAGCAATGGTACTCACCATTGTAGCAGAAATCAACGCCAAAAGGAAGCGGCTCATATTCGGGTGCAAATAATGGACCTTTGTGTTCCAGAAACATCCACTTCACACCATCCTCGTAGTGCTCCTCTTCCCACCTGATGATAGGACCAATACATCACACGGGAAGAAAAAAAGTTATAGAACAGGCCAATACCAAATATTTTGTAATGACTGATATTTAAGCAATAGAAAAAGACTACTTTGATGGCGGGACTGACATATGAGGAGGGATTGAGTCGGTTAGGATAATATTCGCTGGCGGTTAGAAGAGTGAGGGGGGGATCTCATAGAAACCGATAAAATTCCAACAGGACTTGACAGGGTAGATGCAGGAAGGATGTTCCCGATGGTGGGGGAGTCCAGAACCAGGAATCATAGTCTAAGGATACAGGGTAAACCTTTCAGGACTGAGATGAGGAGAAATTTCTTCACCCAGAGAGTGGTGAGCCTGTGGAATTCGCTACCACAGAAAGCAGTTGAGGCCAAAACATTGCATGGTTTCAAGGAATTAGATACAGCTCTTGGGTCTAAAGGGATCAAAGGGTATGGGGCGAAAGCGGGAACAGGCTACTGAGTTGGATGATCAGCCATGATCATAATGAATGGCGGAGCAGGCTCGAAGGGCCGAATGGCCTACTCCTGCTCCTATTTTCTATGTTTCTACGAAGGCAGAGCTGAGGTAGCAAATGAATACTTTACATCCATCTTTACCAAGGAAGATGCTGCATCCCAGGCAATGACGAAAGAGGAGACAATTCAGAAACTAGAAGGGTTTAGAGTCATCGAGTTATACAGCACAGAAACAGGCCCTTCGGCCCATCACGTCTGTGCCAGCCATCAAGCAAATAACTATTCCAGTCCCATTTCCCAGCACTTGGCCCATAGCCTTGTATGCTACGGCGTTTCAAGTGCTCATCTAAATATTTAAATGTTGTGAGGGTTCCTGCCTCTACCACTTCAGGCAGTGTATTCCAGATTCCAACCTCCCTCTGGGTGAAAGAAATTCTCCTCAAATCCCCTCTAAACCTGCCCCTTACCTTAAATCGACGCCCCCTGGTTATTGACCCCTCCGCTAAGGGAAAAAGTCTCTTCCTATCTAACCTATGAATGTCCCTCATAATTTTGTATACCTCAATCATGTACCCCCTCAGCCTTCTCTGCTCTAAGGAAAACAACCCTAGCCTTTTCAGTCTTCTTCATAGCTGAAATGCTCCAGCACAGGCAACATCCTGGTAAATCTCCTCTGCACCCTCTCCAGTGCAATCACATCCTTCCTATAGTGTGGTGCCCAGAACTGTACACAGTACTCCAGCTGCGGCCTAACCAGCATTTTATACAGCTCCACCATAACCTCCCGGCTCTTATATTCTATGCCTCGGTTAATAAAGGCAAGTATCCCATATGCCTTCCTAATCACCTTATCTACCTGTGCTGCTGCCTTCAGTGATCTCTGGACAAGTACACCAAGGTCCCTCTGACCCTCTGTACTTCCTATGGTCCTACCATCCATTGTATATTCCCTTGCCTTGTTAGTCCTCCCAAAATGCAACACCTCACACTTCTCAGGATCAAATTCCATTTGCCACTGCTCTGCCAGTCTATATCGTCCTGTAATCTAAGGCTTTCCTCCTCACTATGTATGACACCAGCAATTTTCGTGTCATCTGTGAACTTATCATACCTCCTATTTTCACGTCTAAATCACTAATATACACTACAAACAGCAAGGATCCCAGCAACCGATCCCGGTGGTACACCACTGGTCACAGGCTTCCAATCACAAAAACAACTCTTGACCATCACCCTGTTTCCTGCCACCAAGCCAATTTTGGATCCAATTTGCCAAATTGCACTGGATCCCATGGGCTCTTACCTTCTTAACCAATCTCCCATGAGGGACCTTATCAAAAGCCTTACTGAAATCCATGTAGACATCAACTGCTTTACCCTCATCTACACATCCAGTCACCTCCTTGAAAAATTCAATCAAGTTAGTTAGTCACGATCTCCCCCTGACAAAGTGGGAGATTATTCCAGATTATTCCCTGCCTCTCCAAGTGCAGATTAATCCTGACCCTCAGAATTTTTTCCAATAGTTTCCCAACCACTGATGTTAGACTCACCAGCCTGTAATTACCTGGTCTATCCCTGCTATTCTTCTTGAACCCTTTAAAATGGATAAAAACGATGTATTGGATCGGCTAACTGTACCTAAAGTGGATAAAGCACCAGGACCAGATGAGATGCATGCAAGGATAGAGGTAAGTGAGGGTGAAAATTGCAGAAGCACTGGCCATAATTTTTCAGTCTTCCTTAGACTGAGGGGTGGTGCCAGAAGACTGGAGAATTGCAAACATTACACCCTTGTTCAAAAAAAGGGTGTAAAGATAAGGCCAGCAACTACAGGCCAGTCAGTTTAACTTAGGTACAATAAAAGCAAAATACTGCGGATGCTGGAAATCTGAAATAAAAACAAGAAATGCTGGAAATACTCAGGTCTGGCAGCATCTGTGGAAAGAGAAGCAGAGTTAACGTTTCGGGTCAGTGACCCTTCTTCGGAACTGGCAAATATTAGAAATGTCAAAAGTTATAAGTAAAGCGGGTGTGGGCAAGAGATAACAAAGCAGAAGTTGTAGATTGGACAAGGCCACAAGCTCAAACCTAAAGTGCCGGTGTGGATCATATACAATCTTCAGAGAATAGTGAGTCAGCAGTTTGTAGGATGCATTGATGTCATTGTCATTCAAGCTGCCTTTCGTCTTCTCATTACCACCCCCCCCCCCCCCCACATGGCTACACTCAAAGTGGCAGACCTGGTGACGCAAGAAAAGGGAGCTCCATGAATCAACGCTGAAAATCTTTTGCCATAAGAAAATCTACCAATTGCTGTTACTTGACCAAGGAATATAAAGTTCCGCTTTATCAAAATCACAAAGTAAAAGAACAGATCGGTTAATTAAAAGGATTAGTGATGTTGTTCTGCAGTTCAACAGGTATTAGTGTAATGCCACAGTACATAGCATTCAATATTATTCCATAATGTAAGAAATGTGCCATGAGTCATTCTAATATTTGTCTGAGGCAAGTAATATTGGTAGAGTGTAATCACTTCCATGTCAGCTTCCCCAGGAAACCACCCTGTTCCTCCATTGTAGTACAGTGAATTATCTACACTGCAAACTAATGTTTTTTGGAGTAAGGTGGTCATTTAGGGTAGTTTTGTTTTAGGTCCTTATTCTCACTAAGACCAGGGTTGACACTGCTTCAATTAATTTCAACAGGCCCCTTACCGACAGCAGTCCATGATAACTTTAGTTTGTGGTAGATTCAAATTCAAGTCAAGCGGTGGAATCACAGTGCATAGCTCAAGCGTGAGATTGGCGATAGCAAGTCAAATCCACTGCCTACAGCACACATGACCCAAAAGTGGACAGCAAGAGGTACTGCACATTTACAGTACACTGGGAATTTCAACCTACTACGCCACAAGACACTGGGTGGATTTTATATTGTGGCTGGGCTGTTTAACATCTTTATAACATTTATTTTGGTGTTATTCAACAAATCAATAACTACAAGTTAAAAAGAACCAATAAGCACATTAAACCAGACCATTACAAGAAATTAAAGCTCTCTGGAAGTTTCTGCATCAAGACACAACAGGCAGCAGCGACCAAAATCAGCAACAATGGGCAGGATTTTATCCTGTACTTGGAGACAGGAACAGAGGCAGGGGGTACACAAAATAGCAAGTGGTGGCATCAAGCAGCATGCCTGATGTTATCCTGAACCCCTGCCATTTTGTCCATGGCAGGAAAAGCCGAGGACAGCCTTCCCACCCCAGGCCAATCAATGGCCACTTAAGTAAAAACAAGAAATGCTGGAAATAATAGAAACAAGAAATGCTGGAAATACTCAGCAGCATCTGTGGAGAGAGAAGCAGACTTAACGTTTCAGGTCAGAGACCCTTTATCAGTTCTGATGAAAGGTCACTGACCTGAAACGTTAACTCTGCGCTTCTCTCCACAGATGCTGCCTGACCTACTGAGTATTTCCAGCATTTCTTGTTTCTATTTCAGATTTCGAGCATCTGCAGTATTTTATTTTATATTTTAAGGGCCACTTAAAAAACAAAAAGAAGAAAATTACAGCACAGGAACAGGCCCTTCGGCCCTCCAAGCCTGCGCCGATCCAGATCCTCTATCTAAACATGACGCCTATTTTCTAAGGGTCTGTATCTCTTTACTTCCTGCCCATTCATGTATCTGTCTAGATACATCTTAAAAGACGCTATCGTGCCCGCATCTACCACCTCCGCTGGCAACACGTTCCAGGCACCCACCACCCTCTGCGTAAAGAACTTTCCACGCATATCCCCCCTAAACTTATCCCCTCTCACTTTGAACTCGTGACCCCTAGTAATTGAATCCCCCACTCTGGGAAAAAGCTTCTTGCTATCCACCCTGTCTATACCTCTCATGATTTTGAACACCTCAATCAGGTCCCCCCTCAATCTCCGTCTTTCTAATGAAAATAATCCTAATCTACTCAACCTCTCTTCATAGCTAGCGCCCTCCATACCAGGCAACATCCTGGTGAACCTCCTCTGCACCCTCTCCAAAGCATCTACATCCTTTTGGTAATGAGGCGACCAGAACTGCACGCAGTATTCCAAATGTGGCCGAACCAAAGTCCTATACAACTGTAACATGACCTGCCAACTCTTGTACTCAATACCCCGTCCGATGAAGGAAAGCATGCCGTATGCCTTCTTGACCACTCTATTGACCTGCGTTGCCACCTTCAGGGAACAATGGACCTGAACACCCAAATCTCTCTGTACAATAATTTTCCCCAAGACTTTTCCATTTACTGTATAGTTCACTCTTGAATTGGATCTTCCAAAATGCATCACCTCGCATTTGCCCTGATTGAACTCCATCTGCCATTTCTCTGCCCAACTCTCCAGTCTATCTATATTCTGCTGTATTTTCTGACAGTCCCCTTCACTATCTGCAAACTTGCTAATCAGACCACCTATACTTTCCTCCAAATCATTCATGTATATCACAAACAACAGTGGTCCCAGCACGGATCCCTGTGGAACACCACTGGTCACACGTCTCCATTTTGAGAAACTCCCTTCCACTGCTACTCTCTGTCTCCTGTTGCCCCAGCTATTTCCCCTCTCGCTTCCCACAGTAACCTGGGATAGATCCCATCCGGACCTGGGGACTTGTCCACCTTAATGCCTTTTAGAATACCCAACACTTCCTCCATCCTTATGCCGACTTGACCTAGAGTAATCAAACATCTGTTCCTAACCTCAACATCCTTCATGTCCCTCTCCTCGGTGAATACCGATGCAAAGTACTCGTTTAGAATCTCACCCATTTGCTCTGACTCCACGCATAACTTTCCTCCTTTGTCCTTGAGTGGGCCAATCCTTTCTCTAGTTACCCTCTTGCTCCTTATATATGAATAAAAGGCTTTGGGATTTTCCTTAACCCTGTTTGCTAAAGATATTTCATGACCCCTTTTAGCCCTCTTCATTCCTCGTTTCAGATTGGTCCTACATTCCCGATATTCTTTCAAAGCTTCGTCTTTCTTCAGCCACCTAGACCTTATGTATGCTTCCTTTTCCCTCTCAGCTAGTCTCACAATTTCACCTGTCATCCATGGTTCCCTAATCTTGCCATTTCTATCCCTCATTTTCACACGAACATGTCTCTCCTGCACGCTTATCAACCTCTGTTTAAAAGCCTCCCACGTATCAAATGTGGATTTACCTTCAAACAGCTGCTCCCAATCTACATTCCCCAGCTCCTGCCGAATTTTGGTATAGTTGGCCTTCCCCCAATTTAGCACTCTTCCTTTAGGACCACTCTCGTCTTTTTTAGAATACTCATGGACACTTACGGAATTGTGATCACTATTCCCAAAGTAGTCCCCTACTGAAACTTCAACCACCTGGCCGGGCTCATTCCCCAACACCAGGTCCAGTATGGCCCCTTCCAGAGTTGGACTATTTACATACTGCTCTAGAAAACCCTCCTGGATGCTCTGACAAATTCTGCTTCATCTAGACCTCTAACACGAAGTGAATCCCAGTCAATGTTGGGAAAATTAAAATCTCCTATCACCACCACCCTGTTGCTCCTACATCTTTCCATAATCAGTTTACATTTTTGTACCTCTATCTCACGCTCGCTGTTGGGAGGCCTGTAGTACAGTCCCAACATTGTTACTGCACCCTTCCTATTTCTGAGTTCTGCCCATATTGCCTCACTGCTCGAGTCCTCCATAGTGCCCTCCTTCAGCACAGCTGTGATATCCTCTTTGACCAGTAATGCAACTCCTCCACCCCTTTTACCTCCCTCTCTATCCCGCCTGAAGCATCTATATCCTGGGATATTTAGTTGCCAATCATGCCCTTCCCTCAACCAAGTCTCAGTAATAGCAATAACATCATACTCCCAGGTACTAATCCAAGCCCTAAGTTCATCTGCCTTACCTACTACACTTCTTGCATTAAAACAAATGCACCTCAGACCACCAGTCCCTTTGCATTCATCATCTGCTCCCTGCCTACTCTTCCCCTTAGTCACGCTGACTTCATTATCTAGTTCCTTACAGGCTTTAGTTACTACCTCCTTACTGTCCACTGACCTCCTCATTTGGTTCCCATCCCCCTGCCACATTAGTTTAAACCCTCCCCAACAGCGCTAGCAAAAGCACTCCCAAGGACATTGGTTCCAGTCCGGCCCAGGTGTAGACCGTCCAATTTGTAATAGTCCCACCTCCCCCAGAACCGGTCCCAATGTCCCAAAAATCTGAACCCCTCCTTCCTGCACCATCTCTCAAGCCACGCATTCATCCTGACTATTCTTTCATTTCTACTCTGACTATCACGTGGCACTGGTAGCAATCCTGAGATTACTACCTCTGAGGTCCTACTTTTTAACTTGGCTCCTAACTCCCTAAATTCTGCTTGTAGGACCTCATCCCGTTTTTTACCTATATCATTGGTGCCTATGTGCACAACGACAACTGGCTGTTCACCCTCCCCCTTCAGAATGTTCTGCAGCCGATCTGAGACATCCCTGACCCGTGCACCTGGGAGGCAACATACCATTCGGGAGTCTCGTTTTCGACCACAGAACAGCCTATCTACTCCCCTTACAATCGAATCCCCTATGACGATAGCCCTTCCACTCTTTTTCCCGCCCTTCTGAACAGCAGAGCCAGCCACAGTGCCATGAACCTGGCTACTGCTGCCTTCCCCTGGTGAGCCATCTCCCTCAACAGTATCCAAAACGGTATACCTGTTGTGGAGGGAGATGACCGCAGGGGACACCTGCGCTGCCTTCCTGCTCTTTCTCTGCCGTTTGGTCACCCATTCCCTTTCTCCCTCAGCAATCCTAATCTGCGGTGTGACCAATTCACTAAACGTGCTATCCACGACCTCCTCAGCATCGCGGATGCTCCAAAGTGAGTCCATCCGCAGCTCCAGAGCCGTCATGCGGTCTAACAAGAGCTGCAGCTGGACACACTTCCTGCACGTGAAGGAGTCAGGGACATCAGCCATGTCCCTGAGCTCCCACATTGAGCAAGAGGAGCATGTCACGGGTCTGAGATCTCCTGCCATTTTTAATCTTAAGATTAAACTTAGTTAAATGAAAAAGGAACGAAAAGTTTTTTACCAATCACATGATAAAAAAAAAGAGAAATAGAAAAAGCCTTACCTTATCTACACACCACCGAGTCCTTTTTTTTTTGGTTAGAGGAGGAGGGCGGGTGGGAGCTACTACCAGTGTAGTGTCTCGGGTTCAGAAACGGCCCAAATATATAGGGTTTTACTTACCCAGCAGCCCCCTGGTCTCCACCGAAAACAAAAGGAAATTAAGTTTACTTTGAAACTGACCTTCCCAGCTGATCACTAGCTCGCCGCTGCTTGAAGGCACCGTCAGGTGAAACCTGACTGCGTCCTCGCGTACTCAAGGTCGGGAGGAATCCCTTTTCTGTGGGGGCAATCCATGGCCCCGGAGAGCCCTGCCCCCATGGCAACACCCACTCATTGGGGTCTGTCTGACTGGTGCCAGCAACCCCAACCCCATTTACCCATTCCCAGGGTCTCTGACATCCTGTCCACTGTAGGCCTTTTGCAATACCGATAGTGGCCACTGCTCCCAGTGGCACTGCTGAGCTGCTGGCCCTCCGACTGGCCAACAGCTCTGGAGGTGGGACCCCATCTCTTAATGTGATGTGTCCCCCGACAGCTAATTGGCTGCGCCATGTAATTCCAACAGGGGTCTGACAAAGGATCGAGGCGGGTTCTCCCTTGCCTTCCAACCAGCTGCCTGGACCCCATCACGGGGATTAAATCCCGGCCAATTTATCCTGTCTTGGCAAGTATTGAATCATTATAATATATAATCATGCACAGAAGATGGTCATTTAGCTCATCATGCCTGTACTGATGCTTTGTAGGAGTTTGCTGACAACACACCACTAGGTGGCACTGCAGTGGCACATGCACAAATACAGCCTGTGACATCAGACAGCTGCCAGGACCAAAGATGGCGGTGCTCAAATAATCACACGAAGGCAACCTAGTTTGGGGGGAGAAGGAGGAGGAAGAGAAGAGCGCACCCACCAAGTTCTTCGGCCACGCTCTCCCCCCCCCCGCCCCCTTTCCCCGACCTCCGCGCTCTCCCCACTTCCCCCACTCTCTGCCCGCGTTACACAATGATGTCAGCTGCGTATGCGCCAACCAGTCCTGGCAACGCAGAACACAGCACATGCGCAAAGAGTAGGAACCAATCTGCGCATGTGCAGATTGGCACAGTCTGATGATGTGAGCTGCCAGCTACGTTGTCAATAATCACTTTGTTCTTTGTAATGATGTTCCACTCAGAGAATTTGAGGAGTTAGGGTCCAAATTAAAATGCAGATCAAAGGTAATCATCTCTGGATTGTTACCGGAGCCATGCGCAACTTGGCGCAGGGTCAAGTAGATTAGAGAACTAAACGCGTGGCTCAAAGAGTGGTGTGGGAAGAAGAGGTTTCGATTCTTGGGACTCTGGCATCAGTACTTGGGGAAGAGGGAGCTATTCTGTTGGGATGGGCTTCACGTGAACCAGGCTGGAACCAGTGTCCTGGCCAATTGCGTAACTAGGGCTGGGGACAGGGCTTTAAACTAACAAGGTGAAGGGAAATTTAGAAATCCAAAGGTGGGGGGGAAGAAAGAGGGGGCAGGGCATCTCAGTAGGGTAGTGATGTGGGTAACTCCCAACAGAATGGGACAGGAAGGAACACAGAGTTTAACAAAAATTGCACATTGGCAAATAAGATCACTGCAGGGAATAGAGGTAGAATAATGAAATTAAGGTTCCTTTATCTGAATGCATGAAGCATCTCTAATAGGATAGATGAACTTGTGGCACGAACAGAGGTAAATGACCTAGATCTAAAACTGTGGGTGTACCTACCTCACATGGACTGCAGCAGTTCAAGGTGGCAGCTCACCACCACCTTCTCGAGGGCAATTAGGGATGGGCAATAAATGTTGGCCCAGCCAGCGACACCCACATCCCATGAATGAATAGAAAATAAAATTAATTGCCATTACTTAGACACGGTTACAAGATCATCAAGGTTGGGAAATAAGTATTCCAGGTACACAATATTTCGGAGACACAGACAGAATGGCAAAGGAGGAGGGGCAGCCCTGATAGTAAAGGATGGCATAAGGGCATTAAGGAGGGGGAATCTGGCCTCAGAAGACCATGAAGTAGAATCAGTTAGGGTGGAAATTAGGAATAGCATGAGTCAGAAAACACTGGTAGGAGTACTTTACAGACCCCCTAACAGTAGTTATATTATTGGACAGAACATTAAATGTGAAATTACTGGAGCATGTAAAAAGGTAATGTATTATTTGTGGGAGACTTTGATCTGCATATAGACTGGGACAATCAAATTGTCAGTGGTCTAGATGAAGAATTTGTAGAATGCTTTTGTGTAGAGTTTCTTAGAGAAATACATTGTAGAACGGACTAGGGATAAAGCTATCTTAGATCTCGTATTGTGTAATGAAGCATGGTTAATAAGCAATGTCATAGTAAAGGATCCACTGGGAAATAGTGATAATACCAATGAATTTCATGTTAAGTTTGAAAGTGACACATTTCAATCACAATCAAGAATCTTAAATTTAATTAAAGCCAATTATAAAGGTATGAGGGGAGAACTGGCTAAGGTTAATTGGGTAAATAGACTGGAAGGTACGGCGGTAAATAAAACAGTGGAAACCATTTAAAGAAATAATTCAAAGGGTTCAACAAAAGTATATTCTGTTCAAAAGCAAAGACTCAACAAGACCGACCCATCCATGGCTCACTCAGCATGTGAGAGAGTATTAGATTAAAAGAGGCTTACAATGTTGCAAAAAACAGTAGCAAGTCTGAGGTTTGGGAGTGTTTCAGAAACCAACAAAGGAAGGACCACCAAAAAGTTGATAAAAAGGGAAAAAATAGATTGAGAGCAAACTAGCTAGAAAAATAAAAACAGATTGTAAGAGCTTTTATAAGTACATAAAAAGGAAGAGGGTAGTTAAAGTAGACGTTGGTCCCCAAGAGGCAGAGACAGGAAAATCATCATAGGGAACGAGGAAATGGCAGAGGCACTGAACAAATATTTTGTTTCACAGTAGAAGACACAAGTTCCATACCAGAAATAGGCAGTAACCTAGGGGCTAAAAAGAGTGATGAAATTAAGGGTATTGATATCAGCCAAGATGAAATATCGAAATTTGAGGGACGAAAATCTGACAAGTCCCTGGAACCAGATGGCCTACATCCTAAGGTTCTTAAAGAGATAGCTGCAGAGATAGTGGATGCGCTGGCTATGATTTTCCAGAATTCCTTAGATTCAGGAATGGTCCAGTCAGAAAGTTGGCAATACGCCACTTTTCAAGAAAGGAGGTGGAGAGAAAACAGGGAACTACTGGCCAGTTAGCCTATCAGTTGTTGGGAAGATGCTGAAAACTATTAAAGTAGTCTTAACATTGCACTTGGACAGGCATAGTATGATTAGAACAAGTCAGCAAGTTTTACTAAAGGGAGATCCTGTTTGACAAATTTATTAGAGGTTTTTGAGAATGTAACTAGTAGGGTAGATAAAGGGGAACCAGTAGATGTAGCATACCTGGATTTTCAAAAGGCATTCGATAAAGTGCCACATAAAAGATTAATAGGCAAAATAAGGACTCATGGTGTTGGAGGTAATATATTAGTTCGGATAAGGGACTGGTTAACAGACAGGAAGCAAAGAGTGGGCATAAATAGGGCATTTTCAAGTTGGCAGGCAGTGAATAGTGGGGTGCTGTAAGGATCAGTGCTGGGGTCTCAGCTATTTACACTCTATATTAATGACTTGGATGAAGAGACAGAGTAATGTATCTATGTTTGCTGATCATACAAAGCTCAGTGGAAAAGTAAGCTGCGGGGAGGACGTAGAGGGGCTGCAAAGAGATATAGACAGGTTAATTGAGTGGGCAACAAGGTGGCAAATGTAGTATAATGTAGGAAAGTGTGAAATTATGCACCTTGGTCATAAAAATAGAAAAGGAATTTTTTTTTTTTTATAAAAGGTGTGAAACTGGTAAGTGTCTATGTTCAGAGAGACTTGAGGGTACAGGCCTACTTTAGGTTGGGAAAACGAGCCCGACCCGGCCCGAGTCCCTCCGCTTTTGCCCCAAGCCCGACCCGACCGTCCGTTTACTTACCTCCCGACTCGGAACCTCCATGAAGCTGCCGCGCATGCATGATGACATCATTGTGATGTCACTCGCTCAGTGCGCAGACTCAGTTTTGTCCCGGACTCCCAGCTCAGGTAAGTTTTTTTTAAATACTTAGTGGCACAGCACTGACCCTGCGTGTCCAGCCCGACCCGACCCGAACCAGACACTTCTCGTCAGGTCCCATCGGGTTGCAGGCCTCTACTTGGGGGTACTCGTACAAGGAAGGTACAAAAAGTTAACATGCAGTACAGCAGGCTATTAGGAAGGCAAATGGCATGTTGGCCTTTATTGCAAGGGGATTGGAGTACAGGAATAAAGTAGTCTTACTACAATTGTACAGGGCTTTGGTGAGACCCCACCTGCAATAC
The DNA here is from genome assembly GCF_036365525.1 of Heterodontus francisci. NCBI lineage: Eukaryota > Metazoa > Chordata > Chondrichthyes > Heterodontiformes > Heterodontidae > Heterodontus > Heterodontus francisci. Next base: position 49,448,653 of record NC_090375.1, read on the forward strand.
TATGTGCAGTTTTGGTCTCCACATTTCGAAAGGATATACTTGCACTGAAGGCAGTGCAGCGAAGATTTACTAAATTGTTCTCTGGGATGAGGGGGGTTGTGCTATGATGAGAGGCTGAGTAAATTGGGCCTATATTCTCTGGAGTTCAGAATAATGAGAGGTGATATAATTGAGACATACAAGATTCTGAAAGAGGGTAGAAATAGGGTAGAAGTTGAGAGACTGTTCCCACTGGTCAGGGAATCTAGAACACAGAACACAGTCTCAGGATAAAGGAGCCAATCATTCAGGACTGAGACAAAGAGAAACTACTACACTCAAAGGGTTGTGAAACTTTGGAATTCTCTACCCAGAGGGTTGTAGATGCTCTATTAAATACATTTAACATAGAAAATAGGAGGAGTAGGCCATTCAGCCCTTCGCGCCTGCTCCGCCATTCATTATGATCATGGCTGATCATCCAACTCAGTAAGCTGTTCCAGCTTTCGCCCCATACCCTTTGATCCCTTTAGACCCAAGAGCTATATCTAATTCCTTCTTGAAAACATACAATGTTTTGGCTTCAACTGCTTTGTGTGGTATAGAAAGGCTGGGATGGATAGATTTTAGGTCTCGCAGGGAATCAAGGGACATGGGGAGCGGGCATAAAAATGGAATTGAAGCCCAAGATCAACCATGATCGTACTGAATGGCGGAGCAGGCTCGATGGGCCATATGGTCTACTTCTGCTCCTATTTCTTGTGTTCTTGTAAGAGCTATCCAATTAGTCCCACTCTCCTGCCATTTTTACTATAGCCCTGCAATTTTTCCTTTTCAAGTATATATCTAATTCCCTTTCGAAAGTTACCATTAATCAGCTTTTATCACCCTTTCAAGTAGTGCATTCCAGATCATAACTTGCTGCATAGAAAAATTCTCATCTCCCTTTTTTTTGCTAACTATCTTAAATCTATGCTTTATGGTTACTGACCCTTCTACTAGTGGAAACAGTTTCTCATTTATCCTACCAAAACCCCTCATAACTTTGAACACTTCAATTAAATCCTCTTAACTTCGCTGTTCAAAGGAAAACAATCCCAACTTTTTTAGTCTCTTTACACAAGTTATTTAAGTTTATTTACAAGCCTGGGAGTCTACCTTTAATCACTAGCCTATACTACTATGACCAATTTTCTACAGAATAAAACTTGATAGTGGTCTAATTACTAGTCCAGCGGCAGCTGAGACCCTGCTGTTGCATCAGGGCTCCACAGTGCATTGGAGGGTTGCAGTTACCTTCACTATTTTTAACTGCTCGATTAAAAGCTCGCAATTCTTTAAAGCCTCACTTTCATTATAGGCAAGCTTAATACTGTGCAACCAAGCATCTCTTTCCCAGCCACCCTATTTTCCAGTCAATTAATCTCATACACAGGCCACATACACCAGTAAGCCCATCACATTGCCTCAGCAGTGAAAGGACGGAAGGGTTAACCAGTATAAAATAAATTTAAAACAGTCTGAAGACAGCAAATATTACTATTTCTTTCTTTAAAACAATCCCCTCCCTTTCCAGTAATTCCCACTTTACCTCACCCAACTACAGAATTGAAACTTTTAACCTACCTCTTTTCTGCAAATTGTGCTCTCTGATAAGAAACTTTGCATCTTAAAGTCCTAACAAATAAATAGGTGTGCTTAATGTTGAAATTAGTAAAGGCTATATTATTTACAGTAGCCACAAATCTGAACATAACAAAACATGTTACACTTAAAAAGAAATCCCCCACACAAAACACTTGCTTCACTCCTTCTGTTGCATTTTGAACTTTCACCTTGGTAACACTTCCTGTGATTTTTTTTTTAAACTTCCTGCAGACAAACTTCTGCACATGGTAAGTGATCCTGCAGACCAGCATAAGCCTCACTTTCAGTTCCCAGTTATATTCTCAATTTTATTTGAGCGTATGTACGAACAGAGGGGAAAAGAGAAAACAGGATAATGGAGAAAAGAATAAAACAGCCTCATTTATTATTGATAGTTTCAAAGTAAAAAAAAATGTTTTCAACTTAATAGCAATTAGGTTTATTTTATAATTTTTGTTCCTTTATAAATTCTCACGTAGTTTCTGGACCCTGCCAAAGATGCAGCATCGACTTGAAAATAATGAAAGACAATTCTATTTAACTAATTTTCTTTCTGCAGAAAAGACATCTTGAAAACATTTGATCAATCTTTCAAATAATGAAGTAGAACAGGTCTCGAATGTCAGCCTTCACTCAGTGGTAGCATTCTCAAGTCAGAAGGTTACAAGTTCAAGTCCCACTCCAGACATTCAAGCACATAATCTAGGTGACACCCCAGCACAGTACTGAGGGTGTGCTGCATTGTCGGAGGTGCTGACTTTCACGTGAGCTGTTACACCAAAGCCTTGACTGCCCTCTCAGGTGAGCACAAGAGATCCCACAGCAGTATTCGAACAGAAGTTCCCTCAGAGGCCTGGGCAATAGTGATCCTTGAATGAATACCTAAACCAATAATTCATTATTTATTTCACTCCTATTTGTGGAACATTGCTGTGTGCAAATTGGTAGCTGCGTTTTCCACATTACAGCATTAATTGGTATACTTCATTGGCTATGAAGTGCTTCGTAACATCCTGAGGTCATGAAAAGCACGATATAAATGTAAGTCTTTCTTTCAAGTTGGACCCTCTTTTAATGCAAGGAAACCACAAATGTAATAGGGACTGAGAGTTTAGTGGTCAGCTTAAAGGGGGTGGGGGGGGGGGTCGGGGGAGGTTTTACGCTACTAGTCTTTTTCCACCGCTCGCATTTTAGATTAGGAAAGCAGGATAATAAAGTCCAATTGTATTAAAATACCCCTCTCAATACAGAAAGGTGAGCTTATCTGCTCTCAATCCTACATTTTTGAGACACTGCACAGAAGTACAAAGAAAGGGTAATGATGATCAGATCAAAAGTAACAAATTTAAGAACAATTGACACTATTATACAAACTCTATTCCCCATCTCAAACCTATTAATCTCACCATTTCCATTTTTCTGCATCGCTTTTCATCTTTTCCTCTTTCAATTGGGCCTTGCTTTTTTCCTTCCTCAATTTCTGCTTTCCCCCCGTTTCGTTGATTGCGCTCTTCACGTTCTTCTTTACCTTCGCCGAATTCCTTCTTAATGCAGTATGTGCACATGATGTCTGTTCTCAAATTAAAAATACAAACCTTTTTTTTTTAGAAACACTGAGCATGTTAACATGGTATTCATGAGAATATTCATATTCAACATTCATATCCCACAGAAGAGATTAGCATGTAAAATTAAAACGCATGGGATTGGGGGTAGTATATTGTGATGGATAGAAAATTGGTTGGCAGACAAGAAACAAAGAGTAGGAATAATCGGGTCTTTTTCCGAATGGCAGGCAGTGACTAGTGGGGTACCGCAGGGATCGGTGCTAGGATCCCAGCTATTCACAATATATATTAATGATTTAGATGAGGGAACTAAACGTAATATCTCCAAATTTGCAGATGACACAAAACTGGGTGGGAGGGTGAGTTGTGAGGAGGATGCAGAGGGGCTTCAGGGTGATTTGGACAAGTTGAGTGAGTGGGCAAATGCATGGCAGATGCAGTATAATGTGGATAAATGTGAGGTTATCCACTTTGGTAGCAAAAACAGGAAGGCAGATTATCTGAATGGCTATAAACAGAGACGGGAATATGCAACGAGACCCGGGTGTTCTCGTACACCAGTCGCTGAAGGTAAGCATGCAGGCGCAACAGGCGGTAAAAAAAGGCAAATGGTATGTTGGCCTTCATAGCAAGAGGATTTGAGTACAGAAGCAGGGATGTCTTGCTGCAATTATACAGGGCCTTGGTGAGGCCACACCTGGTGTGCAGTTTTGGTCTCTTTATCTGAGGAAGGATGCTATAGAGGGAGTGCAGCGAAGGTTTACTAGACTGATTCCTGGGATGGCGGGACTGACGCATGAGGAGAGATTGAGTCAGTTAGGATTATAATCACTGGAGTTAAGAAGAGTGAGGGGGGATCTAAAGAAACCTATAAAATTCTCATATGACTTGACAGGGTAGACGCAGGATGTTACCGATGGTGGGGGAGTCCAGAATCAGGGGTCATAGTTTAAGGATACGGGGGTAAACCTTTCAGGACTGAGATGAGGAGAAATTACTTCACCCAGAGAGTGGTGAGCCTGTGGAATTCGCTACCACAGAAAGCAGTTGAGGCCAAAACATTGTATGTTTTCAAGAAGGAGTTAGATGCAGCTCTTGGGGCAAAAAAGATCAAAGAATATGGGGGGAAAGCAGGAACAGGTTACAGAGTTGGATGATCAGCTATGATCATAATGAATGGTGGAGCAGGCTCAAAAGGCCTACTCCGGCTCCTATTTTCTATGTTTCTATTCAGGAACAGTAAAAGAGAATGATCGAAACAAAAAAGGTTACTACTATTCATTTTAGTGAAGTTTCTTTTTCCTCTTTCAGAAAGAACTGAAAAATACTGCAGTATATATTTTCTGGCTGAATGGAACACATCTACTTTATTGTAAAGACTGGTAAACTGATCTCATTCAGCCAAACTACCGGGATGTTTAATAAACTATCCCAAAAGCCACTGAACATAAAGTAATTCATTCAAACACAAAAGCGAAATACTGCAGATACTGGAAATCTGAAACAAAAAAAACAGAAAATGCTGGAAATACTCATGTCAGGCAGCTTTTGTGGTGAAAAATAAGTTAATGTTTCAGGTCTGGGTGACCGTCACATGAACCTGAAACGTTAACGCTGTTTTCCTCTTCACAGTTGCTGTCTGACCTGCTGCGTATTTCCAGCATTTTCTGTTTCTGTAATTCATTCAATCTTCTTTCTCATTTCTGTAGTCCTTTACATATTTTTTATTCATTCACTTTGAAATTAATATTCTGGTAGACTTCATCTCAGGGAATCATGACAGTGCTGGTAGGGATTAACTCCACTATTTTTGCAGCCACAGACATGCCAACCCCACCGTTCATAAATCAAGGGACAAACTCTTAAAATTCAAGTGATTTGGTATAAATATGAGTTGCTTTTTTTTTCAAACATAAACTATATACTATAAACATAAACCACTATAGAGTGGTTTCTAAACCTGGTAGTGGCTTATTCGATCTCTAACAGGTCAGAGCTTTGCCGTCTCTTTCGTAGAGCTATCCAATTAGTCACACTCCTCTCTTTCCCCATGGCCCTGTAAATTTTTTTCCCTTCAAGTATTTATCCAATTCCCTTTTGGAAGTTACGATTGCATCTGCTTCCACTATCCATTTCAGGAAGTGCATTCCAGATCATGATTCATGAAGATGAATAGAAGAATTTGCTGATAGGGTTAGACAAAATAAGGTGCAAAGAGTCTTGGGCAGAGGTGGAACACTATTTAAGCTGAATGGACTGTTCCTTTTCTGCCAGTTCTACATAATATTCTATGACACTTTCCACATCTAGCGCGAATTGCTGTCCAAATGCCATCATTTTGCATAGAAGTTTCAAATGGAAAAAATTTGAGTTTCCAAGTGGATCCGAGTCATCATAAATAGCTTGTCCTATTAATGCAAAAAGACTCTGGAGTGACGGCAACAATTCTGTGTCCTTCTGAACTGTCCTATTAAAAGGGATAGAAAGTCTAAAGGTGAATACATTCCAAGACCACATTGGTTCTAGTTTGGCTTCCCCGACTGATTCAAATTTGTTGGCTTTGAATAGAGCAGCTGTGCAATGCATGGAACTACTTCTTGCTGCTGGCGTCAGTCATGATCTAGGGGATGGGTACAATCTGGACCTTGCTGTGCCCATTTGGGCATAACAAAGCCTAATTTCCTACATCCCAAGAATGCATGAAGAACCAGAGATCGAATCAGGCCATTTTTCAGGCTTTGAGCGACTGCCTAAGACAGGCATTTTGTCTCTTGCCTATACTAATGAGGAATCAGATGCCAGATTTAGGACCCCTTGAGGAAAAACGAGGATGCCCAGATAGTGAGGCCTGCTTTGCTCAGGTCTTCCAGACATTGATATGGCCCAGACACAATGGGCACCATTGAAAAGTACATTTATTTCTTGATAAAATTGACTTACAGCCACAAGATTTTAGCCCAGTTCCATGTCACTCCTGCTGGTCAAGATCAACTTATCCTCTCCCCATTGCTGGTCTTCCTCCTTCCCTTCCTGGCACTAACCAGAGAGCATCCAACGACGAGGCAAGCGACCTGAAGTTACTGGGTGAACATGTTCTGTTGGATCTTCTCCCAGGGCACATTGTCCTTCTCAGTGCTTGGTATCTGTGTCCTTCTGGCCACTAACAGCCGATCCTTGCTGCTCTGTGGAGCTCACTGCCAGGTGGGGACGTGGGGGTGGCTGGCTGTGCTGGAAGGGGCTCTCAACTTTGCTGAAGGTGCTGGAGTTGGCAAGGTGAGCTGGGAGTTCAGGTTCAGCGCTGCCCAATGCAGAGTGCTGGGTTCCCCCACACTGTGCATGGGGTAAAGCTGCTCTCTCCTCCTGTTCTCACTCATGTTTTCTGAAGATCTGTTGGCCTGTTAGCTAACATACTCCGGTGATGTCTTCCATTTCCCACACCATCCAACGGAGTTAAATTGCCAATTAATGCCAGTCTTGCAATGCAAGTCCAGACCTACTTGTAAGTGAGGCCCCAGAAGCCCCAAGGCCATTGAATTTAGGCTGGATTAAAGCCTAAGGTAAAAAACCAACACTGCACAAAACAGCACCCCACTTCTTGCACTCAAAAACTCTACTGTCTGTGTAGATTAAAGTCCGCAAAATTGCATCTAAAATAGAAAAAGTGGAATACTCCAGACTCAATGGGTCACACTCATCCTTGTGTTAATGAATCCCACTCTAAAACGAGCACAGCATCATAGGTTTAACTGGGTTTGCTCTCCAACTAGAACTCTCATTAAGACGAAAGCTTCTCTCCCCCAAATCTGTCCCCCCAAACCAGCAGCTGAACCTGGGCTACAATTCAAGACAAAATGCTACTTCAGGCCAAGACATGGACAGCAGTCTACAGACCCCCTCCCCCCCCCCCCCCCGCTGACGTCAAGGGCTGCTGCCACCGCCGAGGTTTCACACTGCCAGAAGCAGCCTCTCTCCTTCCTCCCAGGCCTCAGTCTTACTCAGTTTCAGTCTCATATGTAACCACCACCATCTTCTAGTCTCTGCCACCAGCCTTACCTCTGATCTTTCAGCGCCAGAGATGAATATAGGCTGTCACTCGGGCAAGGGCACGCAGTAGAGGACAGAAACCACAGTAACAGGCAACGTGATGAAGAGATCACATTAATTTCTCTTACCCCAACAGAAAGTAGAAATACAAATGCAAGATAAATGCTGTATCTGAATTAATTTAAACAGTGCTGACTTTAGTAATTAGCAATTGCTGACATCTACTTGTTATTCAATATGACAATTATAGATGATGTTATAAATTACATGCAGGCTGCATCAAGCCCTATTGGTGCAGTGGAGTCCTCCACCTGGTACTGTTAGTTGTTATGTGGTTACATGTTGTATTCGGGGGAGCAGCAGAATGTAACAGCCTACGAAAGGCAGAGTTTTGAACGCCTGTGAAAAATCCCAAGATTTCAAAGCTCTATCGCAAGTGAGTTTTAATGTAACTAAGAAATCATGTTGCTTGTGATAAATTTACAAGTTGGCATGTCTGGGCTCAGAATTAACATTTCAATGTACAGAATTGCCAGTTGCAAAAAGTAATTTGGCACTAAATTCTGAGCTTCATTTCCATAGCCTCACACCATCTTACCTCAACATATATCCTTGTCCTATTCTACTTGTCAAAAAACACCTACTCCTCATCTCCCACTCCAATATCAGCAGTTGCACAGTTGCACTTTGAGCACTATGGGCTGGAATTTCATAGCAAGGCGCAGGCAGCCGTGCCTGCAATTTTGTGCCATTGGCTGCCGTGCCGGTCTGCTGACATGTTCCCGCCTCGGGCCTATTTTTAGGAAGGCTGCATCCAGGGCAGGGGGCGGTTATTGTTTACTAGCATGCCAGCAGTGGGTAGCCAATTAAACTGCCTATTAAGGGCATTCTTCATACACCGTCAGGTGCTGATGAAAGATGTTACGACCTGATGAGAAAAGGTGTCTAGGGTTCCCTTTCAGCCTTCACCTGGTCTTACTAAAACAGGGTTTAATTTTTAAGTACTGTTTTCAGCTCCCCCTTGGTAAATCCTTTTTCACCACTTTCTAACTGTAAGACAAAGAAACCAGCACAACTGGTTTTCTCAGGTTTAAAGAAAAGCGAAATTTTATTAAACTCTTAATTCAGTTAACGCCTATGGAGACATGACACGCCCACGTTAGCATGCACAAGCCATACACACTTGTGTTACGGTTCTTCGAGATCACTGTAGTGTCCTTTATTGTAGATAGATCTTGCTTTTCATTGGGGCCCAGTATTCTTCTTAAACCTTGTTCTCTGCAGGAGACTTTTCTCTGCTGGGGTTCATGTGTCTTCAGTGGATTTGTAGTTTCATGAATAAGGGATGGGAGCAGGCAGACAGGAGAGGCTGTGGTGAGCCAGCCAGGAGAGATCTTCTCAGTCCAGGAGCATTCTGCTTTCTGCCCAAACTGTTTATACAAATTCAAAAAACTCAGGTTGCCCAGCAGGTTAGTCATGTGACTAGCTGGTTTGACCATGTCTGTTTGCGTATTTGGCCATCTTAGCAGTCAACCTGGAATGCGAGCTCCTTCACCTTCAATGTCTGGTAATCAAAAGTCCACTGTGGGTTGAATGTGTCAGGGAATGGTCCTTTGTCCTTTCTAAGCACTGTGATAATATGCAAATGTCTTTCCAGCCAAGATCTGGCAACTTTTCTTTTTAAAGCAAGTCCTTTCTTCACGCCATTAACAGTTTAAAATCAGTGTTCATGACAAAATTAATGTGCCTCATTCTTGGTAGGTGGGGGCCTAGCATGACAAAGGTCATTGACCTGAAATGTTAACTCTGTTGCTCTCTCCACAGATGCTGCCAGATCTGCTGAGTATTTCCAGCACTTTCTATTTTTATTACCCCATCTTTATCTGGTCTGGCCAATGTGACTAGTCCCATACTAATGTGGTTGACACTAAACTGCCCTCTAAAATGTTCTAGTGGCCACTCCGTTGTATCAAAACAAGACAAGACAACTCGAGATGGGCAATAAATGCTGGCCTTTACAACGATGCCCACATCCCATGAATAAAAACTCACAGGTGAGGTGTTTAGCAGAATCAAGAGCTTCATTCCAAGAAGGATGGGAGGGAGCATCTGGATGGATCCTGGGAGATCAAAGCTGACCCACACCCATGTGTAACCTTCCTGAGGCCCAGCTGAGTACTTCATTCAGATCTGAATTACCAGAATTGTCAGAATGAAAGCTGCAGTTGCTTAATTAGTCTGACAATGCTCTATAATTTCACCTGGCTAAGATCTCAAGCATGGTATTCTGCATAACTTTGTCTTAAAAAAAAAGACCTCCTCTCAGAAGCCTTGGATGAGGAAGGTAATTGAGTATATTGGGGGTAAAAACAGAAACTGTTGGAAGTACACATCAGGTAGCATCTGCGAAGAGAAAAACATTTAACGTTTCAGGTAGATGACCCTTCATCAGAACTGGGAAAACTTAGAAAGTTTTAAGCAAGTGAAAAGAGGGGAGGGTAGGAAAAAGACCATGAGGGAAGGTCTGAGAGAGGATGGAAGACAAGGGGTGAGGAGGTGGAGGAGCAGACCAGGGTGTCACAGAGGGAACAAGCATATCAGGGAATTAGCCTGACAAGCTGTAACTGCCCGATTAGCCAGCAGCTGTCAAAGGGCGGGATTTCTGTTGCCGGGGTCCTTGATCCCGTGGAAGATCTGCCACTGTCCAGTAAAGTGCCTAATGGGCCCTTGATTCAGCATGCATCCCAAAGGAGTGACACGAGGTTCTTGGTAGCACTTTTGCCAGAGGTAGAGATCCCTGGTCAGTGTTTCAACTGCCAGGAACCAAGAATCCTGTAGATCTTCTATTTTTTCCACATACAAAAAAAAAAATCACATTATCATTTTAACATTCTCATTCAATCTACTCCAATCCCAGTGTTCAGGTTCAGCATCCTTCTCCGATTGTTCGCTGTGCCATTTTAAGAACTGGCCCTCATTTGTCATGAGAATTAAACAGAAATGAAAAAAGATTGTAAATGGTTTGCAAATTAATGCACGTGAATCAATAGTTTTAAAAAAATATACACATACTTGTGTGGTTTAAAAAAAAAATAAGTGGAAAGTTTTTTTTAAAAATAAAGTCATGCATATACTCATGCAGTTATACAATTATGACTAAATCACAAAATAGCAACAAAGCACCTAAAACTTCAGTTTTAGCTCATATTGATGATTTTTTGTTTGAAAAAGCTGTGAATGTTTTTAAAGGACTGAGACTATAATAGCTAAAAGCTCCACTCAAGAGGTGACCTTAAATCACTTGTGACTGATCGGCCAGCTTCAATTGTGGCGCTCCTCACTGTGCCATAGCCCTTCATCCTGTAACATTCAGTACAACAGTAATGAATTCAGGATATCCACTGCATTTCAAAATCATCTGTTAGAGCATTACACCCTTTCAACTCGAGCACTTGTCCAGAATAACGTGACCATACATCTCTTCTTTATGAGAAGAGTTTAGGATAGATTTAGATTTAGAGATACAGCACTGAAACAGGACCTTCGGCCCACCAAGTCTGTGCCGACCATTAACCACCCATTTATACTAATCCTACACTAATCCCATATTCCTACCACATCCTCACCTGTCCCTATATTCCCCTACCATCTACCTATACTAGGGGCAATTTATAATGGCCAATTTACCTATCAACCTGCAAGTCTCTTGGCTGTGGGAAAAAACCGGAGCACCCGGAGGAAACCCACGCACACACAGGGAGAACTTGCAAACTCCACACAGGCAGTACCCAGAATTGAACCTGGGTCGCTGGAGCTGTGAGGCTGCGGTGCTAACCACTGCGCCACTGTGCACTAGCTTCAGACCAAGTGCTTTTATGTGCACAAGCCCAAATATGCAAAACTGCTCTGTAATTCAGCAATGCATAAAGTATCCTCTAACAGTAGAAACAGGAAGGTCACTATAAAGGGCATTTAGAATCATGAACAGCACGGCACTGAAGGTGGCCATTCAACCCACCCATGCCTTTGCTGGTTTGAAACAGATATCCAAATTAGTCGCACTCCCTTGCTCCTTCTCCATAACCCTGCAGATTTTTAACTTTTAAAATTTGTATCAAAATCCCTGTTGGAAGTTATTACATAACCTACTTCTAAGTTTCAGGCAGTGCACTGCAGATTCTAACAATCTGTTGGTAAAATATTTTTCTCGTCAACTCCCCTCAGGTTCTTTTGACAATTATTTTAAATCTGTGTCCTCTCGTTACTAACACTCCTACCAGTAAAAAGAGTTTCTCCCTATTTACTCTAATAATATTATGCAGTTTATGTCTGTCTGCACTTTTCTGATTGGTTGGTGGGTTGATGTGGTAGTTGGAGCCTGGCACAGGCACGTGGGGGAGTAGCTGCATATTCGTCATGTGCCCCAGTCAACGGTTGGTAGCACCAGAGATGACAGAGTGAGGGGAGTTTGTGCAGAACTGCAGAAGGTAAGGGCAGCCCAACGAATAAGTTACCCTAGATGGAGGATTGGGGAGGGGGGGGATGGACGGCACACGATGGGATGGAGATGGCAGACATGGGAAGGGCAATTGTATGGGTCAAAGGGGTCAAAATGGAATTGTGGTTGGGAGGGGTTGACTTATAGAACATAGAACAGTACAGCACAGTACAGGCCCTTCGGCCCATGATGTTGTGCCGACCCTTTAACCTACTCTAAGATCAAACTACCTACATACCCTTCATTCTTCTATCATCCATGTACCTATCCAAGAGTCGCTTAAATGTCCCTAATGTATCTGCTTCTACTACCACCGCTGGCAGTGCATTCCATGCACCCACAACTCTCTGTGTAAAAGAACCTACCTCTGACATCTCCCCTAAACCTTCCTCCAATCACCTTTAAAATTATGCCCCCTGGTGATGGCCCTTTCCGCCCTGGGAAAAAGTCTCTGGCTATCCACTCTATCTATGCCTCTCATCATCTTGTACCCCTCTATCAAGTCACCTCTCATCCTTCTTCTCTCCACTGAGAAACTCCCTAGCTCCCTCAATCTTTCTTCACAAGACATGCCCTCCAGTCCAGGCAGCATCCTGGTAAATCTCCTCTGCACCCTCTCTAAAGCTTCCACATCCTTCCTATAATGAGGTGACCAGAACTGAACACAATATTCCAAGTGTGGTCTAACCAGGGCTTTATAGAGCTGCAGCATAACCTCGCAGCTCTTAAACTCAATCCCCCTGTTAATGAAAGCCAACACCCCATACGCCTTCTTAACAACCCTATCAACTTGGGTGGCAACTTTGAGGGATCTATGGACGTGGACCCCAAGATCCCTCTGTTCCTCCACACTGCCAAGAATCCTGTCTTTAAGCCTGTATTCTGCATTCAAATTCGACCTTCCAAAATAAATCACTTCACACTTTTCCAGGTTGAACTCCATCTGCCACTTCTCAGCCCAGCTCTGCATCCTGTCAATGTCCCGGTGCAACCTACAACAGCCCTCCACACTATCCACAACTCCAGCAACCTTTGTGCCATCGGCAAACTTACTAACCCAGCCTTCCACTTCCTCATCCAAGTCATTTATAAAAATCACAAAGAGCAGAGGTCCCAGAACAGATCCCTGCGGAACACCACTGGTCACCGAGCTCCAGGCTGAATACTTTCCATCTACTTCCACCCTCTGTCTTCTATGGGCCAGCTAATTTTGTATCCAGACAGCCAAATTTCCCTGTATCCCATGCCTCCTTACTTTCTGAATGAGCCTACCATGGGGAACCTTATCAAACGCCTTGCTAAAATCCATATACACCACATCCACTGCTCTTCCTTCATCAATGTGTTTTGTCACATCCTCAAAGAATTCAATAAGGCTTGTGAGGCATGACCTGCCCCTCACAAAGCCATGCTGACTATCTCTAATCAAACTATGCTTTTCCAAATAATCATAAATCCTGTCTCTCAGAATCCTCTCCAATAATTTGCCCACCACCGACATAAGACTGACTGGTCTGTAATTTCCAAGGTTATCCCTATTCCCTTTCTTGAACAAGGGAATAACATTTGCCACCCTCCAATCATCTGGTACTACTCCAGTGGACAGTGAGGATGCAAAGATCATCGGCAAAGGCGCGGCAATCTCTTCCCTCGCTTCCCGTAATAACATTGGGTATATCCAGTCTGGCCCCGGGGACTTATCTATCCTCATGTCTTTCAAAATTTCCAGCACATCCTCCTTCTTAACATCAACCTGTTCGAGCATATCAGCCTGTTTCACGCTGTCCTCACAAACGACAAGGTCCCTCTCACTAGTGAATACTGAAGCAAAGTATTCATTAAGGACCTCCCCTACCTCCTCCGACTCCAGGCACAAGTTACCTCCACTATCCCTGATCGGCCCTACCCTCACTCTGGCCATCCTCTTGTTCCTCACATAAGTGTAGAACGCCTTGGGATTTTCCTTAATCCTACCCGCCAAGACTTTTCCATGTCCCCTTCTAGCTCGAAGTCCATTCTTCAGTTCCTTCCTGGCTACCTTGTAACCCTCTGGAGCCCTGTCTGATCCTTGCTTCCTCAACCTTAAGTAAGTTTCCTTCTTCCTCTTGACTAGCTGTTCCACATCTCGTCATCCAAGGTTCCTTCACCCTACCATCCCTTCCTTGCCTCATCGGGACAAACCTATCCAGCAGTCGCAGCAAGTGCTCCCTAAACAACCTCCACATTTCTGTCGTGCATTTCCCCGAGAACATCGGTTCCCAATTTAAGCTCCCCAGTTCCTGCCTAATAGCATTGTAATTCCCCCTCCCCCAATTAAATATTCCCATCCCGTCTGCTCCTATCCCTCTCCATGACTATAGTAAAGGTCAGGGAGTTGTGATCACTATCACCGAAATGCTCTCCCACCGAGATCTGCCACCTGGCCTGGTTCGTTGCCAAGCACCAAATCCAACATAGCCTCCCCTCTAGTCGGCCTATCTACATATTGAGTCAGGAAACCTTCCTGGACACACCTGACAAAATCTGCTCCATCCAAACTATTTGCACTAAGGAGAGCATCAAAACAATGGAGTGGCATGGGAGGGAGGGGATGAGATGTTGTAATTGGTGAAGTATACTAATTTGACTGCAAATGTTTTGCTGGTCTCTGCTAGTACATTAATAATTTTGAACACCTCCATCAAATCTTCCTTTTCAACATTCTGCGCTCCAAGGAGAACAATCCCAGCTTCTCTGGTCTCTCCATGTAACTAAAGTTCTGTATGTCTCATGTCATTCTAGGAAATCTCCTCTGCATCTTTTCGAAGGCCTTGTGCCCAGAATTAGACAGAACACTGCAGCAAAAACTTAACCAGTATTTTACAGAAGTTTTATATAGCTTCCTTGCTTTTGTACTCTGTGCCTCTAATGCCAATAATCCCTTCCATTCTTTTAATAACAGCTTTCTCATTGTCCTGGCATCTTCCAAGGTTTGTGTATATGAACCCCCAGCAGCCTCTGTTCCTGCAACTCATTTAGAATTGTGTCACTTGGTTTACATCGTTTCTCCCATTCTGTTCAAAATGAATCAATTCATAATTCATTGCATTAAATTTCATCTGCCATGTGTCTGCCCATTTCACCAGTTTGTTCTTCTGAACTGTATTACTGTTCTCACTTGGCAGATACGGGAAGGAATAGGATAGGCGCAGAATTCATGCACCTCAAGAGCCCTCCCTCTCCAAGTGTTACTTATCCAGTTCTAGTCTCAGTCATCTTTGTCATAGGGTCGTTACAGCACAGAAGGAGGCCACTTGGCCTATAATGTCTATACCAGTTCTCTGTAGAGCAATTCAAAAACAGTACCATTCCCCTGCTCTATCCCTGTAGCCCTGCAAGTTTATTTCCAAGTGCTCATTCAATTTCCTTTTGAAATCTTTCATCCTCTCCACTTACACCGCCCTCATAAGCAGCGAGTTCCAAGTCATTGCCACGTACTGCGTTAAAAAAAAAATCTTCATATCCCTCTGCATCTCTTGCCCAAAACTTTCAATCGGTGTCTTCTAGTCCTTGTACCATCAGCTAATGAGAACAGATTTTCTTTGTCTACCCTAACTGAACGTAAAAATCTTGTATACTTACATTAAACCTCCCCTCAATCTGTTTTGTTCTAAGGAGAACAAACCCAGCTTCTAACCTTGTAGCTAAAATCCCTCATCCCTGGAACCATTCTGGTAAATCTTCTCAAGGACCATCACATCCTTCCTAAGGTGTACTGACCAGAACTGGATCAACATTCTAGTTGTGGCCTAACCAGAACTTTATATAAGGTGATGCCAAAGAAACACACCTATTTGGACAGTTTATACTTTGGATTTGAGTTGAGACGTCCTTGAAAACATTTCACATAAGGTGAGAAGTGAGAGAAGAAGTCCCATTAGTGCGATTCAACCTCAAGGTCAAGAAATGAATGTATAACCCTAAGCAGCAGCTGGCCCCAATACACTCAAACCTACATTTAAGACATTGTACTAAGTGCAGCTTCTTAATTAACACTTCAGAGAAGTGTCATCAATTTTAACAGGCAATGCAAAAAATAAAATCGAAGTAGCATTTTTAAAATAACAAGCTAAAGGCAAGCCATTTTAAAAGTTAGAAACATGCTGCGTAAAAGCAGAGAACCACTCTGAAGGTTATTTTGACTGCATGCAATTTCCCTAATTCTCCGCTCCATACCCAAGGAAGGATATACTTGCCTCAGAGGCAGAGCAACCAAGTTTCTCTAGGTTGATGTCTTGAAAGAGAGGGTAGCTCTATGAGGAGAGATCAAGTAGAATGGGCCTACGCTCTGGAGTTTAGAAAAATGAGAGGTAATCTCATTCAAACATACAAGACTCAGAGTTTGACAAGGTAGAGGTGGATAGGCTGTTGCCCCCCCCAGCTGGAGAGTCTAGAACTAGACAATCACAGAAATAAGGAGTTGGCCATATGGGACTGAGATGAAAAACAAAATTCATTCAGAGGGTTGTCAATCTTTGGAATTCTATACCTAATAGGGCTCTGGATGCTAAATCATTGAGTATATTAAGAAAGATTTGCATTTATATAGCAACTTTTACAATCACAGGACGTCCCAAAGCATTTTACAGCCAATTAAGTACTTTTGAAGTAAACTCATTGTTGTAATGTAGGAAACATGGCAGCCAATTTGCACACAGCAAGCTTCCACAAACAGCAATGAGAAAATGACCAGATAATCCCGTTTTTGCGATGTTGATTAAGGGATAAATATTAGCCAGGGATAACTCCCCTGCTCGTCTTTGAAGTAGAGACATTGGATGTTTTAAGTCCACATGAGGGGGCAGACAGGGCCTTGGTTTAATGTCTCATCCAAAAGACAGCACCTCCCACAGTGCAGCGCTCTCTC
The DNA here is from genome assembly GCF_036365525.1 of Heterodontus francisci. NCBI lineage: Eukaryota > Metazoa > Chordata > Chondrichthyes > Heterodontiformes > Heterodontidae > Heterodontus > Heterodontus francisci. Next base: position 49,465,295 of record NC_090375.1, read on the forward strand.
AGTACTGCACTGAAGTGTCAGCCTTGATTTGACCTCAAGTCCTGGAGTGGGACATAAACCCACAATCTTCTAACTCAGAGGTGAGAGTGCTATCAACTGAGCCAAAGCTGCGATTGCTAAGAGTTTTGGACTTGAAGTGAATCAAGGGATATGGGGATCAGGGTGGGAAGTGGAAAGGAGGGTGAAGATCAGCATGATTCAATGGCTCGAGGGGCTGTATGACCTTCTCCTGCCCCTATTTATGTTCTTATGTGGATAGTAACAAACTTCATTAGGACACAAAACAAACTGGTAAAATAGGCAGACACATAACAGATGAAATTTAAAGCAAAGAATGTGAAGGGATATATTTTGGAAGGCAGAATGGAGGAGAGGCAATATAAACTAAATTGTACAATTTTAAAGGGATGGGGTTGGGTGGGGAAAGAGAGATCTGGGGTGCATGTACACAAATCTTTGAATGTGACAGGACAAGTTGAGAAGGCTGTTAAAAACAAGCATATGGGGTCCATAACATTATTAACAGTGGAAGACAAGGAAGTTTAGCTAAACCTTTAGAAAACACTGGTTAGGCCTGTGTACTGTGTTCAATTTAGCAAAGATATCAAGATCTTAAGAGAGGGTGCAGAAGAGATTTACTAGAATGGTACCAGGGATAAGGGTCTATGTGGACAGACTGGAGAAGCTGGGGTTGTTCTCCTCAGAGTCGAGAAAGTCAAAAGGAGATGTGACAGGTGTTTTGAGAGGTGTTCAAAAATATGAATGGTTTTGTTAGAGTAAATAAGGAGAAACTGTTCTGCTTGGCAGGAGGGTCAGTAACCAGGTTGGCAAAAGAACCAGAAGTGACAAGGGGGAAGGTCAGTAACCAGGTGATTCAGGGAATTTTGTTTTTGAATATATAGTCTGTTGCGATCGGGAATGGATTGTCTGAAAAGGGTGGTGGAAACAGACTTAATAGTAACTTTCAAAAGAGAATTGGTAAATACTTAAAGGCAAAAAAAAAATCAGAGCGCTGTGGGGAAAGTGGAATTAATTGGATAGCTTTACAAAAGAGCCAGCGCAGGCACAAACGGCCTTCTTCGATCCTGCATCATTCTAACCCAAATGCTGCACTTGGGATCAGTTAACTCAACAGATCTAGAAGTTTAGATGATGTACCAAATAGTACCTCTATCTACTAAACCTTGTATTACATAGAAATTAATGGATGAAAAAGTCCACCTAGTTTACCTTCTACCATCCCACTGGTCGCATAATACAATAATGGAGCTGTTGGCTAATCACGGTAGTTTGTTGTTTATCCATGTGGGTAGTGGAAATCAGACTAATGTAAAATTTCATTTTTTTTGCAAATTACAGCAGTGTGATTGGTAACAAATAGAAACCTATGAAGGCATACCTGAGGTGGTATTTCATCCTCTTCAGCTTCCTCCATTTTTGGCTTCTTGTGTTTGTCCTCTGAACTAAAAATAAAGCAGAAGAGGTAATTTTTTAAAAAGGCAACAATCAGAAAATTTAAGCAATACTAATGTTTCCTCTAATTTTTTTTGTGCCATTCACAGCCTATTCATTTAAATTTACAGGCCCTTTTTTTGCACAGCTGCAAATGCACAGTAACTTAAAGGAATCAACTTTCGCTCAGCCTGCGTGGGAACTTCCAGGTTACTGAGCAGCCTCATAGTTTAGAGGAAACACTCATTCCTTCAATATGAGTTGCATGTGTTTTGAAGTGTCAGCTTGCTCAGCTTTCACACATTTGTGAGCATTTTAAATTGACTGGGAAGCAAATTGCCCACGTTTATCCCCTACCCTTTTGTGAGTGAGAAATGACTGCACACCAGTGAGATTACCAGCTGTACAATATGCTATATAATCCCACATCCATTTTCCTAATTAAAGCCAAAAGACCACCTTCTCCAACAAAGATCGAGTTAGGCAGTTAATCCTAGCCAAGATTATGACTGTTACAGTACAAACGTTGGGCTGAATTTTCCTGCCAGGGGAGGGAAACAGGAGACAGGACTGTTTCTGGGTCTCGAACCTGTCCTGGGGTGGGGAAAAACAGTCACTCTTTGCGATTTTCAGAGGCACCCCCTTAATTGGCATGGGGCAGGCTCTCTGTCCAATTAATGGTGACAGGCAGGCTCTCATAGCTGGAGAGCCAAAGGCCTTCCAGCCTGACAGGAGCAGCAGCCTGCAATGAAAGGTACTTGAACATGGAAGCATCCTCTCACCAGCTCTTTTTTTTTTAAGTAAAAGTTTAAATAAAAAAAACAAATACAAAAATGCAACAGCCAGGCAACCACTATGAGGGGGGAGGGGGGCGTGGTTGAAATCCTTCTACAGTGTGGCCTTTGGCTGCACCCACAACCAGGCAGGCTGAGGGCCTCTCATCACTGCTGATTAAAGCATCTTTTCCCCTTTTCGTTCCTGCATCCCCATGATTCAAAGCATGAAACTAAGTTCTGTAAGCACCAAACCCTAAACTCTTACGTCCACTTCCTTCCAGTTCATGTCGTGCACTGTAATCTATGTATAGAAGACTACTGGGTAAACTGCCAATGGAAACTTAAGTCACATTGTTAAGTGTGACATCACTCAACCTCACAAAGAAGGTTTAATTAAATCTTTAAAATTCTGAGGATTTAGTGTCAAAAAAGTTGGGTACAGCACCCTAATATTTATAGTACTGGACTGGCAATACATGGATCATGAGTTGAAACTCATCTCCCAAATTGTGAAATTGAAATTAGAAAATCAGGTAATTTATGGGCTAGCACCAGATAATAACATGAAATAAAGCCTGGATACCCGACCCGAACACACGTATCGGTTCGGGTGGGGTCGGGTCTATATTCTGTGTCCAGCATTCGGGTTCGGGTCAGGTCAGGCTCAACTGTACTGGCTCAGAGTTTTATAAATAAATGTGTTTTTTCTGTTTCAATAACATGTTGGATATTATTAAATTCATTGCGATATTCGGGTCAGGTCGGGCATGAAAAAAAATTAAAGGACTCGGGCTCCAATCGGGTTCGGTTTGGCTGTGGTTGGGTTGGGCCCGGGTCGGGTTTTAATTTTATACCCGAGCAGGCCTTTAGCATGAAAGCTGTTGAATTGTAAACTTGTGCAATTATGTATAAAATAACAATTTACTGAAATTAAAAAGGTCAAAGAGCAGGAAAAACTGGGTCTTTTGCGAAGAAATGCTCCTCCAGCAATGTGATGAGGTATCACTTGAAAGATTCAACGCAGCTAACTAGAGTTATCTGAACTACTTCACGGAGATATTTACCATGTGTCCTGTGACACAGCTCAAACTGTTCTTCAGGAGGTTGCATCTTCCACTTCAAATGCTTATGAAAGGGCAAATTAAATTACTTTTTAAGCCATCAAGTCAGTCCACAGGGACACAGAAGAATTACACCTTTGAGAGAGAGGGGAAGCATGGGCAGACAAGGCAGTGGGGGGTGTGGGAGAAGTGTGAAGAGCGCAAGCGTGTGCACCAGATAGTGAGATGGCATAAGTCGGAGCATTCACCTGACAGCAAGTGCATGAACCAGATAGTGAGACGACATGAGTCGGAGCATATACCCGACAGCAAGAGTGCACCAGAGAGAAAGAGTGTTAAATTGGCTAACCCCCAAAAGCAAGCATGGGGGATCAAGGTACCCAATTAAACCATTGTGTGGCAGACTGCACATTAATTTCATGCTAGCTGTTGTTTTAATTGCCTGCAGCATGCAGCCAGCCTGGGGTCCCATATGGCGAGTAACTAGCACTGAAGAAAGGCAGCCTGCACTTCTTAAATGGGGGGGTGCAGAACGAAAGGAGAGGGGTGCTGTTGTGTGCAGTGTCTGCCAGAAGTGGCAGGGTTTTTTTTGAAAAGTGAATCTGGGCTGTAAGGCTTTGTGGAATGGCAAGCGAGAGAGCGAATGCTAAGGTTTTCCAACAATGCACTGGAGGTCTTGGTGCAAGACATGCAGTGAAGGAGACACATCCTATATTGACGAGGGCAGGGGCCAGACATATGCGCAGGAAGAAGTAGCGTTGGAGGCCAATACCAGGAGTATAGTTCTAAGAACATGGATGCAATGTGGAAAGAAGCTGAATGATATGACATGAGTTCTCATGGTGAGCGCGCTTTTCTTCAAATGGCATATCCTACTACACTAAAGCTTCATCCACCGTTCAGTTCATCATGCCCACCTACCAACAATATGTCAGTACTCAACCTCTGAATATATCACCCTCACACACTTAGCACCTTTGCCAGCTTGGCACACTCCCACTGGCAGCTACTCAACCACAATAGTCAAATACCCTAAACATACTGCAGAACATGCCGACACATCCCCTCTTTCTTACATAAGTGGCACAATCAGGATGCAGCAGGAAACAATTCAAGGAGAAGCACGCATGCATGTTTTAACCCCCATGGAGAAACCAGTGCTGACCATCATGGGAAGAGGCATCACTAAGCCTGTGGCTACTGGAGGGACAAGAGCGACTGATGAGGTTATCTGCATACCTAATTCCTTCTTCCCACTCTTCTCTTAGCCCACAATCTGCAGATGGTGTAAGCACACAATTATTACTTTCCCCTCTCCCCTTTTTTTGCTGCCTTGCAAGCACAGGCTGCTTCCATCTGGATACCACTGTTCAAAGGGACTTCCAGGGTGTCACAGGAATCCAACATATCAAGAGGATTGTTGATGAGCCATCCCAGGAGAGGGTCAATCGGCACATGGAGCAAGAACCTGCTATCCTTCCTCAGGATAACACATTTTTGCTTCCTCCTCTGCCACTCCACAAGTTCCCTTGCCTGTCAGCCAGCGTAGATTGCTGCAGTAGGGTTCTCTAGGTCACCTCCAAGGCCATTTGCAGTCCCCTCAATAGGTCAGCCGCCTTCCATAACCCATGCTGCAGCCACTGGGGAAGCACTTTGTAGGAGTACTAGGATCTGCAAAGACACTCAAGACAGGTACTGAAGGAGTGCACAAAGCTCATATAGCATATGCATTATGCAATGACTGCAATCCAAGTTTATAAATTCAATGCGTATTTTCTGATCGTTTTTACATTAATGTTGTCAGAAAGAGGATGCGATGGTCAGTGATAGAGGAAACTTAAGGATTGTGGGACTGCTGGTGGATGGGGAGATGTGATTGAGGTTACTGGTATTGCTCATGAATTATTTGATCATGTACAGCCCAGGAAGGGGCTGCCTACTTTGTAGTCTTTCCTCTTCCTCCACTTCCTTCATTCCCACCTCCTTGTTCTACTATCAGCTTACCAATGCTACATGATCCCTCTTTATCCTTCCACTCATAATTTTAAGAAAGCCTACCAGGCCACCCACATCTGGAGCAAGTTGTTTCAGCACAAGCTTTAAAATGAACAGAAAAGTACTTGAGCACCAGCCAGACCACTCCCTTATTACTATTTAAGCTTTAGTCAAGTATAGGAAAGCTCCAAAAACATGTAAAATTGCCCCAACAGCCATCATGATCTCTTTGAATAATGCGTGTGGGCAGTCCTTCATATCACTTAAAATCATGTTCAGCTGTGTGAGGTTAAGGCCAGGCATTGGCTAAAGTATGCAGTTTAAGAATGTCAGCTTAAGCATTTAATTTTTTTAAATTTCCAAAATAGACTTTACTCGTAACTGTAAAAAAAAAAAATACATTACAAAACAGCACCACGTCAACAATACAAAGAATGCAAAGGAGATCAGTTTCCTTCAATACAGGAGTGAGTTGCCTCACAACCCTTCCATTTCATTTTACCTGCCATGTACTTTTAGCAGCAAATATTTTCTGGATACAGCCCGAGGGGTTTTCCATGGATCCAGCCCCTCAGTTCACCTTGGTGGGGGTACCTTACACAGTGGTCATTCCCCATTGAGCCTTTGCCGCGGCTGCCCCAAGCTTTAGTGCGTCCCTCAGCACGTAGTCCTGGACCTTGGCATGTGCCAGCCTGCAACATTCGGTTGTGGACAACGCTTTGCGCTGGAAGACCAGCAAGTTTCGGGCAGACCTAAGGGCGTCTTTCACCGAATTGATAGTCCTCCAGCAGCAGTTGATGTTTATCTCGGTGTGCGTCCCTATAAACAGCCCGTACAGCACTGACTCCTGTGTTACAGAGCTGCTTGGGATGAATCTAGACAAAAACCACTGCATCTCTTTCCACACCTGCTTTGCAAAGACACATTCCAGAAGGAGGTGGGCAACGTCTCTTCCCCACCACAGCCACCTCGAGGGCATTGTGTGGAGGGTGAGACACTCCGGGCGTGCAAGAAGGATCTGACGGGGAGGGCTCTTCTCACCACCAGCCAAGCTTGTTTGAAAGTTCTGGTGATGGGGCAATTCCGCCAAATGACTTTGGCAGTCTGCTCGGGGAACCATCCGACCGGATCCACCATCTCAGTTTCCCGTAGGGCCTTGAGGACATTCCGTGTAGACCACTGCCTGATGGATTGGTGGTCAAAGGTGTTTTTCCGCAAAAACTTTTCCACGAAGGATAGGTGATACGGCACGGTCCAACTGGATGGGGCGTTCCGTGGCAATGTGACCAGGCCCATCCTTTGCAACACTGGGGACAGATAGAACCTCAGCACGTGGTGACACTTGGAGTTTGCGTACTGGGGATCTACGCACAACTCGATGCAGCCGCAGACGAAGGTGGTCATCAGGATGAGGGTGGCGTTGGGTACATTTTTCCCGCCCTTATCTAGAGGCTTGAACATCGTGTCCCTCCGGACCCGGTCCATTTTGGATCCCCATACTAAGCGGAAAATGGCTCAGGTGACTGCCACGGCGCAGGAGTGGGGTATGGGCCAGACCTGCGCCACCTACAGCAACGTGAGCACCTCGCATCTGACGACCAGGTTCTCAGCATTAAATGAGCATTGCACATGAATTAGTGTCATTATCTGCCTGTTCTGCATGCTGCCAGTGATGCTTAGGTATACTTGCAAAGCCCCTTTACCAAGATGGTGTCTTGTGCACTTCCCATCTGGAATGCTAGACTGGTAGATCGTGCCTAAAAACAGGCACTACACAGCCCAATTTAGACCCCAGGTAATGCCAGAGAGGAAAAAAAAACTCTCTTGGGGTTGTGGGCTTTGCTGTATGGAGTGCTTGAGCATCTGATGGGGTTGATCAAATGAGCATCTGCACCTATGGGTTTAAGTAGATATGGGATCATTTTACTGGCCTAGATCATGCTGTAGCAGGGCATCTAATATCATGCTGTTAGATAAACGTGTAAGGGCAAGTTTAAGTTTTTAAAATATTTGCATGGCAAGTTGCTGAAAATGCAACAGGACAGGACATCCGGGTCCAGAGTGAACAGGGCAACCAACGCTCTCCTTAACCAATCAGATTCTAGGATTGGGAAATAAAGAATGCAAGGATTGAAAAGGAAGTGTAAACTAGTAGCTGAATTCAGTGCCAAATCATGCACAGAAATAGAAAAGGCGGGAAAGAAAAATTGATTTGAGAAGGAAAAGGAGACGACAAAGAAGAAAAATGTAAACATTTTAAATGGCTTTAAAATCTCAAAAAAAAATCAATACTGAAGGAATGAGACTCCACACGTCATAGATAATTTTCAGTGCCAGAGAGGTTGACTAGCATTAACTAACACATCCCGTAAAAAGGGTACTTACACTTGAAAGATAGAACTTTCGGTTGTGAGTTTAGTACGCATCTACAGCAATTCACGACTTTCAAAGCACCTCAATGGTGAGGCAGACAGTGAAATGCCATTTCCACAAAAACAATGGAGGTGTGCAACTTGGACAACAAATTTTACATATTGGCATTTATAGAAACATAGAAAATAAGAGCAGGAGTAGGCCCTTCGAGCCTGCACTGCCATTCAATACAATCATGGCTGATTGCCCAAACTCAGTACCCTGTTACCGCTTTCTCCCCGTGTCCCTTGATCCCTTTAGCCCCAAGAACTATATATAACTCTTTCTTGAATATATTTAATGATTTGGCCTCAACTGGTAGAGAATTCCACAAGTTCACCACTCTCTGGGTGAAGAAAGTTCTCCTCATCTCAGTCCTAAATGGCTTATCGCTTATCCTTAGATTGTGATCCCTGGTCCTGGACTCGCCCGCCATCGGGAACATCCTTCCTGCATCTAGTCTGCCCAGTCCTGTTAGAATTTTGTGGGTTTCTATGAGATCCCCTCTCATTCTTCTGAACTCCAGTGAATACAAGCCTAATCGACCCAATCTCTCTTCATACCTCAGTCCTGCCATCCCAGGAATCAGTCTGGTGAACCTTCGCTGCACTCCCTCCATAGCAACAACATCCTTCCTCAGATGAGACCAAAATTGCACACAATACTCCAGATGTGGTCTCACCAAGGCCTTGTATAATTGCAGCAAGACATCTTTGCTCCTATACTCGAATCCTCTCGCTATGAAGGCCAACATACCATTTGACTTCTTAACTGCCTGCTACACCTGCATGCTTACTTTCAACAACTGGTGCACAAGGACACCCAGGTCTCGCTGCACCTCCCCCTTTCCCAATCTATCGCCATTCAGATAATAATCTGCCTTTCTGTTTTTGCCACCAAAGTGGATAACCTCACATTTATCCACATTATACTGCATCCGCCATGTATTTGCCCACTCACTCAACCTGTCCAAGTCACACTGGAGCTTCGCTGCATCCTCCTCACAGCTCATACTCCCACCAGTTTTGTGTCATCTGCAGACTTGGATATATTACATTTAATTCCCTCATCTACATCAGTAATATATATTGTGAATAGCTGGGGTCCTAGCACTGATCCCTGCGGTACCCCACTAGTCACTGCCTGCCACTCGGAAAAAGACCCATTTATTCCTGCTCTTCGTTTCCTGTCTGCCAACCAGTTTGCTATCCATGTCAGTACCTTACCCCCAATCCCATGTGCTTTAATTTTGCACGATAATCTCATAGTGGGACCTTATCGAAAGCCTTCTGAAAGTCCAAATATACCACATCCACTGGTTTTCCCTTACCCATTATATCAGTTACATCCTCAAAAAATTCCAGTAGATTTGTCAAGCAAGATTTTCCTTTCGTAAATCCATGTTGACTTTGTCCGATCATGTCATTGTTTTCCAAGTGCTCTATTACATCTTTTATAATGGACTCTAGCATTTTCCCCACTACTGATGTCAGGCTAACTGGTCTATAATTCCGTTTTCTCTCCACCTCCTTTTTTAAGTAATGGGGTTACATTAGTTACCCTCCAATGCTTTGGAACTGTTCCAGAATCTATAGAATTTTGAAAAATGACCAGCAATGCATCTACTATATCAAAGGCCACTTCCTTAAGTACTCTGGGATGTAGATTATCAGGCCTGGGGGGATTTATCGGCCTTCCATCCCATCAATTTCCCCAAAACCATTTCCCTACTAATAATGATTTCATACAGTTCCTCCTTCTCACTAGACCCTATGTTCCCCAATATTTCTGGCAGGTAATTTGTGTCCTCCTTTGTGAAGACAGAACCAAAGTATGCATTTAATTGGTCTGCCATTTCTTTGCTCCCCATTATAAATTCCCCTGTTTCTGACTGTAAGGGACCCAACATTTGTCTTCACAAATCTTTTTCTCTTCACATATCTATAGAAGCTTTTACAGTCAGTTTTTATATTCTCTGCAAGCTTACTCTCATACTCTATTTTCCCCTTATCAATCCCTTTGTCCTCCTTTGTTGAATTCTAAACTGCTCTCAATCCTCAGGTTTACTGCTTGTTCTGGCCATTTTATATTTCTCCTCCTTGGATCTAATACTATCCCTAATTTCTTTTGTAAGCCACGGTTGAGCCACCCTTCCTGTTTTTCTTTTGCGCCAGACAGGAATGAACAACTGTTGTAATTCATCCATGCGCTCTTTAAATGCTAGCCATTGCCTATCCACTGCCAACCCTTTAAGTAACGTTCCCCAATCTATCATAGCCAACTAGTGCCTCATACCTTCAGTTTCCTTTATTTAGATTCAGGACCTTGGTCTCGGAATCAACACTCTCACTCTCCATCTGAATGAAGAATTCTACCATGTTATGGTCACTCTTCTGCAAGGGACCACGCACAAGATTGTTAACTGACCCTTTCTCATTACACAATACCCAGTCTAGGATGGCCTGTTCTCTAGCTGGTTCCTCAACGTATTGGTTCAAAAAAGCATCACATATGCACTACAGGAATTCCTCCTCTACAGTATTATTGCTAATTTGGTTTGCTCAATCTATATGTAGATTAAAGTCAACCATAATTACAGTTGCACCCTTATTGTATGTGTCTCTAATTTCTTGTGTAATGCTATCCTCTACATCACCACTGCTCTTTGGGGCTCTATACACAATGCCCATTTTCTGCCCCTTGGTGTTTTAGCTCCACTCATACAGATTTCACATCAGGATTCTCAGCTAATATCCTACCTCACTATAGTATTGATTTCCTCTTTTACTAACAACGCTACTTCACCTTTCCTTTTTTGCCTGTCCTTCCTAAATATTGAATACCCCTGGATGTTAGTTCCCATCCTTGGTCACCCTGCAGCCATGTCTCCGTAATCGCAACTATATCATATCCATTTACATCTATTTGCGCAGTGAATTCGCCTATCTTATTGCAATACTCCGTGCATTGAGACACAATGCCTTTCGGCTTGTCTTTTTAACATTCTTAGTCATCTTAGCATTATTTCACACTATGGCCCTATTTGTTTCTTGCCCTTGATTTCTATGCCTTCCACTTTTGCCTTTTTGTTTCCAGTCTTTCATTTCTATCCTTGTTTCCTCCTCAGTCTCCCCGCTCAGGTTCCCATCCCGCTACCATTCTAGTTTAAATCCTCCCCCAACAGCACTAGCATACACCCCTGCGAGGACATCGGTTCCGGTCCTGGCTGGGTATAACCCGTCCCGCTTGTACATGTCCCACCTTCCTCAGAACCAGTCCCAATGTCCCAGGAATCTAAATTCCTCCCTCCTGCACCATTTTTCCAGCCACGCATTAATCTGGTTTATTCTCCTGTGCCTATACTCACTTACACGTGGCACAGGAAGTCTTGTTCTTTGGCCTCCTTGTCTCGAGAGACAATGGGTAAGCGCCTGGAGGTGGTCAGTGGTTTGTGAAGCAGTGCCTGGAGTGGCTATAAAGGCCAATTCTAGAGTGACAGACTCTTCCACAGGTGCTGCAGATAAAATTGGTTGTTGGGGCTGTTACACAGTTGGCTCTCCCCTTGCGCATCTGTCTTTTTTCCTGCCAACTGCTAAGTCTCTGACTCGCCACACTTTAGCCCCGCCTTTATGGCTGCCCACCAGCTCTGGCGATCGCTGGCAACTGACTCCCACGACTTGCGATCAATGTCACAGGACTTCATGTCGCGTTTGCAGACGTCTTTAAAGCGGAGACATGGACGGCCAGTGGGTCTGATAACAGCAACGAGCTCACTGTGCAATGTGTCCTTGGGGATCCTGCCATCTTCCATGCGGCTCACATGGCCAAACCATCTCAAGCGTCGCTGGCTCAGTAGGGTGTATATGCTGGGGATGTTGGACGCCTCGAGGACTTCTGTGTTGGAGATACGGTCCTGCCACCTGATGCCTAGGATTATCCGGAGGCAGCGAAGATGGAATGAATTGAGACGTCGCTCTTGGCTGACATACGTTGTCCAGGCCTCGCTGCCATACAGCAAGGTACTGAGGACACAGGTTGGATACACTCTGACTTTTGTGTTCCGTGTCAGTGAGCCATTTTTCCACAGTCTCTTGGCCAGTCTGGACATAACAGTGGAAGCCTTTCCCATGCGCTTGTTGATTTCTGCATCTAGAGACAGGTTAGTGGTGATAGTTGAGAGCCTAGGTAGGTGAACTCTTGAACCACTTCCAGAGCATGGTCTCCAATATTGATGGATGGAGCATTTCTGACGTCCTGTCCCATGATGTTCGTTTTCTTGAGGCTGATGGTTAGGTCAAATTAGTTGCAGGCAGCCGCAATCCTGTCGATGAGTCTCTGCAGGCACTCTTCTGTGTGAGATGTTAATGCAGCATCGTCAGCAAAGAGGAGTTCCCTGATGAGGACTATCCGTACTTTGGTCTTCGCTCTTAGACGGGCAAGGTTGAATAACCTGCCACCAGATCTCGTGTGGAGGAAATTTCCCTCTTCTGAAGACGAATGCATGCGAGAACAGCAGGGAGTAAAAGATCCCAAACAGTGTAGGTGCGAGAACACAGCCCTGTTTCACGCCTCTCAGGATAGGAAAGGGGTCTGATGAGGTGCCGCCATGCTGAATTGTGCCTTTCGTATGGTCATGGAATGAGGTGATGATACTTAGTAGCTTTGGTGGACATCCGATCTTTTCTAGCAGTCTGAAGAGACCACGTCTGCTGACGAGGTCAAAGGCTTTGGTGAGATCAATGAAAGCAACGTAGAGGGGCACCTGTTGTTCACGGCATTTCTCCTGTAGCTGGCGAAGGGAGAACAGCACGTCAATGGTGGATCTCTCTGCTCGAAAGCCACACTGTGCCTCAGGGTAGACACGCTCAGCCAGCTTCTGGAGCCTGTTTAAAGCAACTCGAGCGAAGACTTTCCCCACTATGCTGAGCATGGAGATTCCACGGTCGTTGTTGCGGTCACCCTTGTTTTTATAGAGGGTGATGATATTGGCATCGCGCATGTCCTGTGGTACTGCTCCCTCGTCCCAGCACAGGCAAAGCAGTTCGTAGAGTGCTGAAAGTATAGCAGGCTTGGCACTATTGATTATGTCAGGGGTAATGCCATCCTTCCCAGGGGCTTTTCCGCTGGCTAGAGAATCAATGGCATCACTGAGTTCCGATTTTGTTGGCTGTACGTCCAGCTTGTCCATGACTGGCAGAGACTGGGCTGCATTGAGGGCAGTCTCAGTGACAACATTTTCCCTGGAGTATAGTTCTAGGTAGTGCTCCACCCAGCGGTCCATTTGCTTGCGTTGGTCAGTGATTGTGTCCCTGATTTAGATTCGAGAGGGGAGATCTTCTTGATGTTTGGCCCAAAAGCTCTCTTAATGCCATCATACATTCCTCTGATGTTTCCGGTGTCAGAAGCCAGCTGAATATGACTGCATAGGTGTTGCCAGTAGTCATTTGCGCAGCGCCTGGCTGTTCTTTGTGCAGCACTTCTGGCTGCTTTATGTGCTACGGATGTTAACTCGCTGGGGGTTTTCTTGTAGTCCAGCAGTGCAATGCGCTTAGCGGCTATGACAGGTTCCAGCTCTTCAAAGTGAGATTGAAACCAGTCTACATTCCGCTTCACTTGTTTGCCATAGGCGGTCATTGCTGAGTCATAGATTGCGTCTCTGATGTGGGCCCACTTGGTCTCTGCATCCCCTGCAGGAGTGTTCTGAAGAGCTTTTTCAAGTGAATTTCGAAACCGATGTAACAGCTGTGGATGAGAGATTTTGCTAGTGTTGATGCGCGGGCTGCCCTTCTGCTTGGAGTGATGCAGCTTCTTTGGTTTGAGTCTAAACCTTGCTGCACACCAGGGAGTGGTCGGTGTCGCAGTCCGCACTGTGGAAGCTACGTGTGATTTGAACGCTGTTTAAAGAGGCTTGCCTCGATGAGGTCCAGCTGGTGCCAACGACGTGATCTTGGGTGCCTCCAAGAAACCTGGTGACAGGGTTTAGTGTGAAAGAACAAGTTGGCGATGCAGAGGTTATGATAGGTACACAACTCAAGCAGTCTCTGTCCATTCTCATTCATCCTTCCAATGCCATAGCGCCCAAGGCAGGAGGGCCATGAGTCATCGTTGGCCCCAACCCTGGCATTAAAATCCCCCAGCAGGAACAGGTGTTCGGTATAGGGGATGCTACTAACGATATTATGGAGTTCCTCGTAGAACTGGTCTTTAGCTTCAGGTGGGGAGCAGAGTGTTGGAGCATAGATGCTGAGTAGGTGTACAGGACCAGAGGCGGTCCTGCTTTTTAGTTTAGCTCCTAGCTCCTTAAATTCATCTTGCAAGACCTCATCCCTTTTTCTACCTATGTCATTGGTACCAGCATGTACCACGACCACTGGCTGTTCACCCTCCCCCTTCAGAATGTCCTGCAGCCACTCCAAGACATGCTTGACCCTAACACCAGGGAAACAACTACCATCCTGGACTCTCGTTTGCAGCCACAAAAATGTCTGTCTCTTCCCCTTACAATTTAATCTCCTATCACTATGGCTCTGCCAGTCTTTTTCCTCCACTGCTGTGCAGCAGAGCCATCCGTGGTGCCATGAACTTGGCCGTTGCTGCTTTCCCCTAGGAGGCCATCCCCCCACAACAGTATCCAAAAGCAGTATATCTGTGAGAGGGGGATGGACACAGGGGACTCCTGCACTACCTGCCTGCAGCTACTACTCCACCTGGTGGTCACCCATCCCTTTTCTGCCTATGCAGCCATTACCTGTGGTGTGACCACCTCGCTAAATGTGCTATCCACGACGTCCTCAGCATCGCGGATGCTCCATCGTGAATCCACCCACAGCTCCAGCTCTGTAATGCGGGTAGCCAGTCGCTGCAGATGGATACACTTCCTGCATACATGGTCGTCAGGGACACTGGAAGCGTCTCTCATTTCCTCCATAGCGTAAGAGGAGAATATCACAGGTGCGAGTTCTCCTGCCATGACTTACCTTTCGATCAATTAGTTACTCCCTTTAAAAAAATAGTAATTACACTAGGGGCCTTGTTCTACTCCAAACAATACCCACTGCAATCTAAAGTCCTTAATAAATTATACTAATTAAAAAAAAACACTTTACTAGTACTCACTTTATCTCAAGGATTTTTTTCCAAAAAAACTTTCCCCTTCTTTTTTTAAGCTATTTAAATGCACCAACAGCTGTTACTTACCCAACCAATCACCTTGCAGATTTCACGTGATGCCACTAAGTCTTTTCCCCCTCTTTCGAATCTCAGCGTGCGCCAGCAGAGAGAGCGCGCCTGCCGCTGCTCCGGTCACCAGTTAAATCTGTACGTGCATCTGAAGTTGTTGTCCCATTTGCGCATAAGTTAAGTGCCATTAAGCTCAATGTTGTTTTGACAGCAAAATCTAGCCCAATTTAATAGAGGTACTGAGTGTAACAACTTTTTAATGCAAGACATGGAAGGATGAAGGTCAGCTGTTTACGACTAGGACATGCCACTCCTCATCTTTTCCATGCCAACATTATCTGAATTCCGTTTGTGTCCAATGTTGTGCACATTTTGGCTGCAGCTCCTGACTTGAACTAATTACTTCCATTTTATTTTTCATTAGCCTTTCTCAACTGCCTCCACCAGTCTGTTGTCCAGTTATGCTATCTTTCCTTTCTCTCAACTTTCTTCCCTCTCAGACCCCAATTACCACTTCCCTGCTTTTCTATTTCCCTACCAGTTTTGAAACCCCCTTGGATAACCCCACAACTATCATCTCTTCATTATCTTGGAAGACCCAAAGTAGCCATTAATAATCATTTTTGACAGCTTCCACGGGCTTCTGGGGAGTGCCATTGGGCATTTTTGTATGTTAATAGCACCATATAAATACAAATGGTTGATTTTTAGTCAATGTCTCAATGCCACTTTGGTAAAGCAATCTACGCATTAAAAAAAAAGTGGAAAAATTACCCCATCATCTTCTCATGAATCCTGAGTTACAATTTTTTTTAAAATACATGTTTGTATTGCAGACGTAGGCGATACTAGCAGCAGCAACTTTAGTGCCTTTATGGTCATAAAAATCCCAAGTTGCTTCACAGGGGCACAATGGCTGGGCAGAGGAAGTGGAGAATGCATAAGAGGTCAGTGTTGAGGAACTAGAGAGTTCTCAGAGTTGTAGGAGTGAGGCCATAGAGAGATTTAAAAATGAGGGTGAGGATTTGTGAACTGGAAGCCAAAGAAAGTCAGCAAGCACAGGGGCAATGGCTGAATAGGACTTAAGACATGGGCGGCAGAGTTTTAGATAAACACAAGTTTACGGTGGATGGAAGCTGGCAGAACAGCATTATAAGAAGCGAGACTGGTGGTTTGAAAAAAGCATCAATGAGGATTTTAGCAGCAGATGGGCTGAGGCAGGTGTGGAGATGGACAATATTACAGATGTGAATGTAGACAGTCTTTGCCATGGAGAAGATATGGGGTTGGAAGCTCAAGGTCATGTGGAACACCAGGTTTGTGAACAGTCTGGTTCAGCCTCAGACAGTGGCCATGGAGAAGGATGCAAGCTGTGGCTAGTGAATGGAGTTTGTGCCGAGGGCCGAAGACAATGGTCTTCCTAATATTTAACTAGATGAAGATTGACTTATCCAGTACTTGGTGTCAGATAACTCTGATCACAAAGGCAGCGGAAAAGTTGTGTGACTTGGTGATGTAGAGCTGGGTATCATCGACATACATGTGGAACCTAATGTGTCTTCTGATGACGTTGTCAAGTTGCAACATACATGATGGCAAGAAAGAGTGGCCAAGGATAGATCTGTGGGGGATTCGGTGGGGGAAAAAAGCCTCTGCAGAAGATTCTCTGGCTATGACTGGATAGGTGAGCACAACCAGGCAAAGGCAGACATTGAAGCAGGATGGCATGTCAGAGGTCAAGAAGGGACAGTGTACCACAATTATAGCCACACAATGTCATTTGTGACTTATGGTAGGGCCATTTCAGTGCTGTGGCAAAGCACGATCCTGATTGGAGAAGTTGAAACATGGAACTGTGGGACAGATCTGCAGGGATGTGACAACATATTGAAGGGCTTGAGAAGAAAGAAGTTAGGGACAGGGTGGCAGTTTGTAAGGACAGAAAAGGTGGGCTGATTTTCTGCAGGGTGGGCAACAACAGGTTTGAAAGTGAGTGGGAGTGGAGTTCTCCCTTCTTCAAAAAAAGTTATCTACCTAAACTACTCCAGATCATGAAATCTTTCCACTGTGAAATGAAAGAATCATCTAGAATAGAATGACATCGGATTTATTCCCAATACTCAGCAGAGTAAAGCTGTGGCAAGTGAATGGAGTTTGTGCCGAGGGCTGAAGACAATGGTCTTCCTAATATTTAACTGGATGAAGTTTGACTTATCCAGTACTGGATGTCGGATAACTACTGTTCTTGTACCAATGCTGTTTGGCATCATCTTCTACCTGCTCCTATATACTTTTCAGGAGAAGTATTTTAGAGGAGTATTACTATGCACAAGATCAAATGGAAGACTGTGGCTTTTGAGCAGAGAGATCCACCATTGACTTGTTCTCCCTTCGCCAGCTACAGGAGAAATGCCGTGGACAACAGAGGTTCCTCTACGTTGCTTTCATTGATCTCACCAAAGCCTTTGACCTCGTCAGCAGACGTGGTCTCTTCAGACTACTAGCAAAGATCGGATCTCCACCAAAGCTACTAAGTATCATCACCTCATTCCATGACAATATGAAAGGCACAATTCAGCAAAGTGGTACCTCATCAGACCCCTTTCCTATCCTGAGTGGCGTGAAACAGAGCTGTGTTCTCGCACCTACACTGTTTGGAATCTTTTTCTCCCTGCTGCTCTCACATGCGTTCAAGTCTTCAGAAGAAGGAATTTTCCTCCACACAAGATCAGATGGCAGGTTGTTCAACCTTGCCCGAAGACCAAAGTACGGAAGGTCCTCATCAGGGAACTCCTCTTTGCTGACGATGCCGCATTAACATCCCACACGGAAGAAGGTCTGCAGAGACTCATCGACAGGATTGCGGCTGCCTGCAACGAATTTGGCCTAACCATCAGCCTCAAGAAAACGATCATGGGACAGGACGGCAGAAATGCTCCATCCATCAATATCGGTGACCATGCTCTGGAAATGGTTCAAGAGTTCACCTACCTAGGCTCAACTATCACCAGTAACCTGTCTCTAGATGCAGAAATCAACAAGCGCATGGGAAAGGCGTATGCTGCTATGTCCAGACTGGCCAAGAGAGTATGAGAAAATGGCGTACTGACACGGAACACAAGTCCGAGTGTATCAAGTCTGTGTCCTCAGTACCTTGCTCTATGGCAGCGAGGCCTGGACAACGTACGTCATCCAAGAGCGACGTCTCAATTCATTCCATCTTCGCTGCCTCCGGAGAATCCTTGGAACAGGTTGCAGGACCGTATCTCCAACACAGAAGTCTTCAAGGCGGCTAACATCCCCAGCATATATACCCTACTGAGTCAGCGGCGCTTGAGGTGGCTTGGCCATGTGAGCCGCATGGAAGATGGCAAAATCCCCAAGGATACATTGTACAGTGAGCGCATCACTGGTATCAGACCCACCAGCCGTCCACGTCTCCGCTTTAAAGATGTCTGCAAACGTGACAAGAAGTGTTGTGACATGACCATAAGTCATGGGAGTCAGTTGCCAGTGATCGCCAGAGCTGGTGGACAGCCATAAAGGCGGACTAAAGAGTGGTGAGTCGAAGAGATTTAGCTGTTAGCAGGAAAAAAGACAGAAGTGCAAAGAGAGAGCCAACTGTGCCCCGACAACCAATTTTATCTGCAGTGCCTGTGGAACAGTCTGTCACTCTAGAATTGGCCTTTATCGTCAGTCCAGGCGCTGCTCCACAAACCACTGACTACCTCCAGGCGCTTACCCATTGTCTCTCAAGACAAGGAGGCCGAAGAAGAAGAAGATGATTACTATGCACAAGATCAGATGGAAGACTGTTCAACCTGTCTAGATTAAGAGCAAGGACCAGAGTGAGACATGTTGTGATACGTGAACTCCTGTTTGCCGGTGATGCAGATTTTGTGGCAGATTCAGCTGAAGGCCTACAGTCAATTCTAAATGCCTTCTCAACTGTTGCAGAGGAATTTGAGGTCATGATCAGCCTATAAAAGACAGCGACAATGACTTAAAGTAGTCAGACGAAGCACCATTTCAACACAACACTGAATTGAACAATGCAGACAAATTCTGCTACATGGGGTCAACAGTTTCAAGAGAAAACGGGCAGCACAGTGGTTAGCACTGCAGCCTCACAGCTCCAGCGACCCGGGTTCAATTCTGGGTACTGCCTGTGTGGAGTTTGCAAGTTCTTTCTGTGTTTGCGTGGGTTTCCTCTGGGTGCTCCGGTTTCCTCCCACATGCCAAAGACTTGCAAGTTGATAGGTCAATTGGCCATTACAAATTGCCCCTAGTATAGGTAGGTGGTAGCGAAATATAGGGACAGGTGGGGATGTGGTAGGAATATGGAATTAGTGTAGGATTAATATAAATGGGTGGTTGATGGTCGGCACAGACTCGGTGGGCCGAAGGACCTGTTTCAGTGCTGTATCTCTAAATAAAAAAAAAGAAATGAAGCTTGGTGAGGAGATATCAGCTCGTACTGGCAGTGCTGCTGCGGCATTTGGAAAGCTTCAGGCAACAGCCTGGAAAAACCCCAAACTCTCAATTGCCACACGACTAAGAATCTATAATGCTTGCATATTAAGTAGGCTCCTGTATGGTGTTGAAAACTGGACGACATATCAGAAGCAGGAACACAGACTGCATTAATTTCATATGCATTGCTTGAGAAAGATCCTTGGCATCCATTGGCAGCATAGAGTCGTCAATACAAATACTGCAGCTTTCTAATTCAGAAAGTATTATGGCAATGCTCAAGAGATGTCGAATGCGATGACTAGGCCACACCATTAGAATAGATGATGGTTGCCTACCAAAAGATGCACTGTATGGAGAGCTTGATGTTGCTAGTAGAACTGTTGGGCAGCCAAGGGCAAGATACAAAGACTCATGCAAATGAGATCATTTCATGCCAGATTGATATAAACCAGTGAGAACAGTCTGCATAGGACCAAAGCACTTGGTGCCCAAATCTCCACATTGGAGCACAAAAATTTGAAGAACTATGTCTTCAGATTGCTACAGAAAAGCACCATTGCAAGAAGCAGCATGTGGCAGTAGCCCCTGCATCAGCAAATGACAATCTACGATGCTCCCATTGCAACTGGCAATGGCTTACTCGAATTGGACTGCTCTCCCATCTGAAGTCTCACTACAGATGAGAAGTAGATGTGCATCATCTTCAAGGACTTGAGTAGAAATTGGAGACCGGTTGCCGTTTACAAGGACAGAGGGGAGGACTGGATCCTCTGCAGAGTGGGGTAATGACAGCAGGTTTGAAAGGGAGCGGGACAGTACCAGAGAGGGAACCCTTTACAATATCAGCCACTATGAGGACCAGTAAGGGGCGGCACAGTGGTGCAGTGGTTAGCACTGCAGCCTCACAGCTCCAGGGACCCGGGTTCGATTCTGGGCACTGCCTGTGTGGAGTTTGCAAGTTCTCCCTGTGTCTGCGTGGGTTTTCTCCGGGTGCTCCGGTTTCCTCCCACAAGCCAAAAGACTTGCAGGTTGGTAGGTAAATTGGCCATTATAAATTGTCACTAGTATAGGTAGGTGGTAGGGAAATATAGGGACAGATGGGGATGTTTGGTAGGAATATGGGATTAGTGTAGGATTAGTATAAATGGGTGGTTGATGGTCGGCACAGACTCGGTGGGCCGAAGGGCCTGTTTCAGAGCTGTATCTCTAATCTAATCTAATCAATGGTCAGCAGTATAGCTGGAATAGGGTCAAGAAGGAGGGTGAGACTCAGACAAGATGAGCTTGCAGAAGGCATGAAGGGAAATAGGAAGGAAACTAGAGAGATATAGAGGAGAGTTCCTGAGTGGGAAAGCAGGGCAGCAGTGGTGGGGGACGAAAACAATGACCTTTACTCGATGAACTAAGAAAAGGGAAGAAAGTAGTACAGGCAACTGAACAGATGGGCCTCAATCTTACTGATAAGGAGGTCAATGAATTCCGTGCACTTGTTGGAGGGGCAGGGTTTAAGGAGATGGTTAGTAATGGAATACATTAAGTACTAAGTGGGTATAGTAGCATAGTGGCTATGTTACAGGACAAGTAATCCAGATCCACAGACATGACTTCAAATGTCACCCCAGCAGGTGGGTAATTTAAATAAATTTGGCATAAAAAGAAAGTATGACCATGAAACTACCCGATTGCGGTAAATACAATCTGGTTCACTAATGTCTGTCAGGGAAGGAAATCAGTCGTCCTTATCCAGTCTGGCTTATGTGTGACTCCAGAGCCACAACAATGTGGTTGACTCTAAACTGCCCTCTGAAACGGCCTGGTCAGCCACTCAGTTGTATTCAAGAAGGCAGATCGCTACCATATTCTCAAGTGGAAATTAGGGATGGGCAATAAATGCTGGCTTTGCGAGTGATGCCCAATCCCATGAATGAATAAAAAAAATACAGTGAACAATTTTGGCAGAGGAGAGCAGAGCCTGTAGTCCAGCAAGAACTGCTGCTGAATTACTAAACCAACAGTACGCCATAACCATTCAAGTCTGCTTCCGTTGGACAAAGATGGTAGCAATAGCAAGGGAACCTACTTGGAGACAGTGAGTTTCAGCAAGCTTTTCAGAGAAGCACAGAAGGAACAGTGGACCTATCCAGCAGGAAGTCAAGTCTGAGGCAGGAGTAGAGTTAGAACAAAAAAAAAAAAAAAAAAAAATCGAGAAATAATGAATGGTTGAGGCGGAGTTTGTGGGGATTAAGTACCCCGGAAAGGAGAAATGAAAGGAGGGATGACTGGGTAATAGGAAGGCAAGACGACAGGCAAAAAGGGCCCAAGAGTGGTAAACAGAAGGAAGGGGACACAGAACTATTCGGCTTGGGTCGAAGGTTTCAGCCAATGAACATGTGAACAAACAGAGAAATTTCAAGTTACATAGGCAAGGTAGTATTTATTGCTCATTTCATAGCTCTGCAAGGGCGGCACAGTGGCGCAGTGGTTAGCACCGCAGCCTCACAGCTCCAGCAACCCGGGTTCAATTCAGGGTACTGCCTGTGTGGAGTTTGCAAGTTCTCCCTGTGTCTGCGTGGGTTTCCTCCGGGTGCTCCGGTTTCCTCCCACATGCCAAAAACCTGCTGGTTGATAGGTTAATTGACCATTATAAATTGCCACTAGTAGAGGTAGGTGGTAGGGAAATATAGGAACAGGTGGGGATGTGGTAGGAATATGGAATTAGTGTATGATTAGTATAAATGGGTGGTTGATGGTCAGCACAGACTCGGTGGGCCGAAGGGCCTGTTTCAGTGCTGTATCTCTAAACTAAACTGAGTAGCACAAGAGTCAACCAAGTAACGTGGGAATGGAGTCAGTTTTAGGCCAAAGCAAGTGTGGAAGCAGGTTTTCTTCCATAAAAGGATACCAGTTAACTAGATTTTTTTTTTTTTAATTTTATTTTTCTGGCGTCAACCCACAAATTACTAAATTTGATTTTTTTCATGGTTGACTGGCTCCCAATGTAGATTTTAAAAAAAACTCTGGCCATAGCCAACGCAACTGTTTACTGCCTTCCCCATAAATCTCTTAATAGCTTTTGTTGAACTTATTTGCTGATGATTTGTTTCTACTGCAAATCATATTCCTTTAATCTGTACAAGTATTTCTGCTTAAATCTAATTTGTCCTTGCAGATATCTAGTTAATCATTTTAGTTTCGTTTTGCATGGGTCCTTTTATATGCCTTGGGACATTTATGGCTTTTACTTGCTTTCAAACAACTTTAATGACTACCCATTTTTCCCTCAGTATTAATTTCCTTGCTTAATAAGGTTGCCAAATCTTCAGGCATTTTTGTAAAATTAGCCCTGTCAAACTCAGGAACCAGCAAAATGTCAGTAGCCTTGGTTTGGCTGATATCACCGTTGCCCATATGTTCCTCACATGGAGGCTTAATGAAAAAAAGAAAAGATTTTGCATGTATATAGCACCTTTTATTTTTTTTATTTAGAGTTTCAGCACTGAAACAGGCCCTTCGGCCCACCGAGTCTGTGCAGACCAAGAACCACCCATTTATACTAACCCTACAGTAATCCCATATTCCCTACCACCTACCTACACTAGGGGCAATTTACAATGGCCAATTTACCTATCATCTGCAAGTCTTTGGCAGTGGGAGGAAACCGGAGCACCTGGTGAAAACCCACGCGGTCACAGGGAGAACTTGCAAACTCCGCTAAGGCAGTACCCAGAATTGAACCCGGGTCCCTGGAGCTGAGGCTGCGGTGCTAACCATTGTGCCGCCCCCACCTTCCACAACGTCAGGACATTTCAAAGTTCTTTACAGCTAATGAAGTACTTTAAGTGTAGTAAAAGCAAAATACTGCAGATGCTGGGAAATCTGAAATAAAAACAAGGTGCTGGAAATACTCAGTAGGTCAGGCAGCATCTGTGGAGAGAGAAGCAGAGTTAATGTTTCAGGTTTGTTCTGAAGAAAGGTCACAAACCTGAAACGTAAACTCTGTTTCTCTCTCTCTCCACAGATGTTGCCTGACCTACTGAGTATTTCTAGCACTTTGTCTTTACTTTAAGCGTAGTCACTGCTATAACGCAGGAAACAGCAGCCAATTTGCACACAGCAGTTTCTCAAACAGCAATGAGATGGCAACCAAATAATCTGTTTGTGATATCAGCTGAGATATAAATACTGGTCAGGAAACTTGGGAAAATTCCCCTGCTCTTCTTCGAAATAGTGTCATGGGATCTTTTGCATTCACCTGAGCGCGCAGACAGTACTCCTTTTCAACTCATCCAAAAGATGGCAGCTCGGAATGCAGCACTCCCCCAGCACGATATTAGAATGTCAGCCCAAATGTTGTTCTCAAGTGTAGTGAGAGAGACTTAAAGGCACAACCTTCTGACTCAGGCAAGTGTGCTACTACGGTACCATTGCTGACATCTAAATATAACCACTAGGGTTACTGCTAAAAAAAAAATCAGGTATTCACAATAGGGAATAAAAGTAAAGAAATCCGAAGGAGTCACGGCAAATCTTTTGAACATCCCCAGCTTATACACACTACTGAGCCAGCGGCGCTTGAGGTGGCTTGGCCATGTGAGCCACATGGAAGATGGCAGGATCCCCAAAGACACATTGTACAGCGAGCTCGCCACTGGTATCAGACCCACCGGCCGTCCATGTCTCCGCTTTAAAGACGTCTAAAAACACGACATGAAATCCTGTGACATTGATCACAAGTCGTGGGAGTCAGTTGCCAGCGTTCGCCAGAGCTGGCGGGCAGCCATAAAGACGGGGCTAAAGTGTGGCGAGTCGAAGAGACTTAGTAGCTGGCAGGAAAAAAGACAGAGGCGGAAGGGGAGAGCCAACTGGGTAACAGCCCCGACAAACAAATTTCTCTGCAGCACCTGTGGAAGAGCCTGTCACTCCAGAATTGGCCTTTATAGCCACTCCAGGTGCTGCTTCACAAACCAATGACCACCTCCAGGTGCTTATCCATTGTCTCTCGAGATAAGGAGGCCAAAGAAGATTCTCTCATGGGCACTGTCAGTATTAATAGCTCTTGTCCAACCAATTTTTTTTTTGAGGCAATCACCAAAATGGCCAATGGGAAGCATCTATGGAGATTGTCTATAAACTTCCAGAAAGCAATTGATAAGGTTCAGTATAAGTGATTAGAGAAAATGAAACGCACATATTGAGGTAACCTTATGACATAAATCTGTAATTGGTTGGGAGGTAAGAGACTATATTTTCAGATGACACTAAGCGAGGAGACATAGTAATAAAAAAAACTAAGTGTTGGAAATACTCAGCAGTTCTGGCAGCATCTGTAGAGAGAGAAACAGAGTTAAGGTCTCAGGTCTGTGACCTTTCATCAGAACCTGATCTGTTACCTCCTCAAAGAACTCCAGCAAGTTAGTTAGATATGCCCTTAATAGATCTGTACTGGCTTTCCTTAACTAATCCACATTTGCCCAAGTGACAATTAATTTTGTCCCGAAATATTGTTACTAAAAGCCTTCAAGCCACCGGAGGTCAAACTGACTGTCTTGGAGGGGAACTTGCAGATGGTGGCAGTCCCTTGCATCTTGTCATTCTAGGTGGTAGAGGTCGCAGGTTTGGAAGGTGCTGTCTAAGGAGTTTTGGTGCATTGTTGCAGTGCATCTTGCAGATGGTACATACTGCTGTCACTGTGCGTCGGTGGTGGAGGGAGTGAATGTTTGTGGATAGGGTGCCAATAAAGTGGGCTGCTTTGTCCTGTATGGTGTCGAGCTTCTTGAGTGTTGTTGGAGCTGCACACATCCAGGGAAGTGGAGAGTATTCCATCACATTCCTGACTTGTGCCTTGTAGATGGTGGACAGGCTTTGGGGAGTCAGGACGTGAGGTACTCACCGCAGGATTCTGAGCCTCCGACCTGCTCTTGCAACCACAGTATTTAAATGGCTACTCCAGTTCAGTTTCTGGTCAATGGTAAGCCCTAGGATGTTGATCATGGGGGATTCAGCAATCGTAATGCCGTTGAATGTCAAGGGGAGATGGTTAGAGTCTCTATTGTTGGAGGTGGTCATTGCCTGGCACTTGTATGGCACGAATGTTACTTGCCACTTATCAGCCCAAGCCTGGATATTGTCCAGGTATTGCTGCATTTCTACACGGACTGCTTCAGTATCCGAAGAGTCGCGAATGGTGCTGAACATTGTGCAATCATCAGTGAACATCCCCACTTCTGACCTTATGATTGAAGGAGGGTGTCGTGCTCGGCCCCTGCCTGCCAAGAATGAGGCACATTGATTTTAAACTGTTCCTGGAGTGAAGAAAGGACTTGTTAAACAGATCAGCCGTGGCTGGAAAATATATTTGCATATTGACAGTGTTTGGAAGGACAAAGCAGCCATTCCCTGACACATTCAACCCACAATGGACTTTTGATCACCAGACGTTGAAGGTGGGGGAGCCCGCATTCCATGTTGACTGCTAAGATGGCCAAATACACAAACAGACATGGTTAAACCAGCTAGTCACATGACCAACCTGCTGGGCAACCTGAGTTTCTTTAAATTTTACCAACAGTTTGGGCAGAAAGCTGTTTGCTCCTGGACTGAGAAGATCTCTCTCTTGTCTACTCCCATCTCTTTCTCACCAGCCTCTGAATCCACTGAAGACACATGAACCCCAAGAGAGAAAAGTCTCCTGCAGAGAACAAAGTTTAAGAAGAATACTGGGCCCCAACGAAAAGCAAGATCTATCTACAACCTAGTGAGCTCGAAGAACCGTAACAAAAACTCTTCAAATATTGACTTAGATTAGATTAGATTAGAGATACAGCACTGAAACAGGCCCTTCAGCCCACCGAGTCTGTGCCGAACATCAACCACCCATTTATACTAATCCTACACTAATCCCATATTCCTACCAAACATCCCCACCTGTCCCTACATTTCCCTACCACCTACCTATACTAGTGACAATTTATCATGGCCAATTTACCTATCAACCTGCAAGTCTTTTGGCTTGTGGGAGGAAACCGGAGCACCCGGAGAAAACCCACACAGACACAGGGAGAACTTGCAAACTCCACACAGGCAGTACCCGGAATCGAACCCGGGTCCCTGGAGCTGTGAGGCTGCGGTGCTAACCACTGCACCACTATGCCGCCCTAAATGTTGCCGCCGACTTAAATGTTTCCACTATTTCTTCTGCTCTGTTCTGTCTCTATCTGCATATATGTATCGCATATGCATGCTAGAGTGGGCACATCATGTATCCGTAGGAATTAACCGAATTAGAGTTTAAGTTTAAGCTTAATAAATTTCAACTTTAAACCGAAGAAAGCCTGTTTGTGCTGGTTTCTTTGCCTTATATCTGGAAAGTGGTGAACAAGGATTCACCAAGGGGGAGCTAAAAACACGATGTTTAAAATTAAACCCTGTTACAGTAAGACCAGGATAAGGCTGAAAGAGAACCCAGACCTCTTTCTCACCTGGTCGTAAAAGAGGGTCATTGATGAAGCAGCTGAAGATAGTAAGGCCTAGGACTCTACCCTGAGGAACATCTGCAGCGACGTTCTGGAGCGGAGATGACTGACTTCCAACAACTGCAACCATTTTCCTTTGCGCCAAGTAAGACTCCAAGCAGAAATTTTTCCCGATTCCCATCGACTCCAGTTTTGTTAGCGCTCCTTGATGCCATACTCTGTCAAATGCTGCCTTGATACTAAAGGCAGTCACTCTTACCTCACCTTGAGTTCAGCTCTTTTGTCCATGTTTGAACCAAGGCTGTAATGAGGTCAGGAGCCGAGTCGCCCTGGCAGAACCCAAACTGAGCATTACTGAGCAGGTTTTGCTACGCAATTGCCACTTGATAGCACTGCCGATAACACCTCTAGCACCACACCTGTATCTAAGGAGGATTGCAAAATTATGCCGAGTGCCTCTGCATTTTCCACCCTTACTTCCATAGGTATCCTTCATGGTGTTCAACAAATATTTGATAGCTGAATGGCTTCATTAGACTAACCATATCTTTGACTACTACCATATCATGTCATTTAGACACTTACTGGTCAGAACTGGTGTTAGTGTAGACCCTTTTCATTTTCTTAGTAGTTTCAAGAGGAATCTCATCTCCGTCCAGATCTCGTTCTTCATCTAACCTACAATTATAAAAGAAAACAAACCAGATTGGATAAGCTTTCATATTTTAAGTCACAATCCCTCAGTGTGAGGCTCTTCATTTTAGCCTTCCCTTCCTTTCCACCACAAACTTTCACTCTCTTACGGAAGCCCAGCAATTTGGACGTTTAGCTCCATTCAGACTGATATTTCTCTTACTTCATTCAATAATACAGCTTTTGCAACAGCCTGGTTTCTATCTCCCTTTTTATTACGTAAACAGTCTGGTTGGTCAAATTTCATAGATTACACTAAACTGGGCAGGGAGCTAGGGAACAAAGAATAGATAAAAATTGTGAATAGGCAGAACTATAGCAGATGAAATTCAGTTCAATTAAAAGGTGTACACTTGCAAAGAAAAAAATTGTACAATTAAGAAGCGGTATCAAACTTGCAAGAGGAGAAGCAGAGAAAGAAAGACGGAATGTGAAGGCAGGCTCAATATTAACTGTGTCCAGCCAATCTACAACAGTAATGAAGAAAGTAAATATAATTTGAGCTATACTACCAAAAACAACAGAGTGCAAGTCGCAGATCACTGAATCAGTACTATACCATGAACCATGCTTACATTGTGATCACTGAGGCAAGAGGACAACACCAATGCCTTGGAAAAATCAAACGGGCAAAGGTAGCCTAGATAAGGAGCTCATAGAATTTTTTCAGGATAGCTTCTTAGAACAGCACGTTCTGGAGCCAGAGAGAAGGCTATACCAGGGCTATACTAGACCTGGTATTATGCAATGAGATAGGATTAATTAATGACCTCATAGTCAAAGCGCCCCTAGGCAACAGCGATCATATGATTGCATTTTATATTCAATTTGAGGGAAAGAAGAGTGGGTCTAAGACTGGTATTTTAAACTTAAATAAAGGCAATTATGTAGGGATGAAAGCAGAGCTAGCAAAAGTGAAGTGGCAAAGTAGGTTAAGGGACAGGTCAATAGAGATGCAGTGGCAGACATTTAAGAGCATATTTCAGAACAAAAAGTGATTCCTGACAACTGACGTCATCAGACTGCGCCAAGCTGCACACATGCGCAGCTACATCTTGCCAGGACTACGTGGCGCATGCGCGGGATTACGTCATCGTGTGTCCGCGCCTGGTCCATCTTAGTGCATGCACGATAAAGCGTCATCAGATATCCAGCCTCCCACTCAGCTGGAGGAAGCGGCTGAATGGGAGACTTTGAGGCAGGAGCTCGCTCCCAGTCACTCGCTCCCGCCCCACTAGCTGCTCTCCCCTCTCGGCAACTTACTCCAGGCCTTGACGCTTCGTCCTCCCAGCTGCTCGTTCCAGACCTCACTGCTTCCCCGCAACCCCCCCCCCCCCCCCCACCGGCCAATTGTTCCTCGCTTCGCACCACCCCGCTCTCCGGCCCCTCACTCCCGCTTCCCCGTGCCCCCTCCAGCCACTAGCTCTAGGCTGCGCCACTTCTCTCCTCTCGGCAACATGCAAACTTCATCTAAATGATTTCATTATGCAGCCCAGCATGTAACATGCTGCTGACTGTTTGCACAATGGAAATGGGAAGCAGCAGCATGCATGGATGGCAGTTGGTTCAGCTAGCCTGCGCGAGAAGGGAATGGGAGCAGCTAGCCAGTGAGGTCAATCCCCAGAGTCTGGCCCCAGGCACCTGGTAGCAGTACCACAAGAAATTCAATGACCTCACAGAGGTGGTTAAGATCAGTGAATGCATCTACACATTGCTCCACCAACCTCCCATGCTGCTCAATACAACACAGCCCCACTCACCCATCAGCAATCTGAACTTAGGCCTAACATTCAAATACTCCACCTCACCCTTACACCCTGACCAATGCTGCCAGCTTCACACCCACCTCGCGCTGCTTTTACATATGGCAGGCACATCTCCCAAATGCACTGCATATCTCATTGATATACTTTCCTCTCTTTTGCAGGACCAGATGGCTCATGAGGGAGCAGACATGCCTACATCACATGAGCCCTCTGAAGGAGAGGGTGCTCCACACCATGGGGCTAGCAGTGACAGTCGCCATTGCATCCAGCGATGCGGTGAACTTTCAGCACGGCAGTATGATCATATTATTCCCCTTCTCAAATCCCACTTACTTTCATCCTGCAATCAGGCTTGAAGTACAAGTTATAAATGGTGTGACCATGAAACTCTTGCTTTCCACACTGCCATCCCACCTCCCTTCTGTATTTCTGCTTACTATTCATGAGGAAGGGTGACAGCTAAACAAGGTCAGATTTGCAGACATTAGCTGACAACTGCATAGTGTTCAGTACTATTCGCAACTACTCAGATACTGAAGCAGTCAGTGCCCACACGCAGCAAGACCTGGACAACATTCAGGCTTGGACTGATCAGTGGCAAATAACATTCACGCCAAATGACCGTCTCCAATGAAAGAGAATCTAACCATCTCCCCTTCACGTTCATTAGCATCACATTGCTGAATCCTCCATCATCCTGGGGGTTACCAATGACCAGAAACTTAACTGGACTAGCCATATAAATATTGCAGCTACAATAGCAGGTCAGAGGCTGGGAATTCTGCAGCGAGCAGCTCACTTCCTGACGCCCAAAAGCCTGTCAACCATCTACAACATTCACTTCCTCCACCATCAGCACAGTGGCAGCAGCATACACCATCTACAAGTTGCAGTGCAGCAATTTGCCAAGCCTCCTTTGTCAGTACCTATCAAACCCATGACCTCTACCACCTAAAAAGAACAGAAGTATAGGAATACCACCATCACCTTCAAGTTTCCCTCCAAGCCACAGACCATCCTGACTTAGAACTGTATTGCTGTTCCTTCGCTATCACTGGGTCAAAAACTTGGAACTCCCTTTCTAACAGCACATGGACTGCAGCGGTTCAGGGCAGCGCTTCACCACCATCTTCTCAAAGGAAGATAGGGGTGGGCAATACATGCTGGCCTTGCCAGCGATGCTCACATCCCATGTACGAATTTTTTTTAAAAACTGACTTCTGAAGAAGCACCATTACGTGATTTGACATTGTAGCCACCAAATCAGATACTGGCACTGTGCATACCTTAGAGGGCAAGAGTCAGTCATTACGGCACAGGAGGCCATTAAACCCATCGAGTCCATGCCAGCTCTCTGTACAGCAATCCAGTCCGTTCCATTCCCCTGCTCCACCCAGTAGCTCTGCAAGTTTATATCCCTTAAATGCCCATCAAATTTCCTTTTGAAATCACTCATCGTCCCCTCTTCCGCCACTCTCGTAGGCAGCCAGTTCCAGGTCACTTGCTGCGTAAAAAAAAGCTTTTCATCATATACCCCCAGTATCTTGTCCAAACCCTTAAATTTGTGCCCCCTAGTCTTTCTACCATCAACTGATGGAAACAGCTTTTCTTTGCCTACTTTATCTAAACCGGTCATAATCTTGTACAGCTCTTATCAAATCTTCCTTCAATCTCCTTTGCTCTAAGGAGAGCAACTCCAGCTTTTCCAAGCTAACTTTGTAGCTAAAATCCCTCATCCCTGGAACCATTCTGTAAATGTTCTCAGCAACTTCTCAAGGACTCTAATGCTTCCTAAAATATGGTAACCAGAACTGGCTGCAATGCCCTAGTTGTGGCCTATGCAGACCTTTTTAAGGTTCACGATAACTTCCTTGCTTTTGTATTCAATATCTTTAGTTATGAAGTCCAAGACCCCATATGCTTTTTTAACTAGTTTATCAACATGTCCAACTTCAAGCATCTATGCATATGAACCTGTCCTTTAGAACTGTGCCACTTAGTCTATATTGCCTCCCCCTATCCCTTCAGTCAAAATGCATTACCTCACACTTCTGTTAAATTCCATCTGCCAGTGTCTTGTTATTGTGCTAGCCTATCTATGTCCTGTCAATTGGTAACATCCTCATTGTTTGCCACACCTCAATCAGCAGATTTTGACCTTTAACTCTGTATGCCAATATCAGTTATTTTTATATATCAAAAAAGGACTGGTACTTGGGGAACACTGCTATCTGCCATCCTCCAATCTGAAAAACAACCATTTACCATGACTTACTGCTTTCTGTCCTTAAGCCAATTTCTATATCTAAGCTGACACTTACCATACTATCGCATGAGCCACAATTTTGTTAACCAACCTTTTATGTGGTACTTTGACAATGTCTAACGCTTTCTTAAAATCCTTACAGAAAACATCCATTGCTTTCCCTCCATCAAATTTGTCTGTTACTTCAAAATATTCAAATCAGATTAGTCAAGCACGAGCTACCTTTTACAAATCTGTGCTGGCGGTCCTTAATTATCTCAAAACCTTTCCAGGTGTTTGTTGATTTTTTCCTTTATTATACCTATTGTTATAAAGGTGCCTCCACTACTATGATTTTTGAGGACTCGTGTTTAAAAAATCATTCGAAAGACTGAAGGGATTCCATGGACTTTTTTTTTTAAAAAGGTCACTGGAAGGACATTGGGACTTTGTTTAAAAACATTACTGGAACAGGCAATGAAGTTAAATCAACACAAGGAGCCATGCTGGCTATTGGAGTTGCTTGCAGAGAAGTCACATGTCTGGGTTTATGGCTCAAGAGTTTTGGTTTCATTTTCAGATATTGTCTGAATTCAGTTGGGGTGTAAGCCTGCTAAGAGAGAGAGACAACCAGCTCATCCTATTCCAGCTGAGAAACCTAACCCTGTGAATCCAGTGTGAGAATGAGAGAAACTGTTGCAGCATTTCTCCTGAGAAGCCTGCCAGACTAATCCTTGATGTCGCCTGAAGAGAACTGCTCCAAAAAGATCCTAGTGACAGCCGTCTATCTGTACTTGGATGCCAGACCAAAGGGTCAGCTGGGAACATTCCATATCATCCTTTTTCTTCAAGAATTATAAAGTATTTGGCCAAAGTTTTTTTTTCCGTTTTTGTAAAGATGATCACTGCAGAGAAAGCTTCTTTATTTTTTTATTTAACCAGTATGTGCGCACATGTGTTGGGTTATTTTAAAGCTTTGCATCTTTATTGAATGGGTCTTGTTTTATAATTAATAACCAACAAAATTATTAATTTAAGAAACCTGGTTGGCAGATTTTGTTACGAAACCAAGGTGGATAGAGTATACAATTGGCCTGATCGGGATCTGGGTAAACATTTACATATATGATGTCATGCAGACCCCCACCTGACAAGAATGAGGCATATTCATTTTGTCATATGAACATGGATTTTAACACTGTTGCTGGAGTGAAGAAATAACTTGTTTGAAGATCACCAGACACTGGGTTGGAAGGACATTTGCATACCAAAAGATGCTGCTTGTGGAGACAAAGGACTATACCCTACTCCAATTAACCCAAATGGATTTGATCACCAGACATTGAAGGTGTAAGGAAGCGCATTCCAGAGACTGTTAAGGTACAATCCACAACCTTGTAGGACAGACAGTTCCAAATAAAGGAGCTAGTCACATGATTAACCTGCTGGGCAACCTGGGGTTTCTGAATTGTGCCACACAGAAAGAATCAAAGGGACGTGTGCAACTGATGCTGGAACAAGGAAGTCTCTTTCTCCCAAACCACCAGACCTACAGAAGACACGTAAACCTCGAGAGAGAAAAAAACCCTTTATCTGAACAAGTTGAAGCGTGAACTGGGCCCCAATGAATTGCAAGACTTACCGGCAACCAAAGACTCCACACTGAACTCAAAAGGACTGTAACTACCAGATATTGCCTCAAACTTTCCCCCTTTATTTCTTCTACTTTTTCTGTCTATCCGCATGCGTGTTTATCGCGTATGCATGCTAGTGTCGTTCCGTCACATATTCGTAGTTGTTAACCGGATTAGAGTTTAAGATTAATAAACTTCTGTCTTTCTTGTTTAAATCCAAGGAAACCTGTTTGATTTCTTTGCCTTGCAATTGGAGCAATGAACAAGGATGCACTAAGGTGGAACTAAAATCCACAGTGTTTTAAAATTAAACCCAGCTATGTTTAAACCAGGCAAAGACGGAGAGGGAACCTCTAAATCCCTTCTCACCTGGTCGTAACAATGTTATGACCCGTGGAGAAGCAGAACCAGAGAAAGGCAGTATATTCCTCTAGCCTTGGTCATAACATATAATTGGGGGCTCTTGCGGGATTCCAAATCCACAGACAAATATGAGTGCTGGGACTTGCTGGGGTTAAGGCTGACTAAGATTTTTTTACGGTGAATTTTGCTATATGTATTTGGCTTTATCAGTTACTAAGACCTTTCTGGAGAGGGAGGATTTATCCCTGAGTGATTTGCAATACTTAACCAAGGCTAGGCTAATAGCATTGGCAGGAAAGTTGGAGTTAGAGCTAAAACCAGAAGCTAAGAAAGCAGAAATAATTGAGGTAACAGCACAGCATTTGAAACTGGAATCCAGATGGTAATTCAGTTGAAGATGAAACAGCTTGAACAGGAAAAACAAATGAGAAAACTTGAAAGAGAAGAAAGGGAAAAAGGGCATTTCAAAGGGAGCAAGCAAAGAGGCAAGAAGAGTGAGAAAAGGAAAGAACACTTCATAAGTTGGAACTAGAATTGCAAAAGGAAAAAGAGGCAGGAAAGGGAAAGAGAAGGAAGTGCAAAAGGGTATTCCAATTAAAAAAAGATGGAACTAAAACAAAAAGGGTAGCCTTGACTCTAGGGAAATTTCTGAGGAGAAAACTGACTCCAACCCAGGACCCATTGGGGAGCTGTTTAAATTTGCGCAAGCCCTCCCAAAGTTTGAGGAAAGGGACATAGAAGCATTTTTTTCATTTCTTTTGAAAAAACAGCTAAATGGATGAGGTGGCCGAACGAAAACTGGACACTGCTCATGCAAAGCAGGTTGATAGGGAGAGCTCATGAAGATTATGCTATGCTTTCTGAGGAGGCTTCTGCAAATTATAAGGTAGCAAAAAAGGCTATTCTCCCTGCTTATGAGTTGGTCCCTGAAGCTTACAGGCAGAAATGTCAGAACATCTGGAAACAGCCTGGGCAGACTTATATAGAATTTGAGAGGGCAAAGCAAATTAACTTTGATCATTAGATGCAGGCACTGTATAAGAGGCCATGTATAAAACACTTAGGAAAATAATTCTCCTAGAAGAATTTAAAAATTTATTCCCTGTTAGCAAGAATCCATATAGAGAACCAGAAGGTTTCAACAGCCAATCAGGCAGCTGAGATCACTGATGATTATGAGCTTGTTCACAAGCCCTAACCCATTTTCTGCCCCCAAAAACCTGAGAAGGATAGAAGGTAGGAGGGTAAAAGAAAGGCAAGTAGTTGGGGACAAGGGATAGCTGGAAACCCCCCAGGACCACCTCCTCTGAAAGGAAGGTGCTGAGGGTGGAAGTGAGGTCCACAAGCCTGTTTGTTTCCATTGCCACAAGGTGAGACAACTTCCAGCACTATGCTGTACGACTCTGACTTATCGGGGTGCACAAGGCCAATGTAGAGAAAGGGGCCCTGACAGAGTACGACAGATCAAACTGTAGCTCTGACTGCAGCTGTAAAGCCAAGTACAAAAACCACTGAGTGCGGGGAACGTGAACAAGATACCAGAGAATTATAGGGAATTCTTGTTGGAAAGAAAACCAATGCCTTATCCCTCTCGTGAGGTAGGTAAACCGATAGCTATACTTAGGGATACAGGACCTATCGAAACTCTTTTGCTGGGGAAAGGCATGACTTTTCCAGAGAGCACATTGCATGCCAAGGTTTTAGTGAACAGTATCGGCAGGGAGTATGTACTCGTACCTTTGTATTGGGTGCACCTGGAGTGTGACCTAATGTCTGGAACGGTAACCATAGGAGTTGTCCATAGTTTGCCTGTTGACCTACACCTGGGGAATGATTTGGCCAGAACGAGGGTAGTAGCTGCTCCAGTAGTGACGGAAAGACCAAGTGAAGTCAAGGAGACAGTGCAGTTGCAGCAAAAGGTTCCAGGAATATTTCCTTCATGTATAGTGACCCGAGCAATGGCTAAACAAGCTCCATTGTCGAGGTCAAATTGGTAGCACAGACAGATAGCCGAATATCTGAAACTTAGGGGATTTGGACGATCCAAAGGAAATGCTCAGTAAGTCGCTCCAGAGTTAAGTAAAGTAGCACAATCGGCTCTAACTGAAGCTGAAACAAAAGCAGCTCCGGAAGGTTACCACATTAAAAATGTGATTCTGATGAGGAAGTGGAGACCTTCTCACAGACCTGCAGATGAAAAATGGACAGTGATTCACCAGATAGTGGTACTGCCCAAGTATTGGGAAATATTAAGGATAGCCTATGAAATTCCTATGGTGGGACATATGGGGATCCGGAAGACCCAATCACGTAAAGGTCCACATTTGTCCTGGCCAGTTCTTTACAAGGACGTGGCGCAGTTTTGTAAAACATACCAGATTGTGGGAAAACCACAAGTTGCGTAAAACTGGCACCTCTAATTACCATACCAGATTTTGGGGAACCACTTAGTAGGGTGCTGGTAGACTGTGTCGGACCTTTACCAAAAATAAAAGTGGGACATCAATACATGCTCACTACTATGGATACGGCTACTCTGTTCCCAGAGCCCATTCCCTTGAGAACAATTTCTGCTAAGATAGTGGTAGAGAAGATAACCCAGTTCTTCACTCTAAATGGATTACCGATTGAGAAGTTATGAGTAATCCGGGTATAATGGTTAAAGCCCTCAGCATACCACCCACAGGCACAAGTGGCTTTAAAACAGTACCATCAGACCCTCAAAACAATGATCAGGGCATACGGTCATGAAATCCCCATAAGTGGGACAAAGGGCTGGAATTTCTTTTGTTTGCCACCAGGGAGTCACCTAATGAGTCTACCGGTTTTAGTCGTTTTGAATTAGTTTATGCATGTGAGGCAAGAGGTCCTCTGAAACTAATCGAAGAAAAGTTTTAAGAGGGACGAATTATCCATGTTAATTTATGTATCAGTGTTCCAGGAATGGCTCACGAGAGCCTGCAAAGTGGCTCAGGACCACCTTAATGCTTTCCAAACAACCAAGAAATGGACAGACAAGTATGCCAAGACCCGAACATTTCCACCAAGGGATGAGATGTTAGTATTACTGCCTTTACAGGGTGAACCACTGAAAGAATAGTTCAGCGGTCCATATAAAGTGACCAAAAGAACTGGTAAATTACTTGATTGACACCCCAGATTGCTGGGGAAAAACAACTGTCTGGGTCACATTAACATATTGAAACAATATCACCCCTGGGAGGAGGACAAGTAAGCACAGGTAGGTCAGGGAATAAGGACAGTGAAGGATGAGGCAGGAGCAGACCTAGACAATTCCCAAATTGAACCTCCACTTTCCAGTTAGCTAACACTGAATTGTTAGGGAGATTAGACACTATGCTTTCATATTTAGATGCAGAACAAGATGATTTAACAAGACTACTCAACATTTAAAAAGGAGTCTGTAGGGACCAGCCAGGACTTACAACCTTAGCCATACATGTGCATGAAGGAGAATCCTCCCCTATAAAACAGCATCCTTATCGCTTAAGTCCCAAGAAACAAGCAGAAATCCAATACATGTTGGAAAACTGCCTAATTGAACCCAGCCAAAGCAGCTGGAGTTCCCAAGTCGTGTTTATGCCTTAGCCTGATGGTTCAATTAGATTTGGCATAGGCTACAGAAATGTTAATTCAGTAACAAAGGCAGACTCCAACCCAATTCCTCACTTGGAAGACTATATTGACTGAGTTGGCAGGGCTACATTTCTTTTTTTTAAAAATTCATTCATGGGATGTGGGTGTCGCTGGCTAGGCCAGCATTTATTGCCTATCCCTAATTGGCCTCGAGAAGGTGGTGGTGAGCTGCCTTCTTGAACCGCTGCAGTCCATGTGAGATAGGTACATCCACAGTGCTGTTAGGAAGGGAGTTCCAGGATTTTGACCCAGCGACAGAAGGAACGGCGATGTAGTTCCAAGTCAGGATGGTGTGTGACTTGGAGGGGAACTTGCAGGTGGTGTTTCCATGCATTTGCTGCCCTTGCCCTTCTAGTTGGCAGAGGTCGCGGGTTTGAAAGGTGCTGTCTAAGGAGCCTTGGTGCGTTGCATCTGGTAGATGGCACACACTGCTGCCACCATGCGCAATGGTGGAGGGAGTGAATGTTTGTGGATGGGATGTCAATCAAGCGGGCTGCTTTGTCCTGGATGGTGCCAAGTTTCTTCAGTGTTGTTGGAGCTGCACCCATCCAGGCGTGGAGAGTATTCCATCACACTCCTGACTTCACAGAATCACAGAGTACAGTGCCGAAGAGGCCCTTCGGCCCATCGAGTCTGCAGTGATGCATTAAAGACACCTGACCTGTCTACCTAATTCCATTTGCCAGCATATGACCCATAGCCTTGAATGTTATGACGTGCCAAGTGCTCGTCCAGGTACTTTTTAAAGGATGTGAGGCAACCCGCCTCTACCACCCTCCCAGGCAGTGCATTCCAGACCGTCACCACCCTCTGAGTAAAAAAGTTCTTCCTCAAATCCCCCTTAAACCTCCTGCCCCTCACCTTAAACTTATGTCCCCTCGTAACTGACCCTTCAACTAAGAGGAACAGCTGCTCCCTATCCACCCTGACAATGCCCCTCATAATCTTGTACACCGCGATCAGGTCACCCCTCAGTCTTCTCAGCTCCAGCAAAAACAACCCAAGCCTATCCAACCTCTCTTCATAGCTTAAATGTTCCATCCCAGGCAACATCCTGGTGAATCGCCTCTGCACCCCCTCCAGTGCAATCACATCCTTCCTATAATGTGGCGACCAGAATTGCACACAGTACTCCAGCTGTGGCCTTACCAAAGTTCTCTACAACTCCAACATGACCTCCCTGCTTTTGTAATCTGTGCCTCGATTGATAAAGGCAAGTGTCCCATATGCCTTTTTCACCACCCTATTAACCTGCCCTTCTGCCTTCAGAGATCTATGGACAAAAACGCCAAGGTCCCTTTGTTCCTCGGAGCTTCCCAGTGTCAGGCCATTCATTGAATACTTACGTGTCACATCACTCCTTCCAAAGTGTATCACCTCACACTTTTCAGGGTTAAATTTCATCTGCCACTTTTCTGCCCATTTGACCATCCCGCCTATATCTTCCTGTAGCCCAAGACACTCAATCTCACTGTTAACCACTCGGCCAATCTTTGTGTCATCCGCGAACTTACTGATCCTACCCGCCACATAGTTATCTATGTCGTTTATATAAATGACAAACAATAGGGGACCCAGCACAGATCCCTGTGGTACACCATTGGACACTGGCTTCCAGTCACTAAAACAGCCATCCGTCATCACTCTCGGTGTCCTACAGCTAAGCCAATTTTGAATCCACCTTATCAAGTTACCCTGTATCCCATGTGCATTTGCTTTCTTGATAAGTCTCCCACGTGGGACCTTGTCAAAGGCTTTGCTGAAATCCATGTAAACTACATCAACTGCACTACCCTCATCTACACACCTGGTCACATGCTGAAAAAATTAAATCAAATTTGTTCGGCATGACCTCCCTCTTACAAAGCCAGACTTGTGCCTTGTAGATGGTGGACAGGCTTTGGGGAGTCAGGTGGTGAGTTACTTGCCTCAGGATTCCTAGCCTCTGACCTACTCTTGTAGCCACGGTATTTATATGGCTACTCCAGTTCAGTTTCTGGTCAATGGTAACCACTTGGATGTTGATAGTGGGGGATTCAGTGATGGTAATGCCATGTAATAATGTCAAGGGGAGATGGTTAGATTCTCTCTTGTTGGAGATGGTCATTGCCTGGCACTTGTGTGGCACGAATGTCACTTGCCACTTATCAGCCCAAGCCTGGATATTGTCCAGGTCTTGCTGCATTTCTACACGGACTGCTTCAGTATCTGAGAAGTCGCGAATGGTGCTGAACATTGTGCAATCATCAGCGAACATCCCCACTTCTGACCTTATGATTGAAGGAAGGTCATTGATGAAGCAGCTGAAGATGGTTGGGCCTACGACACTACCCTGAGGAACTCCTGCAGAGATGTCCTGGAGCTCAGGTGATTTGACCTTCACCAACCACAACCATCTTCCTTTGCATTAGGTATGACTCCAGCCAGCAGAGAGTTTTCCCCCTGAATCCCACTGACTTCAGTTTTGCTAGGGCTCCTTGATGCCATACTTGGTCAAATGCTGCCTTGATGTCAAGGGCAGCTACTCTCACCTCACCTCGAGTTCAGCTCTTTTGTCCATGTTTGAACTAAGGCTATAATGAGATCAGGAGCTGATTGGTCCTGGTGGAAGCCAAATTGAGCGTCACTGAGCAGGTTATTGCTGAGCAAGTGCTGCTTGATGGCACTTTCCATCATTTTACTGATGATTGAGAGTAGACTGATGGGGCGGTGATCGGCCAAGTTGGACTTATCCTGCTTTTTGTCTACAGGGCATACCTGGGCAATTTTCCACATTGCCAGGTAGATGCCAATGTTGTAGCTGTACTGGAACAGCTTGGCTAGGGGGTGGCAAGTTCTGGAACACAGGCCTTCAGTACTATTGCTGGAATATTGTCAGGTCCCATAGCCTTTACAGTATCCAGTGCCTTCAGTTGTTTCTTGATATCACGTGGAGTGAATCGAATTGGCTGAAGTCTGACATCTGTGATGCTCGGGACTTCAGGAGGAGGCAGAGATGGATCAACTCGGCACTTCTGGCTAAAGATTGTTGCAAATGCTTCAGCCTCATCTTTCTCACTGATGTGCTGGGCTCCCCCATCATTGAAGATGGGGATATTTGTGGAGCCACCTCCTCCAGTTAGTTGTTTAATTGTCCAACACCATTCACGGCTGGATGTGGCAGGACTGCAGAGCTTAGATCTGATCCATTGGTTATGAGATCGCTTAGCTCTGTCAATTGCATGCTGCTTATGCAGTTTGGCAGGCAAGTAGTCCTCTGTTACAGCTTCACCAAATTGACACCTCATTGAGGTATGCCTGGTGCTGCTCCTGGCATGCCCTCCTGCATTCTTCATTGAACCTTGGGTTGGTCTCCTGGCTTGATGGTAATGGTAGAGTGGGGGCTATGCTGGGCCATGAAGTTATAGATTGTGGTTGAGTTCAACTCTGCTGCTGATGATGGCCCACAGTGCTTCATGGATGCCCAGTTTTAGATTGCTAGATCTGTTCGAAATCTATCCCAATTAGCACGGTGATAGTGCCACACAACACGATGGAGGGTATCCTCAATGTGAAGGCAGGACTTTGTCTCCAGAAGGACTGTGCGGTGGTCACTCTAACCAATACGGTCATGAACAGATGCATCTGCGGCAGGCAGATTGGTGAGGACGAGGTCAAGTATATATTTTTCCCTCTTGTTGGTTCCCTCACCACCTGCCGCAGACCCAGTCTAGCAGCTATGTCCTTTAGGACTCGGCCAGCTTGGTCAGTAGTGGTGCTACCGAGCCACTCTTGGTGATGGACGTTGAAGTACCCCACCCAGAGTACATTCTGCACCCTTGCCACCCTCAGTGCTTCCTCCAAGTGGTGCTCAACACGGAGGAGTACTGACTCATCAGCTGAGGGAGGGCGGTAGGTTGTAATCAGCAGGAGGATTCCTTGCCCATGTTTGACTTGATGCCATGAGACTTCATGGGGTCCGGAGTCAATGTTGAGGACTCCCAGGGCAACTCCCTCCCTACTGTATACCACTGTGCCGCCACCTCTGCTGGGTCTGTCCTGTCGGTGGGACAGGACATACCCGGGGACAGTGATGGAA
Organism: Heterodontus francisci; assembly: GCF_036365525.1. NCBI lineage: Eukaryota > Metazoa > Chordata > Chondrichthyes > Heterodontiformes > Heterodontidae > Heterodontus > Heterodontus francisci. Next base: position 49,506,554 of record NC_090375.1, read on the forward strand.
CATTGTCTGTAAGGTATGATTCCGTGAGTATGATTACGTCAGGCTATTGCTTGACTAGTCTGTTGGACAGCTCTCCTAACTTTGGCACAAGCCCCCAGCTGTTACTAAGGAGGACTTTGCAGGGTCGACAGGGCTGGGCTTGCCATTGTAGTTTCCGGTGCCTCGGTCAATGCCGGGTGGTCCGTCCAGTTTCATTCCTTTTTATTGACTTCATAGTGGTTAAATACAACTGAGTGGCTTGCTAGGCTATTGCAGAGGGCATTTTAAGAGTCAACCACACTGCAGTGGGTCTGGAGTCACATGTTGGCAAGACCAGGTAAGGATAGCAGATTTCTTTCCCTAAAAGGACATTAATGAAACAGATGGATTTTTACAACTAATGATGGTTTCTTGGCCATCGTTAGACTCGCTTTTAATTTCAGATTTATTAATTGAATTCAAATTCCACCTTCTGCTGTGGTGGGATTCAAACCCCTGTCCCCAGAGCAATACCCTGGGTCTGTGGGTTACTAGTCTAGTGACAATACCACTACTCCACCACCTCCCAAAATAGATTTGTCAAAGGGATACTAGCAGGTTCTTTTAATACCCCAAGCTGAAGAAATATCAGCCTTTGTCACAATCTTTTTCAATGCCGAGTGATGCCATTCGAGCTAAAAAAATGCCCCAGCAACTTTCCAGAGACGAATGAACCAAGTGGTAGCCAGTGCTTCTAGCTGTGTGGTTTACCTTGATGTACTGGTATATAGTACACTTGGAAGGATCACTTGGAACAAGAAGCTCTGTTTAAAAAAAATTGGTCGCTTGATTTGGTGATAAACCTGGCCAAAAGTGAATTTACAAACGTGCAGGTAACCTAACTAGGGTATATATTAGGACAAGGACAAGTGTTGCCAAGACCAGCAAAAGTACAAGCATTGTTGGAGTTCCCTGCCCCTAAGACTAAATGAGAAATCATGAGGTTTTTGGGGATGTGTAGTTCCTACTGCACGTTTGTACCAAATTTCAGCATTATAGCTGCTCCACTGACAGATTTGCTACAAAGAAAAAGCCAAGGTAGTGTGGTCAGGAGAGTGCCAAGCATCTTGTAAGAGGCTGAAAGCAATTTTGATCAACAAATCTCAGAATTTTTACAATGCAGAAGGCGGCCATTTGGCTTAGTGTGTCTGCACCAGCTCTCAGAAAGAGCAATTCCCTCAGTTCCACTTCCCCGCCTTCTCCCCATAACCCTACACATTCTTCCTTTTCATATAACAGTCTAATTCCCTTTTGAATGTTTCAATTGAAGCTGCCTCCACCACACTCTCAGGCAGTGCATTACAGACCTTAACCACTCTGAAAAAGTTTTTCCTCGTCACTTTTGTTTCTCTTACCAAATCCTTTAAATCTGTGCCTTCTCATTTGCAATCTTTTCACGAGTGGGAAGTTTCTCTCTATCTACTCTATCCAAATCCCTCATGATTTTGAATACCTCCATCAAATCAACACTTAGCCTTCTCTTCAAGGAAAAGAGTCCTAACTTTTCCAATCTATCTTCATAACTGAACTTCCTCATCCCTGGAGCCATTCTCGTGAATCTTTTCTGTACTCTCTCCATTGCCCTCACGTCTTTCTTAAAGTGCGGCACCCAGAACTGGACGCAATACTCCAGCTGAGGCCGAACTAGTGTCTTATACAAGTTCAACATAACTTCCTTGCTCTTGTACTCTATGCCCCTATTAATAAACCCTAGGATATTGTATGCTTTATCAATCGCTTTCTCAACCTGTCCTACCACCCTCAATGACTAAAACACCCAGCTTCCTCTGCTCCTGCACATCCTTCAGAATTGTACCCTTTATTCTATATTGTCTCTCCATGTTCTTCTTACCAAAATGATTCACTTCACATTTCTCTGCATTGAACTTCATCTGTCACCTGTCTGCCCATTCCATCAACTTATCTATGTCCTTTTGGAGTTCTACACTATCCCGCTCACAGTTCACAATGTTTCCAAGTTTCGTATCATCTGCAATGCCCTGTCCACCAAGGTCTAGGTCATTAATATACATCAGGAAAAGCAACAGTGCCAACACTGACCCCTGGGGAACTCCACTACAAACCTTCCTCCAGCCCAAAGAACATCCATTAACCACTACGGTTTCCTGTAACTCAGCCAATTCCATATCCATGTTGATATCATATCTTTTATTCCATGAGCTATACGTTTGCTCACAAGTCTGTTGTGTGGCACTGTATCAAATACCTTTTGAAAGTCCATGTACACTACATCAACTGCACTGCCCTCATCAACCCTCTGTTACGTTACGAAGACTGAAAAATTATGGCCAGTGCCTCCATGATCACCACCCTCACTATCCTTGGATGCATCTCATCCGGTCCTGGTTCTTTATCTACTTTAAGTACAGACAGCCTATCTAATATGTCCTCTTTATCAATTAAAAACCCTTCGAGTGTCTGAATTACCTCCTCTTTCACCATTGCCTGGGTTGCATCTTCTTTGGTAAAGATGGATGCATTCATTTAATACCTCAGCTATGCCCTTTGCATCCATGCATAAATCCCCTTTTCTGGTCCCTTATCAGCCCCACTCCTCCTTTTACCACCCTTTCACTATTCATATGCCGATACATTTTGGGATTTTCTTCTCCCTGCTGCTTTCACATGCGTTCAAGTCCTCTGAAGAAGGAATTTTCCTCCACACAAGATCAGGGGGCAGGTTGTTCAACCTTGCCCGTCTAAGAGCGAAGTCCAAAGTACGGAAAGTCCTCATCAGAGAACTCCTCTTTGCTGACGATGCTGCTTTAACATCTCACACTGAAGAGTGCCTGCAGAGTATCATCGACAGGTTTGCAGCTGCCTGCAATGAATTTGGCCTAACCATCAGCCTCAAGAAAACAAACATCGTGGGGCAGGACGTCAGAAATGCTCCATCCATCAATATTGGCGATCACGCTCTGGAAGTGGTTCAAGAGTTCACCTACCTAGGCTCAACTATCACCAGTAACCTGTCTCTGGATGCAGAAATCAACAAGCGCATGGGAAAGGCTTCCACTGCTATGTCCAGACTGGCCAAGAGTGTGGGGGAAAATGGCACACTGACACGGAACACAAAAGTCCGAGTGTATCAAGCCTGTGTCCTCAGTATCTTGCTCTATGGCAGCGAGGCCTGGACAACGTACGTCATCCAAGAGCGACGTCTCAATTCATTCTTGGCATCAGGTGGCAGGACCGTATCTCCAACACAGAAGTCCTCGAGGCGGCCAACATCCCCAGCTTATACACACTACTGAGTCAGCGGCGCTCGAGATGGCTTGGCCATGTGAGCTGCATGGAAGATGGCAGGATCCCCAAAGACACATTGTACAGCGACCTCGCCACTGGTATCAGACCCACCGGCCGTCCATGTCTCCACTTTAAAGATGTCTGCAAACGAGACATGAAGTCCTGTGACATTGATCTCAAGTCGTGGGAGTCAGTTGCCAGCATTCGCCAGAGCTGGCGGGCAGCCATAAAGGCGGGGCTAAAGTGTGGCGAGTCGAAGAGACTTAACAGTTGGCAGGAAAAAAGACAGAGGCGCAAGGAGAGAGCCAACTGTGTAACAGCCCCAACAAATTTTTCTGCAGCACCTGTGGAAGAGCTGTCACTCTAGAATTGGCCTTTATAGCCACTCCAGGTGCTGCTCCACATACCACTGACCACCTCCAGGCGCTTACCCATTGTCTCTCGAGACAAGGAGGCCGAAGAGATGCCGATAGAAATCTTTGGGATTTCCTTTAATGCTAGCTGCCAGTCTCTTTTCATACTCTCTCTTTGCTTCTCGGATTTGCTTTTTCACTTTTCCTCTGGACTTCTATAGTCAGCCTGGTTCTCAATAGTATTTTCTACTTGGCATCAGTCATAAGCACACTTTTTCTTCTTTATCTTAATATCTACCTCTTTTGTCATCGAGGGAGCTTTAGATTTGTTTGCCCTATTTGCCCCTTTGAGGGAACATACCTTGACTGTGCCCGAATGATCTCTTCTTTGAAGGCAGCCCATTGTTCAGCTACCGATTTTTCTACCAACGTTTGACTCCAATTTATTTGCCCCAGCTCCATTCCTACCCCACTGAGGTGCGCTTTTCCCCCCAGTTGAATTATTCTTACTCTGGATTGATCTTTGTCATTTTCTGTAGTCAGCCTAAACCTTATGATACAATGATCATTGTCCCCTATATGATCTCTGACTGATACTTGATCCACTTGACCCACCTCATTTCCAAGAACCAGGTCTGGCAGTGCCTCCCATCTCATTGAACTAGCAGACCAGGAGAGTAGTAAAGTCCATTATAACTACCCTATAATTTTTGTACCTCTAATTTCCTTGCAAATTTATTCTTTCATGTCCTTCCCACTAGCTGGTGGCCTATAAGACAATACCGAGCAATGTAACTGTACCTTTTTTGAACCAGTGTTGGCTACCCCAAAGTTCACTAAGCCCTTCCAGGTAGCAATTGATGCTAGTGACCTAGGGGTAGGTGCAGTCCTGTTAGACTATGATGGATCAGGCATAGAAAGGCCCAGTGGGAGCCTTTTCCAAAAAGCTAAATTGACACCAAAAGAGATATTCTAATGGTGGAAAAAGAAACCCTGGGCTTACTACTAGTTTTTAAACATTTTCAAGTATATGTCCACCATGGCTACAGAAAGACACTGGTTTACACTGTGGACAATTTATGGAAAATTCAAAAATCAGAATGTCAGACTATTAAAATGGAATTTACTATTGCAGCCCTATCACTTAAAAATTATCCACACGGCAGGGAAAACAATCTAATTGCTGATGCTTTGCCCAGAAATTGACTTTCCTCCGAGTTATCCGACGGTACAAGGCAGAACTGTATTTGTTACAGGTAAACAATGAATGAGAATGTGTGTAAATGTGTTTTAATATTTTTTCCCACAAATTATAATGAAACACATTTAAAAGTGGCATTTCATTCCTCCAAGGGTGGAGCTGTTGGGAAGGTGCTTCCATTACTCTTGTTTCTTGAGGACTCTTATTTAAAAGATTGTGGAAATTGGTTAATTTGAAAAACTGAAGGGATTCCATGGATCGGCCTTAAAAACAGTCACTGGAAGGACATTTGGGGCATTGCTTAACGACGCTTACTGGAAGAGGCAATGAAGTTACATCAACATAATGAGCCACGCTGGCTATTGGAGTTGTTTGCAGAGAAGTCACATGTCTGGGTTTATGGCTCAGGAGTTTTGGTTTCGTTTTTGGATATTGTTCGAGTTCAGTTGGGGTGTAAGCCTGCTGAGAGAGAGGGGAACCAGTTCATCCTATTCCACCTTTGAGAAACCCTGTGAATCCAGCAGTGAGAACTGAAGAAACTGATGCCACAATTCTCCTGAACAGCCTGCCAGACTAACCCTCGACACCACCTGAAGAGAACTGCTCCAAAAAGATCCCACTGACAGCCATTTGTGTGTACTTGAATGCCAGACTAAAGGGCCAGCTGGGAACATTCCATATCTTATCCTTTTTCTTCAAGAAAGATTTATTTGGCCAAAGTTTTTTTTGGCAATTTTTGTAAAGATAATCTCTGCAGAAAAAGCGTCTTTATTTTTTCTTAACTAGTGTGTGCACACGTGTTGGGCTATTTTAGACGGATATATATTTATACTTTCATATTTCAAACTGTGTGTAAAGCTTTGTATCTTTATTGAATGGGTCTTGTTTTATAATAAATTAATCATTTTGTTGTTTATGAAAGAAACATGGTTGACAGATTTTGTTCTGAAACTAAGGTGGATAGAGTATATAATTGACCGTATCGGTAACTGGGTAAAACATTTAAATATGTTGTGACCCGTGGAGAAGTGGAACTCGAGAAAGACTGTGCACTCCTCCAGCCTCAGTCATAATTCTACCTAAAAGCTTATCCAACACCGATGTTAAACTAACAGGCCTATAATTACTAGGAATGTTCTCACACCCTTTCTTGAACAAGGCTTTCACATTTTCCACTTTCCAATCCTCTGGCACCTCCCAGATATTTAGGGAAGATTGGAAGATCATGGCAAGCCATTTTGCTATTCCTACTCCCTCCTCCTTTAGCAAACTGGGCTACAAGTCATCTGAACCAGGCGACTTATCCACTAGGCATAGCCAGTCTTTCCACTACATCCTGCCCATCAACTTTCACCCCATCCATTATCTCTATCATCTCTGCTTCTACCGATATTTTGTCAGCATCCTCTTCTTAATTAAGTATTCTAGCCTTGCCCTGTGCCTCCAAGCATATATTTTCATCCTCTTTGTCCCGAATAGGACTTACTACCCACTCACTACTGCCATGGAAATGTTTTTTTCCCTTTGTTTAAAAACTAAAGGAGGGGGGGGGGTCTGTGTGTCTTTAAGACAAAGTTGCTTGGTCCTCTGGAAACTGTGTGTGCAAGCAGCAAGCCTGGTTCCTACGCAACAGCAAAAGAGAGAAGTCACATGCCATACTCTATCAGTTAGAACCGGTTTGATCTGGCAAACCAGCAAAGCGTGCTCTCCTTGAAGGATGTGTCTCAGCAGAAAATCTACATTGGCCTAAAGAGAAGACGACCCCTGGAAAGGAATCTTTGCATTGTTGGAGGTAGCAAATTCCTTTTTACTCCAGTCTTTCAAGTCTCTGACTCAGGAGTGACTTTCTGTTGTCTTGTTTCTGGGAGTTCTGGAAACTCAATAAAGTTTCCACTGATAGACTGCTAATTCAACATCTAAACAGACCTGTTGTTATACTCCTTGCTGAAAGATCTGTGTAATGCCTACTGCAGCCAAAGTCACTTTAACGCCTATCCATTACAAACTGTTCATCAATTCGCCAGAGGGACACTTCACTGATGCGGGAAAGTAACCAACCAAGACTTACAACCCAGTTGTTTTACTATTCCTAAAAAACACTTCTAATTTAAAACATCATTTTAAAACTGGGTTTACCATTGTTTTCCGAATGTTTGTGTGCAAGAGGGTTAGGAGGAATAAGAAGTTATAAAGACTTTTCAGACAGATTTATCTCTATTGTTTAAGATTTAGTTTATTAATAAATTTACATGTGGTCTTACTACCCACTTACTATATACATGCCGCTACAAGATTTTTGGGTTCCCTTTGATGTTAAATGCCATTCTCTCATTTTCTTTACCAGTCTCATGTTCCCCTTCATTTCCTCTCTCAACTTATTGTATTTGGCCTGCTTCTCACTTGAAAGAGGTCACCTGGCCCGCATCAGACAGCCTCTTTTTTTGTTTCATCATATTCTCCATCTCTCTCATTATCCAAACAATCCTGGCTCGCTTCCCTTACCTTTTTCTCTTGTTGCAATGTACCTAGTCGGTAACTGAAATATCTCCTCCTTAAAGATCACCATTACAGTTTTTCCTGTCAAGCTTCGTTTCCATTTTACCCTGGCTAGATCCCCCCTCATTGCACTGAAGTTAGCCCTCTTCCAATTTATAAGTTCAACTTTAGATTGTTCCTTGCCCTTCTCCATTACGATACAAAGTGGTGGGAGAACAGAGAAATGTAGTTGTAATAGGGGATAGCATAGTTAGGGGAATAGATACTGTTCTCTGCAACAAAGACAGAGAGTCTTGAAGGCTGTTGCCTACCGGGTGCCAAGGTTAAGGACATCACTTCTGGGCTGGAGAGGAACTTAGAGTGGGAGGGAAAGGATCCAGTTGTCGTGGTCCATGTAGGTACCAACAAAATTGGTAAGACTAAGAAAGAGGCTCTGCTGAGTGATTATGAGCAGCTCAGGGCTAAATTAAAAAGCAGAACTACAAAGGTAATAATCTCCGGATTACTACCTGAGCCACGTGCAAATTGGCATGGGGTAAATAAGATTAGAGGGGTAAACTCGTGGCTCAAAATTGGTGTGGGAGAAATGGGTTCCGATTCATGGGACACTGGCACCAGTACTGGGAAAAAGAGAGCTGTTCCGTTGGGATGGGCTTCACTTGATACATGCTGGGACCAGTGTCCTGCCGAATTGCGTAACTAGGGTTGTAGATAAGGCTTTGAACTAAATAGTTGGGGGAGGGTTCAATTGAAAGGAAGTTTAAAGAGTCGATAAATAACGAGAGAGCAGAGGTGTAGGGTAGTGAAGGGGCATATCAGGTGTGATAGGAAGGGACAGAGAATACAAGCATAAAAGAGTACAGCAGAAATTAGAACCAGAGTACATAAAAACGGAAAAAGGTCAAAGCTTAAGGCTCTTTATCTGAATGCACGTAGCATTTGTAACAAGATAGATGAGCTCACAGCACAGACAGAAACAAATGAATATGATGTGATAGCTATCATGGAGTCGTGGTTACAGGATGACCAGGACTGGGAACTCAATGTTCAAGGATATATGACATTCCGGAACAATAGGCAGAAAGGAAAAGATGGCGTAGCTTTGTTATTAAAGGAAGGGATCAGTGCAGTTGTGTTTAATGATATAGGCGTAATAGATTGGGATGTAGAATCAGTTTGGGTGGAAATAAGGAATAGCAAGGAAATGAAATCACAGGTGGGAGTGGTCTATAGGCCCCCGAAGAGTTGCCTCTCTGCAGCACAAAATATTAATCAGGAAATAATGGAGGCGTGCAAGAAGGGCACTGCAATTATCATGGGTGATTTTAATCTGCATATAGACTGGACAAATCAAATTGGCAAGGGTAGCATGGAAGACGAATTTGCAGAATGCATCAGGGTTTGTTTCTTAGAACAATATGTTGCAGAACCTACCCGGGAACAGGCTATTTTAGATTTGGTAATGTGTAATGGGGTAGAATTAATAAGAGATCTCGTAGTTAAGGATCCTCTAGGGGAAAGCGATAACATGGTAGAATCTCAAACTCAGTTTGACGGTAAGCAACTCGGGTCTCAATCCAGTGTCCTCAACTTAAACAAGGGCGATTACAGAGGTCTGAAGAAAGAGCTGTCTAAAGCAGACTGGGGAAACAGACTACAGGGGAAGTCAGTAGATGAGCAGTGCCAGACTTTTAAGCAGATATTTCATAACAGTCAGCAAACATTTATTCCGGTCAGAAGGAAGGAATCGATGAGAATGATGAACCACCCGTGGACAACAAAGGAAGTTAAGGAGAGTATCAAATCAAAAAGGCGTACAAAGCAACAAAAGCTAGTGGTAGGCCAAAGGATTGGGAATTTTTTTTTTTTTTTTTTTAGAAACCAGCAGTGGATGACTAAAAAACTAAAAGAGGGAGAAAATTGATTATGAGAGTAAATTGGCAAGAAATATAAAAACAAACAGTAAAAGCTTGTACGGGTATATTAAAAGGAAGACAGTAGCTAAAGTAAGTGTGGAGCCCTTAGAGGATGAAACTGGGGAATTAATAACGGGGAAATGGCAGATAACTTAAACCAATATTTTGCATCGGTCTTCACGGTGGAGGACACTTATAAACATCCCGACAATAATAGATGAGCAAGGTGTAAATGGGAGGGAGGAACTTGTAACAATCTCCATCACAAGGGAAAAGGTGCTGGACAAACTGATGAGACTAAAGACAGACAAGCCACCAGGACCAGATGGCCTGCATCCAGGGGATTTAAAAGAAGTGGCTGTAGAGATAGTGGAGGCATTGGTCACAATATACCAAAACTCACTGGATTCCGGTACAGTAACACCAGACTGGAAAACCGCTAATCTGATGCCCCTATTCAAGAAAGGAGGGAGACAGAAAGCAGGAAACTATAGACCAGTTAGCTTAACATCCGTCATTGGGAAAATACTAGAGTCCATTATCAAGGAAGAAATAGCAGGACATTTAGAAAAACAGAATGCAAATCAAAGAGTCAACAAGATTTTATGAAAGAGAAATCATGTTTGACAAATTTGATAGAATTCTTTGAGGATTTAACAAGCAGAGTGGATGAAAGGGAACCGGTAGATGTAGTGTATTTGGATTTTCAGAAGGCATTCAATATGGTGCCACATAAAAGGTCATTGTACAAAATAAGAGCTCAGGGTATTGGGGGTAATGTGTTGGCATGGATTGAAGACTAGCTAATACACAGAAGGCAGAGAGTCGGGATCAATGGGTCTTTTTCAGGTTGGAAAGCCGTAACTAGGGGAGTGACACAAGGATCGGTCCTAGGGCCTCAACTATTTACTATTTAGATCAATGACTTGGAGGAAGGGACAGAGAGCGTAGTGTATCCAAATTTGCTGACGATACAAAAACAGCTGGGAAGGCATCTTGTGATGAGGATACAAAGAATCTGCAAAGGGATATAGATAGGTTAAGTGAGTGGGCAAACACTTGGCAGATGGAGTTCAATGTGGGGAAGTGTGAGGTCATCTACTTTGGTAGGAAGAATAAAAAGGCAGATTATTTAGATGGAGAAAGACAACAAAATACTGCAGTGCAGAGGGATCTAGGTGTTCTTGTACAGGAAGCACAAAGTTAATATGCAGGTGCAGCAAGTAATTATGAAGGCAAATGGAATTTTGGCCTTTATTGCTAGGGGGTTAGAGTTTAAAAATAGGAAGTCTTGTTACAACTGTACAGGGTGTTGGTGAGGCCACACCTGGAGTACTACGTACAATTTTGGTCCCCGTCTATAAGGAAGGATATACCAGCATTGGAGGCAGTTCAGAAAAGGTTCACTAGGCTGATTCCTGGGATGAAGGGGTTGTCTTATCAAGAGCGACTAAACGGGTTAGGCCTTTATTCATTGGAGTTTAGAAGAATGAGAATTGATCTTATTGAAACAGACAAGATTTTAAGCGGGCTTGACAGGGTAGATGTTGAGAATATGTTTCCACTGGTGGGGGAAATCTCGAACTAGGGGACATAGTTGCAGAATAAGGAGGCACATATTTAAAACCGAGATGTGAAGGAATTTCTTCTCAGAGGGTGCTGAATCTCTGGAAATCTCTACCTCAGAGTTGTGGAGGCTAGGTCACTAATTGTATTTAAGGAGGAGGTGGATAGATTTTTGAAATCTCGGGAAGTTGAGGGGTATGCGGAGCAGTCCCAAAAGAGGAGTTGAGGCCTGGGAGAGATCAGCCATGATCTTATTGAATGGTGGCACAGGCTTGAGGGGCTGAATGGCCTACTCCTGCACCGATTTCTTATGTTCTATCACTCTTACAAGAGTTCACCCAGGCACTTGGTCCACCTAGCTCACTTCATTGCCCAACACCAAATCAATCAATGCCTCCTTTCTAGTTGGACTAACAGACAGGTCAAAGTTGTTCTCCTGAACACATTTCAGAATTTCATCCCCTTCCGTACCCTTTACTCTAACATTATCCCAATCAATATTTCAGTAACTGAAGGCCCCCCCCAACATATCAACATTGTATAGTTCTTACATATCTGACTTCCTGTAGATTTTTTTTTATTGCCCATGTCCCTGACTGACTAGGCCAGCATTTATTGCCCGTCCCAAATTGCCCTCGAGAAGGTGGTGGTGAGCTCCCTTCTTGAACTGCTGCAGTCCTTGGTACACCAACAGTGCTGGTCGGAAGGGAATTCCAGGATTTTGACCGAGCAGTGAAGGAATGGCAGTATAGTTCCAAATCAGGATGGCGTGTGGCTTGGAGGGAAACTGGCAGGTGGTGGTGTTCCCATGCATCTCCTGCCCTTGTCCTTCTAGGTGGTAAAGGTCATGTGTTTGGAAGGTGGTGTCGAAGGAGCCTTGGTGAGTTGCTGCAGTTCATCTTGTAGATGGCACAAACTGCTGCCACTTCGCGGTGGTGGAGGGAGTGACTGTTTAAGGTGGTGGATGGGATGCCAATCAAGCGGGCTGCTGTTTCCTGGATGGTGTCAAGCCTGAGTGTTGTTGGAGCTGCACCCATCCAGGCAAGTGGAGAATATTGCATCACACTCTTGACTTGTGCCTTGTATATGGTGGACAGGCATTGGGGAGTCAGGGGTTGAGTTACTCGCTGCAGAATTCGCAGCCTCTGACCTGCTCTTATAGCCACAGCATTAATGGGCTGGTCCAGTTCAGTTCCTGGTCAATAGTGACCCTCAGGATGTTAATGGTGGGGGATTCAGCGATGGTAATGTGATTGAACATCAAGGGGAGATGGTTTATTCTCTCGAGTTTGATATGATAGTTGCCTTGCACCTGTGAGGCACGAATCTAACTTGCCACTTATCAGCCCAAGCCTGGATGTTGTCCAGGTCTTCTTGTAAATGGACATGGGCTGCTTCAGTATCTGAGGAGTCGCAAATAGTGAACATTGTGCAATCATCAGCAAGCATCCCCACTTCTGACCTTATCATGCAGGGAAGGTCATCGATAAGGCAGCTGAAAATGGTTGGGCCTAGGACAGAACCCTGAGGAACTCCTACATCGATGTCCTGGGACTGAGATGGCTGACCAATGACATAGAAAATAGGAGCAGGAGTAGACCATTCGACCCTGCTCCGCCATTCATGATGATCATGGCTGATCATCCAACTCAGTAACCTGTTCCCGCTTTCCACCCATATCCACGGATCCCTTTCAGCCCAAGAGCTATATCTAAGTCCTTCTTGAAAACATACAATGTTTTGGCCTCAAATGCTTTCTGTGGTAGCGAATTCCACAGGCTCACCACTCTCTGGGTGAAGTAATTTCTCATCTCATTCCTGAAAGGTTTACCCCATATCCTTAGACTATGACCCCTGGTTCTGGATTCCCCCACCATCGGGAACATCCTTTCTGCATCTACCCTGTCAAGTCCTGTTAGAATTTTATAGATTTCTATGAGATCCCCCCTCACTCTTCTGAACTCCAGTGATCATAATCCTAATCAACTCATTCTCTCCTCATACGTCAGTCCCGCCATCCCAGGAGTCAGTCTGGTAAACCTTCGCTGCGCTTGATCTATAGAGAGAACATCCTTCCTCAGATATGGAGACCAAAACTGCTCACAATATTCCAGGTGTGGCCTCACCAAGGCCCGATATAATTGCAGCAAGACATCCCTGTTCCTGTACTCGAATCCTCTCGCTTTGAAGGCCAACATACCATTTGCCTTTTTTACCGCTTTTTGCGCCTGCATGCTTACCTTCTGCGACTGGTGTACGAGAACACCCAGGTCTTGCTGCATATTCCCCTCTCAGTTTATAGCCGTTCAGATGATAATCTGCCTTCCTGTTTTTGCCACTAAAGTGGATAACCTCACATTTATCCACATTATACTGCATCTGCCATGCATTTGCCCACTCAGTCAACTTGCCCAAATCATCGTGAAGTCTCTCTGCATCCTCCTCACAACTCACCCTCCCACCCAGCTTTGTGTCATCTGCAAATTTGGAGATATTACATTTAGTTCCCTTATCTAAATTATTAATATATATATTGTGAATAGCTGGGGTCCTAGCACTATCCCTGCAGTACCCCACTAGTCACTGCCTGCCATTCGGAAAAAGACCGGTTTATTCCTATTGTTTCCTGTCTGCCAACCAATTTTCTATCCATCGCAATATGTTACCCCCCAATCCCATGCGCTTTAATTTTACACGCTAATCTCTTATGTGGGACTTTGTCAAAAGCCTTTTGAAAGTCCAAATAAACCACATCCACTGGCTCCCCCGCATCAACTCTACTTGTTACACCCTCGAAGAATTCTAGTAGATTTGTCAAGCATGATTTCCCTTTCGTAAATCCATGCTTACTATGTCCGAATCTACCACTGTTCCAGTGCTCTGCTATAAAATCTTTTATAATGGCGCTAGAATTTTCCCCACTACCGACGTCAGGCTGACTGGTCTATAATTCCTTGCTTTCTCTCTACCTCCCTTTTTAAATAGTGGGGTTACATTAGGAACCCTTCAATCTGTAGGAACTATTCCAGAGTCGATAGAATCTTAGAAGATGACCACCAATGCATCCACTATTTCTAGGGCCAGTTCCTTAAGTACTCTGGGATGTAGATTATCAGGCCCTGGGGATTTATCGGCCTTCAATCCCATTATTTCCCCCAACACCATTTCTCTACTAATACTGATTTTCCTTCAGTTCCTCCCTCTCACTAAACCCTGTGTTCCCCGACATTTCTGGTATGATAACTTGTGTCCGCCTTTGTGAAAACAGAACCAAAGTATGCATTTAGTTGGTCAGCCATTTCTTTGTTCCCCATAATAAATTCCCGTTTCTGACTGTAAGGGACCTACGTTTGTCTTAAACAATCTTTTTCTCTTCACATACCTATAGAAACATTTAGTCAGTTTTTGTTCCCCGCAAGCTTACTCTCATACTCTATTTTTCCTTCTTAATCAATCCCTTGGTCCTCCTTTGCTGAAATCTAAACTGCTCCCAATCCTCAGGTCTGTTGTTTTTTCTGGCAAATTTGTATGCCTCTTCCTTGGATCTAATGTTATCTCCAATTTCCCTTGGAAGCCATGGTTTGGCTACCTTTCCTGCTTTACTTTTGCGCCAGACAGGGATAAACAATTGTTGCAGTTCATCCATGCACTCTTTGAATGTTTGCCATTGCCTATCCACCATCATCCCTTTAAGTACCGTTTCCCAATCTATCACAGCCAACTCGCGCCTCATACCTTCGTAGTTTCCTTTACTAAGATTCAGGACCCTAGTCTCAGAATCAACTGCGTCACTCTCCACCTTGATGAAGAATTTTATCATATTATGGTTTCTCATCCTCAAAGGGTCTCACACAACTAGATTGTCAATTATTACTCTCTCATTACACAATACCCAGTCTAGGATGGCCTATTCTCTAGTTGGTTCCTCAACATATTGGTCCAGAAAACCATCTCATATACACTCCATGAATTCCTCCTCTACGGTATTGTGACAAATTTGATTTGCCCAATCTATATGCAGATTAATATCACCCATAATTACAGATGTCCCTTCATCGCATAAGTCTCTAATTTCCTGTTTAATGCCATTCCCAACATCAACACTACAGTTTGGGGGTCTATATACAACCCCCACTAACGTTTTTTGCCCCTTAGTGTTTCTCAGCTCTTGCCATACAGATTCCACATCGTCAGAGCTAATATCCTTCCTCACTATTGCATTAATTTCCACTTTAACCAGCAATGCAACTCCACCGCCATTTGCTTTTTGTCTGTCCTTCCTAAATACTGAATACCCCTGGATATTCATTTCCCATCCCTGGTCACCCTGCAGCCATGTCTCCATAATCCAGACTATATCATACCCGTTTAGATCTATTTGCGCGATTAATTCATCCACTTTATTGTGAATGCTCTGTGCGTTAAGGCACAAAGCCTTAAGGCTAGTCTTTTTAACATTACTTGTTCCCTTCCCACTATTTTTCACTGTGGCCCTAGTTGATTCTGGCCCTTGATTTCTATGCCTATTACTTTTCTTATTCCCCTTACTGTCTTTTGTTCTGGTTTTTGAATCCCCCTCCTCTGACTCCTTGCAAAGGTTCCCATCCCCCTGCCATTTTAGTTTTAACCCTCCCCAACCACTCTAGCAAATACTCCCCCTAGGACATCAGATGACCACAACCATCTTCCTTTGTGCTAAGTATGACTCCAACCAGCAGAGAGTTTTCCCCGATTCCCACTGACTCCAGTTTTGCTCAGGCTCCTTGATTCCAGACTTGGTCAAATGCTGCCTTGATGTCAAGGTCACTCTCACCTCACCTCGTGTCCATGTTTGGACCAAGGCTGTAATGAGGTCAGGAACTGAGTGACTCTGATGGAACCCAAACTGAGCGTCATTGAGCAGGTAATTGCTGAACAAGTACTGCTTGATGGAGGAGGTCGTCGACCGTGCTATCACTTTGTTGATGATCGAGAGTGGACTGATGGGGTGGTAATTGGCTGGGTTGGATTTGCCCTGCTTTTTGTGATTAGGACATATCTGGGCAATTTTCCACATGGCCAGGTAGATGAGAGTGTTATAGCTGTACTGGAACAGCCTGGCTAGAGGGTGTGGCAAGTTCTGGAGCACGTATTCAGTACGATTGCTAGAATGTTATCAGGGCCCATAGCCTTTGCAGTATCCAGTGCCTTCAGCCGTTCCTTGATATCACATGGAGTGAATCGGATTGTTTGAAGACTGGCATCTGTGATGCTGTGGACCTCAGGAGAAGGCAGAGATGGATCATTCCCTCGTCACTTCTGGCTGAAAATGGATGCAAATGCTTCTGCTTTGACTTTTGCACTGATGTGCTGGGCTCCTCCATTGTTGAGGATGGGGATGTTTCTGGAGCCTCCTCCTCCTGTCAATTGTTTAATCGTAAACCATCACCACTTACGACTGGATGTGGCAAGACTGCAGAGATTAGACCTGATCCATTGGTTGTGGGATTGCTTCACCCTGACTATCGCATGCTGCTCTGTTGTTTGACATGCAAGTAGTCCTGTGTTGTAGCTTCACCAGGCGGATACCTCATGTTTAGGGTTGCCGGGCCATGAGGTTACAGATTGGTGATCTAATACAATTTTGCTGCTGCTGATGGCCCACAGTGCCTCATGGATGCCCAGTTTTGAGTTGATAGATCTGTCAAAATCTATCCCATTTCGCATGTTGGTAGTGCCACACAACACTATGGCGGGTACCCTCAGTGTGAAGATGGGACTTCATCTCCACAAATCCCCTGTGCTGTGATCACCCGTACCAATATTGGACAGATGCATCTACGACAGGTAGATTGGGAAGGACGTGGTCAATTAGGTTTTTCCCTCTTGTTGGTTCCCTCACCACCTGCCGCAGACCCAGTCGAGTAGCTATGTCCTTTCGGACTCGGCCAGCTCAGTCAACAGTGGTGTTACCGAGCCACTCTTGGCGATGGACATTGAAGTCCCCCACCCAGAGTACATTTTGTACCCTTGTTACCCTTAGTGCTTCTTTCAACTGGTGTTCAACATGGAGAAGCACTGATTCATCAGCCAATAGAGGGGGGGAGGCAGTAGGTGGTAATCAGCAGGAGGTTTCTTTGCCCATGTTTGATCTGACAACATGAGACTTCATGGGGTCCGGAGTCGATTTAGAAGACTCCCAGGGCAACACCTCCCTGAATGTATACCACTGTGTCGCCACATCTGGTGGGTCTGTCTTGCCGGTGGAACAGGACATACCCAAGGATGGTGATGTCTGGGCCTTTGTCTGCAAGGTATGATTCCATGAGTATGACTATCTCAGGCTTTGCTTTATATCAGGTTCGCTCCTTTATCTGTCTCGCTATTTGGAGGCCTATGGAATAACCCGTAGTGGCGCCATCATTCCTTTTTGCTTCTCAGCTCTAACCAAATGGATTCTGTCTCTGCCCCCTGAATGACATCCTCCCTTTTGCAACATTACAATATTTTCCCAAATCAGTACTGCCACCCCACCTCTCATTTCTTCTTCCCTATCTTTTTCTGATCACTTTGTGTATATTAAGTGTCCAGTCCTCACCGTTTGTAAGCCACCTTTCCATTATTGCCACATAATCTTCACTCACAGCTATCTGTGCTCGTAGATCACCAACTTTAATTAACACACTTTGTGCGTTTACATGCATGCACTGAAATCTGTCTTTGTATTCTTTGTTGTCCTTGTTAGTCTGATCCTGTCTAATACAGTGCTACTTCCTTCTCTAGTGCTATCCAATACTCACTTCTTTATGCACCCTCTTCCTCTTTTCTACTTCTATATGTTGGTGTCCATCCCCCTGCCAATCTAGTTTAAACCCTCCCCAACCACACTAGTGAACATTGGCCCCAGTCCTGCTGAGGTACAATCCATTCCTTTTGAATAGGTGCCACCTGCTCCAGAAGTGGTTCCAGTGTCCCAACAACCTGAAGCCCCCCTCCCTCAAGCCATGCATTGATCATCCCTATTTCTATTCTGACTAACATGGCACTGGGAATAATCCAGAGATTACGATCTTCAAAATCCTACTTTTTAAAAACTTCCTTCCCAGCTCCTGGAGGGCTAACCATAGGGCCCATCATCCCTATGTCATTGGTACTGACATGTACCACAACTTCTGGCTCATTCCCTTTCCGCAGAATATACTGCACCATCTCAGTGATGTCTTATACCCTGGATCCAGGGAGGCAACATACCATGCAGGACTCAATGAGATTCCAGAAATGCCTATCTGTTCCCCTATAATGATTGCATTTTTACTCTTTGGTGGTTCTCCCTGTGCAGACCCTTGCTCATTGGTGCCATGGTCTGGACTGCACTATTTCAAGGTGTCTGTTACAATCAGGTGAAGAGGGGTCAAAGGGCTCCCCTCTACTCCCTCCCCTTGTTTGACCACAACAGATTTATTTCCTTTTTTTTTTTATTCGTTCATGGGACGTGGACGTCGCTGGCTAGGCCAGCATTTAGTGACTATCCCTAATTGCCCTCGAGAAGGGCAATACTTGCCAATTCAATGAGTGTTTAACTATTTACGTGCTATGATCATAAAAAGAAACAATTGGGCAGGTTTTCGAGTTTAACAAAGAAGGGTTAGCTTTATTGTACTTAATCCAATATAACTAAAATAATAAACTATGCTCCAACTTTCCCTCACACAAAAATAGGTTACAGGATGGGGAAAGATAGATTTGTCGAATTAGAATCCAGAGAAATAAAAAGAGGTATACAGTCTGTGGAGATTGGTGATTCCGCTGGCTTCAGGCTGAATTTGTTGACTTTCGATGTGAAGATGTGGACGGCTGATCCTTCTGGAGACAGCGATGTGGATGAGTCAGCGAGACCGAGTCCATGGATCCCACTTGGGTCTTCTCTTGTTGGTGTCTAGCTTCTCATCTCGTTGCTGCAGAGAAAACGCCAGCTTAAGTACACAGATGTTGGGCCTGTCACATGGCTGTCGCCCAGTGACGCAAGCATGGTGGTTAACAGTGTGCAATTCCTCTTGCAATTTCCACGTCTAGGAAGTCCCTTCTTTCAACCAGGGTCCCATTGTTCAATGATTAGGTTTGAGTGGTTCGTCTCCACTAGTTTAATGTGCTGGTGATGGCCTGAATGTCTTGCTAGTGAGAACAGGACAGGTAGTTCACGCAGATTCTCCAGGTCATTGTTTTTGAGGGGACTGTGCAGTCAATTTGTCTCAACCTCAATGTATTAGAATGTTGAGTGTTGTAATGCAAATTGGGTGGCCATCTTAGCTGCTAGTTGAGCCACCTATATCTGTTTCTTTTCCTTTTAAAGATAATTCAGGTTTCCAGCCGGTGCATAAAGAAAATCTTTTGACATAGCATGTTTTCGCGACAGCGTCACTCACAGCAGTCTTCAGAGTACGGATTAGAGAGTGAAACATAACCCGAAGTCTTCTGGACTGCCACCAATCTACTTTCCTGAACTCTCTCAGCCTGTGGGGTGACCACCTCCTAGAACATATGATTCAGGAAACTCTCATCTCCCCTTATGATCTGCAGGGATTCCAATTGACCCCAAAAGTCAAATTCTGAGTTCAAGCTCAGGCAGCTGAAGGCACTTCCTAAACATGTGGTTCCCCAAGACACATGAATAGCCCTGAAGTTCCTACATGGCGCAGGAATTGCAAGCAATGGATTTCAGCTGTCCATCTATGGTTTAAAAAAAACTCTATTCCCTCATTTTAGAATTGAAGGACACAGGACTTAGGAGCAGGAGTAGGCGATTCTAGTTAGTACCTTGCTTAAACTATTAATTTTAATTTGTGCCTCTAGACCTGCCCATATCCTTATTCATTCACTTGTTATAATTACACCAATTGAAATTTTATTAGTTTAACTAGTTTAGCTATGAATTTTATACAGTGCTTTATTGTTTCCCAATACTAATTTAAATCACTATCCTCGTTAGTAAAATAAATACGCGCCAATCACTCGCTGTCCTCGGACATCTTACATTTTTGGAAAGACATCCATCAGGTCCATGCTGCTCCTGCACGCGATTTCGCGCTCTCTTTTATCCTCTGCCACCACTGCTAGTGGCTATGATCAGGTCCATAACTGCTCCCCTGCTCTTGCTTTTATCCTCTGCCACTGCTATTGGTTTCTATCAGGTCTGCACAGTTTCCCTGCTCTATAGTATAGAGTTGGGATTTGCACGTGGCGAATCACTGGGCATAAGCAGGCGACAATCAGGCCAGAGGAAAAGGGATAGTTTGTGTGCCAGCTCACTGGAGGGTGAAGCTAAAGACAAGTTCCACTACAGGGGACTCCGATGAGCACTGGGACAGCATATAGGAGAACGTGGATGATCATGTACACCAAGATGCTTGGTGCATTGGCAGACCTGCCAAGCAGCCTGTTGTCATTGTAAAGAAGCATGGCAAAGTCTGGCTCCAACTTGGTGCAGGGCTTTGTACAGAGCTTGGAGCCCATCCATCCCAGTGTGTAAGTGGTGGCCAGTTCGATGCCATCACTGGAAGGCCAACCTGTAATGCAGCCGTCTGACAGTCAATATCTCAGCTTCCATTGCAGCAGAAGCAGAAGCTACCCAAATCTGTGTTTAGCAGAAGCTCAGACGGAGGTCATGAAATCAATGCTTCGTGCCATGCAGGCTGAGTGCTGCTGTAATGGCTGTAGATACCAGTGCTCAGGAGGTGTGCAGGATCTCACAGCAATCTGTTCAACAGATTATGAGAATTGCTGGGGCATTGCCCTGGGGAGTGGCAGTGCCACCGTGGAGTATGCCCCAGATACAATCTCCCTTCCTCCTCCACGCACTGTTTCCCTCCCTGCTGCCTGTGCTCCATTCCCAAAATCAAGCTGCAGCCCAAGACGGTTTGCAACTATAGGCCAAAGGAGGCTTTCTCTTAACAGGACTTCCAACTCCTCCAGTCTCGCTATCCAGTGCCACTACCACTCCCTTGAAAACCCAAAACAATTGCAAAACTCCAACACAGACAGTACTTCCACTAACTTGGATGGTGGGGTGGGGGAGGGGGAGGGGGAAGGGTGAAGAAAGAGAGTGTGAGGGGGTACCTTATGCAGCTGTTTAGCTGGGAACGTTGAAGGGAATTAACTAGATCAGCATGGTCCAAAATGGCAGATTACGCATCAAATCAGCATTAGAAGCTGTGTGTTGTCACGATATGTCCACTCTGTATGCTTCTGACGCACGCACAGTATGTCCACTTGAGCATCCTTTGAGTCAGGGATTCTGCTCGGGCCATGCCGGAGGTTAGAGGCCTGCTACCCGACCCAAAGCCGACGGGACCCGACGACGTGTTGGGTTCTGGTTGGTCGGGCCGGGCTGAGTCCATATCGAGACGGGTCGGGTCAGGCCAGACAGGACACACACGGTAAGTGCTCTGTTGTTAAGTATTAAAAAAAAAAAAAAAAAAAAAACTTACCTGAGCTCGGAGTCCAGGACGAAACTGAGTCTGCGCAGTGAGCAAGTGACATCACTATGATGTCTCGTGCATGCGCTGCAGCTTCTTACAGGTTTGATGTCAGGAACGTAAGTAAAGGGACAGTTGGGTCAGATCGGGCCGACTAATGGTGGGTTCGGGTCAGGTCGGGCTCAGGGCAATATCGGAGGGACTCGAGCCTGGTCGGGCCCGCTGTGGTTCGGTCAGCTTCGGGTCGGGTTCTTTCTCCCCAACCTAAAGCAGGCCTCAACCGGAGGTGGCCAGAAGTGTTCCGGCTGCCATTGCTTCACTTCAGGGCTTTCATAAGAGCACAATATTGTAACAATAGTATTTTTCAGCCTTGAACCAAGAAGGAACCTTGGAGTTATTTAAGATATAAAATATTTCAAGTTTAATTATATGATGGGGAAACTGGCAAAAGGCAAGTTTAGGACTGATGTCAGGAAAAACTTCCTTATGTAATCATACCTGGAGACAAAGACTAAGTTATTAAGAGGCAGCTGGGTTCAGTTACAGGGCATCTTGGAATTCTGTGGAAAGATCAGTTTTAAAGACATAGCTCTTTCTCACCTGCACCAGATGTACAAAGTCCAGACAAGTGTTCTAACAGAAGTCTACATACAAGAGAGTCAGCATCATAATGACACAGAGAGAACATTCAGTCCATCGAGTACAAGCCTGCTCTCTGTACAGCAATCCAGTCAGTACCATTTCTCTGCTCTATCCCCGTAGCCCTGCAAGTTTACTTCCAAATGCTCTTCCAGTTTTCTTCTGAAATCATTAACCATCTCCACTTCTACCACCCTCGTAGGCAGCAAGTTCCAGGTCATTGCCACTTACTGTATAATAAAGTTCTACCTCACATCACCTCTGTATTTCTTGCCCAAAGCCTTAAGTCTGTGTTCCCTAGTCCTTGTACCATCAGCTACTGGGTAAAAGCTTTTCTTTGACTACCTTATCTAACCCAGTCATAATCTTGCACTTTATCAAATCTCCCCATAACCTCCTTTGCTCCAATGAGAACAACCCCAGTTTCTCCAAGCTAACCTTGTAGCTAAAATCACTTATCCTTGAAGCCATTCTGATAAATCTCCTCTGCACCCTCTCAAGGTCCCTCACATCCTTCCTTAAGTGTGGTGACCAGAACTGGGCTCAATACTCTAGTTGTGGCCTAACCAGAGCTTTATAAAAAGGTTCAACATAACTTCCCTGCTTTTTACTCGATACCTCTATTTATGAAGCCCAAGATCCCATATGCTTTACCAACTACTATTTTAACATGTGCATAGATTCTTGAAGGTGGCCATGAACTACCCCTGTCCCTTTACACTCTCCAGAACTGTATTATTTCTATATTGCCTCTCCCTATCCATTCTGGATAGTACATCCTATTCAACACTCTCCACCACCCCCGACCCGCATCTCCACCCTCCAAACAAAAACATAGTATGGTAACTAGCATACAAAACAAATTAACGTTATCAGGATTGACAAATTAAATCAATGAATGTTTCCACTCAAAAACAAATCCAACTGTTCTTTTTCTGATGTCTACTGACCACACATACATTTCTAGTTGCTTTTATTAGAAATGTAGAAACACAGATCATTGTTTACAATGTCAAATTTATGAAAGCAGATTGAATTTAATTGAGAAAATATCATAGTCAATGATTCCATCTCCTGCTTAAAGAATTCAAAATAAAAAATCAGGAACCACGTTTTAAGACTAGTTTTATACAATCTCCATCACCTGCACAAGAGCTCCACAAAAAAAGTTTCAAATTCACACTCACTTTGTAGATGGATTCTCATCATTCTGCTCATCGTCTTTTTCCTTGCTTTTATGATTTCCAGAATCTTCCTCAGTGTTCTGTGGCTCTGATTTCACATTCAAATTAAGCCTTTTTAAAAAAAAACATTTTCCATTGAGTACACGAAGGACATAGCGAGCACAATGTCTTTGCAAACTAATTTCCCAAAACACAGTACTTGATTAATGGGAGAAAAGGTGGCAGGGAGTGCGCAGTAGCCAAGTAGAGTAGTACTAGTTAGGGAGAACATGTCTACCCAAATGGGACAAAGCGCAGGTGTGGCAGAGACATGGGAGATAAAGGGAAAAAAATTGCTTCCGACAACAAACCAAATTGGGTTCTGTGCAAGGCTGCTCCGACTTTGCTGTAAGAACAGTGCAAGCAGATCCACATGGCCCAAACATGCAGGATGCCAGATGTGGTAGTGATTAACAAACAGAAATGCAAATCAAAGAATCAAGCCACTCAGCCAAAGGTCGAGAAGCCCACAGCTGAATCAAAAGATTGACTGACCTTAAATGAAAGAATGTATAGTGATGGTGCTCAAAAAAGGGGAAAGATGAATGGAGCGATCGAATAATTATTTCACACAAAGAACAATGCTGAACAATGCACTGTCCAAGGAGGTGACTGAAACCACTAATCAGAATTTTGGCAGGCATTTGGTGAGGAAAATTAACAGATTGGACATGGTGCATTCTATTTTTGGCCAGCATTTACTGCCCATCCCCAATTGTCCTCGAGAAGGTGGTGGTGAGCCGCCTTCTTGAATTGCTGTAGTCCATGTGAGGTAGGTACACCCACAGTGCTGTTAGGGAGCTCCAGGAATTTGACCCAGCGACAGTGAAGGAAGGGCAATATAGTTCCAAATCAAGATGGTGTGGGACTTGGAGGGGAACTTGCAGGTGGTGATGTTGCCATGCATTTACTGCCCTTGTCTTTCTAGGCGGTAGAGGTTGCGGGTTTGGAAGGTGCTAAGGAGCCTTGGTGTGTTGCTGCAGTGCATCTTGTAAATGATGCACACTGCTGCCACTGTGTGTCGGTGATGGAGGGAGTGAACGTTTGTGGCTGGGGTGCCAATCAAGCAGGGTGTTTTGTCCTGGATGGTGTCGAGCTTCTTGAATGGTGTTGGAGCTGCACCCATCCAGGCAAATAGAGAGTATTCAATCACACTCCTGACTTGTACCTTGGAGATGGTGGACAAGCTTTGGGGAGTCAGGTGGTGAGTTACTTGCCGCAGGATTCCTCAGCTCTGACCTACTCTTGTAGCCATGGTATTTTTGTGGCTACTTCAGTTCAGTTTCTGGTCAATGGTAACCGCTTGGATGTAGATGGTGATTCAGCGACTGTAATGCCATTGAATGTCAAGGGGAGACGGTTAAATTCTCTCTCGTTGGAGATGGTCATGACCTGGCACTCGTGTGATGTGAATGTTACTTGCCAGTTATCAGCCCAAGCCTGGATATTGTCCAGGTCTTGCTGCATTTCTACACAGACTGCTTCAGTATCTGAGGAGTCGCAAATGGTACTGAACATTGCACAATCATCAGCGAACATCCCCACTTCTGACCTTATGATTGAAGGAAGGTCATTGATGAAGCAGCTGAAGATGGTTGGGCCTAGGACACTACCCTGAGGAACTCCTGCAGTGATGTCCTGGAGCTCAGATGATTGACCTCCAACAACCACAACCATCTTCCTTTGTGCTAAGTATGACTCCAACTCGCGGAGAGTTTTCCCCGATTCCCATTGACTTCAGTTTTGCTAGGGCTCCTTGATGCCATACTCAGTCAAATGCTGCCTTGATGTCAAGGACAGTCACTCTCCCTCACTTCTCGAGTTCAGCTCTTTTGTCCATGTTTGAACCAAGGCTGTATTGAGGTCAAGAGCTGAGTGGCCCTGGCGGACCCCAAACTGAGCATCAGTGAGCAGGTTATTGCACAGCAAGTGCTGCTTGATGGCACTGTCAATGATACCTTCCATCACTTTACTGATGATTGAGAATAGACTGATGGGATGGTAAATGCCAAGTTGGACTCGTCCTGCTTTTTGTGGACAGGACATACCTAGGCAATCTTCCACATTGCTGGATAGATGCCAGTGTTGTAGCTGTACTGAACAGCTTGGCTAGGGGCACGGCAAGTCTGAAGCACAGGTCTTCAGTACTATTGCTGGAATATTGTCAGGGCCCATAGCCTTTGCAATATCCAGTGCCTTCTGTGCACTGAACTAAGAAAAGTAGAACTTTACATGGTACTGCATTATGTTGGCTGGTGAAAAAAAATGCACCTTTCTCCATAAAACAATCATATATGACTCAAAGATCAGAATGACTTACAAATATACATATTCACACACAAAGTTAATTTTTTTTATACATTGCACTACAGAAGTAGTTAGTCAGCAAATTTGGAAGAAAAAAATTGGTGGACATACAAACCACGCAATCAACATCTGTGATCAGAAAAGATAGGCTCATGTTTCCATTATTTTCTCTTTACAAGTGTGGGAAGAATAATGAATTTCTAACATTTGCTTTTTGGCCGGTTTCATAAATGAATAAAAATTGACTGGTTATAAGAAGGTAGGGCAGTGCATTGCAGTACCAATGCAAAGAGCCACAGCATGGAGACCCAGGAGTGATTGATCCCTCTGTTCATTTCCCACCTCAATTTTCCTCAATTTCATGGAAAATGGCTGGTGGGGGAGGGGAGTTTACAGCAGCTGTACCCAACTGCTTCTGGGTACTAAGTGCCCGTTTCTCAATCTCTGCCGCAGACAACATCCAATGACAAGACACTAGCAAGGGGAGAAATCTCATGGGACTGGTAAAAGGTTCAAGAAGTTATTTGACTGCTCTCAATTCAATTGATAACAAACTGTTTATTTATCAATATAATAAAAACAAAATACTGCGGATGCTGGAAATCTGAAATAAAAACAAGAAATGCTGGAACCACTCAGCAGGTCTGGCAGCATCTGTGGAAAGAGAAGCAGAGTTAACGTTTCGGGTCACTGACCCGAAACGTTAACTCTGCTTCTCTTTCCACAGATGCTGCCAGACCTGCTGAGTGGTTCCAGCATTTCTTGTTTTTATTTATCAATATGCTCCACTAGACAATAATCCTCACTACTAACAAAAATATAGAGATAGGTTGAACACTTCTCATCTTACTCTGCAGAAAGCTCATCTTCCTTGGCTGTAGTTTCGTTGCCGGTTAGTTTTTCAGTTGTGTCTCTATAATCACTGCCTGTTGATTTCAGCTCAGCATTTGGTCTAAAAGAAGAAGAAAAATACATCTTCGGTCAGATAATCAAAAAAGGTTTCAATTAAAATGTGTAAATTTCTCATGCAACAACTGATTAGTAAAGCAGGAGTAAAATCTCCATGCTAGTAAGATACAAGATTTCAAGTTGACAGTATAGTCCATATGACGACAGCCTAATTATAAGGAGGCCTTTTTTTAAAAAAAGTCGTTTGATAATCAAAAGCATATAAAAAAAAAATCAGTTCTCTCATCATAGGGTTTGGTTCTGGGTACTGCCTGTGAGAAGTTTGCAAGTTCTCTCTGTGACCACGTGGGTTTATGCTGGGTGCTCCGGTTTCCTCCCACAGCCAAAGACTTGCAGGTTGATAGGTAAATTGGCCATTATGAATTGCCCCTAGTGTAGGTAGGTGGTAGGAGAATGGTGGGGATGTGGTAGGGAATATGAGATTAATGTAGGATTAGTATAAATGGGTGGTTGTTGGTCGGCACAGACTCGGTGGGCCGAAGGGCCTGTTTCAGTGCTGTATCTCTCTTTGACTCTATCAGAAACAAACATTAACAGAAATTTCTACTTGGATTGGTAAACCCAGGTTACTGATCAGCTATTAAAACTGCAGTCAGCACCAGTAAACTTTTTCAATAATTGTTCACTGGGACAACAACTTAGTAGGGTTCTCATCACAATGCCAGTTTGAGACTAAATTAAGGTGACAAAATACTGAAATTGGGTCTTTTTTTTTTTAAAAAAAAGAGAACACAGATTACAAGACAGAAGTGTTTATAATTTTGAACAGCAAACTGCTCCTGGTAGTTGAGGGGTCTCGAACAAGGGGTCATAGATATGATTGAATGCAAGAGATATAGGCTGGGGACAAGAGAGCGTGCAAGAATAATTTACTTCCAGTGTTAGTGGTGGAGGCACAGACTATGTCAATTATGTGGAAGGTAAACACTGAAATGAACTGGTCGGGCTGTGTTGTAATTTCCAGGTACAAGCAGCAATTGCAGGAGCAGTTGCTGTTATCAGTTGATATTTAAAATGCCAATATTAAGAGGAGAGGCTCTTTAGGTAATCAACTATCTAAATGCCAGAGTATAGATGGATAATTGGCTATAGTGACCAATTGGGCTACTGGTCAAACAAATCTAGTTTCTATGGGACTTTCCTGGTGTATGCGACTCAGCAACACATAAAATAAACACACAACCATTGGGGAATCCTTAATTAACTTATCTTGGGCCAGCTTTGTGCACCAGCATCAAGGAAGCGCCTGTTGGAAAGTATACTCCAAAAAAAAAAAATGAAGTCCACAGCAGATTTGTCAACACAGCAACTTGCAATTTTAGTGGCCTTAATGTAATGAAACATCTCAATGATGGCTTTACTCATTCTGAAGTACCTTGTAACTTTGCTATTTAAGTTCTGAACTTTTAACCACGACATGGTACGCTGACTAGTCGAATACAAAGCAAGTTCCCAGTAAGATAACCAAAGCCTCACAGATCTCTATTTTAAGAATGGGGCAGCCTAGGAAAACTCCTGTTGTCCTGAAGCCCCAAATCCTCTGTTCTCCTGACCCAGATATCTAATGAAGCTACTTTTTTTTAAAAAAAAAAGCTCTTCATCCAGAGCTTGAATTATTGACAACAAAAGGTTCAGTTACATTTCAAATCTATTATCCAAGACATTTTACATAAATAAGAATGCACATAATGAAAGCAAAGACAATCAAGATTCTGTTGTGCAAAACTCAGCATGGACTGTTGAAGAGTCAATCTTACTACTGTCCGCATCTGATGTCTACACTTCCATCCGAGATCAGGGGCTGAACTTTTGGGGCCCCCCAAAGGCGGGAACGGAGGAGTGGGGGCTCCAAAAATACTGGCACCAGGCAGCATGTCAATTTCAAGACACTAGTTCCGGCACTGGCAATGTTCACCTAGTGGGGGAGGGCCTGACAGGTATTCCGCTCTCTTCCCAGTTGAGGTCAATTAAAACTGTTTGAAAGCTTAAGAGCTGGTCAAGGCTGGTACTTAATTTTTTTTCAAAAAAAGGGATGCATACCTTCACACAGATCAGCTGTAGGGAGGTGGGTACAGAGTGGGAAACCAGTCATGGCTGCCCCACGGCACCACATCCAGCCACATCAGAGGATTAATGGGGCAAAGGAGGATTTGGCGCTTGGAACAGAGGTGCCCTTGATGCTGCGCAGGTAGCAGGGAGAATGGGCACTCAGCGCCCATGCACTGAAAAAGGTCAGCACTGACAACGGGAGCAGCAGCCATGACAGGCAACACCCTGTGCAGGAAAGGTGGAAGCCAGAGCACAAGGAAGGCATTGGAGAGGTAAGGGTGGCAAAAAAAAGTGCTTTATATAGTGCCTCACGATCACAGGACGTCTTAAAGCGCTTTACACTGAAGTATCTTTAAAGTGCAGTCACTGTTGTAATGCAGGTAAAGCAGCAGCCAGTATGTGTACAGCAAACTCCCACAAACAGCAATGTCATAATGATCAGATAAGTTATTTTTGTGATGTTGATTGAGGGATAAATGTTGGCCAGGACAACAGGCATAACTACCTTGCTCTTCTTTGAAACAGTACCATGGGATCCTTTACATCTACTCAAGCAAGCAGACAGGGCCTTGTTTTAACCTCATCCGAAAGACAGCACTTCAATAGTGCAGCACTTCCCCAAGTTCTGCACTGGAGTGCCAGCCTTGATTTTTGAGCTCAAGCCCTGGAATGGAACTTGAATCTGGAACCTTGGAACTCAAGAACAGAGAAAGTGCTACCAACTGATCCACAGCTAGAAAGCAATGGAGGCCATACCCTTAACACAAAATTTACTGCCAAAGGTGGAGCTACCTGTAGATGAGACCCCCAGTGCCACAGGAGTCAGCGACTCTGCAGGCAGACATCTGTGACCTCACACCTCTGGTCACCATGCCAGCAGCAGTCAAAAATCACTGTGGCCTTGAACTTCTTTGCTTCTGGCTTGTCCCAAGCATTGGCTGTAGACCTTGGTGACTTCTCTCAAATGGTTGCATAACACCGCACCTCCCAGGTCACTGATGCCCTCTTTGCCAGGGCTGCACAGTACATCCATTTTACAATAGACACAGTCTCACAGGGACAGAGGCCTTTGCCACCATTGCTGGATTCCCCCATGTGTACGACATCATTGATTCCACCCACGTGGCCATCAAGTCACCCAGCGACTACCCCATTCAACGTTCAACAAGTCTGAGACAGCACGTGTACGCTCGCTTTCCCGGCTGCTGCCACAACTCCTTCATCCTCCGGAAGTCCAGAATGCTTCAGATCTTCACTCCAACCCTCAGTACGTGGATAGATCCTAGGGACAAGGGAAACAGGGGGTATCCCTTGAAGATGTAACCAATGCCACCTGGTCAGCAAGACCACTGACCTTCTGCGGATGTGGTTCCAGTAGGGTGGCACCCTTTAATACTTTCCTGCAAGTGTTTATGTCATTGCCGTGGTGTGCTGCACTCTCCATTATAAGGCCCTCCAGAGGGGTATGGACCTTGAAAGAAGACAACTCATCCATGGAGGAGCAGGTGGAGAGAGAGGATGAAGGAAGAGAAGGCAGAGGGACAATGAATGGACAAGTGCCCCTGCATGAGGGGGAACCCTCCTGGCACTCTCCAGGAAGAGGATTCTCTCCTCCCCCTCATGGCCTTCAGCATTCGATCCAGGTCAGCATCGATAGAAGCGAGGGGCAGCCCTGTACCAGTTGCCAGACCTCTGGCTGTCCTGTGAAATCTTGTTTCTCTCTGGTGCTGTGGAAGGCTTTAGCACAATCAGAAGATTTCTCCCTTAGGACAACCAGTAGCCTCAGTGATGGCTGCCTGGGGTGCCTAAACAAGTCCTGCACTTTGTGACCCATCCACACTCCCACCCCCACTGGCTCCGTGGACAGGAAACCAGTCTCCATATCAATTAAAGGATCACTCCCGTGAAGATCTTAACTTCAATTAGTTTCCCACCGGAGGCAGGATTCTGATCCAATATACCAGACTCCTGTTTTCCACCTCCATGGTGGAAAATTCAGTCCCAGGAGTGGGAAAATCTGGCTGATCTCCTTTTCTTGACCAACTGCATGCAGCACTCCTAGACAATTTTGGGTACAGAACAGTAACTGAAGCTGGGCCATAGGGAAGCCTACTAAATGAATATTTTGAAATTTGAAAGGAAAATGCAATTCGAGTTATTTCTTCATTGTCACAGTTAGTTTCTAGGGTTTGGTAGGTCATTTCAATTTGGACTTCTCTCTAATCAATAGTCATTTCACAAACAGACGGGAACCACACCATTAAATGTATATATCCCCATCTTTATCCTTTTTAAAACTGCTACAAGAATAACATGCGGCGGCAGCAGAAGCTGTCCAATTAGCTTCAGCACCCTGGCTAAGAGGGACGTAAAGAAAAATCACGAGGAGTTCCATTAATAATTATTGCCCAGTGACTTACATGTTGGAGGAGATGCTTAATTCATCCATCCAGAGAAAATGAAACTTCCTGCTAGTCACTGTAATCCAATTGCTTCTTAAATGATACTAGGTTTCTGCCTCCAATAATTTATCTGGAATTCTATTCTGGCCATTGGTCACTCTACATGAAGAATTTCCTGTTATTTATTCTAAAATTACCTTGTACTATGGTTCAAACTGTTCTCTCTCATGCTAGTCCCACAGTTTGATATAAAGTAATATTCTAGGTTAATGTTTTGTGCATCTTTAATCTCCCATATCTCTAAGATCACCTCTCAGATGCCTCCTTTCTAGGCTGAAAAACAAAAGTTTCTCCAATCTTTCCATACAACTCAGATTTCTGACACAAGAGATGGCCTTGTGGTTCCTTTCTCTGCACTGCCTCCAGTACTTGAATGTCTTAGTAACCAGATCTGCACTTTTCAAGGTGAAGTCTGACTACTCCACAGTTTGATCTCTACTTCCTCTGACACTTCTAATGTCTTGGTTACGTAGTTCAACATCCTTTTGACTCTGTTGATTATTTCTAACGAATGCACAATAGCAATTAGTGTCAAGACACCTAGATCACTTTCAATTCCACTTTGGCCAATTCAACACCATTAATGAAGTATTGGCATTGGTTATTTATCCTTGCTCACTCCAGAGCTTTATATTGTCAGAATATAACATGAGGAAAAACTTTAAGCAGTAAGTGATTAGGGGACTGGAATGCATTGCCTAAGTACACGTGTATTGGTGGAGGCAGATTTAATCATGGCTTTCAAAAGGGAACTGGATAATTATCTGAAAAGAAAATTTTTTTTGCAGAGCTATGGAGAAAAGGCAGGGTAATGGGACTAGCCAAGTAGCTCTTAGAGCCCCGATACGGACATGACAGACTGAATGGCCTCCTTCTGTGCTGTAACCATTCTATGATTCTATTAAATTTCGTCTGCCATTGTCCTGCCCACTTACACAAGTCATGCTAAAATTTCTGAACTGCTGGTTTGCCATCTGTAAATCTTATTGCTTTGCATCAAATAGCCCAGTATTAACCACCTTCCCCTTCTGAATCCATGTTGAGTACTGTTAACCAGGTTATAGTTATACAGAGTATCCTTAAGTTCACTCCTGATGATTATTTTATATAGAATGGCAGTAAGACGTCCTCCACAGTCGAACAGTCTGCAATATTCACTATTTAGTCTCACGGGTAAAAGTGGTCATTTGAGTTAGATGCCAGAGGAAACTGGCACCCATAAAAGCCTAAAGTAAACCTGCAAAATGGAAAGATAGAAAAATGGTCATGGTAGAGATAATTCATCAGAATCAGCCACAAGAGTCAAAAAATTACCTGCCAAGGGCATTTTCTTTCTTGTCTTGTAGTTTATTGGAGGAATGATTCTTTTCCTGCAGAAATAATTTTAATACTGAATCATACTTGTATGTAAAAATGTGAAGTTGTTATCCACTTCAGTAGGAAAAACAGAAATGCAGAGGGTTTCTTAAATAGCAAGAGATTAGGAAGTGTTGATGTCCAAAGGGACCCAGAAGCCCTTGTTCACAAGTCACTGAAAGCTAACATATCGGTGAGGAAAGCTATTAGGAAGACAAATGGTATGTTTGTCTTCATTGCAAGAGGATTTGAGTACAGAAGAAGTCTTGCTGCAATTGTATAGAGCATTAGTGAGACCATATCTGGAATATGGTGTACAGTTATGGTCATCTTCCCTAAAGGAGGACTTGCCATTACCCTAAATATTTGGGCCGTTTCTGAACCCGAGACACTACACCTGTAGTGTCTCCCACCCGCCCTCCTCCTCTAACCAAAAAAAAAGGACTCGGTGGTGTGTAGATAAGGTAAGACTTTTTCTATTTCTCTTTTTTTTTTTATCGTGTGATTGGTAAAAAACTTTTCGTTCCTTTTTCATTTAACTAAGTTTAAGCTTAAGATTAAAAATGGCAGGAGATCTCAGACCCGTGACATGCTCCTCTTGCTCAATGTTGGAGCTCAGGGACATGGCTGATGTCCCTGACTCCTTCACGTGCAGGAAGTGTGTCCAGCTGCAGCTCTTGTTAGACCGCATGACGGCTCTGGAGCTGCGGATGGACTCACTTTGGAGCATCCGCGATGCTGAGGAGGTCGTGGATAGCACGTTTAGTGAATTGGTCACACCGCAGATTAGGATTGCTGAGGGAGAAAGGGAATGGGTGACCAAAAGGCAGAGAAAGAGCAGGAAGGCAGCGCAGGTGTCCCCTGCGGTCATCTCCCTCCACAACAGGTATACCGTTTTGGATACTGTTGAGGGAGATGGCTCACCAGGGGAAGGCAGCAGTAGCCAGGTTCATGGCACCGTGGCTGGCTCTGCTGTTCAGAAGGGCGGGAAAAAGAGTGGAAGGGCTATAGTCATAGGGGATTCGATTGTAAGGGGAGTAGATAGGCGGTTCTGTGGTCGAAAACGAGACTCCCGAATGGTATGTTGCCTCCCAGGTGCACGGGTCAGGGATGTCTCAGATCGGCTGCAGAACATTCTGAAGGGGGAGGGTGAACAGCCAGTTGTCGTTGTGCACATAGGCACCAATGATATAGGTAAAAAACGGGATGAGGTCCTACAAGCAGAATTTAGGGAGTTAGGAGCCAAGTTAAAAAGTAGGACCTCAGAGGTAGTAATCTCAGGATTGCTACCAGTGCCATGTGATAGTCAGAGTAGAAATGAAAGAATAGTCAGGATGAATGCGTGGCTTGAGAGATGGTGCAGGAGGGAGGGATTCAGATTTTTGGGACATTGGGACTGGTTCTGGGGGAGGTGAGACTATTACAAATTGGACGGTCGACACCTGGGCCGGACTGGAACCAATGTCCTTGGGGGTGCTTTTGCTAACGCTGTTGGGGAGGGTTTAAACTAATGTGGCAGGGGGATGGGAACCAAATGAGGTAAGTGGAGAGTAAGGATGTAGTAACAAAAGCCTGTAAGGAACTAGATAATGAAGTCAGCGTGACTAAGGGGAAGAGTAGGCAGGGAGCAGATGATGAAAGCAAAGGGACTGGTGGTCTGAGGTGTATTTGTTTTAATGCAAGAAGTGTAGTAGGTAAGGCAGATGAACTTAGGGCTTGGATTAGTACCTGGGAGTATGATGTTATTGCTATTACTGAGACTTGGTTAAGGGAAGGGTATGATTGGCAACTAAATATCCCAGGATACCGATGATTCAGGCGGGATAGAGAGGGAGGTAAAAGGGGTGGAGGAGTTGCATTACTGGTCAAAGAGGATATCACAGCTGTGCTGAAGGAAGGCACTATGGAGGACTCGAGCTGTGAGGCAATATGGGCAGAACTCAGAAATAGGAAGGGTGCGGTAACAATGTTGGGGTTGTACTACAGGCCTCCCAACAGCGAGCGTGAGATAGAGGTACAAATATGTAAACAGATTATGGAAAGCTGTAGGAGCAACAGGGTGGTGGTGATAGGAGATTTTAATTTTCCCAACATTGACTGGGATTCACTTAATGTTAGAGGTCCAGATGGAGCAGAATTTGTAAGGAGCATCCAGGAGGGTTTTCTTGAGCAGTATGTAAATAGTCCAACTCGGGAAGGGGCCATACTGGACCTGGTGTTGGGAAATGAGCCCGGCCAGGTGGTTGACGTTTCAGTAGGGGACTACTTTGGGAATCACAATTCCGTAAGTTTTAGAATACTCATGGACAAAGTCGAGAGTGGTCCTAAAGGAAGAGTGCTAAATTGGGGGAAGGCCAACTATACCAAAATTCGGCAGGAGCTGGGGAATGTAGATTGGGAGCAGCTGTTTGAAGGTAAATCCACTTTTGATATGTGGGAGGCTTTTAAAGAGAGGTTGATTAGCGTGCAGGAGAGACATGTTCCTGTGAAAATGAGGGGTAGAAATGGCAAGATTAGGGAACCATGGATGACAGGTGAAATTGTGAGACTAGCTAAGAGGAAAAAGGAAGCACACATAAGGTCTAGGCGGCTGAAGAAAGATGAAGCTTTGAAAGAATATCGGGATTGTAGGCGCAATCTGAAACGAGGAATTAAGAGGGCTAAAAGGGGTCATGAAATATCTTTAGCAAACAGGGTTAAGGAAAATCCCAAAGCCTTTTATTCATATATAAGGAGCAAGAGGGTAACTAGAGAAAGGATTGGCCCACTCAAGGACAAAGGAGGAAAGTTATGCGTGGAGTCAGAGAAAATGGGTGAGATTCTAAACGAGTACTTTGCATCGGTATTCACCGAGGAGAGGGACATGACGGATGTTGAGGTTAGGGACAGATGTTTGATTACTCTAGGTCAAGTCGGCATAAGGATGGAGGAAGTGTTGGATGGAATGGAATTCGGCAGGAGCTGGGGAATGTAGATTGGGAGCAGCTGTTTGAAGGTAAATCCTTCTGGATGGAATCTATCCCAGGTTACTGTGGGAAGCGAGAGAGGAAATAGTTGGGGTCTGAACAGATATCTTTGCAACGTCCTTAAACACGGGTGAGGTCCTGGAGGACTGGAAAATTGCTAATGTTGTCCCCTTGCTTAAGAAGGGTAGCAGGGAAAATCCAGGTAATTATAGAGCGGTGAGCCTGACGTCAGGGGTAGGGAAGCTGCTGGAGAAGATACTGAGGGATAGGATCGATTCCCATCTGGAAGAAAATGGGCTTATCAGTGATAGGCAACATGGTTTTGTGCAGGGAAGGTCATGTCTTACCAACTTAATAGAATTCTTTGAGGAAGTGACAAAGTTGATTGATGAGGGAAGGGCTGTAGATGTCATATACATGGACTTCAGTAAGGCATTTGATAAGGTTCCCCATGGTAGGCTGATGGAGAAAGTGAAGGCGCATGGGGTCCAAGGTGTACGAGCTAGATGGATAAAGAACTGGCTGGGCAACAGGAGACAGAGAGTAGCAGTGGAAGGGAGTTTCTCAAAATGGAGACGTGTGACCAGTGGTGTTCCACAGGGATCCGTGCTGGGACCACTGTTATTTGTCTTATACATAAATGATTTGGAAGAAAGTATAGGTGGTCTGATTAGCAAGTTTGCAGACGACACTAAGATTGGTGGAGTAGCAGATACTGAAGGGGACTGTCAGAGAATACAGCAGAATATAGATAGACTGGAGAGTTGGGCAGAGAAATGGCAGATGGAGTTCAGTCAGGGCAAATGCGAGGTGATGCATTTTGGAAGATCCAATTCAAGAGTGAATTATACAGTAAATGGAAAAGTCCTGGGGAAAATTGATGTACAGAGAGATTTGGGTGTTCAGGTCCATTGTTCCCTGAAGGTGGCAACGCAGGTCAATAGAGTGGTCAAGAAGGCATACGGCATGCTTTCCTTCATCGGACGGGGTATTGAGTACAAGAGTTGGCAGGTCATGTTACAGTTGTATAGGACTTTGGTTCGGCCACATTTGGAATACTGCGTGCAGTTCTGGTCGCCACATTACCAAAAGGATGTGGATGCTTTGGAGAGGGTGCAGAGGAGGTTCACCAGGATGTTGCCTGGTATGGACGGCACTAGCTATGAAGAGAGGTTGAGTCGATTAGGATTATTTTCATTAGAAAGACGGAGGCTGAGGGGGGAGACCTGATTGAGGTGTACAAAATCATGAGAGGTATAGACAGGGTGGATAGCAAGAAGCTTTTTCCCCCAGAGTGGGGGACTCAATTACAAGGGGACACGAGTTCAAAGTGAAAGGGGAAAAGTTTAGGGGGGATATGCGTGGAAAGTTCTTTACGCAGAGGGTGGTGGGTGCATGGAACGCATTACCAGCGGAGGTGGTAGACGTGGGCACGATAGCGTCTTTTAAGATGTATCTAGACAGATACACGAATGGGCAGGAAGTAAAGAGATACAGACCGTTAGAAAATAGGCGACAGGTTTAGATAGAGGATTTGGATCGGCGTAGGCTTGGAGGGCCGAAGGGCCTGTTCCTGTGCTGTAATTTTCTTTGTTCTTTGAAGGATTGCAATGAAGGTTCACCAGACTGATGCCTGGGATGGCAGGATTGTCCTATGAAGAGTAACTGAAGAGACTGGCCCTGGATGCTCTCGAGTTAAGAAAGAGGGGTGATCTCAGTTAAGCACACAAAATTCTTACAGGGCTCAACAGGGTTGATACAGGAAGGATGTTTCTCCTGGCTAGGGTTCTAGACCAAGGGGACAGAGTCTCAGAATAAGAGGCAAGCTATTTAGGACCAAGATGAGGAGGAATTTCTTTACTGACGGCAGCGAGTCTTTGAAATTCTCTACCCCAGAGGGCTGTGGAGGCTCAGTCAGAGTACGTTCAAGGCAGAGATCAACAGATTTCTCGATATTAAAGATATCAAGGGATACGGGGGATAGTGCAGAAAAATGTGTTGAAGTCGATCAGCCATGATCTAGTTGAATGGCAAAGCAAGCTCAAGGGGCCAAATGGCCTACTCTTGCCTCTATTTCCCAAGTATATATTGCACCTAACATTGCAACATTTCAAAACTTTTCACACAATGTCTTAATTTTCAGGTGCTGTGGCTGATACAATACAGGTAAATAATGGCTATTCAGAACCAGCAACTTTCAATAAGTTGAATACATCTGTTTTTAATGGTAATGATAGAACTGGATTTCCTGAAGAAACATTCCCTTTGAATATGAATTTCATTCTGATCACAATCTCACATAATATAAAAAGGTATAAGATACTGGCTTGGGCAGACTGAATAGGTGGCAGACAAAGACAGTGGATGAATGCTTTGAGATATTTCTACAACCTATTGTCTCTGTTTGAACAGCCACTTTATTTAAATATAGAGTGGATAATCCTACCAAGAAACTCATCTAATCTCAACTGATGCTGTGCTGACACAAGTGGCCTGAAAACCTGACACGCTTCAGATTGGTGAAGTCTTTATCCAATGTCACTGGTGTCCATCACAGCTGGCTGAGCTGAATCTAAATTTTTGCTTCACTTTCCAACTTAATCTTGATCTGCATGACTGTTGGCACTTTAGCACATAATTCTCTAAATATGCATCATGCAATGACAATAAGACACACGCCATTCTTAACTTATCCAAAATAGACAATTATAAACACCCTTTGGCCAAGGACACATCTCTTGCTCCAAAACGTAAGAAGATATTCATTACGTCCAGAATGCCAACTGTTCTACACTAGTGTAGATATTACAAGTGTCAGACGACACCCCACATCCAGCAACCCTTCCATTTGGTGCTCATTCATAGTGAGCGAAAGCAAGTACAGATTCACAAACATACTTTGGAAGGGATATTAAATTACTATATTGGGAAAGAAAATTGAGAGATAGAGACAATAACAGAACTGCTTGATTTGTCTTTTTCACCTGTGGAGATAAGGGAGAGCCTTAATTTTCCTTAAAGTAGGGGGTCAAAAGAGGCCATGGTAATGGGATGGAGTGAAGATAGATCCTGACAGGTGAATCATGCATGGGCTCTGACTGGAGTAGGCTTGATGGGCAAATAGCTCCAAACTTTGTTCAACATTGCATAATTACCCTTTCTTTGTGTTTCCTATCCTTATTTTTCTGTTTCCTGGCACAGAATTCTTTGAGCTGTTCATCCATACCCATGAGCATGTCTTCAAAGGATTCCTGACATGAAGATCTGTGCAAACAAAAAAAGTGATCCACAAAATTCACGAAGCATCAACTGACAGTTTTAAAAGGGCCTAACAAATTGCTCATTTCCAATCCTCACTTGGCGTCTAGAGCTTAAAGAAAAGTAAAGTGGTAGTTTGGTGGGGCGAGTGTACTTTATTCAAAGTATTTCACAATGAGGGAAGCATTAACAAAATGCAGTTTATACAGTGTATTTAACAAAGTCTTGCGGGGGGGGGGGGGGGGGGTTCACAAATTGATTTATTGAAAATAGATTCTAAGCCAGGAAGGGAGGGATTAAGGAGATACCTGTGACCCCCTGTCCAAGTGATAGGTTTTGAGAAGGTGATCCCATTGAAACTTAAATTCTTACAGGGCGTGACAGGGTGGATCTACACAGGATGTTTCCCCGGCTGGCGAGTCGAGAACCAGGGGACAGTCTCAGAATAAGCCTGAGAATTTAAGACCGAGATGACGAGGAATTTCTTACCCGAGTCAGAAGGTGGATCAATGCTTGGTGTCTTGTCACATCCAGTCATGAATGGTAGTGGACAATTAAACAATTAACAGGAAGAGGCTCCAAAAACATTCCCATCCCCCAATGATGGTGGAGCCCAACATGTCAATGCTAAAGACAAGGCTAAAGCATTTACAACCATCTTCAGTCAGAAATGCTGAGTGGAAAATTCATCTTGGCCTCCTCCTGAGGTCTCCAGCATCACAGCTAATTTGTGAGCAAGGCACTGAAAGGCCAAAGGCCCTGACAATA
Source organism: Heterodontus francisci (assembly GCF_036365525.1). Lineage (NCBI taxonomy): Eukaryota > Metazoa > Chordata > Chondrichthyes > Heterodontiformes > Heterodontidae > Heterodontus > Heterodontus francisci. The sequence goes on from NC_090375.1 coordinate 49,545,819, forward strand.
TCCCAGCTGTAGGACTGAAGACTTATAATCCAGAACTGGCCACGCCTTAGCTAAGCTGTTCCAGTACAGCTACAACACAGGGATCTACCCAATATGGAAAAGTGCCCAGGTATGGCCTGTCCACAAAAAGCAGGACAAATCCAATCTAGCCAATTAGTGCCCCAGTCTACTCTCAATAATCAGCACAATGATAGAAGGTGTGGTCGACAGTGCTATCAAGGGACATTTACCCAGCAACAACCTGCTCACCAATGCTCAGTTCAAGTTCCACCAGGGCCACTTGGCTCCAGACCTCATTAGTCTTTTTGCAAAGATGGACAGAGCATCTGAATTCAAGTGGTGAGGTGAGAGTGACTGTCCTGGAGGGGGGCGGGGGGTTACCATTGACCAGAAACCTAACAGGATCGACCATATAAATAATGTGGCTACAAGAGCAGTTCAGAGACCGGGAATTCTGAGTAACTCGCCTCCTGACTCCCCAAAACTTATCTGCTACCTACAAGACACAAGTCAGGAGGGAGAGGAAATACTCTCCACTTGCCTGGATTGGTAGAAACATAGAAAATAGGAGCAGGAGTAGGCCATTTGGCCATTCATTATGATCATGGCTGATCATCCAACTCAATAGCCTGTTCCGGCTTTCGCCCCATACCCTTTGATCCCTTTAGGCCCAAGAGCTGTATCTAAATCCTTTTTGAAAACATTCAATGTTTTGGCCTCAACTGCTTTCTGTGGTAGTGACTTCCACAGGCTCACCACTCTCTGGGTGAAGTAATTTCTCCTCATTTCAGTCATGAAAGGTTTACCCCGTATCCTTAGACTATGACCCCTGGTTCTGGACTCCCCCACCATCGGGAACATCCTTCCTGCATCTACTCTGTCAAGTCCTGTTAGAATTTTATAGGTGCAGCTCCATCAACACTCAAGAAGCTCAACATAATCCAAGACAAAGCCTGGCTGATCGAAACTCCATCCACCACCTTAAACATTCACTCCCTCTACCATTGGCATACAATGGCAGCTAGGTGCACCATTTATAAGATGCACGGCAGCAACTAGCCAAGCGTCCCTTGGCAGCATCTTCCAAACTCGCGATCTCTACCACCTAGAACAAGATCAGCAGACACATGGGAACACCACCAGCACCTGAAAGCTCCCTTTCAAGTCACACAGCGCCCTGATTTAGAACCATAATCGCTGTTCCTTCAATGTTGCAGAGTCAAATCCTGGAGCTCCCTCCCCAACAGCATTGTGGGTGTATTAATACCACATGGCACACAGCAGTTCAATGTGGTAGCTCACCACCACCTCCTCAACAGAAATTAGGGATGGATAATAAATGCTGGCTTTGCCAGCATCACTCATCCCAAAAAACAAATACAAAAAAATCCCCATTAAAATCATTACTCTCACTCAGCCTGACTGTTCCCCCAGCATGGGCCTCATCTCAACTCCCTTAGTTCAAGGGACACAGATTTGAATGGACAACTAGTTTAGCCATTCACTGCCAGATCTGGCTGGACCCCAAAGCACCAATGAGTCCCACTCTCGTCAATATTCCAGGACCAACCTGAATGAAAAGATAACTTCCAGCTTCTTTACTGCAAACTGTCTACTTAAACACCCCCCCCCCCCCCCTCGGCTTCAACAAATACAAGGAGCTCAGACTTGTCATTAAGATTGAGACCATCCAATCAGATGAGTCAGTTCCCTCCTTTCGCTAGCCCACATCTCATCTAAGGTTCTGCCCTCCCCAGCCCTGAACTTTTATCTTTCTCTAGTTTCTCCCATCTCATCTTGTTCATGAGACTCACCTCCTGTTCTTTCGACTTATTTCCCCCGATAGCACTGACTACCCAACTTCTCTTCCTGGTTCCTATGTTAGCTGATATTATTAATGCCTCTCTCTTCAGGCAATGCTTCCTATTTACTTCTAGACATCACACCTCTCCTGAAGCATACAAGACTCTGAAGGCACTTGACAGCATAGATGCTGACAGGCTGTTTCCCCTGGCTGGGGAATTGAGAACAAAGGCACATCTCAGGATAAGGGGATAATCATTTAAGATTGAGATGAGGAGAAATTTCTTCACTTAAAGGGTTGTGAATCTTTGGAATTCTCTACCCCATAGAGTTGTGGATGCGCCAGTGAATAGATTTAAGACACAGATCTCTGGACTCTCAGGGAATCAAGGGATATGGGGAGTGGAGGCCGAAGATTAGCCATGATCGTACTGACAGGCAGAGCAGGCTTGATGGGAATATGGTCTACTCCCACTCCTATTCCTTATATTATGAAATCAAAATCTTGACCCCTCTTTCCTTGGAAACTACCAGCCCATCTCTAAACTCCCTTTTCTCTCTAAACCTGCTGTCTCCTTCCAAATCTATGTCATCATTCCCAGAAATCTATGTTTGAATCCGTCCAAATAGGTTTCCAGCCAGTCAGATTACTGACATGACTCTCAAGTTGCAAATAACATTCTATGTGACAGCGTCAAAGGTAAACTCTCCTTTCTCGACCTGTCTGCAGCCTTTAACAAGGTTGATCACAACATCCTCCTCCAATGTCTCCATCATCCATCTGGGTGGGACTGCACTCATCAGATTCCATTCTTAATTAATTTTAGCCAGAGAATCATTTGCAATGCCTTCTCTTCCCATCCCGCAGTTATCTCTAATGTCCCCAAGGACCTATTCCTTGGCACCATCGTATTTCTCATCTACAAGCTGTTCCTCAGCAATTTCATCTGCTAACACGACGTCAATTTTTACACCTTGTAGTGTACCACAAGGATCAGTGCTGGGACCCTTGCTGTTTGTCATATATATTAATGATTTAGACGTGAATATAGGAGGTATGATCAGTAGGTTCGCAGATGACACTTCTCTCAACCCCGCCACTGTCTCTAAATTGTCAGACTACTGGTCTGACATCCAGTACTAGCACAAATTCTGTTCAACTAAATATCGGAAAGGCTGAAGTCATTGTCCTCACCATAAGCTCTGCTCGCTAGCCACCAATTCCATCCCTCATCTATTTTGACCTTTGTAACATCACCCAACTACGCCCCTGCCTCTGCTCATCTACTGAAACCCTCATTCGTGCCTTTGTTAACTCTAGTTTTGACCATTTCAATCCTCTCCTGGCCAGCATTCCATGCCCTCCATAAACTAATCATCCAAAACTCTGCTGCCCATATCCAAACTTGCACCAAGTCTTGTTCACCGACCACTTGCTGCATAAACAATGATTATTTTAAAATTCTCATCCTTATTTTCAAATTCCTCCATGGCCTCACCCCTCCCCAACTCCAACACCCTCTAGTCCCACAAATCTGCACTCCTCTTAACTCCGGCCTATTCAGCATCCCCTATTTTAATCACTTCAACATTGGTGGCTGTGCCTTCAGCTGCCTAGTCCCTAATGTCTGGAAATCCCTCCGCTTCTCAATAGCGCTTTCTTCCTTTAAGACGCCCCTTAAAACCCATCTGTATTAATATCTTCTTATGTGACTTGGGGTCATTTTGTTTTATAATGCTTCTGTGAACCACCTTGTATTTATATAGCACCTTTAATGTAATAAAGCATCACAAGCGGTCATCAGACTGCTTGCCCAACAGCCAGTACTGGATGAGCAGAAATTTTCCTGAACGAAATTGGGAAGACAATATGCAAGCAGTGAATTGCTGAAAACAGTTAAGATGAGAATTATGATCAGGAATATAGGGGAAAATATTTTCACTGGACAGTTGGTAACATGGAGTGTCCTACCAGAAAACACAACAACAATAACAATAATAACAACAACAATAATATGCAAGAAGCAGAGGATGATGGTCAAGGGTTGTTTTTGTGATTAGAAGCCTGTGACCAGTGGTGTACCACAAGGATCAGTGCTGGGACCCTTGCTGTTTGTCATATACATTAACGATTTAGACGTGAATATAGGAGGTATGATCAGTAAGTTCGCAGATGACAAGAAAATTGGTGCTGTCGTAAATAGTGAGGAGGAAAGCCTTAGATTACAGGACAGTATAGATGGGCTGATGAGATGGGCAAGTAAGATGCACCGAACAGTGGCAAATGGAATTTAATCCCGAGGTGATGCATTTTGGGAGGACTAACAAGGAAAGGGAATATACAATGGATGGTAGAACCCTAGGAAGTACAGAAGGTCAGAGGGACCTTGGTATACTTGTCCATAGATCACTGAAGGCAGCAGCACAGGTAGATAAGGTGGTTAGGGAGGTATATGGGATACTTGCCTTTATTAGCTGAGACATAGAATATAAGAATAGGGAGATTATGATGGAGCTGTATAAAAAGCTAGTTAGGCCACAGCTGGAGTACTGTGTGCAGTTCTGGTCTCCACACTATAGGAAGGATGTGATTACACTGGAGAGGGTGCAGAGGAGATTCACCAGGATGTTGCTTGGGCTGAAACATTTCAGCTATGAAGAGAGACTGGATAGGCTAGGGTTGATTTCCTTAGAGCAGAGAAGGCTGAAGGGAGGGGACCTGATTGAAGTAAACAAAATTATGAGGGGCACAGATAGGGTAGATAGGAAGAAACTTTTCCCCCTCAGCAGAGGGGTCAATAACCAGTGGGCATAGATTAAGGGAAGGGGCAGGAGGTTTAGAGGGGATTTGAGGAAAATCTTTTTCACCAAGAGGGTGGTTGGAATCTGGAACACACTGCCTGAAGGGGTGGTAGAGGCAGGAACCCTCACAACATTTAAGAAGTATTTAGATGAGCACTTGAAACACCATAGCATGCAAGGCTACGGACCAAGTGCTGGAAAATGGGATTAGAATAGATAGGTGCTTGATGGCCAGCACAGACATGAAGGGCTGAAGGGCCTGTTTCTGTGCTGTATAACTCTGACTCTCTAATGATGAAAGCAGAATTCTTAATACAGCCTTTGAAAGGCAAGTGGATAAATATTTGAATTTTTTTTTTGAAAATGGATATGGGAAAAGATGCAATTGAATGGATAGCTCAGAGCTGGAAAAGACAACAGGGCAAAAAACTTACTTCAGACATTAATTTGATTTTAAAACACCTCTCACTTTTAAAACATATTGCACAAGACATTTTTTACCTCTTAAATAAGTTTCCTTTCACTTTCTTTTCTGTCATGCCATAGCTCTCCTGTAACAAATAATGCACTATTATACAAGAATGGTGACATCAAACTACCACAGGGAAGCCGATTTTAAGTTTAGACAATGATATACTATGTAGCGAAAATCATTTTTATTCTTTGTTCCTAAATAACCAGACAGCTGATAAATCCCAAGTCTTCCATTAACCCCACTACCTGCCCCGCTATAAACTTTCAACAACAATCATTAAAAGGTTCCTCTAACCTTCCCCTCATTTGGGGTCCAGGAAAGGCTCTGCTTCCAATCAGCATAATTTCCAGGGCTCTCCCAACAACTTACTAGGTAAATGCACTAAACAGCATACTACAAAGCTACAAGGTCTCAGGTTTGATCAGCACTGTGTTGGATTGGCTGATCTCAGGCAGCTATAATGCTATGAATTGTTTCAGCATCATTGGTCAGAGTTTTGGCTATCAACTGAATCAGGCTTGGCCTCGATACCCTCCATGATAAATCTGCAGCCTTGGGTCATGAAAGGAATGGCAAAATGGGTCAGATACTGGAGGCTGGGCAGCACCCTGAAAGATGCATAGCTGCGAGGAGCAGCAGCTTTAGAAAACAAGAGCACATTGGCACGATGGGGAAAAAATGCCAGCTAGCATAATTTTAATCACAAATTTACCTTTTGTTCGATTTTTACTTCTTTGCTGATTTGCATCTCTGAGGTGTCTTCCTTGTGTTTTTTGTTCAGATTATTTCCTGCCAGATTATTTTTGCGTTTCCTACAAATACAATTTTTTTTAAAGAATAAAATGAGAAAGGGGAATCACAAATCCTGGTTTGAACTTACGAAAGCAGGGTGCCTGCGATTTCATGCTCCACAATACAGGCGGACACAAACCAAATCATCGTAATGCTAAATAATTACTTGGTTTCTGTGGTTGAGAAGTCTCTGACAGGCCTTCAATTGAAGGCCACACAACAGAGTGTGGAATATCCATAAATCATTAGCCACTGACTCCTACCAGGATGAAAACAGTCAGAAAACTGCAGCTGATCCATCAGCATAAAACAATGAACTAAGGACTTGCATTTGGATGCAATTTATTGGCCATATAGGTACAGAGTACAAAGGTGCCTGTTTTATGGAGGATAATTCCCAATTAGTGCCTTCAGCTCTTGGCCAGGAACAATATGCTTAGCAACCAGACAAGTGACAGATTTAGAAAGCTGACCAACTACAGGCTTGAATCATTTTCCGGAAAGTTTGAGGAAACCAAAAGAAAAATTAATCATCAAGTTAACACCTCACTCATTTAATTTTTAAATTCAAGTAATCTTAAAATGCAATTCATTTAGTTATTTTACAATTACTTAATAGAGTGAATATTTACATAACTGTAGACTTAAACGGTTCACAATTAATACATTAAAGAATGGAAATGCTGAGTCATTAGTCAAAATGCACATTAAATACCCAATTGTACGATGAATCCAAGATCAATAAGGAGCAACTTATATTTATATAGCACCTTTAAATAAATAAAATAAAACATCCCAAGGTGCATCACAGAAGCATTATCAGACAAAGTACAACACCAAGCCACAAAAGGGAGATATTAGGTCAGATGACCACAAGCTTAATCAAAGAGATAGGTTTGAAGTCTGCACTGAGTGTGAAGGGAGTTTGGTAAGTGAGTGAATAAGGGTACTCTCAAGAATAGTTTCCGTTTTATTTACATCTAGCAATTAATTGAAATTCTTGTTTCAGTTAAGAAGTTAGGTTTCTTGCAGTTTTAAACAGGGGTGTACCAACATAGAGTAGCTGTAGCTAATTAGGTAGCTAGCTTAAACTAGTTTCTGAGCTGTGGCAGAGCTGACACAGCACTGTTTTCAGAGTGCTGCTTGTCTGCAGAGTGCTGCTGGAGGGCACAGTGTGTGGTTATGACTAGGTGAGAAGGGGTTCCCTCCTCAGCCTTTGCCTGGTTTAACCATTAACAGGGTTTAATTTTAAAACACCGTGTTTTTAGCTCCTCTTCAGTGAATCCTTGTTCACTACTCCAATTGTAAGGCAAAAAAATCAGAACAGGTTTCCTTAAACAAGAAAAGTGGAAGTTTATTAATCTTAAACTCTAGACTGTTTAACAACTACGAATATGCAATGTGACCACAATAGCATGCATACACGATAAACACACATGCACATGGAGACAGAAAAAGTAGAAGCAATAAAGGGGAGAAGTTTGAGGCAATATCTGGTAGTTACACTCCTTTAAGTTCAATGTGGAGTCTTTGGTTGCTGGTAAGTCATGCAATTCGTTGGGGCCCACTTCATGTTTCAACTTGTTCCGATGTAGGAATCTTTTCTCTCGAGGTTTGTGTGTCTTCCGTGGGTCCGATGTCTTGGAGAGAGCGCGCGCGAAAGAGATTCCAGTTGAAATAGCCTTGTACTTTCTCTGTGGTACAGTTCAAAAAACCCCAGGTTGTCAAGTGCCGAACTCCTTATTTGGAACAGTCTCTCCTGCAAGGTTTGTGGATTGTAACTTAGCAGTCTCTGAAGGTATTAGGAAGCACATTCCAATGTCTGGCGATCAAAATCCATTTGGGTTAATTGGAACAGGGAATAGTCCCTGGTCTCCACAAGCAGCGTCGCTTAGTATGCAAATGTCCTTCCTGCCCAGTGTCTGGTGATCTTCAAACAAGTCATTTGTTCACTCAGCAACAGTTTAAAATCAATGTTCATATGACAAAATTAACATGCCTCATTCTGGGCAGGTGGGGGTCTACATGATAGTATTAAGGAGGGAGTTTGGTAAGAAGGGGTACTATAAAATCAAGAAAAAAAAAATTTGAGTGCACAGAGTGTAAAGTGGGAGTTTGGTGCATGAGGGAGAAGTTACTTTTTTCTACCTTTTTTTTTTAGCCTCCAGTAGCTGCCTCTCTCTTCTGTACAGGGGAAGAAGCTGGTGGGTAACTGGTAAGTTATTTTACTTCTCATTGTCATAGAATGTTTTTAAAGTTATGTTATGGCAGGTCAGCTCAGCCAAGTGGAATGCATGCCCTGCAGTATGTGGGAAGTCATGGACGAATCACGTGTCCTAGACGAACACATCTGCAGGAAGTGTCACCGGCTGCAGAAGCTGGAGCTCCGGGTTTCGGAACTCAAGCGGCGGCTGGAGTCACTGTTGTGCATCCGCGAGACAGGACTACATGGACAGCATGTTTAGGGAGGTGGTCACACCACCGGTTAGGAGCAGGGAGGAAGAGAGGGAATGGGTGACCACCAGGCAATCTAAAAGAACCAGGCAGGCAATCAAGAGTCCCTTGAATCTATCTTGCTTACTAATCTGTTTTTCATTTTGGATACTGGTGAGAGTGATGGTTCCACAGGGGGAGTGCAGCCAGAAAAACATCCATGGCACCACAAGTTGCTCAGCTGCATAGGAGGGGAGGAAGAGGAGTGGAACAGCAATAGTGATAGGGGATTCGATAGTCTAGGGATCAGACTGGTGTTTCTGTAGTAGTCAGCATGACTCCAGGATTGCCTCCCTGGTGCCAGGGTCAAGAATGTCACGAAGCAGCTGCAGGACATCCTTCTGGGGGAGGGTGTACAGCAAGAGGTCATGGTCCACATTAGTACCAATGACATAGGTAGGAAGATGGATGAGGTCCTGAAAGCAGATTTTAGGGAGTTAGGAAGGAAATTAAAAAGCAGGACCTCAAAAGCAGTATTGTCAGGATTACTCCCAGTGCCACGTGCTAGTGAGCATAGGAATAGGAGGATTGATCGATTGAACATATGGCTGGAGAATTGGTGTAGGAGGGAGGGCATCAGATTTCTGAGGCAGGTGGGACCTGTAGATGGACGGGCTACAACTTAACAGGACCGGAAGTAACATCCTCGTCAGGAGATTTGCTCGTGCTGCTGAGGAGGGTTTAAACTAGCTTGTCAGAGGGATGGGAACCTGAGGGATTGCTCAAATTGGAAGGAGGTAAAGCTGATAACAGGAGGTAGAAAAGTAGCAAGTGACATTAGAAAGCAGACAAAGAAAGGTGAGCATCAACAAGGCTTAGAATGCAGATTGTCAAGACAAGGTTAAGGGCACGCTACCTGAATGCACACAGCATTTGCAACAAGGTAGATGATTTAAAGGCCCAAATAGAGAGGTAAATGGGTATGATCAAATTGCCATAACGGAAATGCAGCTACAGGGTGACCAAGACCGTGAACTGAATATTTAAGTATATTCGATATTTGGGAGGGATGTCAAAAAGTAAAAGGAGGTGGTGTTGCGCAGATAATAAGGGATGCGATCAGTAAATTAGTAAGGGAGGATCACAGATCATAAGAATAAAATGTGGAATGTGTTTGGGTGGAGCTAAGAAACAGCAAAGGGCAGCAAACATTGGGAGGTGTTGTTTATAGGCCAAATAGTAATAGTTGTGTGGGACATGGTATTAATCGGGAGTTTTTGTTTTTATTCGTTCACGGGATGTGGGTGTCACTGGCTGGGCCAGCATTTATTGCCCATCCCTAATTGCCCTCGAGGTGGTGATGAGCTGCCTCCTTGAACCACTGCAGTCCTTGGGGTGTAGGTACACCCACAGAGGTGTTAGGAAGGGAGTTCCAGGATTTTGACCCAGCGACTGAAGGAACGGCAATATAGTTCCAAGTCAAGATGGTGTGTGGCTTGAAGGGAACTTGCAGGTGGTGGTGCTCCCATGAATCCGCTGCCCTTTTCCTTTAAGGTGGTAGAGGTCGCGGGTTTGGAAGGTGCTGTCTAAGGATCCTTGGTGCGTTGCTGCGGTGCATCTTGTAGATAGTACACACTGATACCACTGTGCATCAGTGGTGGAAAGACTGAATGTTTGTGAATGGGGTGCCAATCAAGCAGGCTGCTTTGCCCTGGATGGTGTCGAGCTTCTGGAGTGTTGTTGGAGCTGCACCCATCCAGGCAAGTGGAGAGTACTGCATCACACTCCTGATTTGTGCCTTGTAAATGGTGGACAGGCTTTGGGGAGTCAGGAGGTGAGTTACTCACCGCAGGATTCCTCGGCTCTGACCTGCTCTTGCAGCCACGGTATTTATATGGCTACTCCAGTTCAGTTTCTGATCAATGGTAACCCCCAGGATGTTGATAGTGGGGAATTCAGCTATCGGAATGCCACTGAATGTCAAGAGGAGATGGTTAAATTCTCTCTTGTTGGAGATGGTCATTGTGTGGGACGAATGTTACTTGCCACTTATTAGCCCAAGCTTAGATATTGTCCAGGTCTTGCTGAAATTCTACACGGACTGCTTCAGTATCTGAGGAGTTGCGAACTTGTGCAATCAGGGGCGAACATTTCCACTTCTGACCATATGATTGAAGGAAGGTCATTGATGAAGCAGCTGAAGATGGTTGGGCCTCAGACACTACCTTGAAGAACTCCTGCAGTGATGTCCTGGAACAGAGATGATTGACCAACAACCACAACCGACTTTCTTTGCGCTAGGTATGACTCCAACCAGTGGAGAGTTTTCCCTGATTCCCAGGGCTCCTTGATGCCACACTCAGTCAAATGTTGCCTTGATGTCAAGGGCAGTCACTCTCACCTCACCTTGAGTTCAGCTCTTTTGTCATGTTTGAACCAAGGCTGTATTGAGGTCTTGACCTGGGTGGCCCTGGCGGAACCCAAACTGAGCATCACCTAGCAGGTTATTGCTAAGCAAGTGCGGCTTGATAGAAGGTGTCATCAACAGTGCTATCACTTTACAATGACAAAGAGTAGACTGATGGGCCAGTAATTGGCTGGGTTGGATTTGTCCTGCTTTTTGTGTACAGAACATACCTGGACAATTTTCCAAATTGCTAGGTAGATGCCAATGTTGTAGCTGTACTGGAACAGCTTGGCTAGTGCACAGTAAGTTCTGGAGCACAAGTCTTCAGAACTATTGCCAGAATATTGTCAGGGCCCAATAGCCTTTGCAATATCCAGTGCCGTCAGTCATTTTTTGATATCACGCGAAGTGAACTGAATTGGCTAAAGACTAGCATCTGCTATGCTGGGGACTTCAGGAGGCAGAGATGGATTATCAACTCGGCACTTCTGGCTGAAGATTGTTGCAAATGCTTCAGCCTTATCGTTTGCATTGATGTGCTGGGCTCCCCCATCATTGGGATTGGGGATATCTGTGGAGCCAACTCCTCCTTTTTGTTGTTTAACTGTCCACCACCATTCACGACTGGATGTGGCAGAATTTAGATCTGATCCATTGATTATGGGATCGCTTAGCTCTGTCTATCGCATGCTGCTTACGCTGTTTGGCATGCAATTAGTCCTGGATTGTAGCTTCACCAGGTTGACACCTCATTTTGAGGTATGCCTGGTGCTGCTCCTGGCATGCCCTCCTGCATTCTTCAATGAACCAGGGTTGGTCCCCCAGCTTGATGGCAATAGTAGAGTGGGGGATATCCCAGGCCATGAGGTTACAGATTGTGATTGAGTACAATTCTAGTGCTGCTGATAGCCTACAGAGACTCATGGATGCCCAATTTTGCATTGCTAGTTCTGTTTGAAATCTCTCTCATTTAGCACAGTGATAGTGCCACACAACATGATGGAGGGTATCCTCAATGTGAAAATAGGACTTTGTCTCCACAAGGACAGTGCAGTGGTCACTCCTACCAATACTGTCATGGACAGTTGCATCTACGGCAAGAAGATTGGTGAAAACGAGGTCAAGTATATTTTTGCCTCTTGTTAGTTCCCTCACCACCTGTCTAGCAGCTATGTCCTTAGTTAACTCGGCCAGCTCAGTCAGTAGTGGTGCTACCGAGCCACTCTTGGTGATGGACATTGAAGTCTCCCACCCAGAGTACATTCCGTGCCCTTGCCACATCAGTGCTTCCTCCAAGTGGTGTTCAACACGGAGCAGTACTGACTCATCAGCTGAGGGGGCGCAGTAGGTGGTGAGCAGCAGGAGGTTTCCTTACCCATGTTTGACCTGATGCCATGAGACTTCATGGGGTCCGGAGTCGATGTTGAGGGCTCCCAGGGCAACTCCTTCCCGACTGTATACCACTGTGCCACCACCTCTGCTGGGTCTGTCCTGTCAGTGGGATAGGACATATCCGGGGATAATGATGGCGGCTGGGACATTTTCCGTCAGGTATGATTCCGTGGAGTATGAATGTCAGGCTGTTGCTTGACTAGTCTGTGGGATATCTCTCCCAACTTTGGCACAAGTCCCCAGATATCAACAAAGAGGACTTTGCAGTGTCGACAGGGCTGGGTTTTCCATTGTTGTTTCCAGTGCCGAGGTCAATGCCGGGTGGTCCATCCGGTTTCATTTCATATTTAGTTCGTAGCTGTTAGGTACAACTAAGTGGCTTGCTGGGCCATTTCAGAAGGCATTTAAGAGTCAATCACATTGTGGGTCTGGATTCACATGTAGGCCAGACGATGTAAGGACAGCAGATTTCCTTCCCTAAAGGACATTGGTGAACCAGATGGGTTTTTACAACAAATCGACAATGGTTTCATGACTAACTTTTTTTTTTAAATTCCAGATTTTTATTCATTGAATTCAAATTCCACGTTCTGCCGCAGTGGGATTTGAACCCACGTCCACAGCACAATACTCTGGGTTACTAGTCCAGTGACAATAGCTCTACGCCACCACCTCCTTTAGAGAAGCATGTAGCATGGGTAATACAGTAATCATGGTGAATTCAATCTGCATATAGACTGGGTAAACCTAATGAGCACTAATGCTGTGGAGGACAGGTTTCTGGAGTGTGTTAGGGACCATTTTCCAGAGGAATATGTTGAGGAACCGACTAGAGAACAGGCTATTTTAGATCTATTATGTAATGAGAAAGGGATAATTAATAATCTGGTTGCAAAAGAACCTTTAGGGATGAGTGACCGGAATATGAAGGTATAAAATTCTATGTTTGAAAGTGAGGTAGTTCAAACTGAAGCCAGGATGTTAGCTTCATAATTTCCTTTGTTCAAAGTTATGAGGGACAAATTGGGAAAATACATTAAAAGGTATGACAGTACATAGGCAATGGATAGTCTTTAAAGAAATATTACACAGTTTACAGCAACTACACACTCCTTCAAGGCACAAAACTCCTCAAAAGAACAGCAGTCAACTGTGGCGAATAAAGGAAGTTAAGGATTGTATAAGATTAAAAGAAAAGGTCTATAAAGTTGCCAGAAATAGTAAACTGAGGATTGGGAGGATTTTAGAATACAGCAAAAGGAGGACGAATAAACTGATAAAGAAACGGGAAAATAGAATATGAATAAGCTAGCAAAAAAAGGAAACGTTAGGCTAAGACAAATGTGGGTCCATTACAGGCAGAGTCAGGAGAATTAAGATGGGGAATAGAGAAATGGCAGAGAAGCTCAATGATTACTTTGGGCTCAATTTTACCTCAGGCGGATGGGAATTCGCCACCAACATGCAAGTCGGTGGCGAACCCGCTTCCGCCTGGTCCGGGGATCCGTACCGCATTTTATGGGTCCCCAGGCGTTAACTGTTCTGAGGCGGGACTTCCACCCGCTTGAGGGAGGAGGTCCCGCCTCAGTGAGCTGCCAGACAGTCAGCGGACCGGAAGCTCTTAGTCCCAGCAGCGCCACTGGCAGCAGTAGCCACTGCTGGAACTGCAGCCCAGCCGAAGCCATGGATCCAGGAGGCAGTAAGTAGGGGTTGCCTCACCAGGGGGATCCGTCTTCCTTGGTGAGGCTGGAGTGGTCGTTTTGGCAGGGGTTGGGGGGGCACGGAGGGGGCATCTTGGGTCCTGGGAGTGGGTTGGGAGGCTGGGGCGACCCTCAAATCGGGCACCCTATGCGTGATTGCCATGCCCCCCTGCCTCGGGGCATGGAAAAGGCCAGCAGCTATCGCTGGGCAGCCTTTCACATCCCCGACACACTCGCTTGTCACAGGTAAAATACCCGCGGAGACGGGCAAGGGCCCTTAAGTGGTTAAGTGGCCACTTAAGGGCCTTGATTGGGCTGCTGGCCGTTTCCCACCCTACCACCCAACGCTGTAAACTTGGCCGGAGGTGGAAGCGGGACGGGTAGGCGTACCGGAGCCTCCCGCTCAATTTTATGCCGCCCCCACGCCACCATCCCACCTGCTGGGGCGGCGTAAAATTCAGCCCTTTGTCAGTCTTCACAGAGGAAGATACAAGAAATCTCCCAGAATTAGAGATCCAAGGGATTAGGGAGAATGAGGAATTGGAGGAAATTAGTATTAATAAGGTTGTTTTTTTAAGAAATTAATGGGGCTGAAGCTGATAAGTCTCCAGGACCTGATATTCTACATCCCAGAGTGTTGAAAGAGGTAGCTATGGAGATAGTGGATGCACTGGTAATCATCAAGTTCTAGATTCTGGAGCAGTTCCTGCAGACTGGAAGGAGGCAATGTCACCCCACTATTTAAAAAGGGAGGGAGAGAGAAAACAGAGAATTACAGACCTGTTAGCCTTGCATCAGTCATTGGGAAAATGCTAGAATCTATTTTAAAGGATGTGATAAATGGACACAGATAACAATGATCTGACTGGGCATAGTCAACATGGATTTATGAATGGGAAATCATGTTTGAAGAACCTGTTGAGAGTTTTTTTTTTTAAGGATGCTACCAACAGAATTGATAAAGGGGAGTCAGTGGACATGGTTTTACTTGGATTTTCAGACGGCTTTTGAGAAAGTCCCCAGAAGAGGTTGGTTCGCAAAATTAAAGCACATGGGACAGCAGGTGATATACTGACATGGATTAAGGATTGGTTAGCAGACAGAAAGCAGAGAGTAGGAATAAGCAGGTCCTTCTCGTGTTGGCAGGCTGCGACTAGTGAGGTATGGCAGGGATCAGTGCTTGGACCCTAGCTGTTCACCATATATATCAATGATTTGGACGTGGGGACCAAATGTAGTATTTCCAAGTTCGCACATCATCTCACCTAGTTTGTGTCATATGTTGTGAAGATGCAGCAAAGCAGCTTCAAGTGGATTTGGACAGACTTAGTGAGTGGGCAAGAACATGGCAGATGGAATATAATGTGGAAAAATGTAAGGTTATCCATTTTGGTAGGAGGAATAGATGTGCAGAGTATTTCTTAAATGGTAAAGAGATTAGAAAGTGTAGATGTACAAAAGGGACCTGGGTGTCCTTGTCAATAAGTCACTGAAAGCTGACATGCAGGTGCAGAAAGCAATTAAGACGACTAATGGTATGTTGGCCTTTATCACAAGAGAATTTGAGTACAGGAGTAGTGAAGTCTTGCTTCAATTGTATGAAACCCTGGTTAGACTGCACCTGGAGTACTATGTGCAGTTTTGGTCCCCTTACCTTAGTAAAGATATTATTGCATAGAGGGAGTGCAACGAAGGTTCACCAGACTTGTTCCCGGGATGGCAGGACTGTCCTATGAAGAGAGATTGGGGAAACTGGGCCTGTATTCTCGAGTTTTGAAGAATCAGAGATGATCTCATTGAAACCTACAAAATACTTAAAAGGATAGACAGGGTAGATGCAGCTATTTCTCCTGGTTGGGGAGTCTAGAACCAGGGGACACAATTTCAAGTAAGGGGAAGTCATCTAGTACAAAGAGGAGAATCTTTTTTTTTTTAAACTCAGAGGGTTGTGAATCTTTGGAACTCTCTACCCCAGAGGGCTGTAGAAGTTGTTCAGTCATTGAATATGTTTAAAGCAGAAACTGTCAGATTTCTAAATACAAATAACATAAGGCAATATCAGGATAGCGTGGGAAAAAGGCACTGAAGTGGATGATTAGCCCTGATCTTACTAAATGGCAGGGCAGGCTCAATGGGCTGAATTACCTGCTCCTATATTCCTCTGCAAGAGCAGGGGAGCAAAAACGGAACACGAGGGAGAGAATCCAGACTTACCTATTTTCCATAGGTCCACAAACCTACTGCAAATATAGACAGATGAGGACACCAGTGCCCCAAGTGACCAGACATTGATCAGCCGGATAACATATGTCACAGGATGCTTTAGCCCTTAATTAGGCTACCAATATAAAGTTCTTCTCTGCATTGACTGCGTTACAAAATTTCATTCAATTGTTACCTGTGACTTGGTTCTTTTTCAGCCTTGGGTTGAAGTGGTGAATTATGTTTTGAATTCTTGTTTTTCTCATCTTTATGGTCCTTTTTAGATTTATTGCCCTTTTTCTCTTTCTCCTCATCCTTTGATATGGAACCTTTCAGACCTGAAATATAGGTATTGAAATTGATATAAGTAAACATGCAATATTGGAAAAAGTAAAATACTACAGACGATGGAAAAATAGAAAGCTGTTAACAGTTGGGTAGGCAGTATGTGCAAATATTTCAAAATAGGCTATTCTTTGGCGAGGTTGATTCCAATACATTTCATGTGCATCCCACCATGAAAATTAATCTTCTCACTCTTTTGTTATTCCCAAGAAGTTGGGTTTATAAGAGGTTCAACAGAAGAACATTCCGAAGTTCTTCACAAAAAAAAAAAGTCACCAAGCCAAAACGAAGGGATAACCAGAAGCTTGGTCAAAGGAGGTGGGTTTAAAACAAACAGTCTTAAGGG
Source organism: Heterodontus francisci (assembly GCF_036365525.1). Classification (NCBI taxonomy): domain Eukaryota; kingdom Metazoa; phylum Chordata; class Chondrichthyes; order Heterodontiformes; family Heterodontidae; genus Heterodontus; species Heterodontus francisci. The sequence goes on from NC_090375.1 coordinate 49,562,516, forward strand.
AGTAAGATGTGAAGTGAAGGAGTTGAAGGAGGAACTTCCAGGACATGGGACCTATTTGGCTGAAGATATATTGCCGATAGTGGAGCAATAGGTGCTCGAGGCCGGTGGCAAAAAAAAAATTGAGAGCGGGGAGAGGGGAGCAATGCAGTAATGCTGTGCTGCAGGAGTTTAGAAATGACCAAGGGCATGACCAATTAAGGTACTTAAATATTTGGATGACATTTTTAAATTTGAAGCATTGGGGAAACCGAGGACTAATTAACAGCAAGGAGATGAGTGATCAGAGGGGAATTTGGTACAGGACTAGATAACTGCAGAGTTTGAGAATATGAAGCCAGTCAGAAGAGCAAAAGGTAAAGTTAACTCTGGAAGTGACAAAAGTTTCAATAAGGCTTCAGTAGCAGATGGGCTGAAGTACAGGCAAAGACAGGTGAAGTTAGAGCCATGTACAGGCAATCTTTGTGAAGGAGCATATGTAGCTGGAATCTTAGCTTAGGAGAAAAAGTTGGAGTAGGCTGGAGTTAGTAACAAGGGTCAAAGATGAGGGCTTCAGTCTTCTCACTGTTTCACTGGAGGAAACGCAAGAGATAGGTGCTCGGGGCTAGGACAGGATCGGACCACAGGAGGTTTGACTTGCTGGGCAAGGGAAAGAGGGCAGAAGCAGAGTGGCTTGAACAGATTTTTTCTTTCTTTCATGGGATTTGGGTATCACTTTTGTTGCCCATCACTAATTGCCTTTGAACTGAGTGGCTTGCTAGGCCATTTCAGAGGGCAGTTAAGAGTCAACCACATTGCTGTGTGTCGGGAGTCACACATAGGCCAGACCAGGTAAGGATGTCAGAGGTCCTTCCCTGAAGGACATTATTGAGCCAGATGACAATTATAGTTTCATCGCACCATTACTGAGACTAGCTTTCAATTCCAGATTTATTAATTGAGTTTAAATTCCACCAGCTGCCTTGGTGAGATTTGAATCTGAATTCCCAGGGCATTAACCTGGGCCTCTAGATTACTAGTCCAGTGACATTACCACTACATCAATTACAGAAGCATTGTGAACTAGGAGGATAGTGATAGACTTCAAGAGGGCATAGACAGGCTGGTAGAATGGGCATACGTGTAGCAAATGAAATTTAATGCAGAAAATTTTGAAGTGATTCATTTTGGATGATGGAGAAGCAATATAAAACAAAGGATAGAATTTTAAAGGGGGTGCAGGAGCAGAGGGACCTGGGAATATATGTGCACAAATCATTGAAGGGGGCAAAGCAAGTTGAGAAGGGATACAAGATCCTAGGATTCATAAATAGAGGAATCGAGTACAAAAGAAAAGAAGTTCATCCCTTCGAGCCAGCTCCACCATTCAATGAGATCAAGGCTGATCTTCTACTTCATTTTCTTGCACTATCCCCATATCTCTTCAAGTTTTAAAACTATATAGAGATTTATTGATCTCAGTCTTGAACACACTCAACAACGGAGTCTCCACAGCTTTTTGGGGCAGAGAATTCCAAAGATTCACCACCTTCTGAGTGAAGAAATTCCTCCTCATCTTATTCGGAGACTGTGTCCCCTGGTTCTGGACTCCCCAGCCAGGGGAACATCCTTCCTGCATCAATCCTGTTGAGTCCTGTAAAAATTCTGTACGTTTGAATGAGATCACCTCTCATTTTTCTGAACTCCAGAAAATAAAAGGCAGAGTCTTTTTAATGTTTCCTCATAGGATAATCCCTCCATCCCAGGAATTAGTTTGGTGAACCTTCTTTGCACTTGCTCTATGACAAGTATATCTAATGTAAGTATACACAAGTATATATAATACTCCAGGTGCGATCTCACCAAGGCTGCATATAATTGCAGTAAGATATCTTTATTCCTATACGCAAATCCTCTTTTAATGAAGGCCACCATACCATCTGCCTCCTTAATTGCTTGCTGTACCTGCATTTCAGCTTTCAAATGACTTATGAACAAGGATACCCAAGTACCTTTGAAATTCAACACTTCCCAGCCTCTCACCATTTAATATTCGGACAGTTTTTCCAACCAAAGTGGATAACCTAATTTCTCCACATTGTATTCCATCTAGCAAATTTTTGCCCACTCGCTTAGCCTCTCCAAATCCCCTTGAAGCCTCTTTGCATCCTCCTCACAACTCACTTATACTTAGTTTTGTATCATCTGCAAACATGAAAATATTATGTTTAATCCCACATCCAAATCATTGATATAGATTGCGAATAGCTGGGGCCCAAGCACTGATCCCTGCAGTACCCCACTAGTCACAGCCTGCCAATCTGAAAATGACCCATTTATTCCTACTCTGTTTTCTGTCTGTTAACCAGTTCTCAATCCATACCAGTATATTCCCCCCCAATCCCATGTGCTCTAATTGTGTACTAACCTCTTGTGTGGGATCTTATCAAAAGCTTTCTGAAAATCTAAATATACCACATCCACCACTTCCCCCTTGTCCATTCTGCTCGTTACATCCTCAAAATCTCCCAACAGGTTTGTTAAACATGATTTCTCTTTCATAAATCCACATGGACTCTACCTAATCCTACCATCATTTTCTAAGTGTCCAGTTATCACATCCTTTATTATAGATTCTAGCATTTTCTCTATAAATGATGTCAGGCTAACAGGTCTGTTTTCTCTCTTCCTCCTTTCTTAAATAATGGAGTTACATTTACCAACTTCCAATCTGCAAGAACCATTCCAGAGTCTACAGCATTTTGAAAGATGACCTCCAATGCATCTACTGTCTCTCCAGCCACCTCTTTCAACACTCTGGGATGTAGGTCATCAGGTCCAGGGGTTTTATCTTCTTTAAGTCCCATTAATTTTTCTAATACTTTTTAAAATATCTTGGTTTCTCTTTTACAATTGTCCCTTGATTCTCCATTTTTTCTGGGAGGTTTTTAGTATTTTCCTCCACGAAGACAAAGTATTTGTTTACTATCTCTATTTCCTTATTCCCCACTATAAATTCTCCTGATTTTGCTTGCAATGGACCCACATTTGTCTTTGCTAATATTTTCCTTATTACATACCAAAAAAGCTTTTACAGTCTATTTTATGCTTCTCACCAGTTTACACGCATTCTATTTTCCCTCTCAATCTTTTTCTTGGCCCTTCTTTGCAGAATTCTGAAATGCTCCCAATCCTCAGGATTACTTTTTTGGGCAACTTTATACACCTCTTCCTTTGATCTAATACAATCCTTGATTTCTTTCGTTGCCACAGTTGGAACACTTTCCTTGCTGGGTTTTTATGCATTAAAAGGAACGTATTTTTGTTGTAAACTATTTATTAGTTCTTTAAATGTTAGCCATTGCCTGTCTACCGTCATACCTTTTAATGTAGTTTCCTAATCCACCAATGGCCAATTTTCCCCTCATACCTTCATAGTTTCCTTTGCTTAGATTTAAAACCCCCATTTCTGACTGAACACATCAGTTTCAAACTTAATGTAAAATTCTATCATATTATGGTCACTCTTTCCTAAAGGCTCCTTTACAAGATTACTCATTATCCCTTTTTCAATGCACAATACTAGATCCAAAAGAGCCGTACCCTAGTTGGTTCCTCAACATACTGCTCTAGAACACTCTTGCATACATTCCAAGAATTCATCATCCACATTAGTACTAATAAATACCCAGTCTATCGGTAGATTGAAATCTCCCATAATTACTGTTACATGCACCTCTAATTTCCTGATTTATACTGCAATTTATATTACCACTTCTGTTTGCTGGCCTATAAACAACGCCGACCAATGTTTTCTGCCCCTTCCTTAGTTCCACCCAAACTGATTTTAACTATCTTTAGAACTAAAGTCATCTCTCAACAGTACTAATACCCAATACCTTTTCCAAGCTTCCTGTCCTTCCTGAATGTCACGTACCCTTAGATATTGAGGTCCCAGCTTTGGTTTCCTTGTAGCCACGTCTTCATAACGACTATCAGGTCATACATATGAATTTCGATTTGAGCCAATAATTTATCTGTTTTATTGCGACTGCTGCAGGCAATCAGATACATAACCCTTAATTCAGTTTTTTTTTTTTTAAACTGAATTTGTAAAGGCTGGTCCTATCTACTGGCACACACTCAAGATTACAATCAATGTTCCTGTCTGCCATACTCTGATCATCATTACCTTTATTGCTACCTTGATCTATTGCCTTGTCATTTCCTTTTAATTTACTCAATCTTCCCCTACATGATCCCTTCTCCCCTCTATTTAGTTTAAAGCTCTCTCTAATTCCTGTGTTAAACGGCTCTCTAGAACACTGCTCCCAGCACGGTTCAGGTGAAGTCTGTCCCAATGGTACAGCTTCCACTTTCCCCAGTACTGATGCCATGCCTCATGAACTGGAACCCACTTATCCTATACCAGTCTTCTCTCTAATCTTATTTACTTATGCCAATTTGCATGTGGCTCCGATAATAATCTTGAGATTACCACCTTAGAGGGTGTTTTTTTTTTTAAATTTAGTGCCTAGCTTCTCAGACTCCCTATGCAGAACCACCTTCCTAGCTATGTCATTGGTACCTACGCGGATCACGACCACTGGATCCTTCACCCTCCCACTGCAAGTTCCTCTTCAGCCCTAAGCAGATATCCTGAACCCAGGCATTGGGCAGGCAACAAAGCCTTCTGGACTCTTGCTCCCAGCTGCAGAGAAAAGTATCCATCTTCCTGACTATACTGCCCCCGACTACCACAAAATTCCTTTTAACGCCCACCCCCCCCACCCGAATGGCTTCCTGGACCATGGTGCCATGGTCAGTCTGCTCATTCACACTACAGGCCTTCCTCTTATCTATACAAGCTGCAAGAACCTCGAACTTGTTGCTGAATTGCAAGGGCTGAGGCTGCTCCACTCCCACCTTCGTGATTCCCTTACCTGCCTGACTCACAGTCACATCCTCCTGTCCCTGACCAAATCAGATGACCCTATCCTAAGGGGTGTGACTGCCTTCTGGAACAAAGTGTCCAGGTAACTTTCCCTCTCCCTGATGCATCGCAACGTCTGCAGCTCGGCCTCCAGCTCATCACTTCGAGCCGAAACTCAAGTCACAAACATTTACTACAGACGTGGCTGCCATGGACTGCTGCAGCATTCAGGAACTCCCACATACTGCAGCCACAGCACATCACCTGTCCTTGCATCTTTATTGTATTCATTAAATTAAATTTATTTTTCTTAATTTATAGCTCCCCTCTTCACCAAACTCCCTCACTTACCAAACTCCCTACTTCTCACTCTCAAGCAGCACTAAGCGACTCCTGAATTTATACTCTGAAAAAACAATGAGTCAGCTTTGCTAGAGCTCAAAAACCAGTAGCCACCTAATTAACTAGCTACAGCTCAGAGCTTGTATATCCCTGTTTAAAACTGAAAGAGACTTACAGTAATTTTAGTTAATTGCTGAATGTAAACAAAAACTAGACTGGAGAGATTAACATAGAAACATAGAAAATAGGGCCTGCTCCACCATTCAGAAAAGATCACAGCTGATCGTCTAATTCAGTACCCTGTTCCCCTGAAAATCCCACTTACGAAACTCCCTTCTTCACACGCAGTGCAGACAAGCAGCACTTGGTGCTGGTTCAGCCTCAACTGGAGTATTGTGTCCAATTCTGGGCACTACACAGTACAGAAAAGATTTACAAGAATGGTTCCAGGCATGAGGGACTTCAGTTATGTAGAGAGGTTGCAGAAGCTGAGGGTGTTCTCCTTGGAGAAGGTTGACAGGAGATTTGATAGAGGTGTTCAAAACCATGAGGGATCTGCACAAAGTAGATTGGGAGAAACTGTTCCAATTGGCGGAAGGGTGCAGAAGCAGAGAACACTAATTTAAGGTAGATGGTAAAAGAAGCAAAAACAGAAGGAAAAACCTTTCATGCAGCGAGTGGTTAGGATCCAGAAAGCACTGCCCGGGAGTGTGGCAGAGGCAGATTCAATGGTGGCTTTCAAAAGGGAATTATCTGAAGAGAAAAAATTTGCAGGGCTACGAGGAATAGGCAGGGGAATGTGACGACTGACTGCCTCTTGCAATGCTGGCACAGACACAATTGGCTTATTTTACCTCCCAGATGTCCCTAACATTCAGAGTTGCACCATCTGTTTTGAAAAGGAAGTGAACAAAAAAAAATGACCCCTGTATGTCAAGTAATTGCCATCCTCTGAAATCCATGTTTCTGATATTCCTACTACATCACAGTTCCCTACCGACACCACTCTAATTCCAACATCTTATTTCAAAAGCTTCCAACTTTCTTATTGTAGATTTGAGACTCCAATGTCTGTCCATCCCTGAACAAACAGTACAGCACAGGAAGAGGCCATTCGGCCCTCCAAGCCTGCGCCGATCTTGATGCCTGCCTAAACTAAAACCTTCTGCACTTCCGGGGACCGTATCCTTCTATTCCCATACTATTCATGTATTTGTCAAGATGCCTCTTAAACGTCATTACCATACCTGCTTCCACCATCTCCCCTGGCAGCAAGTTCCAGGCACTCACCACCCTCTGTGTAAAGAACTTGCCTCGCACATCCCCTCTAAACTTTTCCCCTCTCACCTTAAACCTATGTCCCCTAGTAACTGACTCTTCCACCCTGGGAAAAAGCTTCTATCCACTCCGTCCATGCCACTCATAACTTTGTAAACCTCTATCATGTCACCCCTCCACCTCCGTCGTTCCAGTGAAAACAATCAGAGTTTATCCAACCTCTCCTCATAGCTAATGCCCTGCAGAAAAGGCAACATCCTGGTAAACCTCTTCTGTACCCTCTCCAAAGCCTCCACGTCCTTCTGGTCGTGTGGCGACCACAATTGCACGCAATATTCTAAGTGTGGCCTAACTAAAGTTCTGTACAGCTGCAGCATGACTTGCCAATTTTTATACTCTATGCCCCGACCGATGAAGGCAAGCATGAACTCCAATTCCACATGTTACGAGGGTTTCCCTTCTTTTGTCAAAACTTGACAAATCTATATTTCAAAAATGGAAAAGGATTCCATGGAGGTTTGAATCTTGAAGCTGAACATTGGGTTTTTTTCTTAAAAGTTATCAGAAGATTTGGACAGCATGTAAACAAGTTTTTACTGGAAAGCACTGTTTGCAAAGAACCCAACAGGGGGTTGTGTTTTGATTTATGGTCGTCACACGACTTGCCTTTAGAAAGGTTTTAGTTTCATTTTGAACTGTGAAAAAGCCAGCTGGTGTTTGGCTAGAGTCAGTTGGAGTTTGCTTACTGACCTACCAGGAGAACAGAAGATCCAGCCAGCCCACCTTCCTCTTGCAAAGCAAATCCTGTCAAGTTTGTTTCCGGTTGCCTCCTGTATTTGAAGACATTCTGCATGTTTACAGAAATGTTGCATCAAATTTGTGAGACATATGTGAAGCCTTCTGTGCTGAATCTCTTTGAAAGCATCAACATCACCTGCAAAGAACCATTCTAGGAAGATTCCTAGTGGTAGCCGCCTATTTGCCTTTGGGACACCTTGCCAAAACAAAGGACTTCCATACCTTTTTAAGCGTGTTTTTAAAAAAAAATTCCTTCTATTTCTTTGTAACAGCTGTAAACAAAAATCCCTTTTTCTCCCCCCCCCCCCCCAGTAAACTGATTTTGTGTGCGCGCGCATGTGTACACTCACAGTACTGTGGGTGTACCTACCCCACATGGACTGCAGCAGTTGAAGGCAGCAGCTCACCACCACCTTAAGGACAATAAATGCTGGCCTAGCCAGCAAAGCCCACATCCCATGAATGAATAAAAAAAGGGCTGGGATGAAAGAGGAGGCTTTGATATTTCAATTCGTGCTCACATCTACTTCATTATTGGTTAAGACTTGGTTTACAATAAAAGGATAATTTTGTTTATTAAAGAAACCTGGTGGATGTACTTTATTCTGGGGGGGGGAAAAAAAATAAGAGTATCTGATTAAATTTTCCCACATACTGAAACAATCAAATATATGTTGTGACCTGTGGAGAAATGGGACTGAATTAACAGTGCACTCCTCCCACCTCAATCGTAACACGCGCCATGCTCGCTGTTGATTTCCTTCAATCCCATGCTCTTTCTGGCTTAAAGATCTTATTTCCTTCCCATCTATTTCAAATGACATTTCATTTCTGCCTCCATGTGCTTTGCAGTCACCTTAGGCCTACTTCACTTCACCTCTCCTGTACAGTACTTTCTGTTCTGGAATTACTTCATTATTTATGAATGGAGTATTGTTATACTCGCATCATGCGACCAGCCGCTTGTTGACCCGATTTTTTTTTTAAAGTCAATTTCCTTTTTTCCGAAATACTGACAGCATACCAGAGAATAGTATTTTGCATTGACCTTTGAGCCATTTCTCATATTTGTAGTTTTTAAGTTAAGATCTTATCTTCCCTTATGGTAATTATCTCTACACAGAACAGTACTACCGGGTATGGTTATGACCTCAGTACAGACTGTTAACTTTAAAACGAGAGATATGAACTTCCCAGACCGATTAAAGAATTGCATGACAAGAGTTCACGTTTTAAGACTTTTACTGTAACTAAACTATAGATCAACATTAACTAAAAACGGTACTTAGTAGGGAGCTAATACACTAAATTAGAGAAAGGTATTTCCCATTAACTTAACACTTGAAAACTCTACACCAAATTTGTATGTTAGTGTTCTCATCAAAAAGGTATCCTTGTAGTTATAAGTCCCAAATGCCTCCCAGTTGCAATGGGTTGGATCTCCCAGTATTCCTGTCAAAGCCCACATGATCTTCGTTCACTTCATCCGAGCACATTCAACTGATCTTCTGTTAATAAGGTAATCTCTGGTGACTCCGTTGGTTTTTTCTCTTCCACGAACTGACTTTCGAACTGGGATCTAATCTTAGCCTTTTGCTGCATCGGTGATCTGAGAAGAGCTGTTTTTCTCTTTGGACAATGCAGCTCTGCTGGTCTTCCTTTCAGCCTGTCTGCAGACCTAGGAAAGCCTTTCAAATTTGTCCAGATCAAAAAGTCAATGGTTGTTTGCCTTTTACAATTCAGAGCCCAGACTGACCATAGCAAAACCACCTGGGCCTTCCTGTTTCCAGGCGTTAAAAAAATTGCAACTTGAATCTGCATTTTTAGGGCCCCTGGCTCCCTGTTTACAACCTGGGAGAGTGAAACCCATTGCCCTTTAGGTGTCACAATCTTGCACCTGGCTTTCAAAAGGGTCTCTGATCTGGGTTCCTTGTTCTCGTGGTAACCAAGGCCTTCAGCTCATCTCCGGAAGAATTTTTACACTGTATTAAAGATCTTTAAAACAATCACACTACAAAGTCCAGCATTCATAACAGTACCTGCATATCCCTTCGCATCATGCAATATGCAATGCTCTAGTTCCAGGTAGACAGCTGACCATCCTGTAACTATTGCTCATAAAACACACATAACGAAGTACTTTTCAGAAAAGCATCAATCTCTGTGACCTGCAAATAACATTTTTGTCTAGACTGTCCCCTCTAACTTTCTCTTCTGCAACCTCAACTTTCTAAATGCTGAACAGTACTGTTCTCCAACAGCCACGTGTACAAGAGTCCAAAGAAAAATGGATGTATTTGTCTTTTTAAAATATTGACTTTTGAGAGCGAGAGAGAACCCCCAGAAAACAGCATCTAAATTCCAACAAACCAGAAGGCACATGCTGTAGAATTCTACATCTACACCTATACAGCAGTGAATAAGTGATCCACTGACTTCAAATAAACTTTCAACAAAAAGAAATCGACACCTCAGACCTGCAACCAGCAAGAACTTGACTTCCAAGAGAATTCAACAGGCTACCATGACCTCCCCACCCCACCCCCAAACCAAGCCCCCTCCCACTTAGAATCACTTACCCCTTTTTCCCCTCTCTCTGTCTCCTCTCGTGTGTGCATGAGCGAACACGTGAGTGGATGTGGTTGCAACAATTTAAGGTCAATTATATTGATCAATTAATAATTGATTTTCTATTTTAAACCTACAAGAAAACCTGTCGCTGTCTAGTTATTCGACAATAAAACACAAGGGGTTAAACCCTAATAAAACACACTTGCTGCGGTCAGGTGGGAAATAGTGGGAACCACCCAAATCTCACCATGTGGCTGTAACGCGATATAATCACTTGTGTAGCTTGAAAGGATTTTGTACTTGTTCTTTTACTAACTCGAATCCATCTTGTTCCTCTATTTTCTTGGCTTCCTTTAGCATTTGTCTCTGTCCTGCTCTCCAGCTCCATTCATTCACTCTCAAAGTCTGATGTGAGCCTAGTCAAATTACTTATCAGATGTTTCACTCAAATGAATCTCGGTATCCATTTAACCTCAAAAATCCTCTCTCATCCATCTGTCTTTGCATGTTTCTGTACCTTGCTCCCTTTCTTTAAAGTGACTTGACCTGCCTATTGTATCTGTTTCTAGTTTGCAAAGATCACACACCAAACTCACGGTCTCTATTTGTGATACTGCTCTTAATTTGTCCCGTTACCCACTTGTTTCATCCCAAGTATTTCCTTTTGATTTTGCTTTTATTTAGTGCTCATGTAATTTTTTTTGCACTTATTTTGGATGTGTGTTTTTCAAAAATTTTTAAACTCAGGTATTCCTATTCATTTTGGATAGCGTTGGATGGATCCCTTCGTCAGCTAATTCATACAGATGTTTTTTTTTCCCCTCACCACTGCACCTCTAGTGCTATTTCTTTAAACCTACCTGCGCTGCAGTTTTTTTCTTGCACCCGTTACCTCACCTGACTGCTGAAACTTTTCAGAAGGCCTTGGAGAATCAAGCTCTGCAGCAAAGTATTGGGCTCATTACAGTTTAGCTTTTCCTGAACCTAGTTTACTCCTGATGGAGTCCTTCATCCACTATTAGAGTCATAGATTCGTACAGCATAGAAACAGGCCCTTTGGCCCACTGCGTCCAAGCTGGCCATAATCCTACCTGCCTGCATTAATTCCATACCCCTCTATGCCTTGCTCATTCAAGTACCTGTCCATATGCCTCTTAAATGTTGCTACTGTTCCTGCCTCCACCACCTCTTCCGGCAGCTCATTGCCAGATACCCACTATTCTTTGTGTGAAAAATTTACCCCTTTGATCCCCTTTAAACCTGCGCCCTCTCACCTTAAGTCTATGCCCTCTAGTTTTAGTCACCCCTACCATGGGAAACAGCCTCTGGCTATCTACCCTATCTATGCATCTCATAATTTTATATACCTCTATCATGTCCCCTCTCAACCACCTTCGCTCCAGGGAAAACAGACCTAGCCTATCCAATCTCTCTTTATAACTCAAGCCCTCCAAACCAGACAACATCCTGGTGAATATTTTCTGCACCCTCTCTAGCTTAATCACATCTTTCCTGTATTGCAGCAACCAGAACTGCACACAGTACTCCAAACGCGGCCTAACCAACGTTATGTACAACTGTAACATGACGTCTCAACTCTTGTACTCAATGCCTCGGCTGATGAAGGCAAGCATGCCATACGCCTTCTTCACCACCCTGTCTACCTATGTCACCACTTTCAGGGAACTATGTACTTGCACCCCTATATCTCTCTGCTCAAGAACACTCCCCAGGGCCCTGCCATTCACTGTATATGTCCTGCCCTGGTTTAACTTCCCAAATTGCATCACTTCACACTTGTCTGCATTAAATTCCATTTGTCAATCCCTTGCCCACTTTCCCAGTTGATCTATATCCTGTTGTAACCTTAGACAACCTTCTTCACTGTCCACTATACCACCAATTTTAGTGTCATCTGCAAACTTACTAATCATGCCGCCTACATTCACATCCAAGTCATTAATATATGACAAACAACAGAGGGCCCAGCACCGTACCCTGCGGCACACCACTGGTCACTGGCTTCCAATCTGAAGAACCCTCCACTACCATCCTCTGCCTCCTATCACCAAGCCAATTTTGTATCCAATTGGCTAGCTCACCCTGGATCCCATGTGTGCGAACCTTCTAGACCAGCCTACCATGCGGGACCTTGTCAAAGGCCTTGCTAAAGTCCATGTAGACAACATCCATCGCCCTGCCCTCGCCAATCCTCTTGGTCACCTCCTCAAAAAACACAATCAAACTCGTGAGACATGATTTCCCACGCACAAAGCTATGCTGACTATTCCTAATTAGACCTTGCCTTTCCAAATGCATATAAATCCTGCCTCTCAGAATCCCTTCCAATAACTTTCCCACCACGGATGTAAAGCTCACCGGCCTGTAGTTCCCTGGCTTATCCCTGCTGCCCTTCTTAAATAAAGGCACAACATTAACTATCCTGCAGTCTTCCAGTACCTCACCCGTGGCCAACGATGATACACAAATCTCTGCCAGGGTCCCAGCAATCTCCTCCCTATGTGCTTCAATAGACCCAACACCGCCTCCTTTGTAATGTTGATATGCTCCAGGATATCGCTGTTCCCTCCCTCACTAGCTTCCATGACCTTCTCCATGGCAAATACGGACGAGAAGTATTCATTTAAGACCTCGCCCATTTCCCATGGCTCCACACAGATTGCACACTGATCCTTAAGGGGACCTACTCTCTCCCTCCCGACCCTTTTACTCTCAATATACTTACAGAATCTTTTAGGATTCTCCTTTATCTTATCTGCCAGGGAAATCTCAAGGCCCCTTTTTGCCCTCCTAATTTCCTTAAGTGTACTTCTACATCCCCTATCCTCTGAGGGACTCGCTCGATCCCAGCTGCCTATACCTGACATATGCCTCCTCCTTTGTCCTGACCAGACCCTCAATATCCCTAGTCAACCAAGGTTCCCTAAACTTGCCAGCCTTGTCCTTCCATCTAACAGGAACATGCCAGCCCTGAACTCTTCCCATCTCACTTTTAAAAGCCTCCCACTTGCCAGACGTCCCTTTACCTGTAAACAGCCTCTCCCATTCAACTTTTGAGAGTTCCTGTCTGATACCATCGGAAGTAGCCGCCCCGCGATTGAGGACGTCAACCTGAGGACCAGTCCTATCCTTTTCCATAACGAGGGGGGGGGGGGGGGGGGAGAGAGAGAGGGGGCAGAGAGAGAGGGGGCAGAGAGAGAGAGAGGGAGAGAGAAAAAGAAAGAGAGAGAGAGATAAGAAAAATTCAAGATCTGGAGATTTGGTTTAGATTAAAGATCAGGATCAATATGGCGAAGTCCTGGAGAAATCTCAATACCCTCAATCCTACATAGTCCAGACAGACCAGGGATGGATAAGGAGAAATAGATGATCAGTGGTACAGGTATCACAGAAAAAACAAATGGGGGGGAAAAAATTCAAAAGCATTAGCTACCAGAAAGCTGATGAACCAGTAACACAACTAACAACAGCTAAAACAGAGAAACTGAGCCATCCAGATGTTTTGCTCACCCACAAGAAAAAGTGACGAAGAACCACCGAAAGATAGAAAGAGGGTAGTAAATGTCTGGAATTCTCTACCTCAGAGTTGTGGAGGCTAGATCACTGCAAGTATTTAAAGAGTAGGTAGATAGATTTTTGAAATATCGGGGAGTTGAGGGCTATGAGGAGCTGGCACGAAAGAGGAGTTGAGATCTGTGGCAGATCAGCCATGATCTTATCGAATGACGGGGCAGGCTTGAGGGGCCGAATGGCCTACTCCTGCTCCTATTTCTTATGTTCTTATGAAAAACCCACAAGTGAAAAAGGAACACCATGGCAAAGTCATGAGAACCCCACAGCGTTAGAGCTGTTGAATAAAATCAGAGACTTGGTGGCAGATGTAGTATAATGTACATGAGCTGTTAAGTTTAGTTTAGAGATACAGCACTGAAACAGGCCCTTCGGCCCACCGAGTCTGTGCCGACTATCAACCACCCATTTATACAAATCCTACACTAATCCCATATTCCTACCACATCCCCACCTGCCCCTATATTTCCCTACCACCTACCTATACTAGGGGCAATTTATAGTGGCCAATTTACCTACCAGCCTGCAAGTCTTTTGGCTTGTGGGAGGAAACCGGAGCACCCGGAGAAAACCCACGCAGACACAGGGAGAACTTGCATGGGTTTGCATGGGTAAATTATGCATACAGACCTTAAGCATCATCACAGGACGTGATGTCGAGAGTCTGAACCTCAAGTTGCTCAGTGTTAATGCAGATGCCTTACAGATAAGAACCCTGTAAATAAACTCTTGTTACTTTGCCCCAAAGTCTACTATTCTTATTTATTATAGGCACACAAAGCAGCAGAGTACAAAAATAAGCCCAGCAACTACAGGCCAATCAGTTTAACTTTGGTGGTGGGGAAACAATAATTCGGGACAAAAAGAATAGTCACCTGGACAAATGCAGGTTAATTAAAGAAAGCAAGAATGGATTTGTTAAGGGAAAAATCATGTTTAACTAACTTGCTGGAGTTTTTTTGAAGATGTAACAGAGGGTCGATGAGGGCAATGCTGTTGATGCGGTGTACATCAAATGTCAGTGTCAAACAGTAAAATTATAGCTCATGGAATAAAAGGGACAGCAGCAACATGTATACGAAATTGGCTGAGTGACAGGAGATAGACAGTAGTGGTTAATGGATGTTTTCCAGGCAGTAAGAGTCAGAGTTATACAGCACAGAAACAGGCCCTTCAGCTCATTGTGTCCATGCCAGCCATCAAGCACCTATCGATTCTAATCCCATTTTCCAGCACTTAGCCCTTGGCTTGTACGCTATGGCATTTCAAGTGCTCATCTGAATACATAAATGTTCTCAGGGTTCCTGCCTCTACCACCTCTTCAGGCAGTGTTCCAGATTCCAACCATCCCTGGCTGAAAAGTTTTTCCTCAAATCCCCTCTAAACCTCCTGCCCCTTACTTTAAAATCTATGCCCCCTAGTTATTGACACCTCCGCAAAGGGATAAGTTTTTTCCTATCGACCCCCCTCAATGTTGTATACCTCATTCAGGTCCCCTCTGAGCCTTCTCTGCTCCAAGGAAAACAACCCTAGCCTATCTGGTCTCTCTGTATAGCTGAAATGCTCCAGCCCAGGCAACATCGTGGTGAATCCCCTCTGCACCCTCTCCAGTGCAATCACATCCTTGCTATAGTGTGGCGATCAGAACTATACACCAGTACTCCAGCTGTGGCAGCTCCATCATAAGGTTTTAGTGGAGTTCTCCAGGGGTCAGTGTTAGGACTCATAATATATATTAATGACCTGGTGTACAGGGCGCCATTTCAAAATTTGCACATGAAACTTAGATTTGCAAGGAGGATAATGTAGAACTTCAAAAGGACACACACAAGTTGGTGGAATGGGCAGACTAGTGGCAGATGAAGTTCAGTGCACAGAAATGTGACGTGATTCATTTTCGTAAAAACATGGAGACACAAAACAAAATGAAGTGTACGTATACACAAAAATACAAATTAGGAGTAGGAGTGGGCCACTCGACCCCTCGAGTCTGCTCCGCCATTCAACAAGATCATGGCTGATAGAATTTTAGCCTCAACTCCACATTCCTGCCTACCCCCAATAACCTTTCACCCGCTTGCTCATCAAGAATCTATCTATCTCTGCCTTAAAAACAAAGATTCTACTTCCACTGTCTCTTGAAGTGGAGTTCCAAAGACTCATGACCCTCAGAGAAATATCTTCCCATGTCTTAAATAGGCGACCCGTTATTCTAGTTCTAGATTTTCCCACAAGAGGAAACATACTTTCAACACCCACCCTGTCGAAACCCTTCAAGATCTGATGTTTCAATCAAGTCACCTACTTACTATTCTAAACTCCAGCAGATACAAGCCTAGCCTGTCCAACCTTTCCTCATAAGACAACTTGTCCATTCCAGGCATTAGGCGAGCAAACTTCCTCTGAATTGCTTCCAACGCATTTATATCCTTCCTTAAAGGGGTGCAGAAGCAGAGGGGCTTGGGTGCATAAGTGCATAAAGAAGTTATGTTGTATTTGTGTAACCATAGAAACACAGAAAATAGAGGTAGGCCATTCAGTCCTTCAGGCCTGCTCTGCCATTCAAAAAAGATCATGGCTGAGCATCTAATTCAGTACCCTGTTCCCGCTTTCTCCCTATATCTCTTAGGCATTAAGAAATATATCTATCTCCTTCTTGAATATATTTAATGACTTGGCCTCCACTGCTTTCTGCGGTAGAGAATTCCACAGGTTCACCACCCTCTGTGAAGAAATTTCTCCTCATCTCGGTTCTAAATGGCATACCCCCATAAAAGACACTAGTTCGGCCTCAGCTAGAGTATTGCGTCCGGTTCTGGGTGCCGCACTTGAGGAAAGATGTGAAGGCATTGGAGAGAGTGCTGAAAAGATTCACAAGAATGGGTCCAAGAACTAAGAACTTCATTTATGAAGGCAGATTGGAGAAGTTGGGACTGTTGTCATTGCAGAAGAGAAGGCAGAGAGGTGATTTGATAAAGGTATTTCAAATCATGAGTCTAGACAGTAGATAGGGAGAAGCTTGTTCTCGATCCTGTGTGGGAACAGAGGGCAGAGATTTGAAGTAATTGGCAAGATATACAAAAGTGACACGAGAAAAAACTTTTTCATGCAGCGAGTGGTTATGGTCTGGAATGCACTGCCAGAGTGTGGTGGAGCAGATTCAAATCAAGACATTCAAAAAGGGAACTAGACAGTTATCTGAAAAGGAAGAATGTGCAGGGTTATGGGAGAAGGCGGAGGAATGGCATCAGGTGAATCGCTCATTCGGAGTGCTGGTGCGGACATGAGCCAAATGGCTTCCTTCTGCGCTGCAACTGTTGTGATTCTGTGAAGTGGCAAGCAATGACCATCTCCAAGACAGCACCTAACCATTTCCCCTTGACATCCAATAGCAAGGCCATCACCAACTTCACCACCAGCATCCTAGGTTTCATTATTGGCTATAAACTCAAACAGACCAGCCACATAAATGCTGTGGCTACTAAAGCAAGTCAGAGGCTGGGTATTCTGTGACATGTGGCTCAGCTCCTGATTCCCTAAAGTCTTCAAAGCCCATATCAGGAGAGTGACTGAATACAATACAGTCCTCGTTAACGGGAGATCAGGGGCTAGCCAAAACATTCACCCTTCACCACAGGCATATGGTGGTTGGTGTGACCCATCTACAGGATGCACTGCGTCAACTTACCAAGCCAATAGCACTTCTCAAGTCGTGCACTGTCCCAACTTTGACAAATATCGTTGTTTCTTCATTAATGCTGGTTCAAAATTCTAGAACTGCCTACCCAGCATCGTGGGAGAACCTTCAATATTGACTGCTGCAGTTCTACAAGACTCACCACTAAATTCTTAAGGGCAACTAGAGATGGGGAATAAATGACAATCTTACCAACGATACCTACATCCCAAGAATGAAATAAAATTCTTGACGGGATACAGTGTGATAGAGTTTTGATCAGTTGGCCACAGGGCTGCTTAGCTGACTATAGCTTGGATGTTTTTGTTAATAATGCAAATAGCCATATGCGGTAGCCTCATTAAATCAGTGCACTTAATGGTATGCTTAGTGCTGCTGCTGGTGACACAGCAGGCCACAGGATTATAGGATATTGTTTTACTGTTCCACTAATGATGGCCTAGTGTCTCATAAGCACCTAGTTCTGTTTTGCTGATGCATTCTATCTGTCCGACATTATAGTAGAGAGCGTCCTTACTGAAGGTGAGACATTTGTCTTTACAAGGATTGCTTATTCCTACAAACGTTATCGCGGACAGAGAATCTGCGTCAGGTAGTTTGGTGTGGACAAGGTTAAGTAAGTTGCTCCATAATGTTGGTAACTCATCATCTGATACAGGCCCAGTCTGGTAGTTGTATCTATCAAAACACGGTCAGTGATGGGTACTTCCACGTCACTTAGCGCTGAGCAATGAAGTCCCCCATCTAGAACAAATTTTACCCTTCCTTCCTTCAGGGCTTCCTCCAAGTTGTGTTCAATATAATTCTACGAAGTACCGATTTTTTCAGATCAAGAGGGTGGAGTAACTGGTAAATCAATGAATTTGCTTAGCCTTTTTTTTTAAAAACAAGATCGGAGACTTGAATCAGTGTTGAGGACTGCTGGCGCCATATCCACCTGACTGCATACCCATGTGTACCCATCACTAGCCTGACTGTCTTGCCGCTGGATTAGGACATACTCAAGGATGAAAAGCCTGGAAGCCTGGCTGACAGGACAGCTATCAAGTTAGTCCCTTTCAGGTCTATATAACTCAACATAGAGAATGTACTCACCAAGACATTGGGGAAGAAGTTGACTGAAATGTCAGATGGAGTTTAATCCGGACAAATGTGAGGTAATGCATTTTGGAAGATCTAATACAGGTGGGAAGTATACAGTAAATGGCAGAACCCTTAGGAGTATTGACAGGCAGAGAGATCTGGGCGTACAGGTCCACAGGTCACTGAAAGTGGCAACGCAGGTGGATAAGGTAGTCAAGAAGGCATACGGCATGCTTGCCTTCATCAGTCGGGGCACAGAGTTTAAAAATCGGCAAGTCATGCTGCAGCCGTACAGAACCTTAGTTAGGCCACACTTAGAATAGTGTGTGCAATTCTAGTCGCCACACTACCAGAAGGTGGAGGCGGCTTTGGAGAGGGTACAGAAGAGGTTTACCAAGATGTTGCCTGGTCTGGAGGGCATTAGCTATGAGCAGAGGCTGGATAAACTCGGATTGTTTTCACTGGAATGACGGAGGTGGTGGGGTGACATGATAGAGGTTAACAAAGTTATGAGTGGCATGGACAGAGTGGATAGTCAGAACCTTTTTCCCCCAGAGTGGAAGAGTCAGTTACTAGGGGGACATAGGTCTAAGGTGCGAGGGGAGAAGTTTAGAGGGGATGTGCGAGGCAAGTTCTTTACACAGAGGGTGGGGAGTGCCTGGAACTTGCTGCCGGGGGAGGTGGTGGAAGAAGGTACGATAGTGATGTTTAAGAGGCACCTTGACAAATACATGAATAGGATGGGAAGAGGGATATGGTCCCTGGAAGTGCAGAAGGTTTTAGTTTAGACAGGTATCAGGATCGGCGCAGGCTTGGAGGGCTGAATGGCCTGTTCCTGTGCTGTACTGTTCTTTGAACCATCGGAGCAGGATCTTAAAACAGTCGACACTGAAACTGGGTACCGAAAATTAAAAATTACTCTACTTCCTTGAACTAACATTCCTTACCTTGATGAATGCAAGCTACACAAAAATATTTTGAAAACTGTTCATACCATTAGTGAAAAGACCAACCTTAACTATGATGCCTCCAAAGGTAAAACAGCCATCAAATAGTCACCAACTTACCCCAATGACAAAGTATAGCCACTTAAGCAAGTTACAGACACAGAAATTCTTCAATCACATTCACGAGAAGGGAAATTTATTAAAAAAACATGCAATTCAGCACCCTAAGGTAAAGCTGAAATGTATTACTTCCAAGACACAAATCCCTGAAACAGGCTTGAGTCTAATTTTCCAAATAAAGGATATGGGGCTATTATTACTGCTCAAAATTTCATTTTGAATAATTCCTGCTTTTCATTACTCCACTTTATCTTCTGTATTTTTCACAAAGACTAGCAATAGCAAATAAATATCTGCAGCCAGTGATATTAAAAGGTAGTGACTGATGTCACAGGTTAAAAACTTCTCATCAGGGTTATCTGCAACTCAGTTTCAACATGCGGCCAATCAGAATGTTGTAGTTTTATGTACTGCAACTGACCACACTTAGTTCACATCAGTTAATATGGGAACTTTTGTATGAGTGAGGATGGAGAAAAACAAAATAATTTTAGGAAAATAAATTTAAAAAGGAACTATTTGGAAAGATCAGGCTTGAAAAGATAATGGAAAATGAACAGATGGACCCCATATGGAATAGAGCTGTGAGACAGTAAAGGAAAGCTTTGTGGTGATCTTCATTGGAGAAAAGTTAGCACCACCATTTGGTGCAGTATAGTATTCATCCTCACTGTGGTCAGGAAGATGATAGTGCATTCACCACTGCGTTGTTGAGCAATGTCTGGTACTTGCTGTCAGTCCAGCAAGGGCTCAAAACTATCCTCCCCAGTTTTCTAATTATCAGCTACTGAATTGGCATGTGGCAATAAGGAACCCTTGGGGTCATGCTAGCTCCACGATAGAAGTTAGCTGTGCAATAACAGTCAATCCCCAAAGGCACTGAGCAATCAGTTAACCACAAGGACATTATGGATGATTGATTGCCTGATTAGTTTGAATTATACATTTTGAGACAAAAGATTCTGAAAGGGCTTGATAGGGTAGAAGCTGAGAGATTGTTCCCACTGGTCAGGGAATCTAGAACACGGGGACACAGTCTCAGGATAAGGGGTCAACCATTCAGGATTGAGATGAGGATAAATTACCTCACTCAAAAGGTTGTGAATCTTTGGAATTCTCTACCCGAGAGGGTTGTGGATGCTCCATTATTCAATACATTTAAGGCTGGTATAGACAGATTTGTGGTCTCGCAGGGAAATAAAGGGATATGGGGAGCAGGCAGGAAAGTTGAATTGAAGCCCAAGATTAGTCATGATCATATTGAATGGCGGTCCTTATGGTCTACTTCTGCTCCTATTTCTTGTGTTCTTATAGAACTCACTAAGAGTGAGAAAGGGATTCGGAAGAGTTTCTTAATGCAGAAAGTAGTTAGTGCATGGAGTTCTTCACCACAGAGAATACGGAGGTAAATATGCTGTACCTTATAAGAAGTAGCTATGAAAGACAGAATTGTAGAATTTATTCTCAAAAGATTTTAGCCAAGAGCTAAGAGCTACAATGGGTTGAATAGCCTTCTTCTGTGCTGTAACTGAGTCTAAATCTAACCTATACATTTGTGAAAGGCAGGTTGTACAATGTAACTTTTCTGGAATTTTAATATAAACAAAGCTCGTGAACATTCAATATCGAGCATTTAGGAAACATTTTGACATAGTCCCTCATGACTTTTAGTTAGAAATAAAGCGCATGCAAATGAAGATGTGATTGTTGGTTTAGATCGGATAGTTCATAGAATCACAAAACGTATCCAATGTTAGTAATTATAATTGGGAAAACAATATCAAAAGGTGAACTTATGAATCATTGTCCATTATATTTATTGCTGACCTAAAAAGTGATATTGCAAGTATAATTTCTCAATTAGCACACAGCTATAGTGCCTGTGCACAGAGATAGTGCCTGAAAAATATTGCCCAATGAGTCCCTTGAGTATCAAATGTTTTGTACAAGAACTTAATGTTCATATATCCCCAATGCCTTCCTTCACTGCAATCCCTGAACCCCAAATAAACCAATTTAAAGCAAGATGGCCCACATCCTATCCTACATCAGCCTGCATCAATTATTCCCTCAAAATGTACATTGGCTCTGTCTGCCAACACATGGGATTCAAAATTCGCATACGCATTTATAATTTCCCCCATGGCTTCACCCTCCCTGGAATCTGCTTCCTCCAGCCTGTGCCTTTCATTTTGCCAACTCTGGCCTGTGCATCTTCCCCTTCCTCCACTCCTCCATTGATGGCACGGCCTTTAGCCAGCTCGGTCTTACTCTCTTTAAAAACTTTCCTTTTAATGCCTTCACATTGCTGTTACTGTAATTTTCTCCCAAAACACATTTTTAAACAATGCTTTTGGTCTTCTATTACTGCTCACCATCTGTTTCTCTTCTGCAAAGTGTCACATGGGTGTGTTTTCTATAAACAAGCACTAGAACACATTGTGATCAATTTCAGAAACACGGCTGTCAGCAGAATAACGTTATGCTTAAACAGACCTACAAAAGAGGGGAGAAGGCAATGCTTTGTGGATGAACAATTGATTCTTTGATCGATTCCCCAGACATGGCCATCATTAGCAGTTATTGCTCAACTCCACTTTTCCAAGAAGCTGGTGATGGACCAATCTGAATGCTACAGACCACCAACATGAGGTGAGCAGGTACAGGGCAAAGATGCTTGGGTAAATTAGGATAGTTGTGGAACAACACACAAAGTACAAATCAATTAAAAAGCAGAGAATGGATATTACAAACACACAACAGGTGTAAAACTACAGACATGAAAGAAAATCAAGGAAGCGGTAGGCCAGTCAGACTATCAAGCCCACTATCTGGAATTCATGGATAATTTGTGGACTTGCCATCCAAACTTCACCAAAAAGAAAACAAATCTGTGTTACATATTCTTGCTCTCAATTCCATTTAACATATAAGGATAGCAGGATCATTTTGAGGCTTCTGGAGGTCGTCGTTCCTGGCCCAGGCAAGGGTCCCTCAGGGTTACAAGCCATAGCCAACAGTGCAGAACCAGCAAGTTTTTGGTGGTGATGGCAGAAGAGCTAGAATCTCAAGGGACAACAGCTGTTTACAAGTGGAGGATCCTTCAAGAAGAGGACTTGTGCTTCCTTTAAAGCACACGAGGAAGGCAATGGGAAATCACCTCCTGTACTTTTTCCTAAGACACATTGCTCATTTCTCATGTAAGTTTAAAAAAGGAAGGCTCTTATGAGCAAATGAACAGGAAAGCGCAAGACTGTGAGGTGTGGAGAAACGAGCAGAGGACCTGTCTTTGGGCAGATCACCACTACATATCACAATGGCACAAAAAAATTAAAACCAATCACATTCTAAAAAATCATGCCAATTCTATTGGGAAAACAGTTTTCAGCCACTATGACCATCCTCAGTCTATGCATTAGTAGATTTTTATGGCTATATGTTATGAATAATGATGAGTGCATACAGGTCCCTGCTTCCTGAGAAATAAAGGCCTGAAAAACATGAACTTTATCTATCAAGTTAATGTAAATTTAGCAAGACCCCTGATAGTCACATAAATAGGGTACGTTAGAATGCAAGATTTATTTAGTACTTTCCTTTGCAATTTTCCGAGTAACACCACAGGCAATGCACTAATTTAATGAGATATTCAGAAATAGATATTGTTGGTATGTGATTATACAAAAGACTGAAGCGCAGCAGGAAACATTCAACAATATTCTTTTTTGCTGTTTTTCTCCCCTTCTTTCCTGAAGGTGATTTATTCAGTATTATACACATGTAATAAAATAATCTGATGAAAGGACACTGACCTGAAAAGTTAACTCTGCTTCTCTCTCCACAGGTGCTGCCAGACGTGCTGAGTATTTCCAGCATTTCTTGTTTTTATTTCAGATTTCCAGGATCTGCAGTATTTTGCTTTTATTTTAGTGATTTCAGTGACAGTTCCACAGGCATTCACTCAGAGGATGGTGAATCTATGGAATTCTCTACCCCAGAGGGCTATGGAGGCTCAGTGAGTACGTTCAAGACAGATCAACAGATTTCTAGATATTAAAGCTATCAAGGAATATGGGGATAGTGCAAGAAAATGGCATTGAGATAGATCAGTCATGATATAGTTGAATGGCTAAGCAGGCTCAAGGGGCCAAATGGCCTACTCCTGCACCCATTTCCTACATTCCTAACCACCCTCCAGTGCATTATCCAAGCAACGGTTCTTCACATGAATCTGGATGATAGGAGTGTTGGCAGGCTTGACCATCTCTACCAAGGATGATTCTATTCTCAGCAGGCATTTATTTCCGCACACTTTCATCAGAGTTAACTAACTAATTACTGGCAGACATAATGCCACTTACCCTGCACCCCCCTCACCAGGACCACTGTGCTAAGGTCAAATGAACTAAAAATAGTTATCAGCAATCCAATTCAAATATATTAGGAATTTAAAGGACTAAGTTATGCTATTAATACTTAATTTAAAGGTCTATGTTTGGCGACTTGGAGAAAGTCTGTTGAACCAGAAAATAAAAAAGTGCCATCAGAAAATTTAAAAAGAGAGTTAAATATTGAGAATTTTGATGCTAATTAGAGCATTTTGGGAAAAAGATTCCTAAAATAAACACTGATTTTAAACACATAATTGCTGTAAGTTCCATGGTAAAGGTTCTGAGCTCCTGTACCTGAGCAAACTGAATTAGATTTAAACTAGTCTTGCAGGGCAGTGGGACCCAAAGTAGTAGTCTCTCGGATGAGATAATTCGGGCAAATGTAGAGGTTAAAGCAAGCAATTCCAGTAGGCAGGCCGGGCAGGGAGCATGGTAGGTCTGATAAACTAAAACCGCATTGACTTTAATGCAAGAAACCTTACAGGTAAGGCAGATGAGCTCAGAGCATGGATCGGTACATGGGATTGTGATATTATAGCTATTACAGAAACGTGGTTGAGGGATGGGCAGGACTGGCAGCTCAATGTTCCGGGGTACCGATCCTTCCGGCGTGACAGAGGTGGAGGTAAGAGAGGAGGGGGAGTGGCACTATTGATTAGGGAGGACATCACGGCAGTACTTAGAGAGAATATCCCAGGGGGAATGTTCAGCGAGGCCATATGGCTAGAACTTAGAAATACGAAAGGGGTGATCACTTTGATGGGATTATACTACAGGCCCCCCAATAGTCTGAGGGAAGTGGAGGAGCATATATGAAGGGAAATCACAGATAGGTGTAGGAATTACAGGGTTGTAACAGTAGGTGATTTTAACTTCCCTAATATTGACTGGGACTGCCTTAGTGCTAAGGGATCAGATGGGGAAGAATTTAAGTGTGTCCAAGATAGTTTTCTGAAGCAGTATGTGGATGGCTCGACTAGAGAAGGGGCTACACTCGACATTCTCTTAGGAAATGAGGATGGACAGGTGGTTGATGTGTCAGTGGGGGAGCACTTTGGGGCCAGTGACCATAACTCTATTAGCTTCAAGATAGCTATGAAAAAGGATAGGACTGGTCCTCAGGTTGAAGTCCTAAATTGGGGGAAGGCTAATTTCGATGGCATCAGACAGGAACTCTCAAAAGTTGAATGAGAGAGGCTGTTTACAGGTAAAGGGACGTCTGGAAAGTGGGAGGCTTTTAAAAGTCAGATAGGAAGAGTTCAGGGCCAGCATGTTCCTGTTAGATGGAAGGGCAAGGCTGGCAAGTTTAGGGAACCTTGGTTGACGAGGGATATTGAGGGTCGGGTCAGGACAAAGAAGGAGGCATGTGTCAGGTATAGACAGCTAGGATCGAGCGAGTCCCTCGAGGAGTATAGGGGAGGTAGGACTACACTTAAGAAGGAAATTAGGAGGGCAAAAAGGGGCCATGAGATTTCTCTGGCAGATAAGATAAAGGAGAATCCTAAAAGATTCTATAAGTATATTAAGAGTAAAAAGGTAGCCAGGGAGAGAGTAGGTCCCCTTAAGGATCAGCGTGGCAATCTATATGTGGAGCCACAGGAAATGGGCGAGGTCTTAAATGAATATTTCTCATCTGTATTTAAGGTGGAGAAGGTCACGGAAGCTAGTGAGTTCAAGGGAGGGAACAGCGATCTCCTGGAGCATATCAACATTACAAAGGAGGCGGTGTTGGAGCTATTGAAGCACATTAAGGTGGATAAATCCCCAGGGCCTGACCAGGTGTATCCTAGGATGCTATGGGAAGCAAGGGAGGAGATTGCTGGGGCCCTGGCAGAGTTTTCTGTATTATTGTTAGCCACGGGTGACGTACCGGAAGACTGGAGGACAGCTAATGTTGTGCCTTTATTTAAGAAGGGCAGCAGGGATAAGCCAGGGAACTACAGGCCGGTGAGCCTTACATCAGTGGTGGGAAAGTTATTGGAAAGGATTCTGAGAGACAGGATTTATATGCATCTGGAAAGGCATGGTCTGATTAGGGATAGTCAGCATGGCTTTGTGCGTGGGAAATCATGTCTCACGAATTTGATTGAGTTTTTCGAGGAGGTGACCAAGAGGATTGATGAGGGAAGGGCGACAGACGTTGTCTACATGGACATTAGCAAGGCCTTTGACAAGGTCCTGCATGTAGGCTGGTCCAGAAGGTACGAACACATGGGATCCAGGGCGAGCTAGCAAATTGGATACAAAATTGGCTTCGTGATAGGAGGCAGAGGGTGGTAGTGGAGGGTTGTTTTTCTGATTGGAGGCCAGTGACCAGTGGTGTGCCGCAGGGTACGGTGCTGGGCCCTCTGTTGTTTGTCATGTATATTAATGACTTGGATGTGAATGGAAGGGGCATGATTAGTAAGTTTGCAGATGACACTAAAATTGGTGGTATAGTGGACAGTGAAGAAGGTTGTCTAAGGTTACAACAGGATATAGATCAACTGGGAAAATGGGCAAGGGAGTGGCAAATGGAATTTAATGCAGATAAGTGTGAAGTGATGCATTTTGGGAAGTTAAACCAGGGCAGGACATATATAGTGAATGGCAGGGCCCTGGGGAGTGTTCCTGAGCAGAGACACCTTGGGGTGCAAGTACATATTTCTTTGAAAGTGGCAACACAGGTAGACAGGGTGGTGAAGGCAGCGTATGGCATGCTTGCCTTCATCGACCGAGGCACTGAGTACAAGAGTTGGGACGTCATGTTACAGTTGTACATAACGTTGGTTAGACCGCAGTTGGAGTACTGTGTGCAGTTCTGGTCGCCGCACTACAGGAAAGATGTGATTAAGCTAGAGAGGGTGCAGAATGTTGCCTGGTTTGGAGGGCTTGAGTTATAAAGAGAGATTGGTTAGGCTGGGTCTGTTTTCCCTGGAGCGAAGGTGGTTGAGAGGGGACATGATAGAGGTATATAAAATTATGAGAGGCATAGATAGGGTAGATAGCCAGAGTCTGTTTCCCATGGTAGGGGTGACTAAAACTAGAGGGAGTAGATTTAAGGTGAGAGGGAGGAGGTTTAAAGGGGATCAAAGGGGTAAATGTTTCACACAAAGAATAGTGGGCATCTGGAATGAGCTGCCTGAGGAGGTGGTGGAGGCAGGATCAGTAATGACATTTAAGAGGCATCTGGACAGGTACTTGAATGAGCAAGACATAGAGGGATATGGAATTAATGCAGGCAGGTGGGATTAGTATATATAGGCATTATGGTTGGCATGGATGCGGTGGGCCGAAAGGCCTGTTTCTATGCTGTACAACTCTATGACATTAGGTACTACATTTTGTTCTTTTATCGTCTAGTTTCCTTACAGATTTATAGAATCACCTGCTATAACCTTCTGCAACAAAACCAGAGACTCGATAGTGCATGGTACCAAAACTCACTCTGTTTAAACCTCAGGGGGAAAACAGTCTAAATAGAAGAGTTGTAGGACCAATATGAAAAACCTGAGATTTGGGAAAGAAGACCATGAATACAGGATTGCTCCTAGCTAGTGTATGCATGTCATGTGTCATGCTAGGCCCCCAGCTGCCAAGAATGAGGCACATTAATTTTGTCATGAACAGTGATTTTAAACTGTTACTGGAGTGAAGAAAGGATTTGTTAAACAGATCAACCATGACTGGAAGACATTCGCATATTAACAGTGACTGGAAGGACAAAAGACCATTCCATAAAACATCCAACCCACAATGGATCTTGATCATCAGGTATTGTGTGTAAGAGGAGCATTCCAGAGACTGCGATGGTGATACAATACAAGACGTGGTCAGACCAGTTAGTCACATGACTAACCTGCTTGGCAACCTGGGGTTTTCTGAATTGTACAAACAGTTTCAACTCAAAGACTGTTTGCTCCCATCTCATAAGCCTGTGAATCCACTGAAGAGACATGAACCCCAAGAGAGAAATGTCTCCTACAGCGAATAAGGTTTAAGAAGAATACTGTGACCCAACGAAAAGCAAGATCTACCTACAATCAAGGATTCTACAGTGAGCTTGAAGAACCGTAACAAAAACTCTTCAGATATTGCCTCAAACTTTTCCACTTTATTTCTTCTGCTCTGTCCTGTCTCTATCTGCATGTGTGTATCGCGTATGCATGCTATCGCGGGCACGTCGTGTATCCGTAGGCGTCAACCGAATTTAGAGTTTAAGTTTAATAAATTTCAACTTTTCTTCTTTAAACCTAAGAAAGCCTGTTTGTGCTGGTTTCTTTGCCTTATAATTGGAAAGCGATGAACAATGATTCACCGGGGGGAGCTAAAAAGTGTGTTTAAAATTAAACCGTTACGGTAAGACATAGTGAACAGTGAGAGGGACCCCCTAGACACTTTTCTCACCTGATTGTAACACATCAAAAACTTGACTGTATGCACTCTGCACCTCAAGCATAAAGGAACAATTTGTTCTTGGTTGTGATAAAAAGGTCCATTATTGGATAATTCAATTTTTTGAGGACGACCATAGACAAAGCTATTAACCATTGTCCAGAAACTGAGGCACAGGCGATTGTTCTGTACTTTTATTTGGCAGTCTCAGAATTGCACCTTTTTGCAACAGTACTCAATCTGCAAACCATAACTGGGTCAATGACTTTGTACTTCACTGATTATTAATCTTGATCAGTATAAGGTTGTTGAAACAAAGATGAACTAACATCTATTGCATATTTGAAAAGGTAGGTGATCACAATATTACATTTCAAAATCCATTCAGAACTCCTATTACAACTTGATCCTCTCGATAACTACACTATAAAAGTGTCAATATTTACCTGCAATGTTAAGCTTTGCTAATGCTAGGAACACCCAAGCACCTGATTTCAGGACAAACGTGGAAAAAAATCTTCCCAGTACAGGTAGGAATCTCTTAAAAAGAAAAGTGCCCCTTCAAAGCTGAAATACTCAACATCCACTGCTTGAAAAATGGTATTCGATGTATTTAAAAAAACTAAATGGAGCCTATTAAAATCAGGACCTCTATACTTTTTAACTTCTTCAAAGTTAGAAAAAGCAGGGACCCCTCAATCACTGAAAAAAAAAAATCAGATTCTCCCATTGAAGGACTGTTCCTACCCGGCTCAGCCGCAGGGGTAATTCACCCCAACCCAGTGTGAACTATTCACACCGGTCTCAGTTATTTTCCAAACCCATACAGTAATTCCACCACCAGTGAGGTGGTTTCCCCCCCACCCTAATGCACTGTACTCCCCTCCTTCCCCTAGCCCTTCCCCCAGTCATCTTCCTGCCCCCCTCCTCCTCCTCATTTTGGTTGTTATTCCCACCATCCAACCCTATTTGACTTGAATTAGATCTTGACTACCCATGCACAATGCCACAGGAAATTGACTGGTTGCATAAAAAAAAGAGAAAAATCAGATTGTTTTTAGACCTGTGCACCCCTTTTACATGCCTTACTACCCATTTGTTCTTCATCTTGCTAGAGAAGAGTTCATGGCAAGTTTCAAGGAATATGTTGGCTGTTATGGTCTCAATTCAAAAAGATTGCATCCCATGTTTCCATTACTGAAAGACTTATAGTATTCATCCACATCAGTGGAAAGAAATATTTAACACTACTATTCTGGCAAAAAGGTACAGAAATAGGGATTGCAAAAAAAATCACTGCAGCCGTGATTGGTTATTGCTCATGATGTGATAAGCCCCAGATGCTGAAGCAGAGTTTGCAGACAATAAAGGTAACAGGAGTGATTCCCAGTTACCATTGGGTGTCATGTTCCATTTGGTGCAGATGTTTGCTCAAGAATTGTCTAGGATCTTACTCCTGGAGAAGTGATGTTTTAGGGATGATTCTGCTGCGATTTTCCATGTTTTTCAGATTAAACTGATGACTATTAGCTTGCCCAGCTTTTTCTCCAGTGTGCCTTCACAAGTCATTCTGGTAATGGTTAGAGTCCACATTCAAATATGTCGTGATCACTGACTTCAAAAAGATCCCGGGAGTAGAGCATGGCTACCCAACCCGAACCCGACCAGGCCCGATGACATATGTCGGGGTCAGTTTGGGTCGGGTGGCTCTTCCAAATCCAGCATTTGGGTCGGGCCGGGCCGGGCCAGACAGAGTGACAGCCAGGAGGGCAAGGCAGGAAATATGCATTTGGACTCCGCACTAGTCTGCAGTGAGCAATTCCATCCAAAATAGAGTACAACCTCTTCAATAAAGTTGATTACATTCCAGTGGTCAAGTTGGGTCAGGCTGGGCGCGGGAAAAAGTCAAAGGACTCGGGTCAGATTTGGCTCGGTTGGGCTCGAGTTGGGTTTCATTTGCAGACCCAAGCAGGCCTTTACATGGGAGCACCTACACTGCAGGTATTTTGTATAACTGTCCCCGATAGCCATTTATTCATAAGATTTATAGTCAATATGGCTGCAAACTGGGCTCATTAAGGAAAGACTTGCATTTATATAGTGCCTTTCATGACCACAGGACATTCCCAAAGCCCTTAACAGCCAATTAAGTATTTTTGGAGTGTAGTCACTGTGATCTTCTAAAAATGACATTTTAAATACCATAAAAATACAAAACTTTTCAACAAAACTTGCTTTCATGTACTGGACATTTCTTATGTATTCCGGCCAAATTAATAAATGAACAGAGTTTTAGGATTTGCATTATTTTACAAGGTGCGTATTTTGTTGGAATCACACAATTACCGATTCCATTATAGTTCCTTGATTGAGTGTTAAATATGCCTGCTTTGCAAGTGAAATATCTGTTTCAAAAATGAAGTGATAAAAACTACAGGTATATTGAACGGTGGGGTGGGGGAGGGGAGGGGAGAGGACAGGACAGATGCCCCGTAGGGGGAGGGGGAGGGGGAGGGGGGAGAAAAGAGAGGAGGGGGAGGGGACGAATGACCTATAGAGTAGGGGGGGAAAAGAGACGGACGACCCATAGAGTGGGGGGGGGGGGGGAAAGAGGGGGGGGGGAAAGAGGGGGAGGGGACAGACGACCCGTAAAGGGGGGGGGGGGGGGAGGAGAAGAAAGAGAGGGGGAGGGGACGGACGACCCGTAGAGTGGGGGAGGGGGGAGGGAGATGGGGACGGACCTGTAGAATGGGGGAGGGAGGAGGGGAAGAGAGAGAGGAGGAGGAGGGGGAGGGGACGGACGACCCGTAGAGTGGGGGGGGGGGGGGGGGGAGAAAGAGGAGGGGGAGGGGACGGACGACCAGTAGAGAGGGGGGTGGGGAGGTGACGGACGACCTGGGAGGGGGTGGGGGGAGGGAAAGAGAGGAGGGGGAGGGAAAGAGAGGGGGAGGGGGAGGGGGAGGGGGGAAAGAGAGGAGGGGGAGGGGGAGGGGACGGACGACCCGTAGAGTGAGAGTGGGGGGAGGGGACGGACGACCCGTAGAGGACGGAGGAGGGGGAGGGGACGGACGACCCGTAGAGGACGGAGGAGGGGGGGTTTGCGCATTCGCGGGAGAGTCGTGTGGATGCGCGCGTGCACGGGTGAAGTGGGTAATCGGGCGCGCGCCGCTCGCCGGTCTTCCCGAAAGGAGCCGGTTTGATGGGATAAGAGAAATGATGGGAAGGAGTGGGGTACGGGCAAGAGCCTGGGGTACGGGCAAGCGCCTGGGTGGCCTCCACAAAGACCACACACACACGAGAGGCGCTGCGCCATCCGGCAGTTGGCGGGACTCCAAAAGAAAAATCCTACTCACCACTGGAGGAGGAGCCCGAGTCCTGAGGTAAACTCTCCTCCTGCGGGAAAAACACAAATATCAAACTTTAAAATAATTTTAAAAACTAAAATACAAGGGGAGGAAAAAATAATTCAATCACACTCATCTTTTTTCTTTCATTTAAACCTCTCACCTCCAATAAAGTTGAAATCACAGAACCGTTCATTATATTTGATGATTACGAAGCCGTTAATTTGATTTTAAATTGAAGACAAACTGTCGCCTCCACTCCTTCTCTCCCTCATAACCTGCCCAAGTGCCGAAAGGGACGCACTGCGCATGTTCCCGATTTAACCTCCCCCGCCCATCACTGTGCCCAGTGTCAGCGAATTGTGTTTTTCTTAAAAAAAAATTGTTATTCCTTAGTTTTTATCTTTAAAACAATTATTTGCTAATTATGCAGGATTTTTATATACAACACGAAATATTTATACTAATATAGACTTGTTATGCATGTAAATACAAATGAACCTTAACATAGTTATATAATATGCTTATGTTGTATGAGACTTGTTTTAGATATTCATTTTAACTATAAATATACTATAGAGATGAATTCTGTTTATACATAAGTCTCAATCAAAATTTTTATCATTTACTACCAATATATAAGTAAATAACACATGATATCAAGAGCAATATTAAATTTGAGCAATGTTAAAATGTCATCACTAGCCCTATAATTAAAGGCAAGCTGTTCAATATCAAGGAAGCTCCAAGTTATACAATTTGATTGCCACCACCAGCCCTTTATTACTGTCTACCATGATACTTATTTCTGGTTTGAAAACGAATCCATACTTACATATCACAGAATCACAGAATTGTTACAGCGCAGAAGGAGGCCATTCGACCCATCGTGGCTGCTATCTGAACGAGCAATTCACTTAATGACATTCCACCGCATTCTCCCCATAGCCCTGCACATTCTTCCTTTTCATATAACAGTCTGTTACAACCAGGTGAGAAAGAGGTCTAGGGGTTCCCTTTCAGCCTTCACCTGCTCTTACTGTAGCAGGGTTTTGTTTTAAACACACTGTGTTTTAGCTCGCCCTTAGTGAATCCTTGTTCCCCACAAAGAAATTAGCACACCTTGTTTTCTCAGGTTTAAAGAAGAAAAAGTGAAATTTTATTCAACTTAAACTCTAATTCAGTTAACGCCTACAGATACAAGCCACGCCCACCCTAGCATGCATACGCGATACACACATGCAAATAGAGACAGAAAAGAGCAGAAGAAAAATAAAGTAGAGAGGTTTGAGGCAATCTCTGAAGAGAGGTTTTTGTTACTGTGTTTCAAGCTCACTGTAGTCCTTGCTTGTAAGTAGATCTTGCTTTTCGTTGGGGCCAAGTATTCTTCTTAAACCTTGTTCACTGTAGGAGACTTTTCTCTCTTGGGGTTTATATGTCTTCAATGGATTCCGAAGCTGGTGAGAAAGATGAGAGCAGACGGGAGAGGCTGTAGCAAACCAGCCATGAGAGGTCTTTTCAGTTCAGGACCAAACAGCTTTCTGCCAATTCAAAACTCTGTGGCAAGTTCAAATTCAAAAAACTCAGGTTGCCCAGCCGGTTACTCATGTGATTAGGGGGTGTGACCACATCCGTTTGTGTATTCGGCCATCTTAGCAGTCAACCTGGACTGCGAGCTCCTCTACCCTCAACGTCTCGTAATCAAAATTCCATTGTGGATTAAATTGCAATAGCGACTGGATCCTTTGTTCCAACACTGTAACACTGCTAGTATGAAAAAAATTCGTTCCAGCCAGGGGCTTGGCAACGCCTTGTAATAGGCCTTCGTTTCTTCCCAGTAACCATTTTAAAATTTAATGTCCATGTGGCAAAATATATGTGCCTCATTCTTGGCAGGTGGGAGCCTGCATGACACAGTCTAATTCCCTTTTGAATGCTTCAATTGAACCTGCCTCCACCGCACTCTCAGGGAGCACATTCAAGACCTTAACCACTCGCTGCGTGAAAGATTTTTTCCTCATGTTACTTTTGCTTCTCGCACCCATTACTTTAAATCTGTGCCCTCTTGTTCTTGATCCTTTCGCGAGTGGGAACAGTTTCTCCCTATATACTCTGTCCAGACTCTTCATGATTTTGAATAGCTCTATCAAAACATCTCTCAGCCTTCTCTTCTCTCAGGAAAACAGTACCAACTTCTCCAGTCTGTCTTCATAACTGAAATTCTTCATCCCTGAAACCATTGTCCTGAATCTTTTCTGCACTGTCTCCAATGCCCTCACATCTTTCCGAAAGTGCGGCGCCCAGAACGGGACGCAGTACTCCAGCTGAAGCTGAGCTAGTGTCTTATATAAGTTCAACATAACTTGCTTGCTCTTGTACTCTATGCCCCGGATACAGTATAACAACTTAGGAACAAAGGAGCAAGAGTAGGCCATTCAGCCCATTGAGTCTCACGGCCATTCAGTATGATCATGGCTGATCATCCACTTCAATACCTTTTTCCACACTATCCTCATATCCCCTTATGTCAGAAATCTGTCAGTCTCTGCTTTAAACATACTCAATGACTGAGCTTCCACAGCCCTCTGGGGGAGAGAATTCCAAAGATTTACAACCCTCTGCGTCAAGAAATTTATCCTCATCTCTGTCCTAAGTGGCTTCCCCCTTATTTTGAGGTTGTGCCCCCTGGTTCTAGACTCCCCAGCCAGGGGAAACATCATAGCTGCATCTACCCTGTCTATCCCTTTAAGTATTTTGTAGGTTTCAATGAGATCACCTCTCATTCTTTGAAACTCTGGAGAATACAGGCCCAGTTTCCCCAATCTTTCTTCATAGGACAACCCCAGCATTCCAGGAACAAGCCTGGTGAACCTTCGTTGCACTGCCTTGTAAGATTTGATAAAAGAGGGGTGTTTTATACCCCTTCTAAAGTGGGAACCCACAAAGCTTATTATGAATCAACTTTATTGAGTTAAAGGTAAGGACAAGTTTGTTAAGTTCTCAGATGAACCATAGTCACAAACTCGGGCAGTAATTAACAGTTTAACACAGATCCTACCAGTATTAGAGACTGGACAGCAGAGAGCACAACTCTTTCTCTTGCAGCTTTGGGTCCTCAAGCTTTTGGCTGTCTCTCTCTCACAGTTTCTCTTGTCTCTCATTGTTGTTGTTGTTCTCTGCCATGCAGTAGCAAAGACAGGACTCATTTTAACCTGGCAGTTTTCCAGTTAACCTTCCCGTCTCCCAATCAGTGATTAGTCTTGTATTAAAGGATGCCTTTCTCAGCCAACCAAGGATCATTTTGTGATGGTTTCTAACCTTTCGGATTTATGCAAGCAGTACACAACAGGGGTCTTTGTGTTGACTACTTTTATCTCAATGCTTTTACTTTTCGAGGATGCCTTATCTCACTACAAGACAAATCTACGCAGAAGCTGTTTTCACGGTCTGTTCCCACGTTTTCACACTTTTGCTACAAGTAAGCATTTGAAAACTTGACAATCTCCCAGAATCCCTCTGCCTTGACATCTTGTCTATACTGTGCCCTATTTCCTAAGTTTTTCTACTTTATCATACTACAAAGAAGGGTTGTAATAAAGCTAAATGTTAGTTTATGATAATAAGTCATTTGTTAGTTTATAATAGCTAGATTTTAACGATTAGTATGCTGGTTACTAACTTTTAGCAACCTAATAATCTTATATTCTCACGGTCCCAATCAGTGAATCAAAAAAATGATGAAAAAGCAGTCTAGGTGGTTTCTAAGTATAAAAAAACAGAATGTTTCTTTTGGGCTAAAATTAAATGAAACATTAACAAAACCTGTCACCCCAGCTGCACAGTTATTTGAATTCGGAATAATTTGAGATGTTGAAAATTCAGTGTAATTTAGCAAGTTACTTTTAAGAAATCAAAATGTCCTCTAAGATACAGAAAAAACAAACAAAAAATGCTGATGCCTGGAATCAAATGGGAATGTTTGATTTCTGTTTTAAAGAATTATGAATATTGGACTGTAAAGTTTCTCCAGGGCTCAAAATTTTTAGTTTAGTTTAGTTTAGAGATACAGCACTGATACAGGCCCTTCGACCCACCGAGTCTGTGCCGACCATCAACCACCCATTTATACTAATCCTACACTAATCCCATATCCCTACCACATCCCCACCTGTCCCTATATTTCCCTACCACCTACCTATACTAGGGGCAATTTATAATGGCCAATTAACCTATCAACCTGCAAGTCTTTGGCATGTGGGAGGAAACCGGAGCACCCGGAGGAAACCCACGCAGACACAGGGAGAACTGGAAAAATGAAATAGAATTATAATTAATGGGATTTTTTTAAAGAGAGCTGCATTTGATAAAAGCAAAATACTGCAGATGCTGGAAATCTGAAACAAAACAAAAAGTGCTGGAACTGCTCAGGGGGTCTGGCAGCATCTGTGGAGAGACAAGCAAAGTTAATGTTTCAGGTCTTTGCCCTTTCATCAGAACTGGCAAAGGTTAGAAAAGAATTAGGTTTTAAGCAAGTGAAGGGGAGGAGAGTGGGAGAGAGAACAAAAGGGGTAGGTGTTTGATAGGGCAGAGGGAAATTAAATAACAAAGCTGTCCTGGAACAAAGGCAAAGCTTGTGTTAATGCTTGTGGTGAAAGACAAACATCAGTCC
This sequence comes from Heterodontus francisci, assembly GCF_036365525.1. NCBI lineage: Eukaryota > Metazoa > Chordata > Chondrichthyes > Heterodontiformes > Heterodontidae > Heterodontus > Heterodontus francisci. The sequence goes on from NC_090375.1 coordinate 49,598,630, forward strand.
AGAGAGAGTGTTAATAGTGGAATAATAAACAGCTCTTGACTGCATGAAAAGCAGGCACATGGTTAAAAAATAAATAATTTAAAAAAGGCTCTGAAGTTATTGAACTCAATGTTCAGTCCGCAAGGCTGGAGATTGCCCAATCGAAAGATCAGGTTCTGCTCTTTGAGCTTGCGTTGATATCCACTGGAACACTGGAGCAGGCCAAAGACAGAAATGTTGGCACGAGAGCAGGGGGGAGTGTTGAAATGCAAGCATCCAGAAGCTCGGGGTCATGCTTTTGGACTAAGTGGAGGTGTTCAGCAAAGCGGTCACCCAATCTGCATTTGGTCTCCCCAATATAGAGGAGACCGCATTGTGAGCAGCGAATACAGTATACTAAAGTGAAAGAAGTACAAGCTGCTTCACCTGAAAAGAGGGTTTGGGGCCTTGGATAGTGAGGAGAGAGGAGGTAAAAGGGTAGGTATTACACCTCCTGCAATTTCATGGGAAGGGGATGAGGTGTCGGGGGTAATGGAGGAATGGACCAGGGGGTCGCGGAGGGAACAATCCCTTCAGAATGCTGACAAGGGAGGGGAAGATGCATTTGGTGGTGAAATCACGCTGGTGCTGGCGGAAATGACGGTGGATGATCCTCTGGATGTGGAGGCTGGTGAGGTGGAAAGTGAGGACCAGGGGAACCCTGTCGGCATTCTGGGAGGGAGGGGAAGGCGTGAGGGCAGAAGTGTGAGAAATGGCTGGACACGGTTGAAGGCCCTGTCAACCACATTGAGGGGGAATCCTCGGTTGAGGAAAAGAAGACATATCAGAGGTGCTGGTGTGGAAGGTTACATCATCAAAGCAGATGCGTCAGAGACGGAGAAACTGGGAGAATAGAATGGAGTCCTTACAAGAGGCAGGGTGTGAAGAAGTGTAGTCGAGGTAGCAGTGGGAGTCGGTGGGCTTATAATGAATATTAGTAGACAGCCTATCCCCAGAGATGGAGACCGAGAAATCGAGGAAGGGAAGGGAAGTGTCGGAGATAGACCATGTAAAGGTGAGAGAAGGGTGGAAATTGGAAGCAAAGTTGATAAAGTTTTCCAGTTCGGGGTGGGAGCAGGAAACGGCACCGATATAGTTATCAATGTACCGGAAAAAGAGTTGGGGGAGGGGGCCTGAGTAGGACTGGAACAAGGAATGTTCGACATATCCCACAACAGACAGGCATAACTAGAACCTATGCGGGTTCCCATTACAACACCTTTTATTTGATGGTAGTGAGTGGAGTTGAAGGAGAAGTTGTTCAATGTGAGGACATGATTAGCCACGCGGAGGAGGATGGTGGTGGATGGGACACGCTGGGCCTCTGTTCAAGAAAGAAGTGTAGATCCCACAGACATTCCATGTGGGGTTGGAGGTGTAGAGAAAATTAATGAGGGGTCGATAAGGATATCTCCCCCTCAACCGGGGGAATGTACATTTGATAATCTGGCCACTACCTGAGACATCAGGACCATGCAGGGGAAGATAAGCAAAGATCTCAGACAGACACCACCCTCCCCCCCTCCACCTCTTTGATCTTTTGACAAGATCACCTAAGTGTCGATAATGTGTGGCATGATATTGGGTAAGTGTGCAGATGTGATTTGTTACCTGTAGAGCAACTAACATTCAAAATGCATGGTGAAATGCAACATGTTCACCAACTTGACAAACAGCATGGAATGAAATGGTTAATGTGGCCAGTAGAGTGAGACAACATTTTACATTATAAAGGTATTAACACATACTCCATAGAGAAAATGACTTGACCATAATCAGGATAAATCAAACACATTGGTAATGATCAGAGGGAGTAAAATTAAAGTTCAGAAAGACAATTGAAGGGCTAGAAAATAATAATATTTAGTAAGAACTGTCCAAAAGATGGATACAGGCAAAGAGAGAGCTGGAGAATCTTTTAAGTCCATGCATGATGGAAATATCGTGACATTGTAATGAATGTAATATGATGCTTTTGTGACCAGCATGATTGAGCCAAGGATCCATGGATGTTGCCATTATGATTAAATGGGTTAGAATCAAGGAAGGGGAATTGCACTGCAACCTGGAATAGGAAGGACCACCACCTCACAGAAACACTTAGTAAGAGTGGTGCAGAACAATGAGCGTAAAATTCAGGAAATACAAAGGCTATGTTGGTCAACAGTGATAATTCTTGACTCTATCCATGTTTATGATACTAACCCAGGCCATAGTATTAATAGTAGGACTTTTCATGCTTTGCTATTTGAAGTGACTTGTGAGACAAGTGCGTTACAAGGCACGAAGCTTAGAGCTCACGACTTTTCTTGAAAATAGTAAAATAATTAATAAAGCAAGATATCCTAATTAATTAAGGATATCTCTCCCTCAACTGGGGGAATGTAAGATTATTAGGTTGCTAAAAGTTACTAACCAGCATACTGATTGCTAAAATCTAGCTATTATAAACTGACAAATGACTTATTATTAAACTAACATTTAGCTTTATTACAACCCTTCTTTGTAGTACGATAAAGTGGAAACATTTAGGAACTAGGGCACAGTATAGACAGGATGTCAAGGCAGAGGGTTTCTGGGAGATTATGTCAAGTTTTAAAATGCTTACGTAGCAAAAGTGTGAAAACGTGGGAACAGACAGTGAAAACAGCTTCTGCGTAAATTTGTCTCATAGTGAGGTAAGGCACCCTCGAAAAGTAAAAGCATTGAGATAAATGTAGTGTCATGCTAGGCCCCCACCTGCCAAGAATGAGGCACATTAATTTTGTCATGAACATTGACTTTAAGCTCTAAAATAAAAGCAAAATACTGCGGATGCTGGAAATCTGAAATAAAAACAAGAAATGCTGGAACCACTCAGCAGGTCTGGCAGCATCTGCGAAAAGAGAAGCAGAGTTAACGTTTCGGGTCAGTGACCCTTCATCGGAACTGACAAATATTAGAAAAGTCACAGGTTATAAGCAAGTGAGGTGGGGGTGGGGCAAGAGATAACAAAGGAGGTCTAGATTGGACCAGGCCACATAGCTGACCAAAAGGTCACGGAGCAAAGGCAAACAATATGTTAATGGTGTGTTGAAAGACAAAGCATTAGTACAGATTAGGTGTTAATACACTGAATATTGAACAGCAGCAAGTGCAAACCTGAAAAAAAACAGTGGGTAAGCAAACTTCATCTTCATTGCTTTCTATTTCCCTCCTGGTGTTTGATAAGGTTTCTACCAAAACTCATTTTCACAGCCACATCTCCTTCCTCAGTGTGTGACTCTTCTGACGCCGTACGTCATTTTGACAATTTCCAGTTTCCTGGTCCCAACTGCCTCCTCTTCACTATGGACGTCCAATCGCTCTACACCTCCATCCCCCACCAGGATGGTTTGAGGGCTCTCCGCTTCTTCCTGGAACAGAGGCCCAACCAGTCCCCATCCACCACCACCCTCCTCCGCCTGGCTGAACTTGTTCTCACATTGAACAACTTCTCCTTCAACTCCTTCAAGTAAAAGGTGTCGCTATGGGTACCCGCATGGGTCCTAGTTATGCCTGTCTTTTTGTAGGATATGTCGAGCATTCTTTGTTCCAGTCCAACTCAGGCCCCCTCCCCCAACTCTTTTTCCGGTACATTGATGACTGTATCAGTGCCGTTTCCTGCTCCCGCCCCCAACTGGAAAACTTTAACAACTTTGCTTCCAATTTCCACCCTTCTCTCACCTTTACATGGTCCATCTCTGACACTTCCCTTCCCTTCCTCGACTTCTCTGTCTCCATCTCTGGGGATAGGTTGTCTACTAATATCCATTATAAGCCCACCGACTCCCACAGCTACCTCGACTACACTTCTTCACACCCTACCTCCTGTAAGGACTCCATTCCATTCTCCCAGTTTCTCCGTCTCCGATGCATCTGCTCTGATGATGCTACCTTCCATGACGGTGCTTCTGATATGACCTCCTTTTTCCTCAACCGAGGATTTCCCCCCACTGTGGTTGACAGGGCCCTCAACTGTGTCCGGCCCATTCCCCGCACCTCTGCCTTCACCCCTTCCCCTCCCTCCCAGAACCGTGACAGGGTTCCCCTTGTCCTCACTTTTCACCCCATCAGCCTCCATATCCAAAGGATCATCCTCCGCCATTTCCGCCACCTCCAGCGTGATGCCACTACCAGTCGCATCTTCCCCTCCCTTCCCCTGTCAGCATTCCGAAGGGATCGTTCCCTCTGCGACACCCTGGTCCACTCCTCCATTACCCCCACCACCTCATCCCCGTCCCATGGCACCTTCCCCTGCAATCGCAGGAGGTGTAATACCTGCCCATTTACCTCCTCTCTCCTCACTATCCCAGGCCCCAAACACTCCTTTCAGGTGAAGCAGCGATTTACTTGTACTTCTTTCAATGTAGTATACTGTATTCGCTGCTCACAGTGTGGTCTCCTCGACATTGGGGAGACCAAGCGCAGACTGGGTGACCGCTTTGCGGAACATCTCCGCTCAGTCCGCAAGCAGGACCCTGAGCTTCCGGTTGCTTGCCATTTCAACACTCCCCCCTGCTCTCATGCTCACATCTCTGTCCTGGGATTGCTGCAGTGTTCCAGTGAACATCAACGCAAGCTCGAGGAACAGTATCTCATCTACCGATTAGGCACACTACAGCCTGCCGGACTGAACATTGAGTTCAATAATTTCAGAGCATGACAGCCCCCCATTTTACTTTCATTTTTAGTTATTTTTTCTTCCTTTTTTTTAACATTCTTTTTTACATTTTTTACAATCTTTTTTTTGCATTTATTTCATTTCATCTTAGTTTGTTCAGTTTGCTTACCCACTTTTTTTTCAGGTTTGCACTTGCTGCTGTTCAATTCTTTTGGGCCTCCTTATCTCGAGAGACAATGGATACGCGCCTGGAGGTGGTCAGTGGTTTGTGAAGCAGCGCCTGGAGTGGCTATTAAGGCCAATTCTGGAGTGACAGGCTCTTCCACAGGTGCTGCAGAGAAATTTGATTGTTGGGGCTGTTGCACAGTTGGCTCTCCCCTTGCGCCTCTGTCTTTTTTCCTGCCAACTACTAAGTCTCTTCGACTCGCCACAATTTAGCCCTGTCTTTATGGCTGCCCGCCAGCTCTGGCGAATGCTGGCAACTGACTCCCACGACTTGTGATCAATGTCACACGATTTCATGTCGCGTTTGCAGACGTCTTTATAACGGAGACATGGACGGCCGGTGGGTCTGATACCAGTGGCGAGCTCGCTGTACAATGTGTCTTTGGGGATCCTGCCATCTTCCATGCGGCTCACATGGCCAAGCCATCTCAAGCGCCGCTGACTCAGTAGTGTGTATAAGCTGGGGATGTTGGCCGCTTCAAGGACTTCTGTGTTGGAGATATAGTCCTGCCACCTGATGCCAAGTATTCTCCGAAGGCAGCGAAGATGGAATGAATTGAGACATCGCTCTTGGCTGGCATACGTTGTCCAGGCCTCGCTGCCGTAGAGCAAGGTACTGAGGACACAGGCCTGATACACTCGGACTTTTGTGTTCCGTGTCAGTGCGCCATTTTCCCACACTCTCTTGGCCAGTCTGAACATAGCAGTGGAAGCCTTACCCATGCGCTTGTTGATTTCTGCATCTAGAGACAGGTTACTGGTGATAGTTGAGCCTAGGTAGGTGAACTCTTGAACCACTTCCAGAGCGTGGTCGCCAATATTGATGGATGGAGCATTTCTGACATCCTGCCCCATGATGTTCGTTTTCTTGAGGCTGATGGTTAGGCCAAATTCATTGCAGGCAGACGCAAACCTGTCGATGAGACTCTGCAGGCATTCTTCAGTGTGAGATGTTAAAGCAGCATCGTCAGCAAAGAGGAGTTCTCTGATGAGGACTTTCCGTACTTTGGACTTCGCTCTTAGACGGGCAAGGTTGAACAACCTGCCCCCTGATCTTGTGTGGAGGAAAATTCCTTCTTCAGAGGATTTGAACATGTTCAATATTCAGTGTATTAACACCTAATCTGTACTAATGCTTTGTCTTTCAACCAACAATTAACATATTGTTTGCCTTTGCTCCGTGACCTTTTGGTCAGCTATGTGGCCTGGTCCAATCTAGACCTCCTTTGTTATCTCTTGCCTCACCCCCACCTCACTTGCTTATAACCTGTGACTTTTCTAATATTTGTCAGTTCCGATGAAGGGTCACTGACCCGAAACGTTAACTCTGCTTCTCTTTTCACAGATGCTGCCAGACCTGCTGAGTGGTTCCAGCATTTATTGATTTTAAGCTGTTGCGGGAGCGAGGAAAGAACTTGTTAAATAGATCAGCCATGGCTGGAAAAGACATTTGCGTTTTAACAGATAGTGCTTAGAAGGACAAAGGACCATTCCCTGTTACATTCAACCCACAATGGACCTTGATCACCAGGTATTGTGTGTAAAGGGAGCATTCCAGAGACTGCTAAGGTGATACAATCCAGGACTGGTTGGACCAGCTGGTTACATGACTAACTAACTGGCTGTTCCAGCTGGTCTTTTGAACTATCCACAGAGTGTTTTTTAGCTCCTGGACTGAAAAGACCTCTTCTGGCAGGCTTGTCACAGCCTCCCCTGTCTGCCCCCATCTCTTTCTCACGAAACTCCAAATCCACTAAAGAGACATGAACCCCAAAAGAGAAAAGTCTCCTGCAGCGAACAAGGTTTAAGAAGAATACTGAGCCCCAATGAAAAGCAAGATCTATCTACAATCAAGAACTCTCCAGTGAGATCCGTAACAAAAACCCTCTTCATATATTGCCTGAAACTTTTCCACTTTATTTCTTCCACTCTGTTCTGTCTCAATCTGCATGTGCGTATCGCGTATGCATGTTAGCTTGGGCGTGTCATATATCCGTAGGCGTTAACCAAATTAAAGTTTAAGTTTAATAAATTTCAACCTTTCTTCTTTAACCTAAGAAAACCTATTTGTGCTGGTTTCTTTGCCTTATTATTGGAAAGCAGTGAACAAGGATTCACCAACAGGGAGCTAAAAATACAGTGTGTTTAAAATAAAACCCTACCTCACTTTCAAACATAATGTAAAATTCTATCATATTATGGTCACTCATCCCGAAAGGTTCTTTTAACAAGATTATTATTATGCTTTAATAACTGCACTCTCAAGCTTTCCTGCCACCATTCTTTTATATCTTTCTGAAAATGAAATGAATCTATCCAAACAGATTCCATAAACATATTTAAACAGTGTATCTTACAGGGAGATGGTGGTGTAGTGGTATTGTCACTGAACTAGTAATCCAAAAGCCCAGGCTAATGCCATGATCACTGGTGAAACTTCAATTCAATTAATTAATAAATTCAATTCATGCATAAAAATCTAGAATTGAAAGCTGTATTGGCAGTAGTGGTTCCATGAAACTATCATCGATTGTTGCAAAAAAAACCATCTGGTTCACTAATGTCCTTTAAGGAAGGAAATCTGCCATCCTTACCTTGTCTGGCCTACATGTAACTCCTGACCCATAGCAATGTGGTTGACTCTTAACTGCCCTTTGAAATGGCGTAGCAAGCCACTCAGTTGTTAAGGGCAGCAAATGTGAGCTTTTCCAGCGACGCCCACATACCATGAAAGAATAAAAAAATCTTGAGATTGAGAGAAGATTAATGTTCTTGCCTCAGGATAGGCGGTGGCAGAGGATAGGCAGAGACCCAGGGTATTTCTCTGGGGACATGGGTTCGAATCCCACCACAGCAGAAGGTGGAATTTGAATTTAATTAATAAATCTGGAATTAAAAGCTAGTCTAATGATGGCCATGAAACCATCATCGATTGTTGTAAAAACACATCTGGTTCACTAATGTCCTTTAGGGAAGGAAATCTGCTGTCCTCACCTGGTCTGGCCTACATGTGACTCCAGACCCATAGCAATGTGGTGAACTCCTACATGCCCTCTGAAATGGCCTAGCATGCCAATCAGTTGTACCTAACTGCTACGAAGTCGATAAAAAGGAATGAAACCGGACGGACCACCCGGCATCGACCTAGGCACTGGAAACGACAATGGCAAACCTAGCCCTGTCGACCCTGCAAAGTCCTCCTTACTAACATTTGGGGGCTTGTGCCAAAGTTGGGTGAGCTGTCACACAGACTAGTCAAGCAACAGCCTGACATAGTCATACTCACGGAATCATACCTTACAGACAATGTCCCAGAAACTGCCATCACCATCCCCGGGTATGTACTGTCCCACCGGCAACACAGACCCACCAGAGGTGGCGGGACAGTGGTAAACAGTAGGGAGGGAGTTGTCCTGGGAGTCCTCAACATCGACTCTGGACCCCATGAAGTCTCATGGCATCAGGTCAAACATGGGCAAGGTAACCTCCGACTGATTACCACCTATCGCCCTCCCTCAGCTGATGACTGAGTACTCCACCATGTTGAACAGCACTTGGAGGAAGCACTGAGGGTGGCAAGGGCACAAAATGTACTCTGGGCGGGGAACTTCAATGTCCATCACCAAGAGTGGCTCGGTAGCATCACGACTGACCGAGCTGGCCAAGTCCTAAAGGACTTAGCTGCTAGACTGGGTCTGCGGCAGGTGGTGAAGGAACCAACACGAGGGAAAAACATATTTGACCTCGTCCTCACCAATCTGCCTGCTGCAGATGCTTCGGTCCATGACTGTATTGGCAGGAGTGACCACCGCATAGTCCTTGTGGAGACGAAGTCCCGCCTTCACATTGAGGATACCGTCCATCGTGTTGTGTGGCACTATCACCGTGCTAAATGGGATAGATTTCGAACAGATCTAGCAATGCAAAATTGGGCATCCATGAGGCGCTGTGGGCCATCAGCAGCAGCAGAATTGTACTCGACCACAATCTGTAACCTCATGGCCCGGCATATCCCCCACTCTACCATTACCATCAAGCCAGGAGACCAACCCTGGTTCAATGAAGAATGCAGGAGGGCATGCCAGGAGCAGCACCAGGCATACCTCAAAGTAAGGTGTCAACCTGGTGAAGCGACAACACAGGACTATCTGCGTGCCAAACTGCGTAAGCAGCATGCAATAGACAGAGCTAAGCGATCTCATAACCAACAGATCAGATCGAAGCTCTGCAGTCCTGCCACATCCAGCCGTGAATGGTGGTGGACAATTAAACAACTAACTGGAGGAGGTGGCTCCACAAATATCCCCATCCTCAATGATGGGGGAGCCCAGCACATCAGTGCGAAAGATAAGGCAGAAGCATTTGTAACAATCTTCAGCCAGAAGTGCCGAGTTGATGATCCATCTTGGCCTCCTCCTGAAGTCCCCAGCATCACAGATGCCAGACTTCAGCCAATTCGATTCACGCCGCGTGATATCAAGAAACGACTGAAGGCACTGGATACTGCAAAAGCTATGGGCCCTTCCAATATTGCGGCAATAGTACTGAGGACCTGCGCTCCAGAACTTGCCGCGCCCGTAGCCAAGCTGTTCCAGTACAGCTACAACACTGGCATCTACCCTGCAATGTGGAAAATTGCCCAGGTATGTCCTGTACACAAAAAGCAGAACAAGTCCAACCCGGCCAATTACCTCCCCATGAGTCTACTCTCAATCATCAGTAAAGTGATGGAAGGTGTCATCAACAGTTCCATCAAGCGGCACTTGCTTAGTAATAACTTGATCAGTGACGCTCAGTTTGGGTTCCGCCAGGGCCACTCAGCTCCTGACCTCATTACAGCCATGGTTCAAACATGGACAAAAGAGCTGAACTCAAGAGGTGAGGTGAGAGTGACTGCCCTTGACATCAAGGCAGCATTTGACCAAGTATGGCATCAAGGAGCCCTAGCAAAACTGAGGTCAATGGGAATCAGGGGGAAAACCCTCCACTGGCTGGAGTCATACCTAGCGCAAAGGAAGATGGTTGTGGTTATTGGAGGTCAATCATCTGAGCTCCAGGACATCACTGCAGGAGTTCCTCAGGGTAGTGTCCTGGGCCCAACCATCTTCAGCTGCTTCATCAATGACCTTCCTTCAATCATAAGATCAGAAGTGGGGATGTTCGCTGATGATTGCACAATGTTCAGCACCATTCGTGACTCCTCAGATACCGAAGCAGTCCGTGTAGAAATGCAGCAAGACCTGGACAATATCCAGGTTTGGGCTGATAAGTGGCAAGTAACATTCACACCACACATTGCCAGGCAATGACCATCTCCAACAAGAGAGAATCTAACCATCTCCCCTTGACATTCAACAGCATTACAATCGCTGAATCCCCCACTATCAACATCCTCGGGGCTACCATTGACCAGAAACTGAACTGGAGTAGCCATATAAATACCGTGGCTACAAGAGCAGGTCAGAGGCTAGGAATCCTGAGGCGAGTAACTCAGCTCCTGACTCCCCAAAGCCTGTCCACCATCTACAAGGCACAAGTCAGGAGCGTGATGGAATACTCTCCACTTGCCTGGATGGGTGCAGCTCCAACAACACTCAAGAAGCTCGACACCATCCAGGACAAAGCAGCCCGCTTGATTGGCACCCTATCTACAAACATTCACTCCCTCCATCACCGACGCACTTTGGCAGCAGTGTGTACCATCTACAAGATGCACTGCAGCAATGCACCAAGGCTCCTCAGACAGCGCCTTCCAAACCCGCGACCTCTACCAACTAGAAGGACAAGGGCAGCAAATACATGGGAACGCCACCACCTGCAAGTTCCCCTCCAAGTTACACACCATGCTGACTTGGAACTATATCACCGTTCCTGCACTGTCGCTGGGTCAAAATCCTGGAACTCCCTTCCTAACAGCACTGTGGGTGTACCTACCCCAATTGGACTGCAGCGGTTCAAGAAGGCGGCTCACCTCCACCTTTCAAGGGCAATTAGGGATGGGCAATAAATGCTGGCCTGGCCAGCGTCGCCCACATCCCATGAATGAATTAAAAAAAAGGAAAGGTGGTGGCGTACTGGTATGAAAATGGGACTAGTAAGCCAGAGACCCAGGGCATTGCTCTGGGAATATGGGTTCGAATCCCACCACGGCAGAAGGTGGAATTTGAATCTAAGTCATAAATGTAGAATTAAAAGCTAGTCTAATGATGGTCGTGAAACCATTGTCGATTGTCATAAAAACCCATCTGGTTCACTAATGTCCTTTAGGGAAGGAAAACTACTAACTTTACCTGGTCTGGCCTACATGTGACACCAGACTCATCGCAATGTGGTTGATTCTTACTGCCCTCTGAGATGGCCTAGCAAGCCACTCAGTTGTATCAAACCGTTACAAAGTCAATAAGGAATAAAACCAGACGGACCACCCGACATCGACCTCGGCACCGGAAATGATAACGGCAAACCCAGCCCTGTCGACCCTGCAATGTCCTCCTTAGTAACATCTGGGGGCTTGTGCCAAAGTTGGGAGAGCTGTCCCACAGACTAGTCAAACAGCAGCCTGACATAATCATACTCACGGAATCATATCTTACAAACAATGTCCCAGACACCGCCATCAGCATCCCACTGGCAGGGCAGACCCAGTAGAGGCGGTGGCACAGTGGTATACAGTCAGGGATGGCCCGGCAAATCCCCCACTCTACCATTACCATCAAGCCGGGGGACCGACCCCGGTTCAATGAAGAGTGCAGGAGGGCATGCCAGGAGCAGCACCAGGCATACCTCAAAATGAGGTGTCAGTCTGATGAAGCTACAACCCAGGACTACTGGCGTGCCAAACAGCGTACGCAGCATGAGATAGACAGGGCTCAGTGATCCCACAACCAACGGATCAGATCTAAGCTCTGCAGTCCAGATGTGGACAATTAAACAACTAACAGGAAGTAGTGGCTCCACAAATATCCCCATCCTCAATGATGGGGGAAGCCCAGCACATCGGTGCAAAAGATAAGGCTGAAGCATTTGCAACAATCCTTAGCCAGAAATGCCGAGTGGATGATCCATCTTGGCCTCCTCCTGAAGTTCCCAGCATCACAGATGCCAGTCTTCAGCCAATTCAATTCACTCCACGTGATATCAAGAAACGACTGAAGGCACTGGATACTGCAAAGGCTATGGGTCCTGACAACATTCCGGCAATAGTACTGGAGATCTGTGGTCCAGAACTTGCCGCGCACTAGCCAAGCTGTTCCAGTACAGCTACAATGCTGGCATCTACCTGGCAAATTGTCCAGGTTTGTCCTGTACACAAAAAGCAGGACAAATCCAAACCAGCCAATTACCGCTCCATCAGTCTACTCGATCATCAGTAAAGTGATGGAAGATGTCATCAACAGTGCTATCAAGCGGCACTTGCTTAGTAATAGCCTGCTCACTGATGCTCAGTTTGGGTTCTGCCAAGGTCACTCAGCTCCTGACCTCATTACAGCCTTGGTTCAAACATGAACAAAAGAGCTGAACTCAAGAGGTGAGGTGAGAGTGACTGCCCTTGACATCAAGGCAGCATTTGACCAAGTATGACATCAAGGAGCCCTAGCAAAACTGGAGTCAATGGGAATCAGGGGTAAAACTCTCTGCTGGTTGGAGTCATACCTAGCGTAAAGGAAGATGGTTGTGGTTGTTGGAGGTCAATCATCTCAGCTCCAGGACATCACTGCAGGAGTTCCTCAGGGTAATGTTCTAGGCCCAACCATCTTCAGCTGCTTCATCATAAGGCCTTCCTTCAATCATGTGGTCAGAAGTGGGGATGTTCGCTGATGGTTGCACAATGTTCAGCACCATTCGCCACTCCCCAGATACTGAAGTAGTCCTTTTAGAAATGCAGCAATACCGGGACAATATCCAGGCTTGGGCTGACAACTGGCAAGTAACATTCGTGCCATATAAGTGCCAGGCAATGACCATCTCCAACAAGAGAGATCTAACTATCTCCCCTTGACATTCAATGGCATTACGATTGCTGAATCCCCCACTATCAACATCCTGGGGGTTACCATTGACCAGAAACTGAACTGGAGTAGCCATATAAATACCGTGGCTACAAGCGCAGGTCTGAGGCTAGGAATCCTGTGGCAAGTGTCATGAAGACCCCCACCTGCCAAAAATGAGGCATATTAATTTCATCATATGAACATTAATTTAAAACTGTTGCTGGAATGAAGAGATGACTTGTTTAAATCGATCAGCAGTGGCTGGACAAACATTTGCATACCAAGAGATAGTGCTTGGAGAGACAAAAGAATTGCTCACTGATTCAATTAACAGAGATTGGTCTGGGCAATAGTGATCCACATCTTGTCAGTGTAAGAGACAGCACTACACCCCCGCCATCGAGAGCTGTGCAATTCACAAACGCAGGAGTTTGTTAAAAAAAAACAAGTCACTTGACTAACCTGCTTGTCCAGGTCTAGTTTTGAACTGCTCACAGGACAGCTTGGGTCAGACTGCAGATTGCAACTGAACTTGGAACAAGAGCCTCTCTCCTGTCTGGCTCTCTCTCTTTCACTAATCTCAGGATCCACTGAAGCCACATAAACCTCAAGAGAGAAAAGACTCCTACATCGAAACAGGTTTTAAAGCATGCACTGGGCCCCAACGAAACGGCAAGACTTACCAGTAACTTAAGACTACATCGTACTGAAAGGACTGTAAACAGAAACCCAGCTATTACCTCAAATGTTTCCTCTTTATTCTTTCTCATTTTTCTGTCTCTATCTGCATGTGTGTTTATCACGTATGCATGCTCGCGTGGTCACGTCGTGTATTCGTAGTCATTAACCGATTTAGAGTTTAAGATTAATAAACTTCCACCTTTCTTGTTTAAATCTAAGAAAACCTGTCTGATTGATTTCTTTGCCTTACAATTGTAAAGCAGTGAACAAGGATTCACTGAGGGGGAGCTAAAAACATAGTGTTTTTAAAATTAAACCCTGTAACAGTTAAACCAGGTGAAGGCTGAGAGGGAACCCCTAGACCCCTTTTTCACTTGGCCGTAACACAAGTAACTCACCTCCTGACTCCCCAAAGCCTGTCCATCACCTACAAGTCACAAGTCAGGAGTGTGATGGAATGCTCTCCACTTGCATGGATGGGTGCAGATCCAACAACACTCAAGAAGCTTGACATCATCCAGGACAAAGCAACCCGCTTGACTGGCACCCCATCCACAAACATTCACTCCCTCTACCACCGATGCACAGTGGCAGCAGTGTGTATCATCTACAAGATGCACTGCAGCAATGCACCAATGCTCCTTAGACAGCACCTTCCAAACCCGCGACCTCTACCACCTAGAATTACAAGGGCAGCAGATGTATGGGAATACCACCACCTGCAAGTTCCCTTCCAAGCCACACACCATCCTGACTTGGAACTATATCGCCGTTCCTTCACTGTTGCTGGGTCAAAATCCTCGAAATCCCTTCCGAACAGCACTGTGGGTGTACTTACCCCACATGCACTGCAACAGGCTCACCACCACCTTCTCAAGGGCAATTAGGGATGGGCAATAAATGCTGGCCTAGCCAGCGATGCCCACATCCCATGAATAAAAAATAAAAACGTTGGTAGCACACTCGCATTTGAGTCACAATGTTGTGAGTTCAAGTCCCACTCCAAGACATGAGAACGGAAATCAAGGCTGACGCTCCAGTGTAGTACCAAGGGACTGCTGCACTACTCGAGGTCCTGTCTTTCGGATGAGACATTAAATCCAGGCCCCGTCTGATGTAAAAGATCCCATGGCATCATTTCACAGAAAAGTAGAGGTTCCCGGATTTCTGATGAAAGGTAACAGATCTGAAACGTTAACTCTGTTTCTCTCACTACTGATGCTGCCAGGCCTGCATTTTCTGTTTTTATTTCAGATTTCCAGTATCCACCGTATTTTACTTTTGTGTTTTGAGTTATCCCAGTATCCTGGCCAATATTTATCCCTCAATTATATCACAAAACAGATTATCTGGTCATTATCACATTACTGCTTGTGGGAGCTTGCTGTGCACAAATTGGCTGCTGTGTTTCCTACAAATACAACAGTGACTTTACTTCAAAAGTACTTTGGGACATCTGGTGGTCGTGAAAAAGCACTGTATAAATGCAAGTCTTTCTTCATTTACATAGGCAGAGTGAAGATGTCACCATTCTGTATCACTGTTTGTATGTTTGTGACTGGCACACAAGGTTACTGACCTAACATTAATATCTCTGTTTATAGCTAATCACTGCTGCTTGCTGGTTAGTCTGCAGCCTGTTAAAAAAATGAACTTCAGGAGAGGACATGTACAATTTAGGCTTTAATATCCTCAAGCCCCATAAGGCCCGATAATACTTGGTGTCGAAACATACAAAGAATGGCTCCTTGGGTGATATACCAGATAATTACTGGAACCCTAAAACAGCAAATTATATATACATAGAAAAATGTCCCTAGGAGCTTCACAGGCATGTAACCAGACAAAAAAATGACAATGAGCCAAAAAAGGGGACATTAGAAAGCGTTTGGTCAAAGAGCTAGGTTATAAGGAGTGTCTTAAAAGAGGAGAAAGAGGTGGAGAGGTTTA
Organism: Heterodontus francisci; assembly: GCF_036365525.1. Taxonomy (NCBI): domain Eukaryota; kingdom Metazoa; phylum Chordata; class Chondrichthyes; order Heterodontiformes; family Heterodontidae; genus Heterodontus; species Heterodontus francisci. Next base: position 49,614,137 of record NC_090375.1, read on the forward strand.
GGGAGGGAAATCCAGAGCTTAGAACCTAGACAGCTCAAGGCATGGCCACCAATGGTGTGGCAAAGGAAGTGGGTTGCAAAAAAGGCCAGCGTTGGAGGAACGCAATGTACTTAGAGGGTTGTAGGGCTGGAGGAGGTTACAGTGATAGGGAGGGACAAAGCCATATAAGGCGGGAAAACAAAAATCTAGAGACAGTGACCGCAAAATGTGGTTTCTTTGCACATGTTTCGGCATTCAAAGTGCTGTTTTGACTCCAAAATGGCATCCACAGCGTGCACACACACTGCTGGCGCGAACTGTGCTGATGTACGTTTGGTGAGGGCATTAGCACATGTTCACGGATCGTCCGCCAGAAGTATGCAGAGTTGGCAGATCATGACATCAATCAGTGTGTAATGCTGATTTGACGTCAGCGCTGCCATTGTGAAGCTCAACACTCCAGCTAGCGCAGCAGAACACATGTTCAGCAGCAGGAAAGATCCCCCACTAGTGCTATTTGAAGGGTTCTTCAACTACTTACAGGTTAGACCCTGATCAATTTCTCCAAGCTCTTGCTGTGATTGTAGAAGTGTTTGGTGGTTTGCAGAGTTCTTCAATGTTGCTGAATTCTGCAGGGTGTGGTGTGCCACATGCCGAAGGACTTTGTCCTGACTTCACAGATTCTGCTCGAACCACTTGCTCCCAGACATGAGTGCAGTAGTATGCATTCACATTGGACTTCAGCATGACAGGGAGAATGAGCAGAGGCAACACAGAACAGGACAAGCTGCTGCAAATGGGAGTAAGTGGAGTAGGTGAAGGCCTCTCAGCAGGAGACCATATCCACCCAGAGTAGTCACAGAGCAATTCTCCTATCTGAACCTCAGTGAGGAACAGTGTGACAGACGTCGGTGCTTAAGTAAGGACATCCTCACTGAAAACTACCTGCTGCAACCACAACTGCAATCTCAGAGCAGGTTGAGGACAGCATTGCCATTGGTTGTGAAGGTGACCGTGGCCATGAACTTTTATGTGTCAGCTCCTTCCAGGCTGGAGCAGATGATATTTTCAACATCTCTATTTGCTGTCCACTGTTGCATAAGGTAGGTCACTGAGGCTCTGTATTCCAAGAGAGCTGAATATATTTCATTCTGTTTTGCTGGAGAGAAACCGGTGAAGTGAGCAAGCAATTTTGTCAGGATTGCAGGCTTCCCGATGGTGCATTAACTGCACGCACATCGCTTTGTGGGAGCTGCACATCCATGCTGTGATGTACTATAACCCTCAACATCCAGCTGGTATGAGACTTTGCACAACTTATCATGCAGGTCAATTCCACTGTCCTGCAGCAGTCACGATATCTTCATTCTGCAGCACTCCATTGTGCCATCTGCATTTGACCTGCCAAAAAACACCAGAGGGTAGCTACTAGGTGACAAGGGCTATCCTTTAACAACATGGTTCATGACACTGCTGCGCAACCCACATATGCATGTGCAGCATGCATACAGCACAAGCCATGCTGCCACGAGAAAGTGATAGAGCAGAC